>NW_027672037.1:0-600000 GCF_964165515.1 Mesoplodon bidens | reverse complement strand
TTCATTCTTGGTAAGTAAGAAAAATCCACGTTTTAGGACTCTGAATAGTAACTTTATATATATTATATATATATATATTAAAAATAAATATGTATATTATATGTAATATATATTCCACCTATTCAACAAAATTGTAACTTTCATCATCTCTTACGAATGATGAACTGTATTCACTCTTTGGAAAGGGCTTATAGGGAATTAAAGTCTCCATATACTTTTTATATAAGACCGTGGAAACCAAATTCTCAACTGGGAGCAAACTTAGGTTTTGCTATGAAGGTTTATGCTTGCCTGGCCTTAGAGTGGTAGGCCAGGAACTCAAGTTTTTTTCCTCTAAGTTACTTTCATTGATGCCACCCTGAAAAAATTTGGAGGGAGTATTTTTGAAATAGCTTTATCTCAGTAACCCTTTAAAAAGGCTTCAGGGTATGGGGAACATAACTGTCAAAATGTTCAAGCAACTCTTGTTGATTTAAGTGTAATGGATCAGGAGCAATACAGGAAGGAGCTGGGTACAAAAGACAAAAGGCGTGAGGCTATTTCATGTATTGTTTTTGGCTTATTGTACAAAACAGAGAAAGTCTCATACACTCGCGCAGCCAAGGTCCCCTACTGTTCTCTCCTTTTAGTAGAAATAAAAGAGAGCTCGTTTCTCAATAGCAGCATTCTATCCTTAAGTGGGTACACAGTGATATTCTGATGGTCTCTGGAGCAGAGAATAATTCCGTGGCAGCTCTGACCTCCAGTCACCGGGTTCTCTGTAACTTAGTCTTTCATGGCCAAGGACTATAATCATTATTTCGATTTATATTTAGCATCTCAAAATGGAAAGGATTCCATGGACAACAAAACAGGAAGTGATTTCATGAAGTGTTTTAGTATGGATAAAACAATAAACTATAAAAATACAAATCATCAGTAAAGCTTTTTCTTTCCGGAGAACTATATTCAGAAATTAATGTAAGCCTCTAAGGTGCGCATGTGTGTTTTTTCACCCATGATCATGTTTGTATGTGTGCGCATTCCACTGCTACAGGAGACATGTAAAATGATATCAGATTTGCTACTATATGCAGTACTGGTTTCTCCCAAGAACTGTGTGCTCGCAGGGTTCGTTCAGGAAGGTGAGTGTCCTACCACCACATCACAGTCATATCTCATCACCTTCGGCAGGTTTAGTTGACACTTTAACCTCACATGCAGGCTTATTAAGTTAGTATTACTCATCAGAACTTGCTTACTAATGAAACAAGCTGAATTAGCCACTGCAGAATCATATTTGGAAATTCAATGAAAATTTTACATTTTTAATAAAGGCCCAGAAATATTATTTCAGAGCAGGTGGTACAGAAAACTGTGGTCAAATTTGACATTCATTCATCATTGAAGTGTGGAACGTGACAGGTGAAAATTGATATTGATTTCTTTCCTCTAATATTTGGAAGAGTTCTAACAGGTAAATCAAATGAGATAACAAGACATATCAGTCTCACTCATTTCTATGATCACATCCTCCCCACATATCACTCCTTCACCTGCCATGTTTTGAATAATTCAATGCCCATAGTCTTTCCTGTCCAGTGTATTATAAGACACACTCAAGCTGGGTTTCCATCATATTAGACTGAAAGCTGAACATTTTAGGAAGGATTATTTAAAACCAAATGCGTCTTGAGCCCAACAGCCTATGAAACCAAACAATCCTGGGAGTTCAGTTGGATTCAGAAAATTCAGTAATCCTATTTGATGTATGTTAACCGTATCAATATTAACAACCTTCTGCTGGATTTCACCACTGATTTGAGAGCTGAGTTACTACTGGTCTTGTATTTTACCTAGTTGTGAAAGCACTGAGAGAGTTGTTCTTGGGTTGAACTTGACCTGCCTCTGGGAATGCTCTCTGTTCTATCCATCTTGAAAAGCTTTATTCAAGTGCATTTCTCTGCCTGCCTTCTCTTCACTTGCACCCCTTGGGAAAACGAAAGATGCTCAAATATAGATGTAAACACTGCAGGTGCTCTGCTTGGCAATGGTGTCTTTCAGCTTCCCAATAAAAAATTATATTGCTGACCACCCATTTGACTGAAAAGTGACTCATTTTACTGACAGATATCTGGATTGAGATGCCAAAAGAAATAGGTCATTTCAAATTTCCTTTTTAAGTCATAGCTTTGTGTTGCAACACTACTTGTTCAAAACTTAGATCATGAAGGTTCCTTCCTATGACCTCCAAATAATTAAAATGTTCTTCAATAGGCTATATAAAAAGCAAGCAGACGGGCTTCCCTGGTGGCACAGTGGTTGGGAGTCCGCCTGCCGATGCAGGGGACACGGGTTCGTGCCCCGGTCCGGGAGGATCCCACATGCCGCGGAGCGGCTGGGCCCGTGGGCCATGGCCACTGGGCCTGCGCGTCCGGAGCCTGTGCTCCGCAACGGGAGAGGCCGCAGCAGTGAGAGGCCCGCGTACCGCAACAACAACAACAACAAAATAAATAAAATAAAGCAAGCAGAATATTCCTAATTATCAATCTTTCTCTTGAGTCATATAGTTCTTGTAATTTCAAGGAAGAGAAACTCAAATGGAAAGTGTACAATAGCCAAGCATACCAGCACTATTATCTAACCATTCAGCAATTTTCTCTGCCAAGTCACTCTGAACCTTAGACTACTGAGGATGTCTTCTTAATTAATTTTTAAAGTTCTCCTCTTTTGAGTTAAAAAATGGTCACAATTTTATAAGTAAAATTAAAGAAAAATACCAAAGAGAACATCTGAGATGTTTCCATTAGGCATTATATATATATACATAAATTTAATAGATATACATATGTAAATGCACTGGGATACATCTCCATCTTCTGTGTCAGTCGGACATAGGTCCGTTTTCTTAGGAATAGGGAACTCCTTTCACAATGGAAGTGAGGAAATTGGCAAATGTACACCATATAAGTACTTTTCGATGGTAGTGACCAAGTTCTCAAAACACACACACACACACACACACACACACACACACTGAAGAATATCAGAACACTTAACATTTCAAAGACACAGGAAGAGAAATGCAAGTTTCCCCTAGAAAGCCTTTTGTTTTTTTGAAGTCAGAATTCTGAAAAGATGTTTTTATCAAGCCAGCTTTTTCTAACTTAACTGCATATGCAATAAAAGAGTCCTATCTTAGTCATTTTTAGGGCAAGATTTTCTTTAAGTCCCAAGAAAGTAAGCACTTGTAAATGTAAATTTTGTATGTACATAAACCTGGCCAGGATATCCGTTGGAGGCTGGAAATCTGTTGTTGTTCCTTTTCCTTTTGTATTGAAAGCTAAGTTCCCCATTCTGAGTTCAATTTGTGAAGATCACTTTTATTTTGACAAACTCTATTAAAGTAGCCAATTCAAGGAAGACAGGTTAGTCTTCCACCTAATTACCCAGTCCAACTTTTTCTCAGTGTCTTTCACCTGAGCAAAGTCTCCCCAGTCTTTCAACTGAGGATAAACCACGCAGTGTGTAAACTGAGCAAGATCTTCCCAGTGTCTTTTAAGTGAGGCTAACCCACTTGAGCAAAAGTCTTCCCAGTGTTTTTCTACCGAGGTTAAGCTCTCAGTGTTTAAACTGAGTAAAAATCTTCCCAGTGTCTTTCACTGAGGATGACCCAGGTACTTCTTCTTGAAACCAAGTTTCAAGGATAACCTACTACTCAAGAGAAGAGTTTAACACCACTGAATAAAACTTAGGATCATCAACCAAAACTGGAGATCCAAGAACCAGGAGATACTCACCCAAATTCGTCTGGACTCTCTGAGAAAGCGGACAGGCCCAAGAAGCCTCTGCTGGTGCCAGGACTCTGGATCCTCATAGAGTTCAGGCAAAGAAGAAAAGTCTGCTCTGGGCCCCTTCATTGGTTGCCAAGACTGCTGACTGAAAACTATGCACAACCCAAAAGGAGAATTATGTTTTATTTGGCAGATTTTCTGAGGACTTAAGCCCAGAACACAGCCTGTCAGATCACTCTGAGGAACTGCTCAGAAGACCTAAGGGAGGAGTCAACCAAAACCAGGTAGTCAGAACATCAAACGGTTACTATTAATTAAAGAAAACTAGACCTCTCAAGTTAAGGACTTTAGCACTTTTCTATGTATGAGAAGATGAAAGAATCTGGGCTCCGTGAAATCAGTCCTTTGATATGCACCTTAACTCTAGAACCAGTACCCTGTTTTTCTCCATCCCGAATCCCCTCAAGGTGCACAGTTGAGGGTTCCTGCTTTGACGTCTGACTTGATGACTGCAACATCCTTTGTCTACTCATATGGCAGGGAACATTTTTCATCCACGGGTAAGAAATTGAGGAGAAAATTAACATAATTCAAGATATAAAACCATTACAATACTAAAAATTCCCAAATGTCAAACAAACATAAGTACCCTTGACCTGTAAAATGGAAGATGCCAAAGAAGGGAAAAAAAGAAACAATAAAGAAAATGTAGAAAATAAAGCATAATATAAGATGGCAGAAATCAATTACAGTAGAACAATAATTAAATAAATCAAGGTAAATGTTATCATAAGATTTTTAAATTTCAAAAAAAAACCCCATCAAACAAAACATATTGAAAATAAAGTCATAGAGAAAATTTAGGGAGCAAATATGAATGCAAAGAAGACCTGTTAGGTAGTTAGTCAGACGTTAGCAGCAAGGAGGTGACTGGTGGGAAAGACACGAAGAAGAAATTGAGTCACACGCAGCCACCTGGGGACCCTCCCTTGACTCCACCCAGAACGGGAGAAACTATGGTCGGGTGGTGGGCAGCTTACCCTGATGAAGAGAGGCACAGCAACACCAGGGGACTTCTCCAGGCTGTGCACGCCCAGACCAGACAGGCGTATAACCTACAGTAAATCCAAACTCATTATACCGTAATTACAATAAATTACATGTGGTTTTGCCCCTCCCCCCACCATTTCTTGGGGGTTCAAGGATGAGAGCATGCGCAGCAGAAAACTTGTTCCATAGCTCAGGACTGTCAATCAAATAATGATCCTTGTCACTCACCCCCACCTCTCTGCAAAATGCTCCTTAAAAGCGCTCGTAAGCCTTTCTAGGAATGCTGCTTTCAATTTGCAGAAACAGTAGACCCATCCCCCCCCCACCCCGAGAGTGTACCTTTGCTTCGATATACTTTGCTTTGGGCTTGCTTCACTTCGCTGAAATAGCCTGTTCTCAGAAACAGCCTGCTCTTTCTCTCTCCTTCTCTCTCTCCCTCTCTGAGAGTGTACCCACGCTTAAATAAACTTTGCTTTCTGCTTAAGCTTAACATGGGAGTTTGCGATCCTTTGCTTACTATCATGGAACCAAGATAGCTGGTCCAGGCCTTCCACTGACCTCCTCGGTTGAAGCTACTTTGTTACAAAGCATGTCCACATGGTGACAGACCTAAGTCTAAATTTTGATAAAAGGTTGAATTAAGGTGAGAATATCATATGGGAGGAAAAGACCGTAGGAAAAATAGTAGATGTAGGAGATATGTTTGTGAAAGTGCACATTCATGGCAATATAGCCAAACAAACTCACATGCCCACGTTCCCACTAAAACTGTATAAAATTATGACCAACAAGCAGAGAATACACATTATTTTCAAGCCCTCATGGGGCATTAAGACATATTTACCATGTGAATCCTTCAGTGAATCTTGTGTTACTGCTAAGGGATAGGAAGTGGTGTCATAAGGGAATTTTGCGTAAGACTCAAAGCTCCCTTTCTCTATGGTTCAGGCTGGACTTGAAGCTTCAGGGGCCTGGGAGGATGGGGCAGGAAAGGCAAGGCACACTCAGAAAAGAGAATACATACATAACACACTAGGGATATCTGAAGAGGCTGCTCAAGACCTGGCTCAGCCCCAAGGGTTTGACCCCTAGTCCTACTCTTCACCCTACAGCCCTTTAGGGTCAGGACCTTGGCTCACCCTAACCCATTCCTAGCTTCCGGGTATAGAATGTGTGCACATGTCTGAATGTTAATGTTCTCTCAAAATTTACATGTTGAAATCCTACCTCTTAAAGATAGGAGGCGGGGCCATGCAAAAGTGCTTATGAGCTTTCATGAATGGGATTAGTGCCTTATAAAAGAGACTCCAGAGATATCTCTAGCCTCCTCCCATCATATGAGGATACAGAGAGAAGGCTCCAGCTGTGAACCAAGAAGAGAGCTCTCACTACGAGGTGGCCATACTGGTGACTCGATCTTGGGCTTCCCAGCCTCCAGAACTGTGATAATAAATGTCTGTTGTCTTTAATCTACCCAGTCTATGGTATATTGTTATAGCAGCCCTAATGGATTAAGACCACATATTTCAAAATTTATCTGGAGAGTGGGGACTGTCTTATCGTTGCAAACTAAGAAGTTGGGTTGAGACAACATATGAAAGATTTTTTTTAAGTAGAAAATTATGGATTATTGGATTTGAAAGTACTAGATTGGTTAAGGAAAATGAGTACGTGTGTGTGTGCGTGTTTGCAGTGTGTCCCAAAAGTTTTTGTGCAGTTTAAAGATTTACTAACTCCAGAATTATAAACACTACAAACTTACAAAAATATCATTTGAAGGTTTAACTGTTACCAGATGCAAGTCTGTGTGCCTGATGCACAGTGAGGCTAAATACTGAAACATCAGAGTTTGGAGCAGAGAAAGGTTTACACAGTGCCATGCAAGAAGACACGTGGCTCATGCCCAGGAAAAACCCCAAACTCCCTGAAGGCTTTCAGCAAAGCCTTTTTAAAGGCAAGGTGAGGGAGGGGCATGGCTAATTGTTGCAAATATCTTGGTGTTGGATCCTTTGTTCTAGCAGCTGGCCAGATGGGTCAGATCCTGGTCAGGTCACGTGTTCCTGTAAACGGCCAACAAAACAATTATTCTTCTCTGTTCTGCAACTTTTTATCTCCATGAATGGGCTCTTACAAGTCAGAGCCTTAGAAATAGGCTATCCTGTACATTTCAGGCTCTAGGCAACATTGTTTTACAAAAAGTGCAGAGCCAGCCTGGGTCACAGGGATGGACAGAGTTAGCTCAGGCAACAAAGCATAAAGATTAAAGTAAAAAAGATCTGATGTGGAGTCAGATTTGTTCTTCCCTATTACATAACTATTTATCATTCTTTCATACTTATGAATTTTGAAAAATAAATTATTTTAATTTTTGTGTGTAGTTCCCTCTGATAGAAAATGAGGCAAAACATACACTATTCAAAATTCACAAAACTAAATAAGTGTAAAAGAAATTCAAGTTCTATCCCTGGCTTTACACAAGACACAAACATGATGTGGGAAAGTTGGAGCTGAGGACAAAGGAAATCCTGAGTAAAAATGTCTGTGAAACAGCCAGTCTTCCAGGGTCAGCTTAAGATGTTCAAGAGTTATCACGTTGGTGGGCCTCAAGTAAAGGTCTCTAATGGATGAAGGAACCAGGTTCCAGATGGAATGAACAGAAAATTGGCTAAGGTCTCTCTGACAGGATGAGAGTGGTTGGAAGGAGGGATCTGGAAGCCCCAGGAGGGTGCAGGTGTCTGTGGGTCTGGATGGGAAGGAGGGGCAGTGATTCAGCCTCTTTTTCTTATTGCCCCTCCCCCACACTCAGGAGCCCTTTGTGACAAGGCCACAGCTCTGTGATGAAGGCCTGGGGTTCTGCCATCAAGCGAACTCCCAGTGCTCTGTTGCCTGAGGGCAGCAATGCAGTTCAGAAGATGGAGAATCTCTTTTCTTTGAAAAACACTGTTGCTATCTGGCTGAGATCCAGCCCAACTTCCTGGGTGATTGATATCATCCTTGGGTTCCTGTGTGGACTGGGGCTCTTCCTAATGTTACTCCCCTGCTTCCAGAGTAATCCATTCTTAGCACCACCTAGAAAACATAGAAACATCAGGAAGGTAAGAAACCTTTGGCTTAATCCCAGCAGAGATTATCTCTTATTTTCTTATTCTTATTTCCACTTTTCTAAACCACCTAGAGAGACTCCTGAGATGGGAACTCTCAGAAAAGTAGAGAACATCATCCTTCTAGGGAAAAGCCAGGCCAGAGAGGGGTTAGAGTGGGCATGAGGATTTCTAGCCTAGGATCGTAGACCAGGAGTTCAGGTATGGTAGAGGGCTCCAGGGCAAGTCCCCAATGCAGGGACTAATGGTTAAGGACTGGATTACTAAGAGTTCAATCTCTGCAGGAAGGCTGACCCCTGAGCCCTGGTTCACCAGCCACCTTCCCACAGCGGGTGTCTCAAGTGAGACCTTCCTCTGTGTTGGGGCTGATCTAAGGGCAATGCTGAGCCCCTGAGAGCCTGAGAAAAGAGGCTGGAGTGGAGGTCTGGCCTTGGGAAGCAGAATCCTATCTGACAAAGCTCACGTGGGCATTTAGGTCTGAGAATGTGTGTGTTTCTTGATCAGAGGAACAGTGACAGAAGAAATCTATGGTGATTAAAACTTAAAAAATCCTTCTTGGGCTTCCCTGGTGGTGCAGTGGTTGAGAGTCCGCCTGCCAATGCAGGGGACGCGGGTTCGTGCCCCGGTCCGGGAGGATCCCACATGCCGCGGCGCGGCTGGGCCCATGAGCCATGGCCGCTGGGCCTGTGCGTCCAGAGCCTGTGCTCCGCAACGGGAGAGGCCACAACAGTGAGAGGCCCGCGTACCGCAAAAAAAAAAAAAAAAAAAAAATCCTTCTTTGCACTCTTCAAAGAAGAAAAACTGAAAATATTTTTATCCACTTTAAAAATAAGTAAAAGGGGAAAACCCCCCACAGAGTTTTAGTTAAATGTAGAAAGTCATGTTGTTCATGAACACAGCTTGCCTAGATAGAGGACAGTGAGAGTTGGGTGTTAGCCCCTCATTTTTTCTTCTCTCTCAGCATCAAGTAGAGCTGAAGGGGAGGAGCAGGAGTAGGAAGAAAAGTGGATCTTTGAAAGGTAAGCCTTTGCCATTCAGCCCTGCGTGCCCCCGAGAGTTAGCTTCCATCTCTCCTAATCCTGAGGGCCCAGCTTCACGGTCTCTGAGGATGCCAGTGGCAGAGCTTATTCTTCAGGAAACAGAGCCTTGGGAAGGCTCGTTGGAAGGAGATCAGAGCCCAGATACATCCCAGAAATTTGTGCTTAGAATGAAGCCATGAGGACCTAGAAATGGGGTGTGTGGACTGTGGTGGACCATTGGTGCCTGGGTTGGGAAGTGGGACCTTCAAGTCCAACTGTGGACAAGTTGTTTAACTTTGCTCAGATTCCTCTGTGATGACCACTGACCTTTCTCCCCTACACGGCAGTTGTAAGGGCTACAGGGGTTAATTAACGTGAAGGCACTTTGCAAAGGACAAACCCTTTTCAAGTGAGACTTACCATCACTGTCAGGGACATGTGGCCTTGGACACTGATACTTGGGCTCCAGAGTCTAATCCTCCAAAGATTTCCCTTAAAGGGCCATTGCATTCAGCCTCCTGAAAGACTCTTAGGCCTCTGCCTTCACCACCATGACCCAGTCTCCTGATTTCCAGCTTGCAGAGATTGCCTGGAAGAACTGGAGGGGACTCACAACCTGGTTTCACTTCTGCAAAGGTAAAGAATCTTTCCCCTTCTCTCCTGGGTCGTCCTTCCTCCCAGAGCCTATAATGTGACCCCAGCCCTGGGAGGGGGAGCCATGGGAGGGTGTGGCTAAAGCCCTAGGGTGAGGGACAGCAGGAGCATTATGAAGTCAGTGTGGGGGCAGTGGAGGGTTCTTGGGCTACAGGTGCCCACCCCTGCCTGTCCTGTCCAGCCATCCTGGCCCCATCTGCTCTCCTACAGCTGCCTGGGGAGGCTTCCTGGCAAGGGCAACTTTCATCAGCTCTCATGTCAAGACCCTCCTGGTGAGATGTGCAAAGCAGTGCCTGCTGGAGCCTGTGGAAGATACTGCTTGAAGGGTTGGGAACCCTGCATGAACACCTCCTGTAGGGTTTCCTTCCTTGATCCAGACACTCGAGAGGTGCTGGAAGCACATATTAGAAGGTTTTGGGTAAAGCACAGGTGGACCCTCCCCCTCAAGGTCCTCAAGCCCATAAATCTCTTGAAGCTGAAAAAGCTCCAACCCTCCACCGTTCTGCAGTTTGCCTCTTCCCCTTCAGCCACCTGTGTGTCTGGGTCCCACTCAACAGTCAAGTGTGCTGAGTTCCTGGAGAAACCTCCTCAGGCTCATTCAGGAGAGAAGGTGATAACAGAAGAGTCAGTTCCTACCCTGAAGAGGCCTCTCCTTGTCCCCTCAACTGTGTGTAAGGAAATCCAGAGTGCCCTGGGAGCGATTCCATCTGCTGACTACCATGGGCCCGCAAAGGCTTCTCTGACTGGACAGGAGGGCAGGCCACCTTCTCAGTCCCTCACACTCAGCCTTGTGGGCAGAACCTGGAAGAGTGAGACTGTGGAATGGGTCAAGAGGGACAGCCTAGAGCCAGGTCCAAGTTCAGCAATGGTCAGGAATGAGCCAACAGAGGAGAGTGGTGGTCAGGCTTCAGGAGACCCCTGCCATAGGGTAACAGTGATGGAGGTGAACTTAGGATCCCAATCTTTGAGAGGTGAAGAGGCCAGGGAGGCTGTGGAGGCCAAGGAGTCTCCTGCTCTTCAACCACAGTCTAGTGTTATCTTGGAAACCAAAGTGTTGACAAAATCCCAAACCACAAATGTACCTATGAGGAGTTTAGAGGTGCCAGGGGCCAGTAAAAGTTTCCTACTACCTAGAATGTCTGTTTTCCAACATCCAGGTGAGCCATGCCTTAACATGGGGGTTGCTAGTGAGTTTAACTCCAAAGTAAAGGTACAGTCAGACAACCAGATTCAGGACTTTCCCAAACACATGTTCCTTGCTGCAGACAACTTGGCTTCTCAGGTGCCTCAGTGCCATCCCCAGAGAGTCCCCACCAGAGACAGGTTAGCTTCCCAGGAGCCAAGTGGCCTTATGGAAGCCCAAAGGAGCAACCTAGGGCAGCAGGAGCCCAAAACTTCAAAACTCCAAGACTCATGGAAGAGCCAGAGCAAGATGATTGCCCCTACTTACAAAAGAGAGGACTGTAGGAGGCATAAACCAGGAGAGCATGAAGAAAGGTTTAAAGAATTAGGGACCTCTCAAGCTGGAAGTATGAGCCACCCTGCCCAGGTCAGGGGAATAACAGACTCTATTGGGAGCAGATGTCTCCAGCTCATGCCAGAGAAGAAACATAGCCCTCCAGAAAGCCTCTTCAGAAAAAGGATGAGGCTATTTTTAAAGTGGATTTTCCCCAATAAAAAAGTCAATGGTCGAGATGCTCTGCAAAAATTCAAGCCCATATCAGCCACTGCCCAGAGTCACGGATCAGTCAAAAGCAGATCAATCTTGAAGAGTGAGACTGCTGAGGGTCAGGCACTCATGACAGCTGTTGGACAGATCCCAGAAGAAGAAAGAGCAATTCACCATGGACTTCATGCCACAAAGTTAAATGAACACAAACTGGAATTCCAAGTCCCAGTATGTGGGTGTTTCTGCTGCCATAGGCTTACCTCCTACCCAGAGCAACGGAGAATGATGGGTTATACAGCCTGCAGTCATAAAGCCACCTCCAAGGGCCAGAGTTGTTCTATCAGGGAAAGGGAAGTCAGACACCAACATAGTTTGAAAAGTGTAAGGTTCGACGATGAGCAGCTGGGCCTAAGGTGCCTCCCATCCTTGCCCCCCAAGAAGAGTTTGTTTCCAGTTAGTACCTGCCAGTATGGGCCAAGGATTCCAGGTGCCCCAGCCCACCATCAACACTGTCCAAGGCATTGTCATCTTTGGGGAGGTGTCTTGCCTGGTCGACAGTAAAATCCTTCTTTAGTCTTTCCTTTAGTAGGAAGACATGTCTCCAAGTAAAAATTCAGTCCCTGTAGAGAAAATGATTTTCTCCTTAGCACATCCAAGATATTTAATGTTCCCCAATACATGTATATATATATATATTTTTTTCTAATAAAAGCATAGTGTAATGGCTGCTGTCTGTGCTGTGCACTTTGTCTTCTAGAAGGGAGGGGCATGGAGGGAGGTGGACAGTAGCATCACAAGCTTGCTCCTTGTCTCGTGTCCCTTCATTGCACCTTATAATACCGTCATTACACAAACCAAAATTACTCTAACAATGAGACGGGAAAAACCTATGAAACCCACACCCAAGGATCTGGTTCAACCAGTCTTTCTCCTCCTTCTATGCTACTTTGAACTTTATGCAACTGTAGTGGATAGGTTTACACGATAGGGCCGGACATTCCAATTCAGGCTCCAGGAAGTGTCAGAGCCAAGTGGATGGAAGTTTGGGGGGAATAGAGTATGGGCTCTGAGTTCAGAAACAGGAGAAATCTTGCCCCTGGATCTCTTGGTAGGGAATATACAGCATCTGCTCTTAAGAGTTCCTTCTCTCTCTGATGAAGGTTGGGATTGAGGTATGCCCTATGAACCCCTTTTAGCTTAGCCATAATAAAATGTACAGCATCACCCTCCCCCACCTCTGTTTTTCCTACACTTTAGAGCAGCAGCAAGGATGGCATTTCCAGCTCTGTGTGTGTAGGTGGGGGGAGTATCAGGGAGGCTGCTGAGGGCTGTGTTGAGTCCAGTCCCATATAAATGAATGGCTGCGTTCATGGGTCACCTACCTTCCACTCTATGTTAACCCCAGAGAAGGAGTTTTGGATGAATGGAATAGGGGTGTGACTGTGGGTAGTAACTATCTGATGGTCAAACACTGTGAATTTAGGGTGGGATGTAGGTGTAGAAAAATCATTGGATCCAAGGAAGGAGGCAAAGTGGTACCAGATTCCCATAAATTGCAGTTCTGAAAGAACAGCCCCCTGACATACAACCACCATCTAAAGGCCTAAAGGGGAGGAAAAGTTAAGGGTCCAGTAGCTCACCATGGCCCCACGCCAGGGTCTCTACCCTATTCCAACTCTAAGATCACAGACCTAGAGAAACCACCTTTAGGTCAAAACAGAGGGTCAAACTTATAGAAGTAAAGCAAATCAGGGAAGGTGGATCTCTTAATACTATATTTAATAAGCTTACACATCATCACCTCTTGACTTTTAGAAAGGATAACTTAACAATAGGTATAAAAGCCAGGACTAGGGAACTTGGGATGTGACTCCTAGTCTGGTGACCTTCACATAAACACATGGCCCAAGGACTGCTCCAGGGGAGAGGTGGGGACTGGCTTGTGATTGTGTAGTAAGCCTTGCCTGTCTCCCAGTCCTTGATCACCCCAGAGCCTGGCAGGTGAAGAAGCAATCAGACAGGATTTGTGGTGGTGTGGAGGTGACCTGTGCAAAGTGGATGGGGCCGGGTGCAATCCAGGAGTGTTCCACTGATCTGCTTCTGGCACAGCTTTTCTTGTCTCCTGACCCCCATCCATATGGAAAAGCAGGGAGATGAGGAAGAATTTCTCTAGAGTGATTTAGTGCTTTCTGCCATGTGCAGGGCGCATGGTGGACACAGCTCCAGGTGGTGTCTTTCTCATTGTGGAGATTTCTGTTCCAGCTGATGCCCCTGATCCAGATGACAACAGAAATGGACCCCATCCCCCATCCCTGTCAGGCCCCTCAACACGTGGAAATGCTGTGACCTGGGGTGGAGGGGGCAGAGTGAGCACAGGACTGCTCACACCCCTGGTTTCTCCCTGGAGCCAGGCCCTACCTCTGGGCCCCGATTCCCAAGGCAGCCTCCAGAATGGGCAGAACAGTGAGAGTGGAGCCAGGGCTTGTGGGAGGGGTCGGTACCCAGAGGAAAGAGTTGACAGGGCTGGGACCTGAGCCTGGCTGCTGCTGGGTCCTCTCAGGGGCACCCAGAAGTGAGTTCTGGGAATATGGGGAAGCTGGACTTGGACCCCCCTGGCTCCTGCTGGGAGAGTGCCACAGACAGGTGATGCTGATGGAACAGCAAGAAAACAGAAAGAAGCAAGTCCCTTTGCCCTTCTCTTGCTGTTCCGTCTTCCATAAGGTACAGTAAGACAAGAAATTGAGAGACCAAAAGAAAAAAAGAAATGGAGAGACCCAGAGACAATACACAAAGACTTCACGGACACACCTCTCGAGAGACTTCTCACACAAACACCTTTCTCAGAGATCACATACTGAGACCTCACACAGGGACCTCATGTTGCTTCACAGACCCTCAGACAGAAACCTAGCACAGATTTAACAGATTTCCCAGAGATACCTTCCAAAGGGACCTCATACAGAGACTTCACACAGAAATCTCACCCAGAGACAACACACAGAGACCTCACAGAGACCTCACATCTATTCTTCAGTATCCATTGACAAGTCTTTCTTAGTGAATATGAAACCACTTAGCAAACTGGCAGCATGATAAATATATTATCAGTTGTGCCCCTCTGAGATCCACCAGACACTCACTGTCAGCATTACTCTAAATGGGGAAATGTTTGAGAAGTTTTGTTCTTTTGGAATGTCACTGCCTCTGAACAAAAGAATTATACATTCCAAATGTAGATTTTCAAATTTCATTCCTAGGTGTTCATTAGCTTGAAGATCACATATTACATTATTTTATTTTTATTTATTTTAGAAGAATGAAGAAAATAATGTTTATTTCTTAGAAATGCATGTAGTACTCTATTTTTTTATTTTAAAAGATTTTTATTGGAGTATAGTTGAGTTACAAATTTGTGTTAGTTTCAGGTGTACAGCAAAGGGAGCCAGTTATACATATACATATGTCCACTTTTTTAAAAGATTCTTTTCCCATAGAGGCCATTACAGAGTATTGAGTAGAGTTCCCCGTGCTATACAGTAGGTTATTATTACCTATTTTGTATATAGTCGTGTGTATATGTCAATCCCAATCTCCCAATTTATCCTTCCCCCCTTATCTCCTGGTAACCATAAGTTTTCATTTGTACTCTTTTTTTAGGAGAATCACAAATTTTAAGCACAACTAAAACACTGTCAGTCTCCAGTGAGAGAAAATATTTGTCCAGTTTAGTTATCATCCAGTCAAATGGTATCTGGCACATTTTTTACTTTATTGAGGACAGAACTTAAACTTGAGATGGCTTACTTGTTTCCTTTGGAAACATAAGAAAAACCTGCAACAAAGGTACTCTAGGAATGAAATAAACCAAGAAAGAAGCATCCGGACTCACATTCACTTCCCAGAGGGCTGTGTAGCTAGCACGTTATTTTGCACATAATAGCTTGCATCAGGTTTGTGGGGTTTGCTTTAGTTTTTAACAGGCCAATAATCATGTGAGGATTTTTCACAAGTCAAATTTCTGGTTTTAAATTTTACATTCTGGCAAAATTATGCTTCTGAATATTATTTTATTTCTTAAAATGTGGTAATGCCCTAAAATGATATTACACAATCATAACGTTCAGCTAACATACTTAAAAAGATGGGCTATTAAGGATTCATTCTTCAATAATTCTATGAAATGCACATTTTCTAAGACATGCAGTTAGGATCCATTTTATATTCATTATAGGGTTAACACATTGCTTTAAAAAGTTTTGAAAGATTATAAAATATATGACTTAGCCTATGCTTGACATTATACATGTTACCTCATAAAATTACTGAGGGAGGGATATCTTAATATCTGAATTGAAGGTAGTGTACATTTAATCTACATGTGGCTTATAACAATGAATAATGAAAGGCTTTCATTTATTACATAGCTCACACGTTCCAAAGGGTACACTTCTAAAAGACTACTGATTTCTCACTGCTAATAAGCAACCTATTGTCCTTGCCTTGGTAAAATCTATTTTAATGACAGCTGGTTCTCTCCCAGATTTCCCATTGGTATTACAGCGTCGCGGTCTTTTAAGAGGAGCAGGGCTGACACGAGGACTCCTTGGGCTTATTTCTACAAGAAATTTAGTTTTTCTATTCTCCTAATTAAAAAATGTATCAGTATTAGTTTTTCCCTTTACTCCCTTACGTCGTTGAAGCAGAAACCAATGGACTGTGGTCACGGACGTCACCTAAGGCTCTATCAGATCACTTTGTTTCAATAGTGCAGCTTACTCAGGTAAGTTTACTGATCAGAACCAAATGGGATCAATTAGGAAAAAGTTCATACCGGAAAATATCCTTTTCAAAGTTGACTATTTTAACACAGTGAAATAAGCGATTATTTCTTAATCCTTTGAGTTAAAATTGTTCAGCGTGGCCAAGAAAGTCTGGAAACATGAAAAATGTCCATAAAAGCACTTTATTACTATAATACGTTGAATGTGTTGCTCCTCATTATTAATTCACAGTTCATTAAGCTGGGCAAAATTACAACGAACAATGTGCATTAAAGCAAAATTCCCATCAATCATTTTCCATCTGTCATACATTCTGTCAGATGATTTGTGTGTCTAATTTTCATGGAAAAACTTGTACCTTTACTCCACAATAAGAAATCAAGGGGGATCAATCTATTAAAAAGATATTAATATTCCCAGACTCTGTGGCCTTCAGTATTTTCTTTTTAAGAAGATTCACCTAGTGCAAATCTTATCAATATTTTTACCATTTAATATGCCCAGACAAAATGGATACAAAAATTAGATAAGAGAAAACAACAAAAACAGATCCCCTTTGTTTTCAAAACATTTGATGTTTACATCAAAATATTTTGTTGAAAATGAAGTGATTTTTAATCTATAGTTAAAAGACACTATAATGATATTTAGAACATATTACAGATCCGGATTTTTACAAATAGATTTTTATTTAAAACAGGTCTCACACTGATATCAATAAACCAGGCACTCTAGAACAAAATGTGGAGAGATGGCAATTATGCGATGACTTCTTAATACTCCAAGGGAAAAAGATTTTTTTCCAAAGTAGTCCATCTACAATATTAACCCTTAAGATCTACTCCCCTTGATAGGTTTCAATATTATTTTCTCTTTTATACACATTTACTTTATAATTAACTCCTACAGGAGGACATTTCTGGAAATGTTCCCAGATATCTACAGCCACACTTTCGGTCATGATCACACCATGGAAAAAGTAGGGAACATCCAGATCCTGATGATCCAGGGGTTTCATAATTACCCCTTTGAGGTCAGTCAGAATCATCATCATTCCCAGAACAGGGTCGGTCTTTACATTTGTGCCCCGAGACATGCAGATTGTAACACTACCCACCCAAAGGCAAGTTGTCTTCCTTACTCAGGTTTGCAGGGGCACCACTCACTGTGGTAGCTAGAAGAGTCCGTTGCCCCCAGCCCGGACCTGCATTCTGTACTCTCCACACACACATCGTACTACAGATATACCAGTGGTGCTGATGAAACTTCCAGAAAGCTATAAAATAATGCATGCCAGGCACGGTAGATGAGGATTTAGAAAATGCTAACATCTTCTCTAAGAAATAAAGGTGACATACCTATGTGGCTTTAAGCATTTTTGTGCATTAGCTGGCCCCCTGGATCTGGGAAAAAGCATCTGATTTTAAAGTTTCTCAGCCTCATTCTCTGCAATGAAATCTGAAGCTCTTCCTTCCTTCTCTGAGTCCAGAAGCTGGAATTGATACAGTCTGCTCTCTGTGATTTGTCTCTACCATTTGTTTCCAGTGACAACTTCAACTCAGATATCTCTCACTTCAGGGGTCACTCCTAAACTTCAGGAGGAAGGTCACTGCCCTTTTTATTCCCACCACAATTTTATGCTAGTAACCCTTTACAGTGTCAATAAATTTATTTTGTAGAATGTGCCCCCTGGACTCCACCTGCTAAATCTGTTTTTTGGGCAAATCATTTGTTACTTAGCTAAACAAATTTTATAAAATCATATTTCATAAAATTGTATTTTATAAAATGTTACTTTCTTATTTTATAAAATTGGTAAATCCAGGGATTTAGGCTTAATTATTATTTTTAAAAATGTTGGTACTCATTTTGCCAATTTTTCTCTTTTTACATATATCAGAAAATATGTTAAGAACTCAACTGTGAAGATACCACTATTTTTATTTTTTCTCACTTTTTGTACACAGGAAACAAGAAAGTTTGTTCCTTGGAAAACATCAGTCCTAAGAACGTACTAAGTTAAAGCTTAGCATGTTAGATCTGCGAGTAGCCTTGTCTTTTTTTTTTTTTTCCGGTACGCAGGCCTCTCACTGTTGTGGCCTCTCCCCTTGCAGAGCACAGGCTCCGGACACGCAGGCTCAGCGGTCATGGCTCACGGCTCCAGCCGCTCCGCGGCACGTGGGATGTTCCCGGACCGGGGCACGAACCCGTGTCCCCTGCATCGGCAGGCGGACTCTCAACCACTGCGCCACGAGGGACGCCCAACCTTGTCTTTTTTTTAATGATGCTTTTTTCTGAATTGGTAAAAAAAAAAAAAAAAAAAAAAAGCTTTAAGGCTTAGGAACAGAAGCAAATTGAGAATTAAAATCCAAATCATTCAAATGAAGTTTGTCAGAACAGTTTGTGTGTGGAGAGGACAGCTTCTAGGCACTTCAGAGAAACCAGCAGGACAGAATTGAGAATAGCCAGCACCTTACAGGGCTTCTCACAGAAATGCTTTAATGCAAAGAGGTGACTGGATTTCACAGGGAGACCAGGGAGAGGATGCAGAGATAATTAAATCACATTAAAGCACCTGTTTACCTGGGAGGTAAGTTCCTTCATATTGTGGTCAGATGCTGTTTAGGGGGACACTGGTGCAGGGGAGGTGTTGGGAGGATGAACTCTTTTCTGAGTGATTTTGCAAGTGTGAAAATTCATCCAACAGAGATGCTAGAAAAATTTGCTCCTAGTAGCGAACGTCCAACATGATATTTTGGGACAAAAATGTGTATTTGGAAGAATTTTTCACAAAAGAGCAGTGATGGGAGGAAAAGATTCATATGGGCCTGGCTAGTAATATTCTTCCTTCACAGTTTTCTTGTGGGTTCCTGAGGCCTGTTGTGACTGCTTGGAGACCTGGTCCCCAAGCAATGGCCCTCTTTGTCATACTCAGGGTAACCCAGGAAGTTGCTTGTCTGAAGCAGAAAAGGTTCTCCCTTCCACTCATGTCCTCTTGCTGATCAGATGAACACATGGCATCATCTACAGCTGAGAGGTGTTTGTTAACTACCTTTGTTTCATAGGACACAACTCATATATACTCTACAGTAATGTTTATCACTGTCTTTTATAATCTCAAGGTAAGAAGTAATCAGTGTTAAAATCATTCTACTGGAATAACAAAGCACATGATTTTTTTTTCCCTAATAGTGATTGTATTTGTTTGCTAGGGCTGCCATAACAAAAGACCACACTGGCTACTAGGTGGCTTAAACAACAAAATATATTTTCTCATAGTTCTAGAGGCTAGAAGTCCAAGATCAAAGTATCAAGTTTAGTTTCTTTGAGGTCTCTCTCCTTTGATGGCTACCTTCTCGCTGTGTCCTCACATGGTTGCCCCTCAGTCTGTGCATGTCTGTGTTCTAATATTCCCGCCTTATAAAGATACAAGTCATATTGGATTAGAGTCCATCCATATGATCATTTTACCTTAATTTTCTCTTCCAAAGCAGTATTTCCAAGTAGAAGTTAAGCTTACTGTACAAGCAATCAGGTATTTAATAAGAGGCATTGCTATGGAGACAAAAAAACAATGGTTAATAATTGAGGCAAATTTCATATCAGTTTTTGAGTTCTGAGGGTAGACAGTTGAGAAGATCTCTAAATGTCAGGGTTAAAGCATCTTTTGTAGTTTGAATGTCCATCAGATGTTCAGGTAAACTTTCTGAGTGGTCCATATAGCAACAGGAACGAAGAAGACTGTCTAAACATGAGCTGCTGTGGAGATTTCTCTGAAGTTTATATTAAGATATCTACCTTCAGTATGCAGGACTTCAGAAAAAAAGGCAGTTTTAGTTTCAATTATTCCAAGTCAAAAGGGTGGGAGAAAAATTGGAAACACTAGTTTGGAGAGTTGTAGTCAGGTAGTGGAGGAAACTAGAAAAATTCAGGATACAGTCCAGTTTTCAGGTAATTAACAAAACTTCAAGGAAAATTAATAGCACTAGAATCTAATATCCACAGTATGTATTTTGGTTTCTATCGAAAGATAATTTTTCTCTCTAAAATCACCCTCATTTCTATCAAAGATAGCCAAATTAAGACAAATTTGTTTGCAAAATAAGTCTAGATTCAATAAACTTGGTCTTATTTATATAAGTATAGCAAGGATTGTGACTGACCATATAGGCTTATTTTTTATTTTTATTTTTTGCTTTTATTAAGAGAATTTATTGCCTCTCTCTCCTCCCAATAGCTCAAACATGAAGAAGCAACATCAGAGGAAGACAGACAAATGGCTCTTTGAGTTTGTCCTGCTTGGCACTGGTGAAGGAAGAGGCAGCTTTCTCAAACTTTTTATCTGCTTAATTGGATGTAGTAGAGAAAGGGAACAAGGAAAGTCAGAGGATAAGTGAACAGGCTCTGCACCTACCAAGGATGTGTTATCCTCCTAATCATCCCAGTAGGAATATTCCATTCATGTTCTTTGATCTGATCCTTGCATTGGAAGACACTTCTTTTTTTAATCTTTTTTTTTAAATTAATTTTAATTTTATATTGAAGTATAGTTGATTTACAATGTTGAATTAGTTTCAGGTGTACAGCAAAATGATTCAGTTATATATATACACATATCCATTCTTTTTCAGATTCTTTTGCCATATAGGTTATTACAGAATATTGAGTAGAGTTCCCTTTGCTATACAGTAGGGTCTTGTTGATTATCTATTTTATATATAGTAGTGTGTATATGTGAATCCAAACTCCTAATTTATCCCTCCCCATACCTTTTCACTTTAGTAACCATAAGTTTGTTTTTTAAGTCTGTGAGTCTGTTTCTCTTCTGTAATTAAGTTCATTTGTATCATTTTTTTAGATTCCACAGATAAGTGATATCATATGATATTTGTCTTTCTCTGAATGACTTCACTTAGTATGATCATCTCTATGTCAATTCATGTTACTGCAAATGGCATTATTTCATTCATTTTTATGGCTGGGTAATATTCCATTGTATATATGTACCACATCTTCTTTATCCATTCATCTGTCAATGGACATTTAAATTGCTTTCATATCCTGGTTATTGTGAACAGTGCTGCACTGAACACTGGGGTGCATGTATCTTTTGGAAGTATAATTTTCTCCAGATACATGCCTAAGAGTAGGATTGCTGGATCATATGGTAGTTCTATTTTTAGTTTTTTAAGGAATCCCATAATATTCTCCATAGTGGTTGAACCAATTTACATTCCCACCAACAGTGTAGGAGGACTCCTTTTCTCCACACCCTCTCCAACATTTTTGTAGTCTACAGTTTGTAGACGTTTTGATGATGGTTACTCTGACTGGTGTGAGGTGATACCTCATTGTAGTTTTGATTTGCATTTCTCTAATAATTAGCGATGTGTGGCAGATTTTCATGTGCTTTTTGCCCATCAGTATGTCTTCTTTGGAGAAATGTCTGTTTAGATCTTCTGTCCATTTTTTGATTGGGTTGTTTGCTTTTTTGATATTGAGCTGCATGAGCTATTTGTATACTTTGGAGATTATTCCATTGTCAGTCTCATCATTTGCAAATATTTTCTCCCATTCTGTAGGTTGTCTTTTTGTTTTGTTTATGGTTTCCTTTGCTGTGCAAAAGCTTTTAAGTTTTATTAGGTCCCATTTGTTTATTTTAGTTTTTGTTTTCTTTCCTCTAGGAGGTGGATCCAAAAAGATATTGCTGCTGTGAAAGAGTGTTCTGCCTGTATTTTCCTCTAAGAGTTTTATAATATCCAGTCTTACATTTAGGTCTTTAATGCATTTTGAGTTTATTTTTGTCTGTGGTGTTAGAAAATTGTTCTAATTTCATTTTTTTACATGTAGCTGTCCAGTTTTCCCAGTACCACTTATTGAAGAGACTGTGTTTTCTCCATTGTATAGTCCTGCCTCCTTTGTTATAGATTAATTGACCATAGTTGTGTGGGTTTATTTCTGGGCTTTCTATTCTGTTCCATTGATCTATATTTCTGTTTTTGTGCAAGTACCATACTGATTACTGTAGCTTTGTAATATAGTCTGAAGACAGTGAGCCTGATTCCTCCAACTCCATTTTTGCTTTCATAGTATGCTTTGGCTATTTGGGGGGTTTGTGTTTCTGTACAAATTTTAAAATTTTCTGTTCCAGTTCTGTGAAAAATGCCATTGGTGGGGGCTTCCCTGGTGGTCCGGTGGTTGGGACTTCACCTTCCAATGAGGAGGATGCAGCTTCGATCCCTGGTCAGGGAGTTGGGATCCCACATGCAATGCAACCAAAAAAAAAAAAAAAACACACAAAATAACAAAAACAAAAACATAAAACAGAAGCAATATTGTAACAAATTCAATAAAGACTTTAAAAATGGTCCACATGAAAAAAATCTTAAAATAAAAATTCCACTGGTAATTTAATAGGGATTGCATTGAATCTGTAGATTGCCTTAAGTAGTATAGTCATTTTGACAGTATTGATTCTTCCAATCCAAGCACATGGTATATCTCTCCATCTGTTTGTGTCACTTTCGATTTCTTTCATCAGCATCTTAGAGTTTTCAGAATACAGGTCTTTTGTCTCCTTAGATAGATTTATTCATAGGTATTTTTTCTTTTTGATGTGATGGTAAATGGGATTCCTTCCATAATTTCTCTTTCTGATCTTTTGTTTTTAGTGTATAGGAATGAAAGAGATTTCTGTGTATTAATTTTGTATTCTGTGACTTTACTGAATTCATTGATGTGGTGTATCACACTGATTGATATGAGCCTGTGAGCCATGGCTGCTGAGCCTGCGCGTCCGGAGCCTGTGCTCCGCAACGGGAGAGGCCACAACAGTGAGAGGCCCGCGTACCACGAAAAAAAATCATAAAATGGGGCTTTCCTGGTGGCACAGTGTTTAAGAATCTGCCTGCCAGTGCAGGGGACATGGGTTCAAGCCCTGGTCCAGGAAGATCCCACATGCCGCAGAGCAACTAAGCCCACACGCCACAACTACTGAGCCTGCGTTCTAGAGCCATTGAGCCACAACTACTAAAGCCCACGAGCCACAACTACTGAAGCCCATGCACCTAGAGCCCATGCTCTACAACAAGAGAAGCCACTGCAATGAGAAGCCCACGCACCACAACAAAGAGTAGCTGCCATTCGCTGCAACTAGAGAAAGCCCACACACAGCAACAAAGACCCAATGCAGCCAAAAATAAATAAAATAAATAAATTTATTTTTAAAATCATAAAATATTATAACCATCTTCTTCAGTTTACTTAGTCCCATGTAATTAATTCTTGTTTTGTTTGATCTTTTGTTAGAAGTTTTATGAAACCATCAATTTCTCCATTAGGGTTTTGTAAATTCTTACTCAGTTCAGTGTAATGATTTGAAATTCATCAGAAACTTGTGTTCTAGAATACTTGTCAGATCCTTTTCCATGAATTTCTCTGAACATGAAACACATTTTCAGGAAGCTTTTGTAAAAGCATCTGAGTAAAACCATTGTCTAAGTAATAAAAGACAAATATCCATTACTAAAAATTTGATTCATTCTAATGGAATTGACAAGAAAATTTATCTCTGTGACACAAAACATTTAAGATAATAACTAGAATTATGACTGATAACATTATACTAGGACATATCCAATTTTAGGAATTTCATATACTTTCGAGAACATTTATATTAATAACATTCACCCTTATGATATAACCTAGGGTTTATGATCATTTATTTAGCCATGCTTCCCATGTAAGTAACATACCAAATAAGCCTAATGAGTTTCATAGCTCTCTTTTCTAATAAGATAAAACAAATCTTTTAAGGTGTTCCAAGGGGCCTCTGTAAAACCTGAACGTTATTTCCAGGTCAATAAGACTTCATTTAGAATTTGACTTGGGGGAAAATCTACTTTTTCAAAAATAAAAATGTTTTAAAACACTTTGTCAAATATGATCATATGTCACTGTGAATTAATATTTAGTTATCAATTTAATCAGAGTGACAAAGATTCACATGTAAATACAGATAGTTAAATAGTGTAAAAAGACTTAGCTCTTTTAATATTGAAAGCACTCAGTTTTTCTTCAAAATTATCAAAGACTCATAAAGACAAAATGTACAATATTTGTTTTGCCAGACAGATTACATTAAATGTAAAAAAAAGTCTTTGTTTACAATTTCTCATTAAGAGCAGACCAATAATTAAGAAAATTTTGCAAAAAGAGAGAAAAAACAAATTTTAATTTTCTACCAGCTTACTTTGGATATTAAAACTCAATCACTTTATTAAATTCATTCCAATCTTAGACCTGACTACACATAAAATTCCTTTCTAAAGATTCCTCTTTAACAAACCTCTTACAACTTTCTCTGTCCATTTTGATTTGTCCCTTGTTCTCTTTCCCATTTAGAAGTTACCAGCTTTAGGACAAAACTCACTTAACAAAGTTTTTACATTAACAAAAACATCTCCATACCGTACACTTTTTCTTACCCCCAAATATATTCTAATTTCCTTATAATTCCTAGTAGCTTTAACCACATATATTATTTACAATTCTTAATCCTTTGAAGCTTTAATTTTTTTGTAAAGATAAAGTTAAAAATTATTAACTGTGTAAGTATTTTGTGGCTTGGCAAACTTATAAATACATTTCATAATTTCTAGAAACATATTCTACTTCATAGTACAAGCTTTTAATGAAGCACAAGACATGTCTACTAATAGAACCAAACATATTTAGTGTGTAATAAGAGGTCAAAAGTAGGTAAACTTAGACTCGTTCAGCAATTAATATTTCAGTATTTTGTCTTAGTTGGAAATGATCTAGACATTCAATTCATTTAATTTAACTTAGCAAAACTCTAAGGGTACAATTTATCAAAGACATTTAGAAAACTATTTAAGTTGACATAGCAAAAACAATTATTGCTAAAAAAAGTTTACCTAAAAGAATTCTTATCTTATGTCTATTTAATTAATTTGTTCTTAACAATCACTCAGATTACTCATGACAATTTCATAAGATGTTAAAGTAGTGTTAGCCATCATCTTAAATTATTATTATTATTACTTTTTTCTGAGAAATTTTGTAAAAGAGATAACATGAGCTTATTTGACTTTTAGTAAAACTACATAGCATAAAGCTATTATACTTAATGCTGATAACTCTTAAGATATGTCTGTATTAATTAAACCATTAAACCTGAACTAGATTTTACTTACCAAAAATTATCCTAGATCATGTGAATTTGAAAAATATTTGTATTCGTTTTTGTTATATTTTTGAGACTTTTTATATTGCTTGTTGGAATAAATTAAGTTTACTCACTCAGATAGCTACAGTCTTTTATTATTTATGGAGAAGACTTTTAAGTCTTCTTGCCCTTTAAGTGTACTTGCCCTTGATCAACAATTTTAAGGAGACTGTGATTTAGAGTTTGAGCAAGAGAGGGTTTTTCTGGTGGTTTTTGTTTAAAAAAAAAACCTCTTTCCTTTTTTTTCTTTAAATTTTAGTTTCAGGTTCTAACAATTGAGATAATCTGGGCTCAGTCTCAGGCAATGTGGCTGTGTTTACATTTCAAAGACATGGTAAGATTTATAACTTTAAGGGACAGAGAAAAAAGTGTAAATTTTCTTCTGTGAGTTTTGGAGTGTATTTTTCTATTATCATAAGTTTCAGGGTAATTATTATTTTAAAAACTTTTTCTTCTTAAGTACAGGGCAATTTTGCTCCAATTATCCTCAACTTTTATAATATCTACAAGAATTTGAGAGGAATAGGTTTCAGGGTTGGTGAAGATAAATGGGCCTTGACTTGTTCCTAAGTTGCATTTCTGGTTTTGTAGAGATTTGGAAGACAAAGATAATTGTTTCTATTAGCTCTTGAATATTGGCTTCCAACTGATCTTTTCCTAATTATTTGTAGGAGGGCCTAAGGAATTGCTGAGGAGATGGGGCAATTTTTAAAATTTTTCTTAAAAAGGGGAATTCATGTTGGATCTTTAATTTCTGTTATTTCATCTTCATAACGATTCCCTAAGGCTAGCTGTTATACATGATTTTTCCTTTCAATTTGATCCTTCCATAAATACCAATATGACAGCTGTTTATGATGAGAGCTCTCAAAAAGGGAATCTTTTAAATACAGCAAATTTAAAGGATCCATCATCTGGCCATTGAGGAGTAAGACCTTTCATTAATTTCAAAGAGTGACTCAAATCAGTAAGCCTTTTTATGGAACGACCCAGAGGTAACTTTTCAGGCTTAGAATAAATCCTTACCATGGATGAAATAAGCATACTTTCAGATGGAGAGGGCACGGATGATATAGCCCCTATAATGTGAAAATTCATTTCCAAGGATAATCTAAGAAAGCAAAGGCCTTCATTGCACAGGCAGTAAGGGTGGTATAATGCAAACTGTGTCCCTGGTCTCTCCTGGGAATTTGAGGCACCTCTGATCCCAAACCTACTAATCTGTGACATCAGGCATATGCTGCTGGAATGGGACTTTTCCAACACTAACAAGGCAATGAAGGTTGAAACAACAAAGGCCCCTTATGGACTGGGTCCCCTTAGGACAAACTCCTCTGACAGCTGGCACAACAAGACTAGAGTGTGCTGTTTATGACTTTGTGTCTCAGAACCCCAGTCAATTCAACTGGTTACCAGATGCACCCCAGTAAATACACCATCCAGATGGTGGAGACCAGAGAGAATATTCTCACTGGACAAAAAGCCAAACTCTCAGGACACAGAAAAATACAGAAGGAAAAATCTCATCCAGTTTTTATATAGAGGACTGACAGCAAAGTTTGTCTTAATAGGCACTGGACTGGAGAGAACTGGTAACTCACCAGTCTGTGAGGCTGTCTCAAACAGCAGGCTTATAGGGCCTATGCCTGTATTCTGCCCTATGGTTCTTTCTTCTTATGAAACATGACTCAGGAGACAGAGACAAAGAAAAACAGTGACTGTCTCTGGGAGGAAAGGATTAAGAAAAACTGAGACGAGATTACTCATTTCCAAAAACCAGATTTTCTATGTCACAAGGATCTTGCTCCATAAGTATTTTCTTCTGCTAATCTAAATTTAGAGATAGAGAAAAGGAGACTCTTAAGCACTTTCCCTCCCACCAGACCTTACAGGCCTGGGAAGTTGAGGAGATAAGAAATTTTACCTTCTGCTGGCCTTTGTCATGTGTCCTAGGATCTCTCAGCTGCAGCAGTCTTGTGGTGGGAAGCAGGGTTTAGCCAGCCTCCTGGTTGTCTTGTCAGCTGTTGAGGAGGAAGAAATGTCCCTGCCAACCTTCTTGAGTTAAAGAAGTCACAAGGTTTATACAGCCTTCTTGACCCTGCATTCCCTATCTCTGGTGCTAATGATGTCTTTCTACCTCCTGGTACAGGGAGGGCACCATTCACATGAGATACTAATTTCCTGCTTTCATGGAGACAGATAGGAAGGTCAGTGTGTCTCTCTTGCATCAGTCATTTCTTCAGTAACTTTAATTCAAAGTAATATTCCACTGAGGCATATTTTGGAGCATCCTGCCCTGGGCACCAACAAAGTCAAATGGTTTAGAGAGAAAGCAAGTCCCTTTGTCAGCACTGACCTGTGCTCATGGTGATTGTTATTCCATCTCCACAATACCATTGGGCTGGGTGCTCAAGAAACAGAGCTGTGAAAACATGGCTCCTGTCTCTTATAATTTATAGTACCAATGTTTCAAAGAAAAAATTTTATTTAGTGCCTCCTTTGTGTTAGACAATAATGCTGGTATATTTTCAAGATATACAAATAATAGAAAGAGACATGTATGGTACTTGAATTGTAGTGAGACATTAAAATTTCCCCCCCCCCAAAAAAAATCTTTTTCTTTATACTTATAAGGAAAAAAAATGTAGATTCATTTTGGATAAGATAAAGAAAATTTATGAAGTGATAAATCTAACCTGAGAAAGTAGAAAAGAACGCAGTACACAGGCTCTGAGCATTCTACTCACAGAAAATATTGTCCTGTTCTTTTGCAATATGGACTTGTTCCCCTGTCCCTATGTCTGTCTCTTCCCCTCTCTGTTTCTGCCCCTCCTGTCTCTCTCCCTCACACATACACACATTCACTCCCCTACAAAAAAAACCCATTGACTAAATGCTAACTGGCAGGCACTGTGCTCAAACTGAGGCTACAGTGGTGAGTTAAAAACAGAGATAATTTTTCCATCCTCATCAAACGTATATTCCAAGATGGAGAAAGTGAATACTAACCAAAGAGTCACACAACCATAATATTGCAACCACAACGAACAACCATAACCACTGAGTTAAGCTAAGCAAGCCACTATTGTCAACTTTCTCTCAACCCTCAGTAGAGTGTGTTCCACTTAAAGGCCTTGAGTAAGTCAATATTCTGTTGAGAAAATCCAGGCAATTTCTCAGTCTTCCACATGTGAAATTATGCAGTTTGGAATGTCAGGAACAAGAGTGAGGGGAAAGGTCATTCAGAACTGCAACTAACCAGTTGCTCTCTTTCTGACTGCTGCAATAACCTCCTGGTCTATCCTGTGTTTACTCCCATTCCTCTGGCCTGTTCACAGAGCTGCCAAAGTGGTCCCTTAAAATTTAAGCCTGATTGTGCCACTCTACACTCAAAATCATCCAGTGAATTCAATTTAATTACAATAAATCCAAAGTTCTCACCAAGGCCTCAAAGTCCCTTTTGATCTGTTCTCCCCTCCTCCCATGTCTCTCTTGGCCTCATTCCTACCACTCTCCCCCTTGTTTTCTGTAATCCAGCCAAACTTGCTTCTTCTCCAGCTTTTACTAAAACACTACTTAGTAGACAAACAATTTAATTTAAATTGGGCAAAAAATTTAATAAGACACTTAACCAAAGAAGACACATGAATGGTAAATAAGCAACATTTAAAGATGTTCAGCATTATCAGTCATCAAAGAAAAATTAAAACCACAATGCAAATAACTTCACATCTACTAGAATGACTAAAATTAAACAGATCGATAGCATCAAATGTTAGTAAGGATGGAGAACAACCAGAAGTCTCATACGTTCCTGAAGAAAATGTGAAATGATGTACTACTTTGGAAAACAGTTCGGCATTAATACAACCCCCTAATTTCACCCCCTAGGAATTTAAATGAGAAAAATATGTCCACACAAAATTTGTACATGAGCGTTCATAGAAACAACTTTATTCATGATTGTGAAACTGAGTAGGATCCTGTGGGGCCTTCCCAGTGACAGACTCCCAGTGTTCCCTGCTGCTTGTTTGTAGAACAAAGCTTTAGTCTCCTAGGCCTCCCTTGATTTCCAGAGAGCAGTTAATGATTATAGAACTGACAAAATTCAGAAACAAAGGAAAAGCAGTCAAGCAAGAAAAGTAACAATAGATTGAAAAACAGTGTTGTCTATATCCCTTTCTCCTCAAGGGATATAGATAACAGTCTGACACATATCCTTGATGTGGTGCTCCAAGGACAATGGTGCTTCAAGGACAAAGGACAACCCTCTCTGAAAAAGTGTCAGCGTTACACCCCTTATCAGACCCTTAATTGCCCTCCCCACCATGTTGTGATGGTTATGAAATTCCTAAGCCCAGCTGGGCGATGAGACCTGTCCCAAATAAGAAAAGGCATCTTCCCTGTCCCACTGCCACCCTATAGAAGGAAAGTATATGTGCCTCGACCAATTAGTAAACGAAATTTTCACCTTGGAGCATTCCTTTGTTTTCTGACTATAAAAACTGATCAATAGCACATGTTTGGGGTCCACTCCCCCAGACTACTAGGAAGTCAGCCTGCTGTTCTGGCAGAGACACTTTCCTCTAATAAATTCTATCTTCTTTACATTCTGCCTTGTGTCTGGAAATTCTTTTCCAACCCACGTATGGACCACGACACTTGAGCGTTTTCTGTAGACACTAAGGCTCTCCACCTGATGGAGGATTTGACTACATGCTGATCACAAGCATGTAGGTCCCAGACTGGTTGGAACAAGGAGGCTGATGATTAAGGTTCCCAAAATATCACCCTGTCACCTCTCCACCAACTAATCAAAAGAATGTCCATGAACTGATAATTCACCCTGAGACCCTCACTCCTAATGTTGTCTTTAGAAACACTTGCCCAAAAGTCTTCAGGGAGTTTGGGTCTTTTGAGCATTAGCTGCTTGTTATCCTTGCTTCACATCCTGCAAATAAACACTGTACTTTCCTTCACCACACCTGGTATCAGTAGATTGGCTTTGCTCTGCAGTGGGTGAGTGAATCTGTGTTTGGTTTGGCAATAATTTTGGCAACCATGAAGGGGCCACCATCCCTAGTGGGCATCTCAACCATAGCACACTGGCCCCTGACCAGTGGCAGCTCATGGATACTACTCAGCAGCTGCTTGAGCACCTTTGTCTCAGAGATGGCCCTGAACATTTGCCACTGACCAGGCATCATTGGCCCATGGCACTTTTGATTTCTGTGGTAAAGGGAAAAAGACACATGCTTTGCTGGTTGAGATTTCTCTAGTAAGTAGTGGAACTTGTGTGTGATAATACCAGGGTATTCATTCTCTTAGCCATTTGGGTCTGTCAGTGGCTAAACATTTCTTGGGATTTTCCCTTTTGGGCTGAGGAGTTTGAAACCCTGAGAGACTACATTTGTTTGTTTCTTTGAGATTTTAAGATTACCAGCCATAAACAACTGAGAATGGGTAATCAGAGCTCTGTTTCATCTTATATTCCCTATGGTGTATTTTGCAGAATTGGGAAATTCTTAGCTCTTAGTTTCATGGGCTCATACCCATGAAAAGGAGAAGGTGATATTTTTCTAAAATCATGTGGTCACAGTATTCTTTAGGCTCTGGAGAATAATGACCCAGATGGGGCACTTTTTGACATTCTAAAACTTGTTTTTGCATATGAAGAAGCTGGCTTGTTAAACGTGTCTCTTCACTATTCTGACCAGAAGGAAACAAATCTTACTAGGAGGAACTTACATTTTTCTCCCTGTGCCTTTGAAATGTAAATGTTCTACCCTGGGCTCTAATGTACTCTCACTCACTCTTGTCTATACCATCGCCAATTCCTGAGACTGAGGGGGAAAAAAAGGGAGAAGAGTCCTTTTTAAACTCAGGCAGGAAAACTGTGAGATCTCTGTTTGTCTGGAATGTATGTATGTCCATGTGTACATTATAAATATATCTCTTTTCCTTTGGATGGTATTATCAAAGTTAGTTTGTAAATGAGCTCTATTTAATTGACTTAAAGGAAATTAAGCACTTACAGAAATTCTCAGAAATATAAAAGAAACTAACTTGAATGAATTTCAGATTCATGTGATCTGAAAAATATTCAATATTAAATTTGGGATAATGGCTGACTTGGTCTAATGTCTCATAAAGTTTTCTTGGGTAATCTAAACATAATTTTTGAGAACAAGTGAATAAAATAGAGGTAAATGAGACAAGAGTTTTTAGGTGAACTCTGGGAATAATTATGTTTTAGGAATGTCTACTTAAAAATAGCTTTTCTGGACGTTTTAATAACTTGAAATTTTAGAGTTTAACTAAATTAAGCTAAATGATGAGAATTCATTGAATATCGAGGTCTTTTCCAAATAAAATAATATACTGAAATATTAATTACTAAACATTGGCTTCCTTTTACAGAGAAAGTAAAGATATTTAAGACTATTAATAAATATGTTTGGTGTCACACGGAGACATTTTCCATAAGCACATATTTTTAGAAATTATAAATAGCATTTATTTATAAATTTGCCAATCTACAGAATGCTAATGTAAAGAACAGCTCATAATTGCTTACTTCTTAATTTTCACTAGGAATTTAGGTTTTTAAGACTTGAGAATTCTAATTAAATATGTAATTAAAGCCACTAGAAATAATGAGAACATTTTAGTATACAGGGTAATAGGATGTGTGTTTTCATTAAAAGAAGGTATGAAGAATAGGAATTTATTTTGTTAAAGAAAAAGGAAGTAATTTTCTCTTAAAGCTGGTTATTTCTAAATAAGAAATAAAATAAAGGGCAAGTTAATATGATATAGAAAGTTGTAGATTTCTGGGGAAAAAGTCATCTTTAGAAAGAAATTCTATGTGTTGTCAGGACTCACTAAGATTAGAATGAATTTAATTGAGTAAATGAATTTTAAGATTAAAAGTAAAGTGGTACAAAAACTTAAAATTTTTTTTTCTCTCTGTTAAGAGAAAAAAGTTTTCTTGGAATATTGATTTGCTTTTGATTACAGATGGTAAATTTTCTTTACCTTTTAAATAATCTGTTATAACTTTCTGTACTTGCTTTTAAAATCTTTCATTGTAACTTTGGTTAAATGGATAAGCATTGTTTCACAGTGATCTGTAATCCTATTTGACCAAGTGTCTTGAAACTTTTTAACATTTTGGATAAACTTCTCAAAGATAGAATCCTAATTAAAGATATTTTGACCTCTAGATAGCTTTGGGATGTTTCAGAGGACCCCTAAGTCATCTCAAAGAGAGATATTAAACTAATTAGGATTATTTGGTATGTTATGGGAGGCACTGTCAATTGATTAGAGATAAATGTATCTCCAACCTTCTTAGGTTATACATTTAGATTACACTAAATATCATTAATATAGATATTCTTATGTTATATGAAATTAAATAAAATTTCTAAAATTTGAATATGTCAAATTTGTATGTTACAGAAGTAAACAAATTTTTTTTTGTCAATTGCATTTTAACCAGCTCTTTAACTGTGTCTTTTTAAGTCTTTTTATCATTCATAGATGCTTTTGCAAAAATGCTTCATCTTCAGGAAGATTCATACTAAAGACTTTCTGACAAGTGCAGGTTTCTGATGACTTTCAAATCATACCGTTGAATTGGGTAAGAAATTAAAGAATTCTAATGGAAATCCCGATGGTTTCATAAAGGTTAAGGCTGCAAACTGTAAACAGCTCAAATGTTCATCATCAAGTGAATGAGTAATTCACATCAGCAATAAAGGGGAATGAAATATTAATATACATAACATGGATGAATCTCAAAACATGCTGAGTGAAAGAAAACAGGAACCAAATACACACTGTTAGATTCTATTTATGTAAATTTGAGAATGGGAAAACTATAGTCACTGAAAGCAAATCATCATATCACTTTTGTAGGAAGGTGAGGATTGACCACAAAGGAGCCTAAGGAAACTTTCTGGGTAATGGAAATTTTCTGTATCATGATTGTGGTAGTGATTACACAACTGTATATATTTGTCAAAATTTATCTAACTGTGTTATACACTTAACATGAGTGCTATTAGTTGTATGTAAATTGTACCCCAATAGGGGTGATTAAAAGGAAATATATATTATGTATGACATATAAATATATGTTTACATATATTACATATATATCATGACAATAGAATAAAATATGTTCTTAGTGATTAAATTGCCATTTAGCCAACATCCAGAATGCCAAACATCCTTATTTTTTCTGTTTTTCCTTTCTCTAACCTTTCAAAAAGCATCATTTTTAATAGTCACATCAACATTGCTGATTAGATTTGCAGTAATTTGAAAACACAGAAGACATTCCTTTTAAAAATATAAACAAAAGCTTCTTTCATCTGCTCTCTAGATCTTTTTATTCTTATGCCACATTCTTTACACCAGTTGACCAATTGAGTTAGGCACTCATTTACTTTTTCACAAACCTTTGTTGTGTTTCTGCTAGTTCTGCATTAGGGACTATTAAGGAGGAAAACCACTGACACAAAATGGTTTCATTTGTGCTGAAGTCCACGATACCACGCATATATTTAATACCTAACCTACTTGCAATTTCGACCTTCACCAGAAATGTTATCTTAATTCTGAAATCTGGAATTTTCTGGTCAGCACCAATGTGGTAATCTATCACAGGGGCCCTCTCCATCTCCCCCAACCCAAGAAGAAGAGGCAATCTGCAAGATAAAACTCAAGGCTTCCCTTCCCTACAAAGAGAAGATAGTACTGGTCCCAAATAACCTTTTTTTATTTTGCTAATGACTTTCTTGCCCACCCTCCTTTCTATAAAAACCTTCCACTCTGTGTAACTTCTCAAAGTGCCCTTCTATTTACTAGATGAGATGCTGCCCAATTCATAAAGCATCAAATAAGGCCAATCAGATTTTCAAATTTACTCAGTTGAATTTTGTTTTTTAACAAGACATGATCTTAAACAAGATAAACATTGCCCCTGTTTTCATCTCAGGTGGCCTCAGCCTGCAGCTGCTTGAAGCAGGATTTTGGTTCCTGGCCAGAGATTGAAGTCAGGTCGGGGCAGTGAAAGCACTAAATCCTAGCCACTAGACCAGCAGGGACTAGTGGCCAGTGACAAGGTCCTGGCCTGTCTGCTGTGTAGAAATGAATTTCCACAGAGATGGAAAGTAGTGAAACAAGTAAAGTGTTTATTAGGAGGACAAAGAATACATGTGGATAGACACATGGGCGGGCTCAGAGAGAGAGTTGCGCTCGCATGGTAGTTTGAATCACTTTTATGGGGAATTTCTTCCAGGTTTCCTTTGACCAATCATCTTGCTTTGCCTGGTTCTGAGTCCATATTTGGTATACCTCAGGGTCCTCCCGTGTTCATGTGCATCTCTTAGCCAAGATGGATTCTAGCGAAGAGGCCTATGGGTAGTTGACATCACTTACTATGGGGTGGTGCCCTCTCCCTTTTTGACCTCCAAGGAACCCTTCTGCACATGTGTAGCTGGGAAGGTCTCCTTGACTATGAGAATGAGGAACATCTAGTCTTTTATCTCTTATCTGGGCAGGGCACAGCCTCCTTTCTCGATTGCCCTGTTATTGATATTTTGGAGGGAATGAACTCCTGCTGCTTACCCTGGGGCCCATCTATCTCCTGCCTCACTTTCACAGAACTCACAATCTGCTGTGAGAGACAGTCAGAATATGAGCACACACACACAAATAATTTTAAAGCCCGATAGATTTGAAGTCAATAGAAAAGACATTGAGGGCTTCCCTGGTGGCACAGTGGTTAAGAATCCGCCTGCCAGTGCAGGGGACACGGGTTCAAGCCCTGGTCCAGGAAGATCCCACATGTCGTGGAGCAACTAAGTCTGCGAGCCACAACTACTGAGCCCGCATGTTGCAACTACTGAAGCCCATGAGCCTAGAGCCCGTGCTGCGCAACAAGAGGAGCCACCACAATGAGAAGCCCTCACACCGCAACGAAGAGAATCCCCTGCTTGCCGCAACTAGAGAAAGCCCACGCGCAGCAACGAAAACCCAATGCAGCCATAAATAAATAAATAAATAAATAATAAAATTTAAAAAAAAAAGACATTGAAAAAGAAATGGGCCTCCTTTTGATAAGGAAGTCAGAGGTTTCTCTGTAACTTCTTTTGAGAACAATAAGCCATGTCTTTTCCTTCTTCTACATTTTCTCTCCCCACTGCTGACCCCAACAAAATGCTGAAGACAGAATTTGCACTCAATAGATTACCTTTTAAATTGATGTAAAAGTATAAAGTATATTTATGTGCATTAAAGTATGGAAGGGCATACATTTGGAGCATAAAAGCTCAGTACCTGCTGGAAATATCACATAATTGATGAATATAAAACTAATTATATAATAGGGAAATTAAAAAGAAATTTCAGGCTGTGTAGAGACTAAATTTAGAGAACAATATCATATATAATGGCTGAATATTTTGGCATTTGAAATTGGAATTTAAAAAATAGATAAGAGAGGAAGAAATAGGAGTCTTAATTAATAACTGAAGGACAAAGGGGGGATAGGTAGCTTACTTAGCTTATTTCTGCCTTTTTAGTTGCAGAAAATATCAGTTTTGAAACCAGATATGGTTGCCATGTATTAGTTCTGCACGAAGTGCTAGGATGAGTTTCCCCACACCCACAGTTTGGGGATAGTGCTTTACTCATAACTCATCTTTCATGCATTTGCCTAAATTCTTGTGGAATACAGCTGGACTTGCAGCTCATAAATGTGACCTTTGGATGTGTTTTAAACACTACTGAACTCCATTTTAATTTTACATAGTAAAGCCTCTGGGCTCTATTTACTCTTTCATTATATAACATTCATTTATCTTATGAAAAACGCTGTGATTCACTGTTGGTCTAGCATTTTTTTTTTCACTTATTTGGATGATTTTTAGAATCCAAACTGTATTGTTATTTACCTTGGAAAACAGAAACACTTTCGGGAGTCAGTTCTCTGAGTCCCAAACCCCTCACCTGACACCCTCTTGTGGTGCTGTGCCCTGGGGGGAGGATACAGCAGGATCTGCAGGTGGAGAGGCCTAGAGAGCTGAGGGTATTATGTGTCTGGTTTATCGCCAAGATTAGTCAAGCCCCAAATTATAGTGTTGAGGGAGAAAGTTTTCACGTAATGAGGTATGGGGAAGTCATTTAGGCTTATACATGGTTCAGTCTAAACTTTGTGTGAACTGAAAGAGCCTGTCAAGCACACACAGCACATCTGCTTTAACCATTAAGGAAAAGAAATGTCTGATTCAAAAAGAAGGATAAGTGACTCCCTTCTTACGATGCCCATGTTCACACCCTCTCGAAGACGAGGCTCCTTTCCCACTTGCCAGGACCCTACTGTCTCACTAGACATGTCCTCAATCTGTCTCTTTTGAAATCTTTAAGGAATAGACCCCTGTCATGTTGGATGTATGTTCTTTGTTCTGATAAAGTATAAGACTACCATGCTTCAGTGGAGAAGTTCCTTAGAGCCTTTTGAGGGGCTGCCTCCCAGATTATAGCCCTCAGCTTGGCTCAAATAAAACGATTTTCTGTTCCTATTATAAATTCTTTATTATTTCCCTCCACAGTGTGTTATTCCTTATGAAGTCCAGCTGTTCTAGGCTGACACCAAGCCACCCTGAAGCAGCCATCGTGTCTTCATTGCCTCTCTCACATCTGGGTCCTTGAAGGTTGCTGAGATCACACTTGCTTGTCTGTGTCCATGGAACCCAGGGCAGAGCCCAGGTCCTCCCACCAGGGCCCTGGATTCTGGTACCAAACCCAGGAGAAGGTGTGCTCTAGTTATATCAGCCTCACCTGGCACCAAGGCCAAGATCGTCATGTGTTTTTTCCCAGACTTCTTCTGTGGGAAAGGGTTTTGGGACGTTTTGTTTTCCCTAGTTCACCCTAGAGAGATGCAAGGAGGAAGTCTGATGCAGACTTTCCAGCTTACAAACATCTGAGGGCTGTGTCTCAGGTCAGGATCAATGTTCCCTTTTCCATGGGCATTCAAGTCAGTGAGGCAGCCTGACTTGAGGGCCAGGACTCTGCCTCTGTAGTCCTGGAGGTGATGGCTGAGGGCTGGGGACAGGGGCGCTGCAGTTCTGCCCAAGGGGAATTAAAGGCCAGAAAGCCCTGGTTTCTGCAGGAGTCTGATAATTGTCTGGAATGTATGCCAGTTAATTTCTTTATCCTATTTATTCATTATTGTTATTTCTCATTGTACTTTGGGACTCAATTTTTTATTGTTATAGAAATCCAATGTTTTCAAAGATTCTCCCTCAAGGATTCTACTGTTAACATTTTTCATTAAGAGAAATGCCTGTCTATTCCAATCTTTCTTTCCCTCCATTATTTACTGTGTCTTTTCTAGGTCTTGTCCTTGTCTCCTGGGCCACAGTCAGTAATGTCTCCACTTATGTATTCTGAGTGTGTGATCATTTGGTCCAAGGGATTCTGCTGAATGAAGTATAAATTCTGATATCTTTCTCTTGCAAACTTTCAAAACCTACAAATAAAATGAAGATATGGGCAATATAAAATGAAAATATGATTTTCCATTCTTATTAATATCTATCCCTATATTTCAATAGAATTCAATTATTGGCCCCTGGTGACTATATTTTTCAAAAGAATTCCCTAAATAATTACCAGTAATTCACTACTCCAATGTAATGTAGAAGATATTCTTAGTGTATTCTTCAAATTCATGTTGATGGAATGCTCAAGTTCCCTATATCAAATTGAGCTCCTATATTCCCTCTGAATAATAAAACTAAGATATGTTTGCTAAAGATTGTTGAAAAACAACATTTTAGCTTGACATGGACAGTACAAATATAGTATCACTAAGGGTGAACATTTAGTATATGTCCTGTGGACTACCAATTTCATGTTCCACAATCACAGTCGAACCGTTTAAATACAGAATTATTTCCTAATTCTCTATTATATAAATCTCATTATAAATAACAAGCATTTTAAAAGCTTTAAATTTTTAACTATAGCTCATTAGTTTGTACCTTTTCTCCTCTATCAACAAAAATTGACTTTCATGGTTAACTCAGTTAAAAAATACAACAGCACAATAGGAAAGAAGTAAAATATCTCCATTGCCTACAATATATAATAATATATATAAATATGCTGATGAAAAAAACGTGGGTCTACTCTCCCATGTGCAGTAAAGCAAATCTACTGACACCAGGTTATGGCGAAGGAAAGTGCAGCGTTTATTGCAGGTGCCAGGCAGGGAGTTCAGGTCAGCTAGTGCTCAAAACACCTGAACCCCCTTTCCTGATGGGTTTCATGAAAGCATTTTTAAATACCAGGTGAGAGAGGGGAATCACAGGGTATGTGATCAGCTCCTGCACAATTCTTTGGTTGATGTGAGGTAACAGAGCAGTGTCACAGTGGTTAACATTATCAATCCTCAGGCTCCAGTAAAAGATCTCCTACTTAAAACAGTTTTAAAAGTTAATAAAAATAAACATTAACTGAGTAGAGGGAAGGTATCCTCAATTTCAGAACAGTGTGAAGTCAGCAAATATCACAACTGGTGCACCCCTTGAAGAGACTGATCTTGACTGGTTGCAATTTTTAAGAAAACACATTTGGGTAAAATTAACTCTGCACTTAAAAAAATTGACTCACAGGTTTTAGGTTTTCTAAATGCTCTAAAAGTACTTCTTTTTCCTTTCCAAGAAGGGACTTTCAACCTCCCCCAAAGTAAAAGGGCAGTGCCTCTTATATTGCTTTCTCTCACTGAACACACCGAAGAAAAATTGCATCATGTTGGTGTCTATCTGAATAATGTGCTCAGGGCTCTCCCTGAGTCATTGCATGGTTCTCATTTGCATGTGGGAGCCAATGGGTCTAAGTGCAGGCCACCACAAGATGTGCCACTATGGCATGTGGATTATTTTGAGCTGAAAACAATCAGGCCCAAAAGACTCAGGAAGAGCCTTTGAACTTCCCCCTTACTGCCTAAAATAATTTAAGGCAGGGGGCCTGTCCCAGGAAGAAGCTATCACTAGAGATAAATGTAGTATAATATTAGGTGTGGTAGAACAGGAGGAACATTGAAAAGCCCATTTGATCAAAATCCTCTCTGTGGGGCTTCCCTGGTGGCGCAGTGGTTGAGAGCCCGCCTACCGATGCCGGGGACACGGGTTCGTGCCCCGGTCCGGGAAGATCCTACGTGCCGCGGAGCGGCTGGGCCCATGAGCCATGGCTGCTGGGCCTGTGCGTCCGGAGCCTGTGCTCTGCAAGGGGAGAGGCCACAACAGTGAGAGGCACGCGTACCGCAAAAAAAAAATTCTCTCTGTGGCTCATTGTCTTTGGATGGATCAGCAAACATTTGTTTACCAAACATTAACTCTTTTTAACTTCCTGTGAATTACCTTACTTCCCCTTGAAATTTCAGACCCATACCTCCTTCTGATGCTGAAATTTGGCCTCTGTGCACTGGTATGGAATCGAATTCGGGGGCAGAGTTTGGGTGAAGTAGAAAAGAATAGGTTTATTGTGTTGCCAGGCAAAGGGGGACACAGCAGGCTAATGCCCTCAAAACTGTGTGTCCCAACCTGGGGGGATTTGGTGAGGAGTTTTATAGCAATGGTTCAAGGTCAGGGTTGCTGATAAGGGTTATGGTGTGTTCAGGGCCTGCAATCCTTTAATCTGGCCTCAGGTGGTCTCCTGATGAGCTTCTATGCTTCTCAAGGTTATCAAACTGTGACCTTCTCTCTAGAATGAAGGATGCTTCATCAAGTAGTTAACATCTTCCATTTGTTGGGGGTTTTAGTTCTGTAGAAGAGCTCAGTTATTGGTATATGTTTCCCTTGAGGCAGAACCAGGATCTTGTCCCAAAGCTGCACTATTGTTTCTTGACAGTTCCTCCCTTGTCTCTGCAGCCCCTCCCTTCCCTGATTAGCAACTATTTGACCCTACCCTTTGGAATTCAGGGAAGGTTGTGGAGGCTGAAGCCTAGTCCCTGCAAACAAGAAATGGGGGACACAGAAAGACTTTAGTGCCCAGGAGCCCCACAGGGTCCTGCTCAGTTTCACTTCTCTTTAGTCAAGAATATATATATGTCACCTTGTCTTGCTGTCTTTGGAATTCTTCATACTTACGTGAATTCCCCATGTGCACATAATAATTTAATTTTCTCTTGTTAATCTGCCTTATGTCATTTTCATCGCCAGCCAAAGAGCTAATGTTACCCAAAAACCTGGGATTGCCTCTTGGTGGGTGTCAAGCTGAAAGGCACAACAAAAACAAAGATTGGGAGAAGAAAGGATTTGTTACTTGCAGCAAGTAAAGAGAACACCGGGGGTCTTTCCCAAAGCAGTGTCTTCCTGAACAGCAAAATTGGGGAATTTTTAAGCTAAGGGTATATGCATATTCATGAAGGGGTTTGGGTGGTCCACAGAGTCCAAGCTTTAGTGGACTGAAGTCATGAGGGTCAGAAAAGGTCAATATCATCATTCCTTATGTTCCCAGTTGATCAGGCTAATCTTTACCATTGAAAGAGAACTGGCAGTCTTTACAATTATCTTTGTTATTGTTACTTCTTTTACCTGAAAACAGTCCTTTGATTCTGCATTATTTTGTTCCCTTAAGATCATTAATTATTGAGACCCTTTCAACGGCAAGCATCCTGGCCAGGCTTACATTGCAAAATGGCTTAGGCCAAAAATGACTCCTAGATATACATATTATTAAACTTTTGTTTTATTTTCTCCTGTTAATCAGTCTCACGTCAATTTAATTCTTAGACCAGCTAAAAGTGTTACCTGAAACACTTCTTTTGTTGAGCCAAAAGACACAACCAAGCCAAAGGGCAGGAGAAGGAAGGCTTTATTACTTGCAGCAAGAAAGGAGAACACCAGGGATTTTCCCAAAACGGTGGCTCCTTGAACAGCCAAATTGGGAAAGTTTTAAACTGTCAACTGAAAAAAAAAAAGCACAAACTGAGAGTTGTGAGTTAAGTTTTATTTGGGGCAAAATGAGGACTATAGCCAAGGAAACAGCCTCTCAGATAGCTCTGAGGAACTGCTCGAAAGAGTTAGGGGGAAGGTCAGCATGTATGTGATTTTGGTGAAGGGGGACACATGGAATCAGGGACACATTTTGGCAGAAATTTGCTGCTAGTCACGAAATGGTGGCTGCTAGTCACAAGGAGCAGATGTCTCCATTAATGATTTTAGTGCTTTTCTAGATATGAGAAGATAAAAGAAACTGGGCTCATAAAATCTTCTGAAAATATCTAACTATCTGAAGGCCTGTTCTGCCGGGTTTTCCCAGAGCATAGACTGCCTCATTCCTGATCTCTGTCCTGAATTCCATTCAGGGTGTGTTGAAGGTTGTGAAACAAAATTTATATATATATATATATATTTTTTTTTTTTTTTTTTTTTTTCTTTTTGTGGTATGCGGGCCTCTCACTGTTGTGGCCTCTCCCGTTGCGGAGCACAGGCTCCGGACGCGCAGGCCCAGCGGCCATGGCTCACGGGCCCAGCCGCTCCGCGGCATATGGGATCCTCCCAGACCGGGGCACGAACCCGTATCCCCTGCATCGGCAGGCGGACTCTCAACCACTGCGCCACCAGGGAGGCCCAAAATTTATATTTTATGGCAAGACAAGAGAAATTTAAACATAAATTCTTCTCTGCCCTTTGGTCTCCTCTCTCCCCACACTGTGCATTGTGCATCTGCATTATACATTGACCAAACCTCCCCCATAGGCAGGGACACTTGCTCAACCATAAAGAGCAACATTCTCCTAACATCAACAAGGCAACTCCCTCCTTAAGAGATACCATTTCTTCTTGACCTTGTAAGGGGTTACATGACCAGCAGGATGGCACTTAGATCTGAATTATGTAAACGTTCAATAAAATGTCATTTGATGTTCAGCCCTCTGTCTCAAAAAAAACTTATACACCTCCCTGGGTTTCTAATGGGCAGAACAGTTTTCAGAGTTTTCTGAGATGCTCTTCCCAGGTTATAATCCTCAAATTTGGCTCAAAGAAAAATTTCCAGTTCTCTTTTAGATCAAGTGATTACTTTTTTGTCAAGGTCAGAGACTACAGTGGCTAGTGACTTCATTCTTATAGAACCAGATGGTAAGGGACAATTTTATTTCACAAGATCATTAATTACTGAGACCTGTTCAAGAGCAAGCATCATGACCAGGCTGAGATCACAAATGATTTAGGCTTAAAATGGCTTCTCTTATGTCAAAAAGTTATATTTGATTCTTTTTCTTTGGGGACCCCCTACTGCATTTGCCTACAGAAGGGCAGAGGAAAAGTTCTTCCTCTCTGACAGTCTTCATGACTGCCTGGAGAAACAATGATGGACTCAGGAGTTTTTCTCAGCCTCGATGTGCACAGAAATCTTTATGCCTATGGTAAAGGGGCATGGAAAGGAGAGGGTTCTCAATGTGTAGAAGTTCAGATGCTTTCAAAGGCAGGCAATGTGCCCTGCACTATAATGCCTGTTGGGCAGGAAGAAAGTTTCCTGTACCCTTCTAGATTTTTCTGGTTAGTCTAGGAATTAAATTGACATGAGACAGATTAAGATTAAGAGGAGAAAATCAAACAAAATTTAATAATATGTATACATGGAAGAGACCCAGGAGAACTCAGTAAATCTCCCAAATGGCTGAAATCCTCACCTTAAATACCACTTTCAACTAAAGACAAACATGTTGGGTGTAGTGGTTTGGGACTTCAAAGGGGAAATTCAGCTTGCACTGCAACTTCAACTAAACAACAGTTCTTCGTGTAACACTGCCGGATATTGGAAGATACACAGGCCCCTCGGCCGACCGAAGGCATTCCTTCATTGAGGCAGTTCGCTAGCCGCAGAACACCCTGCTTCAAAAAGTTGATTCAGTTTAGGGCACAGTGGGTAGCTTGTGTCTCTTTTACTTGTTAGAAAACACACGTATTTAGGCTGCGTGTCAATCTAGACATGGCGTCTATAGCGAAAAGCCTGGTTTTCCCATTTTGAAAGCTCCATTCTTGCAGCCGGAAAAAACCTGAAAAACACTGTTGTTGCCGTGTTTCTAGTCCCTGCAGGCATGGCTCTGAGAAAAAAAAGAGTTTTCTCGAAAGAAAGAGGGTGCTTCCAGGTCCTGGGTGGGAGCTCTTCCTGCCCTGCTCTAGAGCTAAGGGGAATCTCAACGGGGGCCCTAGCCTCAACGTAAGGCCTTGATTTGGCATCCAGAAGGGTAGGCGTGAAGCAGGTTCCCTGAGGCCTTTAGTCGCAGTTCTGCACTCGTTTAACGGCAGTAAGTGTCTAGAGACTCGTGGCCCCGTCGCATCAGCGCCAGTTTCAGGACAAGAACTCTGAGGACCCGCCGGCTCCTCTGGGCTTGCTGGGCCACACTCAGACCCGTAGGTCCTTCAGGGTGCCCCAGGGTAGGCCGAGGGAAGGGTAACACACTGCAGTCTACCTTGGGGGAGCTAGATGTTGATGTTCCAACTACCAGGTTTTTTTTTTTTTTTTGCAAAAACCCCTAAATATCCTGAGCCCTCCCTTACCTCTTCAGAACAGTCCCTCAGAGCTATCTGAGAGGCTGTCTCCTGACTTAAGTCCTCAGTATGTCCTCCAAATAAAACATAATTCTCAACTTTTAGGTTGTGCATTTTTTTTCAGTCAACATTTAATTGTATGGCTCACGTAGGTACTATGCCTAAATGTAATGGGATGAGCTGTAAATTATTAAAACTAGATAAATTCTGTCAGCTCTACCACTAGCTGAGATCAGGCTTTCTTCTCTGGATACTTCTGTCATAGACCTTGGCAGATATGGGGTCTGTGTTGGTCTTAAAATTCTTCTTAGAATTGTGGGGACTCATTCATTCTTTCAACAAATTTTACTGCTTATATTCTATGTGTCAGTTACAGTGCTGGGTCTTGAAATACAGAAGTCAACACACGAAAATACAAGGATAAAACACATTTTCTACCATATTAACTTTTTTCATTCATTAATTCATCCTTAAGTCATTCAACACGCATCTTCTTATTGAATACTGATGAGGGATCAAATGCTATGCTAAACACTGAGTATATAACTGCAAATGAGATGGATAGGCCCTGATTTTGATGTCACTACTATCTTTTGTTGTGCCATATAGTGGGACAGCTTCATTATTCCCTTTACCGTAAGTTTTGGTTTTTTTGCGGTACGCGGGCCTCTCACTGTTGTGGCCTCTCCTGTTGCGGAGCACAGGCTCTGGACGCGCAGGCTCAGCGGCCATGGCTCATGGGCCCAGACGCTCCGTGGTATGTGGGATCTTTCCAGACGGGGGCACGAACCCGTGTCCCCTGCATCGGCAGGCAGACTCTCAACCACTGCGCCACCAGGGAAGCCCTACCCTAAGTTTTTATCACAAATTGCTAATGAAAATAAAACTGTTAGTGGAGTTTCAACATGCATAGGTAAATGAGAACACAGAACTCCCCTTTCGCATGCCCCATTCTCCTCCTTCTAACTCCCTATGTGAACTCACTTTGTGCCAAGACCAAGAAGATGTGCCCCAATAAGAACCAAGCTGATTTCCTCACACTGACAGGGGCTATTGCTCACTTAGAAGACTTGATGCTTAAGTTTGATAAGCAACTAGAAGACCATGGAGACAACCTATAAAAATGATTTGTCTTGGGAGAAAATACTAAAAAGGGTTAATGTGCTGTTCCACATGTCTAACCTCCTGGGATTAAACCACAGGCACCAAGGTCACCAAGGGTACTTGGCAACAATGAGCTAAAAATGAAAAAAAAGCATCATACTGTTATTGTATTCATCTTCCCCCAAGGCACTCTCTGATAAACACCACAACCACTAAGGGAATTGAGAACAGCTTCCTTGTGGGGCAGGTTATATATGCATCATTTTCCAAAAAGTTAAATCATATCCAGCTATCAGCACACCTCACTTAAGGTGATTGTAATGTATGAGATTAAATGTTCCTACCTGATTGGAAAACTTCTTGTCCTCAATTCATTGGCTATACTGGATTATTTTTCTTGGGTCAGACCTTCAGACTTCTACCAGAAATCGTTCCTTTGGGGAAACCAGGCCTTCTCAGAAACTCAGGAAACTGAAATGGAGACAGAAAGAGAGAAGGAAATTATTTGGACATATAGACCTCAATTGTTTGGTTTTAAGTAAACGTCCCAGCATCTTGTAAATGGTATAATAACTTTAGGTAAATTCACAGTTTATAAGTTTGTGTACTCATAAACTGAACATATTATGATAAGAGTACAGGTTGCATTTTGTGTCTTCAACTCAAGCAAAGACTTCAAAAAAGTCCCAGTTATCCTTTGTTCATTAAGACACAAAGAAAAGGCAAAAAGGGCAAGTTTCTAAGTCTTTTTCTTTAAAATTTACTTCCTTTCTTCAGTCTTCATCAAGATCTTCAGGAAATTAACTTTATTAAAGTTAATTATTCATAAAATAAACATAGGAACCTGCAGAAGACTATTTCACAGAGACCTGTAATGTACAATATCCATTGCATACATGCACCATGAGCTTGTCTTTTCTAGCACTGGCATACACAAAACTCTGTGTGTGTGTGTGTGTGTGTGTGTGTGTGTGCGCACACATGTGTGTCTTTTTTTTGTGATGGAGCCATAGGGAGAAAATAAATCTATTGGCTGCAATTCAGTGATGTAGAAAGATTTAAGGGTAAAGGAAAAGGCTACATCAAGTGAAGCAATAAAGTCATGAGGTTGTGCTTCCATAATAATAACAATAGCAGTCTCTGTAACCAAGGGAGCAGGCTCCTCAAATTATAGTCACACCTGTTAGACCATCTGCCCATAAATTTCACACTATCATTAATGGAAAACAAATGGCACTGTCTCTCTTTCCCTTTATCCATTGGCCATTCTCATATAAACGATTTTTCTCTTCAAGGTCGTGCTCTGTCCTATCTGTTTAAAAATATTAGGATTTAGGAGGAGTGATACATAATGTGCCATGCCTTGGTACTTGTACCAGTGATGGCTCTGTAAGGAGCACTGGATTGTTAGGAGGCTATAAATTGAATTCCGCTAGAAGCAGAACCTGAGGCAATAATTTGAATGCAAACTGTTCATCTGGGAGGTGCTTCCAGAAGACTCAGAAGTGGAGTGGGAATTGAGAATGGAGGCATGGAAGGAAGCCAACAGAGGTGCATTACTGAATAAATTACTCCTGCAGGAAACTGCTGCCAGTACTTCAGGGGAGTTCTGTGAAACTCTATAGAACATGTCTCAGAGTTATCCCAAGAACTGGTGAGAAACTTGAAGTACTTATCTTCCAGTCCCCTCTGTCCTTGGTTGAAAGCTACATCCAGATACATTAACTCCTGTACATTTCTGGCCTGCCCTAAGGTGGATAATTGCAGGTGGTAACATGAGTCTATCAGCATATACTGGAATGATGAGTGCTGGGGAGATATGAGTGGAGCATTGAAACCATCTAATACAGTCGGGGCAGGAGATATTAATTATTGGCTTGCAAGTCCAAATGGGTAACCTTAAATTCCTGCGTTAATGGTTTTACTTTGAGGTATTTAAGCATGATGTATGAGTAAAAATTTCCTCTATTAAATCAAGTTGAAGATCCTAAGTCCCTAAACTTCTGGAAAACTGTGGGTATCTTTTTAACAGATTTTTGAAAAGTAACATGATTAAGATTTCAAACTGACCATCCATTCATTCATTCATTCACTCATTCAACAAGCATTTATTGAACACCTAAAGTATGCCATGGGTTAAACTAGGCACCCGTGTTACTGTTACTAAAATCATTATCGTGCCACCTAGAAGTCAATGTATTGTGACACTCAAATAAGAAAATCCATAGTTACCGTAAAAATTATTACAGAGTGATATAGGAAGACACGGTAAGACCTTAATTCATGCTGTGGACAGTAGTATATGGGGGATATCAGTAGGGCTTCCTGTAGAAGGCAATTGAAATGGATACGTAACATGAAGGAAGGGTGAATTTTTGAGGAAAAGAGAAGATAAATTCATGTTTGCCAGAAAATGAATGGTTAAGGATCAATCCAGAAAGGAGTTCCATTCATAATCAGTATAAGAAATGTCACTGGGGCTTCCCTGGTGGCGCAGTGGTTGAGAGTCCGCCTGCCGATGCTGGGGACACGGGTTCGTGCCCCGGTCCGGGAAGATCCCACATGCCGCGGAGCGGCTGGGCCCGTGAGCCATGGCCGCTGAGCCTGCGCATCCGGAGCCTGGGCTCCGCAACGGGAGAGGCCACAACAGGGAGAGGCCCGCGTACCACAGAAAAAAAAAAAAAAAGAAAAAAGAAATGCTCACTGGAGTGTAAGAAAAGAAGACAATGGCGAGGGTGGTAGACGCCAGACCATGAATGGTCCACGTGTGTATACTCAGTGCTCTGGTCTAGTCTTTGGGTTCCCCTCCACATGTATACGTGGAAACCTGACTTTCCGGAGGTGACGGTAGTAGCAGGTGGGGCCTCTGGGAAATGGTAAAGGCCTTAGTGCTCTTATGACAGAGGCCCCACAGAGCTCCCGAAGCTCTTCTGCCAAGTGAGGTTACCATGGGAAGTCTGTGACGCAGAAGAGCGCCCTCATCTGACTGTACTGGCACCCTATTCTTGAACTTGCAGCCTCCAGAACTGTGAGAAAAAAATGCCTGTCGATTATGAGCCACCCAGCCTGCAGTATAATCTTACAGCAGCCCAAAAGGACAAAGAGCGTTGGGATGTGAGATTTTACTCCAAGAAAGATGGGAATCCACTGAAGGATTTTAACTGGTAACTTAGAAGAGAGACAAGTTTCATAACACAATCAGGCATTTTTATAAGAAAACTTGGTTTCATTTTCAGAAAGATCACTCTGGAAATACTGTGACTAGATTTTTGGAGAAGGGTGACGGCAGTCCCGGATATAGAAAGATGAGTTACTAGTCCATCAATGTAAGTCAAACAAGAAAGTGGAGATAGAAAGTGTGAATTTGTGGCTGAGAGTTCTTTTCTTTTAGCACTTGAAAAATGTTATGTCAATGCTTCTGACCCCAGAGTTTTAGACAAGAAATATGCTGTCATTGGAATTGGTGTTTCTCAATAAGTAATGCATCATTTCTTCCTGTCCACTTTCGAGATTTTTTTTGTCTCTACTTTTCAGAAGTTTAGTGATGACACGTCTTGGCAAGGATATCTTTGCGTTTTTCCTCTTTGGGTTTGTTCAGATTCTTGAATTTGCGTTTATGTCTTCTAAAAACTTGGGAACTTTTTAGCCATGATTTCTTTGAATACTTTGTCAGTCCTACTTGCTCTCTTTTTTCATTCTGGAACTTTGATGATATGAATGTTAGTGCTTTTGTTACTGTTTACAGATTCTTGAGATCCTGTTCTTTCTCCCATCTTTACCCCTCAGTCTATTTTTCTCTGTACATTTGGTACATTGTATTGATCTCTTCTAAGTTCATGATTCTATGCTTTGTAATCTCCACTCTATTTTTTTTTTTTTTTTTGCGGTACGCGGGCCTCTCACTGTTTTGGCCTCTCCCATTGCGGAGCACAGGCTCCGGACACGCAGGCTCAGCGGCCATGGCTCACAGGCCCAGCCGCTCCGCGGCATGTGGGATCCTCCCGGACCGGGGCACGCACCCGTGTCCCCTGCATCCGCAGGCAGACTCTCAACCACAGCGCCACCAGGGAAGCCCTCCACTCTATTCTTGAGCAAAGTTTTTTGATTGTTGTATTTTTCAGTTCTACTGTTCTCATTTGTTTTTATTGTTATAGCTTCTAGTTCTTTGTTTACATTTTCTATTTTTCCCATTTCTGTCAAGGAACACATAATTGCTAATTGAAGCATTTATGTGACAGCTTATTTAAAATCCTTGTCTGATCATTTCAATAGATGTTTTATCTCAGTGTTGGTGTATGTTTATTGTCTTTTCTCATTTATTCTGTGATTTCCTGGTTCTTGGTGTCATGAGTATTTTTCCATTGTATTCTAAACATTGTGAGTTATTATATGACTCTGTAACCCATTTAATTTTATCATTACTTTTTAGAAGGAAGTCATCCTATTTGAGGCATAGTATGAGGACTGGGGGGTTACGTACAGATTTCCATTGGGCCCTACTGACAATACCCCAGCAAAAGTGGGCACTTACATTGTCTCACTGCAGACAGATCAAGTAGAAGTTCAGCTATCCTATTGGCCCTTCTGACACCTTCCCCCCAAAAGTGGGAACATTAATATCATTGTGTTGCCTTTTAATAGGAGTGGAAGTTCATCTCCCCAGTAGATTTCTTGACACAGGGGAGGGGAGAAGTGAAGTGTTTGCTGTCCTTCCTCCCACTTCATTCCTTCTTGTTGATGCTGGGTGTGGGTAGAGGGTCAGCTACCTACTGGCCCCACTGACACCAGGGTAAGAGGAAGAGAGCTGCCAAGTAGCCCTGCTTGTGCCATCTCATTCTGTCTTATTGCCTCAGGATGGTTATGGGGATTCAGCACCCCATTGGATCTCACTGACATCATGTGTTGGGGGTTAGTGGGGTGCCTACTCCCGCCAACCTGTAACATCCTATTCTTATTGATGTCAGGGAGAGATGGACGCTAAGTCCCACCATTGGACCCCACGACTGTGTGAGGGCAGCCCAGTGTTAACAAGCCTGTCAGGCACCACCTTTTTTTTTTTTTTTTAAATAAGTTTATTTATTTATTTAGTTGGCTGTGTTGGGTCTTCATTTCTGTGCAAGGGCTTTCTCTAGTTGCGGCGAGCGGGTGCCACTCTTCATCGTGGTGCGCGGGCCTCTCACTGTTGCGGCCTCTCTTGTTGCGGAGCGCAGGCTCAGTAGCTGTGGCTCACGGGCCCAGCTGCTCCGCGGCATGTGGGATCTTCCCAGACCAGGGCTCGAACCTGTGTCCTCTGCATTGGCAGGCAGATTCTCAACCACTGCGCCACCAGGGAAGCCCAGGCACCACCTTTTAAAGTCTGTTTGCTAATGGAAAGGGGTGGAGGCTCAGCTCACCACTGGACCACACTGAAACAACCCTGGTGGGGAATCAGAGCGCTGGCTCTTCTGGAGGGCAGGAGTGGGGTGGTGTGGAAGATCAAATCCTACCTTGGCCCAACTGAAACGACAGGACATAGGGGATGGGTGCAATATTCCACTGGCACTTGGCTCGAGTAGTGTGTATATTCCACTGGCACTTGGCTCGAGTAGTGTGTATATTATTGCCCAAATGGTCTTCTGTCTTTAGCAACCCCTTTCCTCATACTTTGGCTAGGGGGAACAGGGTTTTGTGTTTTTTTCTGAAGCTTTTTTGTCTGTTGTTCTGTTGGTGGTTATTGATTGGGGGTTCCTGTAATACCCTCTCCAGGATGTATGGGAAGCAACAGGAAACACAGGGGACTCATCACCATGTTATTCCTCAAGTCCCAAAGTCCCTAGTGAAGTCTGCCTTCTCATTTCCACCTTTCAGCGTCTTCCTATGTTTGTTTGTTGTTACGTTCAGGGCTTTAGTTTTAAGTGGGAGAACCTGGGAGAAATGGGCTATTTCATCTTCTTGGAAGCAGAGGTCTGGAGGCCTTTTGATGTTAAAAAGTACTGCTGACTATAAATTAAAATTTGATGATATACACCTTGCCCTTTAAGAATTATTCTACTAGATGATGTGGCTTCCCAAAGTTGCTACAATTTGATTTTCATACTTCTAAAAGCCAAGTGTTTTGCTGGAGTTGAAATTTAAAGATAAGCAAGAGATGAGGCTAAGATGATCTATGTGGTAACAGATTAAAGTTGGAAACATCAATATACATTCATGTTTAGCTTAATATTGCTTCATATTACCTTAATACACATGGTTATGTAGAGAGATACTTATAGATATGTGCGTATACATGGGTAATGTGCACACATATTATCTCTTTGCTCCGTCAGCTGAGAATATCTAGAAGCAATGACATCCGAGCAGCAATTAGCACACCCCACACCCAGATCCTTCTGTCTAATACTGTTCTCCACTAAAAAGACCTAGTTATCCTTGAAGAAATAGCTGATTCTAGGACTAGGGCAGTAAATATATAAGATTTATATACAAGACCATCTTATAGTGTCAGAAAGTAAGGAAGTTCCAAAAAAAAAAATACAGGATGGGGATACCTCAGAGTGGCACAAGAGCCAACTGAAAAGAGTTCACAAGGGTCAGGACTAGAGCAATTTGAGGAATAAAGTAACTAAAGTAGAATTAGATTATAACTCAAAGTATAAAATAAAAATCCATGAGTTCTTCTGATATAAATAAATAATTAGATACATAAATGCAGGAGAATAGATAAATCTCCAGTGCAAAGGAATTCCAAATAGTTTATGTAGTACTCCATCTTAAGCACAACTCCCTATTCCTTAGTTGTGGGCTCAGCATATTGACTTCCTTCCAAAAAAGTACAGTATGAAAAAGGGAAAGCAGCAATCTTACGATGGAGAAACCTGAAAAACACTACCTCAGCCTGGTGATCAAAGTCGACCTCAGCATTCATAATGCATATTCATACTTTGTACACTTGATGTGATCTGACAAAATAACCCTTCTATTCTGTGGTCTTCCTCCCCAAAACACATAATCCCAATATTATCATGAAAAATGCATCAAACAAATTCTAGTAGTGGGCATCCTACAAAACCCTAACTACTCAAAATTGTCAAGGTCATCCAAGGAAAATCTGAGAAGCTATCAAACCCAAGAGGAGCCTAAGGAAACATGGCAACTAAATGTAATGTGATGTTTTGGATGAAATCCTGGAATAGAAAAAGGACATTAGGTAAAAACTAAGGAACTGGACTAATGTATGGACTATAGTAAATGATAATGTATCAATATTTGTTTATTGATTGTAACAATGTAACATACTAATATAAGTGGATCATCATAGAGGGAAATGGGTATAGTGTATATGGAAACACTTTATACTATCTTCTCAATTTTTCTGTAAAATTAAAACACTTCTAAAAATAAAGTCTATAAAAACGCTGCGTTTTCTTGTTTTATGATTATGTGCCTGTATTTCCTAATGAATATGTAAATTTGCTTTACCTTCCTTGATACTGATATTACAGAAAATACTAAGTAACTCTGAAAGAATTTGTAACTCCAGTTCAACAAGCAATAATTCTTGTATTAACTCTTTGGAAGAACCCACTGAATAAATCAAAGCAAATTGTCTTTAAAGCCTGAATTTCTTTTCAGTGTTTAATCTTTTATATGATTAATGCATACCACAAGCAAGATTCTGTTTCAAAGGGCAGAAAACATTGATTGTAGGCAATGTCTAAAGTACAGTGAAATATTAATGCATGATGCTATAACAACTTTAATGTATTTTATGTTTTCAAAATGATGAATTGTTATTTCAGTCAATAAAGTATTCACTTTTATACATTTCCTACCCATCTTTTCCCAAGACACCCACAAGGAAATGATACTGTCATCTGACATTAGGTTCATCAATTTAAATTGGAGTTTTTGGTAGCTGTGGTTGCCAATGGTACTGGAATGTGTGATACTTTTACAAATCCTCTCCATGGCAAAATCTGATCCTCACAAGGTAAATCACAGTAGGTGCCTAAAGCCAAATGACATATAGCTTTGTAGCTAGATTACCAAGCATTTTACTTAGAGGCACAATAGAATGTAGAAAAGGCCATTTCTCTTTCTGTCTTTTTCTGCTCAAAGGTCACTCACCATCTTACTTTTTATCAGCCATTTCAGAAGTTTTCCATAAATTTAGACTATATAATGTCACTTAATGTGAATGTAGCTCAACATTCTGTTTTAGTACAGCTAATCTCACATTATTTTATTGGTGCTAAATATGTAAATCATCAGCAAATTTTTGTACTTAACTTTTTTTTTTTTGGATGTGGACCACTTTTTAAAGTCTTTATTGAATTTGTTACAATACTGCTTCTGTTTTATGTTTTGGTTTCTTGGCTGTGAGGCATGTGGGACCATAGCTCCCCGACTAGGGATTGAACCCACACCCCCTGCATTGGAAGGTGAAGTCTTAACCACTGGACCGCCAGGGAAGTCCCTGCCTGTACTTAACTTTTTTTTTTTTTTTTTGCGGTACGCGGGCCTCTCACTGCTGCGGCCTCTCCCGTTGCGGAGCACAGGCTCCGGACGCGCAGGCTCAGCGGCCATGTCTCACGGGCCCAGCCGCTCTGCGGCATGTGGGATCTTCCCGGACCGGAGCACGAACCCGTTTCCCCTGCATCGGCGGGCGGACTCTCAATCACTGCGCAACCAGGGAAGCCCCCTGTACTTAACTTTTAAAAATAATTAAAATAAGCTATTCAACACATTTTTCCTTAAAAAAAAAAAAAGCAATTCTCCTTAGGCTGGCCCTGGGCACATATGTGACTTTGTCATTTTTTCCATGGACTATTTTCTTATCTGTTCTACGGTGTCACATTTGTTCTACCTTCTCAAAAAGAAGCATTTAAAAATTCATCTACGCGTTCATGCATTCATACATTTATTAAATAAATCTATTGAACACCTACAGACGGCACAGAAAAAAAGGCAGAAAACTAATCTGGGTTGCACAGAAAGTAATGAACTCAGTTAAAATTTTTGGTGAAAATAGGTATTACTCAATCTACTGGAAATTACATTTCATTATGGGGACTCACAGACTCAAGGAAAACCAAGACCTAAATAATAATAAAGTAATAAAAGCACTAGCCATTTACTGAGTGCCTGCTTGTACCTGACTCTGAAACTCTAAAATCATTACGGATGTTCTGATGATTGTCTGATATAATTGTAATCTCCATTTTACAGATGAAAATAACAAGGTTCAGAGACATTAGGTTACTTGCCTAAAGTGAAGTGGCCCAGAAACTACAGAACTGGAAATTGAACCTTAGACTTCATAATGCCAAAGTCTGTGCTTTTAATCACAATGTGTGTGTGTGAGAGAGAGAGAGAGAGAGAGAGAATGTGTTTAATAGAGAACCTCTGAGAAATGGCAAGAAAACTGCCAGGTATCCATAAAACAATAATTTAGGAGCTTCTTACTATACAAGTAATTGTTAATCATATGGCTGAACTAAGGATCTCTCACTTTTGAACTAAGAAATCAAAAGCTTCCAGAAGTTGAGTCTAAATTTTACACTTACATAAGATACTTCATACAGAATGCTAAAGTATAATAACTAAAGAGCTCTGAAAATACTGGAAGCATTCATATAAGTATGATTTCATAATGTGGATAATAGAGGATTTAAGAAATTGGCAGATGCGACTGCAGACTCATTTGTTATCATTTCTGTGAAGGGCAAGATAAATGAATAAAATGAGAAAAGTGACAAAAGAATGGCTAGCAATTTTAGGTAGTTTGCTGAATCTCCATACTAGGAAAGACTAAGCAAAAAAAAAAATTCTCGAAATATTATTTTGAAAGCACCTACAAGTGTATATGGTCTTTTTACACCAAATAACTCGGAATTATGAACTGTCAAATAAGTCTAATCTTCTCTGATGATAAAATTGCTGACTGTATTTGAAACTATGGAATGAAAAATGAGGTAATAATCAGAAATTCTTAAGAAAAGGAGTAGAAAAAACAAGATTATAAGAGTTATGTTAAAAAATATTTTGAAACAAACATAAAATCCCCATTACTGGTACAGAGCTTTTAAAACTTTATTTTGGTTTTAAGTTTTAATAAATATTTATATGTTTACATAATTACTGTCATAAGGAAGACACAATTGTAGGTCAACTTTCTTCATTCTTTCTTTATTAAGCATTATTCTATTTTGCTCCATCATCTTGTAATTATAATATAGTAACTGTGTAACTTTCTACTAAGTGGATATTTCCTAAACTGTTTTCCTATTGTTAACAATTAAAGGTGTTTCCAATTTTTTGTTATTACAAATGACATGACAATGAGCATCCTTATATAATAATTTTCTGGATTAAAAATTGTTTATTGGCATAAGCTTCCAGAATTAGAATTAATGTGTAAAAAGCTATTAACATTTTTATCTTGCTAGACATTGCCAAATTACTTGTCAAAAGATGGAACCAAATTATATTGCAAAAATCTTTGCCAACAGAAGACATTATATATAATTTTTTGATTTTGCTAAATTAATAAGTTGGAAACCTATGTTCCATTTCTTTGAATTTTTTGATATCAGAGTGCTGCTGGAGGCTGGGAGGGCAGCCATGTCCGTGAAGGCTCCCCAGAGTTGGAGCGGGGAAGTGGAAAAAGGTCAAAAAAAAATACTAATTGTATTTTCCCTCCATTGTTATCTCTCACTCTCTTCTGCCTCTGTGTAACTTACATCCAGGTAGCTGGAGAAAAATCATGTGGCAGGGCAAATTGGTATTCCAATAAATTAATAATCACCAGCTTCAAATGGATTTTCAAGACTGGAAATATTGCTCTGACTTACAGTAAGCTCTTTCTAATTCTCCTTAAGGACTATTTTCTTAGAAGCTTTACTTAACCTCCATCCTCTCTACTTCCTTCACTCTGAGCCGGTGAGGTGCTTCATGGCTCATTAAGAACACAGAGGTCAGTAAATAGTCCACTGCCAAATCCATTAATTCATTAGCATTTGCGTTGATCTTTGTATTCCCTTTTACTACAGGAGTTAAAGTTAAAAGGCCATGTGCACTACAGATAGCATTTCATTCTCTCTCATCTTCTCAAGTACTTCACAGCACTGCATTTTCTACAGCCCATCTACTCCTTATGAAGGATTCTTGCCAAAGTTCAACCTCATTCTAGACTAGTAACTCCAACTTAAAATGTTAAAAACTATACGTGTAACATGAAAGCCTCCCTCCTCCCCTAATCCCTGCATATCTTCTTTAGCCAATTCATGTCTGAACTTTTCAAAATTGTTATCTTCATATATTGTTTCCATTTCCTCACGTCCCATTTACTCTATAATTTACATCCATCTGACTTCTCTCACCGTAATCTCACTGCCCACTGTCCTGAAATTTTACTTATGAAGGTCACCAGCGATCCCCATGTCAGTATAGCCAATGAATAGTTTTTGTCCTATTTCTAGGCTCTTTCCTTCTTTAAAAAAGAAAAAGAATAAGAAAAACAAAAACCATTTTTTTCTTCTATGCTTTTACACTCTCATCTTCTGTCTTGGTATATTTTATTGGCTTTCTGTGTTTAATCTGATTTCTAACATTCTATTAGTTTCCTTTATCTTCAGTGGAATAAACCAGTATATGAAGGATTATTCTCAACAGTTAGTTCTCATAATAACAGTACTAGTAGCAGCAGTCAATACTCTGTAATGCTTATCATGTGCCAGACACTATTCTAAGACACTGTTTAAATACATATATAGAGAAACACACACACACACATATATATATGAGGTTTTCCTCATAGGCCTATGAAATAAGCCTATTATTATACCCATGTTACAAATGAGAAAACTGAGGCAATGAGAGGCCAAGGTCACATGATCAGTACTTGGTGAAGCCCCGCCTGAGTTAATGCTGGAACTTTAGAGTAGACAAGTTCATAATGTCTCACAGATTGGCCTTAAATGTGAGCAACATTTAATTAATGACTTGTGAAGTATCAGAAAATAATGGAACATTTTAAATTGATTGGGAACTACTAAGTCATGTATCAGTAACTAAGAATGACTCTTATTGAATGAAATTATTTTTCATTATTCTTTTGAAAGGAGAATATTCTCGTGTTAGTGTTTCAGTTTTTTTTCATTCACATATTTATTCATTTATTAGACACACATTTCCTACACACCTTCTATGTGCTAGTGTCTGCTGCAAGCCTTGGAAGATTCAGTGGTGAGCAAAAAATTACAAAGTCCTTGCTCTTAAGCAAATGTCCAGTGGTGGAGGAAGACAGAGTAAACATGTAAATAAATTTTGTACAGCGACAGAAATACAACTGGACAATGGGACGGAGAGGCAGTGAGGAGGCAGGTCTCTTTGGTCAAGATAGTAGTGGTGGCGTTTGAACCGAGACCTTAATGATCAGAGGGAAATTGGTCTGGGTAGAAGGATTAGCCAATCTAAAGCTGGGAGAGCAAGAAGTAGAGCTTGTTGCATCTGAGGGACTGAAAAAGACAACTGTGCCTCGAACCCCATGAAGGTCAGGGAAAGATGTAGTAAGTGACCAGAGCCCATGGTCCCTGTGAGCCTGGCTAAGTAGTTGAAAATTTAATCTCTTTACAATAGATAGCTTTTAGAGGTTAGAAGCAGTGCAATAATAGCATCTGATTTATGCTTTTTAAAAGACTACTTTGACTGTTGAGTGTCCTACAAAAGCAAAATACTTGTGTCTCTATGAAGTGCAGATAGTAAATTTTAAAAAGCCCAATGAGCTCATAAGCAGTTGGTTTACTAAGTGTAATCATTTATCTTAACTAGACTTCATTAATATAAGCTTGGTGACCTTGGGGCCCTGGGACATATTAGATTAGGGAAACCCAACTATTTTCAAATAGTGTGATTTGAAAAATTCTCGAAATTGTTGGGGTTCAGGAAGATTATTTTATTGTTGGGCCTGGATGGGAAGTTTAGAATAAGAAAAGAAAGTATGATGGCTGGCTTCCATCTATTCTCCCTTTCTGTGGGAGAAATATTGATGGGGTGACTACTTTGCTGTTGACCCAATGCTTAAATTTCAGAGCTAGTTCAATCCAGTAAATATTTGCTGAACAACTATTATATGTTAGGCACCTAGCTGAAACTGGGAATATAAAGAGAATAATTAATAATAAAAGCAGGTATTACTAACAAGAGACAGGCACTATGCTAATGCTTAACATGCACCATCTCAAGTTACATTAATTTACACACTAACCATATGGGGTAGATGCATTTATTATACCGTTTTCCGGGTGAGAAATCTAATCCCTTTAAGGATTAAGTTACTTCTCCAAGGTTACACAGCTAGTTAGGGGCATAGGCAGGATTTGAACTCAGGTCTGGTATCAGCACCAATTCTCTTAGCCATTATGCTCTATAAGGACCTTACTTGAGAAGTTCAGGATTATACATATATGGGTACAACCAACCCTAAGACCATCTGGCAAAACTGGCTGCTTGAGAAGTCCTGGATTTATGTAAGATGCTCTTGGAATGGAGAAGATCGTGAAGGAGGGTCCCCAAAACACACTCTCTATACTAAGGGGCAACAGAAGAGAAAAAGAATTAGCCTACAGCAGTATGATATTGAGGACCAAGAAACAGTGTTTCTCTCTTTTGTGAATAGTTACTAAATTATTTCTACTTCAAAATATCAGAAAGAAATCACAGTACTATGGGCAGTTTGCGGAGCCACCCTATCCTGGCAGGTGTAGAGTTCATAGTATGACCCTGGCACCTAAGTGTAGTTAAGTAAGCTTTCATTTTTCTTTAGCCTTAAAGCAAAGTAGCTTTCTGATAGGTATAATTTAGGAAAGTCTTCAAAGAAAATATTTAAAGTCCACTATCTCAGAGAAAAGCAATTTTGCAAAAGATCTATCGGCAAAAGCAAGGCCAAACACACCAATTATTTAGTGAGACTTGTATTGTTATATCATTGCTCATGTTGTTTCTTTATGCATTTACCTGGAAGAAGGCTTTTAATGTTCAACAATTCTCAAAGAGATAAAGACCCACACTGATGTGTCAGAAAGAGCTTTGCCCTGGAATTAGATCAGTTTAGGTTTGGCTACTTACTAGAATTAGGTAACATTCTTAATCTTTCTGAACCTGTTTCCTATCTGCAAATAGGGATAACACTATCTATTACAGAGGGATGTGGTTAAATTAAATGACACATGTAAATGAAATATATCCTTCCAGACTGAGAACATACCTAGTAAATGTTAAGTGATCTGCAAATATTCTGCTTTCTTGAAATGGATGAAACCTGTTATCATGTTCTTAACCAATGGTCTAAATATCAAGACAATATTTAGTTAAAAGTTATATTTGTTCTTTCACTGTCCATCTGCATTTTAACATATTCTAACATATTCTCCTTGATCAATTGTGTCAATATTAGTAACATTTGTCATTTAAGCTATTACTGTTCATATGTTTAAAATATTTCAATGCGATATAAGTCATTACTCAAAGGGATGCCTAGCTGGCTTTGTCAAAGATTTATTTTAAGTAAAAATGAAAGACACATTTTTCATTTTCACCAAGTTTTATTGAACAGTGTATTCATTAACTGTATGAACTTTGTGGCCAACCCAATACAGTAGCCAAGACATGGAAACAACCTCAGTGATTTTTGTGGATGAATGGATGAAGAAAATGGGGTGCATACAACCTACTATTATTCAGCCATGATAAAGAAGGAAATCTGGCTATTTGTGACCACATGGGTGGATTTGGGGGGCATTATGCTAAATGAAATGTCAGAGAAAGATAAATACTTTAGGATCTCATATGTGAAATCTAAAATACTGAACTCATGATAGAAAGAATGGAATGATGGTTGCCAGAGCTGGGGGTTGGAGGTGAGGAAAATGAGTGAAGATGATCAAAAGATAAAAACTTCTAGTTATAAGATAAGTGAGTAATCGTGATGTCATGTACAGCTTGGTCGCTACAGTTAACAATACCGTATTTTATGTTTGAAAGTTGCTAAGAGAGTAGATCTTCAAAGTTCTCATCACAAAAATAAAATTTGTAATTATGTGAATTAAGGTTAACTAAACTTATTGTGGTAGTCATTTCACACTATATATATATATATATATCAATCATCACATTGTACACCTTGGACAGATACAATATTATATATCAATTCAATCTCAATAAAACTGGAAAAATCTCATTTATAGTTTAGCATAAATATATCAAATGGGTTTCTTGACAAGATTAATAATAACTACAGATAAAAGGAAATAAGATATTGTTGTTGCTGTTGTTTGCTTTTCCAGAGTGCAAAACACTAAAAAGGGGGGAGGTGAGTATGGGCTTGCAAATGCTGCTTCATGGGCCCTAATGCTATGATACAGACATTTAGTCCAGATCTGAAAGAGAACTTGAGTCATTTCAACAAATCTGCAAAACAGTCATGTTCAAAAATGAAGAGATATCAGTAAATTCTTTTTCACACTGCAAGAAATCTGCCTTCAGCTTTCAGCAAAACCTCAGTTTTTGGGTTATGAGGGTAACAGTTCTTAAGCAAGCAGTACAATGCTTCCACCAGTGCTTTCTCCCTATGATGAATAAGTTTTCAGTCTCCCCACCAGTGCTCATCCTTTCTCCCCTTAATGTCTTGGCCAAAATTCAACCATCAGCCCAGAAAACTCCTTCCCAGTTTCATTGACTGTACGTGACCACGTTATTTCAATCACCTTGGCACATTTATATTACCTACTTCCTAAGTAAGGTAGGTATTATATATATGAGATTTTAAATAAAAGAATGCCTGTAAAGTACTTAATGCTCAACTCCTGGCACAATATGAATATTCTGTAACTGCTGACTAGCATTATTATTATATCATTTACATTAAAACTAATCTGTACTTTCTTTCACACACCCATGTTCTTTGTCCCCAACTGGGGTAAAGGAAATAAATGAACATTTATTGATTATCTACAGTGAGAGTATAGAATGCAGTGTAGGCTATAGAATTAGTGGTGTTCAAGACTGAAACTGACCTGGATTTGAATTCCAGACCTCTCACTTACTTAGACTTTACGACGCCTCAGTTCCCTTACTGATAATTAGTGATAATAGACATTTCAGGGACCACGGTAAGGATTAAAAATATTATGTTTGGATCCAGAAAAGTCATTCATTACCTCATTTAATGTAAACTCTTAGATAATCTGATTGAGTTTTGAGAATCTGATAACGGCTCTGCATCCTTTTGCTATTTGCTAACTATTCATAGCATTTTGTATATAATTCCAGGGCTTTGCTAATATGAAAATCAAACAAAGGCTTTAATTGGCACAAAGAACTCAGAGAAATTGTTATGGGGCAAGAATTAGAATTCTTCTTGAAATACAGACTATCATCCTGGAGAAGAAAGAACAACATTTTAATGTGGTCAAATTTGGGTCAAAACTATGCACTTCCATAATGGTGTTTCTACCAGGTCTTGATTTGACTGGGATTGAAATTTCTGACATTACTGTCCACATCACAGACTTGAAAACCTGGCAGACAATCAAGTGCAACCTATAGTTAAAGGTCGCTCATCTAAAAAAATGGGTATGTTACTACCATTCTGACAAGAGCGTTATGAAGATTAAGAAAAAGCACAAATAAACTCTCCTAACACCTGACAGCTAAGTAATACATCTTTCAGCTCTTTCAATTCTTTTTCCTTCTTACCTGACTTATTTCCTTCCTTGCTCTGAGTTCTCACTGTGTTTCATGTCCCACAATGCTGAAGTCATTGTAATGCTTTTACTCAGAAATCTCACTTAACATTTAGCATAGTAAATAAGAAAGCCTAAGAAGTGATTGAGGTAAACTGCCATTATTACATCATTCTGATAGCCTGATTTGTCCAGAAATGTAACTATGTAATTCTCCTTTACTTTTAGTTGCTCACCATTCATGGGCACAAATTGAGTGTATATCAGATATATTAAATTCCTGGAAAATTCTCTGTGGTGTGATTTGGGGTTCTATTTGTGTACTACAGCTTTCCTAAAACTAAACTATTATCATTTCTACTCCTCTTCTGTCTGAAAATCCTCAAAACATAATTTCTAATTAATAGTTATACTAATTGGCATTATAGTCACTCTTTTTTGCTTTTTCTCTGATTATAAGTATCTTCTGACGCTTAAGTCAATCAAAGGGGTTCTCTACCTATGAGGAAGTTCAAAGAGGAAAGTAGGAGGAGTAGGGTAAGAAGACATTCACACATAGAATTAGTGGAAGCCTTAGCAGTAACAAAGCTAGTGAAATTAGAGCTAATTAATTATCAGTCAGGAAAATTTCATCATGTGTTGTCATTAATTGGTCAACTAGGGTAATTAGGCTTACAAACAATAGAAAGCAAAGAATGGAAAATCTATTGTTTCTGCCAGCTTCTCCTGCTTGTTATAAGCGTAATTTTCTCCTAGTTTATGAAACAATAACAGTTTGGTATTAGAATTTAAATGCCATCAATATAAGATATGGAGATATGTGAAGCCTACTACACTTTCTTCGTAAACTAGTAGTATAGCATCATAAATTCCACAGTAGAATGATTTAGTTGAAAGATAAAATTCATGCGGAGTACACTATTTGTTTAAACTTCAAAAGAATCAAAAAGGATTGCTATATCTTGGCACACTCTTCTTTGTAGAATATGTTAGAGCCGGCCTTTTTTTGATTAAGAGCTACTGTTCTGTAGAGAACACTTTTTTCATATTCATAATCATCAGGCAAATCAAGGATCTGACTTCCTTAGAATCAGTAAGTGTTTTTTTCCTCACTTCTTAACAAAGAACAGAACAGCTGATAAGAAAACTAAAATACCTCTTTTTATTGATGTATAGATGATTTACGATATTATGTTAGTTTCAGGTGTACAACATAGTGATTCAATATTTTTATAGATTATACTACATTTAATTATTATAAAATGATGGCTATATTTCCCTGTGCTGAACAATAAAATCCCTCTTTTGTTAAAAAAAATAGCAAATGATGGAATGTTAGACAATTAATTTATTTCCCATGAATAATGATCAATAACTATGGGACACTGGCCCATGTAAATTAAGAGGCTTCTTTTTCCATGTGATTCTGAATACAAAATGTATCCATATTCAGGAATCGTTTTCAAAGTGAATTTTTTTTGGTACCTTAATAATCATAATGGGTAGTAAGATCAATTTGTTTTAACACTTATGTAGATAAGTGTTGAATATAAAATGATAAAACGTAGGGTCTTTTCACTTTTTAATTTTAACTCTGTATATGAGACAAAGAAAACGAACTGCTTTCTATCATACTGTAGTTTTTGCTCAACTACTACGACCAAAATCCTTGAAAGAGAGAATTACCTGTTTGTGTCCTTTCAGAACAACCCCCTTGCATACCAGGGCCATAAAAAAACAATAGCCTTGAGAGACCATTCAAGGAAATCATTGTTATTGATTCATCCCTCAAATAGGACCCAATTGAGCAACAAAATGATGCTGAAGTTTATCGTTTCTTCTCAGTGAATTTATAACTCTGGAAGATTTAAACGTCTTTTCCTAGATGACAGAGGTGGCTTCTATACACATACACAACGGACACATACACACAAATAACATCCTCATATCCATTTTACATCTGTAATTCCACTCTGAATTCTCCCTGCCATTAACCAACTCAAATGCCACATTATTCAACTCCTTTCCCTTGCTGGTTGGATTGGGTTCAGGAAACAGGGAGTAATTTTAATGTCCTCTTTAGTAAACCTACACCCTATTTATGAACGAAGAGGAAATAGTTTTGGTTTCTATTTTCTGATATCTTGAGCCTTTCATATGATTGCATCTCTCCAACTATATGGCTTGCAGAATTAGTATTATGACTAGAGATGCAGAAAAGTTTTGATGCCTAAAAATGTCTTCTCATCTACTAACTGATGGTTGGCACTCAACTCTCATCCCTTTATCTCGGAATCTCATCCCTTTAGCTTAAATCTTTTTTTCCCATTAAAATTCAAATACTGGTTGTGCTTTAAGATTGTAGTCATTTTTACCTCAGCCTGAATGATCCAAAAGCAAGTTTTGATGATGTGCAAGAGGGAAGAGAACTTGAGGGCATAGGTGTTCTGCAGAGGGTATCAGGGAATAGAGAAGACAGAGCAATAAATAGACTCACAGGGGAAACTCAGAAAGTGGAGCTTGATGAAACAAGCAAACATCACGGTTTTGCTAAGGTCTATTCTAATTAGTTGTTATTCGTGTGTAAAAGTTTGCCTAAAAAGCATAACCTATGAGTGATTTGTGCCCCTGCATATTACAGATGTATAATATAATTCAAACAGTGCAAGGAACACACAGATTACCACATGGCCTCAGCCATGCTCCATTTTGTAGTCTGCCCACTTTGAGCATCAGAAAATAGATTGTAGAAATCTGGTTCATCTTATTTTAAACTTCTCATTCCCCAAATTTGAAATAGTATTTATTTAAAAACTAGGCTCTTTATAAAGATCACAAAAACACTATAAAGTATTCATTGAAAAGAACCTAACATTTACTACTGTAGTACATTATGTACAATTTATTGACTATTTCTACTGAATATACATTTATGTATTACATAATCTAACATTTATATTAAGTATAACTATAATATGATTCTTGTGTCAACCTTGACAAAGCTGGTGAAATCCTTTGCTACAAAAATATGTCTCTGCCTTCTATTTTTGTTTCAGTATTAGTTTCCACATTTGCCAGCAAGATACTTTTCATCCTACTAAACTAATAGGCCACTTAGTTGAATACTGGATAAAATACAAATTGCAGAGAATTCTCCATTTTTGTTTATAATTTTAAAAATTTCAACTAAAAGTGCAAAGCTTTTTATCAATTTCTGTAGCTTGCTCTCTTCCTAAACCTACTTGCTTCTTCCATCAGTATTTAAGTTTCTGGTTTTAAATAACTGTGACTCTCCTTTAATGTGTTCTATGTTAAAGGCTTTCTCTCCCTTTAGAATTGTTAGTAGGAGAAGTGGTATTTTTGTGGGAAGAAAACTGCATCTTCTCTACTACTCAGCTGTCAGGACTATAGTGCTACATCCTCAGTTGTATAATCAAAAACCTGGCCTGGCATCAACTAGTGGGATTAAAAACCACTTTTTCAATTCCTTGCAATTAAAATATTTACATCAACTTCTCTTGGTTTTGACAATAGCATATAGAACCCAGTGTGGGTGTGGCTCATGATTCTGCTTCTCTGACTCATGATCTTAGACTTCTTGCTTCCAACTTCCTAATGAATGTGCCCTTTAGCAATTGCTGGGGGCCAGGTTTGTTTACTGCTACTCCTTTCCAACAGTTCAAGGCCATGAGGCATCTCTTGAATGTATTTCTTTGCTACAAAGTATTTCTCTCCCCTGCCCTCACCCCACTCTCAGGTTCTGTTGCTTATTTAAGATTTGCATCTGTAAAGAGTCCTTTGGGTTTGTTTCCTTGGTGGACTGGCTGTCTTCCAAGATTTTGTTGTTAATCTTGTCTGACATTTTAAAGATGACCTTTCGGTGTTGTTATAAAACTTCTCAAGGAAAGGAAAACAGAAGTGCTCATCTAACCCTCTTCTAAAGACTATGCAAAAAAGCCAGTTGTTTAAAAACATTATGGCTGGTGATATAAATGGCTGCAGCATATTATATCTACACCTGAATGTTTTTAACTTCCAGAAACTAAAAATCACCTCTGCAACATGCAATCAGCCGTGAAGAAAGAAAGAAACAAACAAAAACCCAGTATTGAAAATCTTCTGCCTGATACTTGAATGTATTGGCGAACAAGCCTGCTACTTCTAGTATTTACATAAAGACAGTAGTCAAATAACCAATGCAGTAAAACAAACAATTCTTCTGTGAGAAAAAAGAATGATGCTACTTAGAGTTGATGGACATGAACTTTAGGAATTTTAGAGCTGAAAATAATCTTGGAGGCCTCCTTTTAGAGATAAGGAATATGAGGTCTATGGTGGTTAAGTGAATTGTCCAAAAGCCAGAGATGGGACTAGGGTCAAAGTTGAGGTCTTCTGCCAGGATGTTGAGCTTACTCTTTGAACTTGCTGGGTGTTTACATATTGCATCAACAGAGCCCAAATGTACTGGATTTTCTTCCATTTACTAATAGAAGGAAGTCAGTGCCTTTACAGGTATTGTTGTATAAAATCAGCCCATTCAGCCAAAAATTAGTCAATCTAGGAGTCCCAAAGAGACAATGCTTTGCAGGCTTTCTCTTTTCTTTTCTTTTTTTTTCCACTGGAAATGGGAATTAGATAGATAATGCATGTTTGTGTGTATGTATGTATACATATATATATATATACTTATATCTTGTTCAAATTTAAAAGAATACAATTTTTATACTCTACTTATGTATGATATAAAAATAGAACATCGTTAATCAAATACATTTGCAGTATTTATTTTTGTAAGTAACTTCCTTTCTTTATATATCTATACAGTTTTAAAGATAATGGGACAACACAGAAATATTATTCATTTTCAATTGTAAGTGCCCTAGATTATGTAAAGACTAAAAGTTCCATTGTTCTATCTATTCTATGGAAAGTGGTTGACGTTTAGCTATGAAATAATGTATCAATCTCAGGAAACAATTCTTAGGTTAAAAAACTCATTTTCCCTATGATGTCCTTTCACAAAGATTTAATTCAAAGAATTTGCCTTTGTAAGATCTCCATCACTTTTCACCATTGTTCCCATGCATGTTCCTGTTAAGAGTGCCTGATTCTGTTGCTAAGCAACCTTGCAGTCTTGTTGGGTCATGATGGTGAACTAATAATTATTTTAAATGTGTCTGCTTGGATAGGGTCTTTTAAAGAATATCGTGATACTTTTGTGTAAGAGGCTGGATAAGAGGGTTCTTCATTTCAACTTACAGTTCTACAGGAATATAAGTGATAGAATGATGTTTTCCAGAAGAGTTGGAAGAATGCCAAGAGTACACTAAAAAGCACTAGGTCTTACTTCCTCCCAGTATGCTTTTTTTCTAGAAAAGGGTAAAAGTCAGTCAGATGACAAGTCAAGAAATTTAGCAAAGGATTTCAAAGAAATAAGAGGAACATCAATATTCCTTTTATTGACTAGATTAAATTATTATGTTTTTCCTCCTCATCCCAAATTCTTAAGAAAAATTGTCAAGCCATATTATGTTGAAAAATAAGTCCCATGTAAGCGAGACATGGGTATTTGAATTTTATCAGGCTTCCAGATAAAACTAAATTGTTGATTAAATCCTCTCCGTCCTGCTTGCTCTTGTCCCAGACATCCCTCTCCAGTTCAGGAATATCCTCCTTTAAATAGCTTATTTAACCATACGGGACTGATGCCAGTAGCCTTAATATTTTCTGTACGGTATACTGGGATATAGAAGAGGACTACCGTCATATCTCTAGCATGTAGTGAGAGTTGGTAAATAGCATTCCCAGTGTGTATATGGAAAAACAAAAAGGTTGTTCCTTTAAACAATCTTTTTTGGTGATAAAGCAAAGAATCAAAGGTATTTCATTACTAAAGAATCAGAGAATGTCCTAACTCTAAGAGAAGAGCACTTCTAATGTCATCTCAATATCCATCCAATCCAGAAGCAGAGCTGATGGTGCTACCAAGAGACAGAGTCTCCTTGTGGTGACACCACCTTCAAAAGTTTTGGAAGGTACCCCCAAACATCACCAGTTTTCTTTACAACCTTGCTTGTCTCTAGTATTTAAAGATACATCTGATACTTATTGATTCTATTTATATTTTGAGGGTGATCCCTTCTTAGGGATACCATCTCATATGCAAAGTTAAAAGTATTGATCATTTTTCTCTCCTAAACTTAAACTATTATAATTTATGTTTAAGGTAGCCAAGTTTAATAGCTTTATGACTTGGGGCCATAAAGGTGAGTGTTTAAATCTTGGTTCACTGTTCTGTAGGTGGTATATGGCCACTCCAGGAATCAGTTTTCTTACTTATAAAATAGGGTTTGCAGTGCTTTCTTCACAGATAAACGATTCAATTTGATATGCTAACATAGTGTCTACCATATAGTGTACATTAAATGTGAGCCCTCTTTCCTATCTCCACTGGGTGTGGCCAACTTCTAGTTTTCTAGGATTTACTAGAAAATTTCATACCTTCTAGGAATATATGGCTTCTGATCATATTCCCTTACCATCTTCATTTTACTAAACTAAAGGCTCTTAATTTTTTTGTAATTCCCACATTCTTATTTCCTATCTCAGTTACTTTTCTGTTAATTTTATAGAATTCAGTTTATTTTAGTAGGCATTAATTGAGGCAAGGGGAATTACAGTAGGTCCTATAGTTACAAATGTAAACAGGATCCCTGTTCTCAGGTACCTTACAGTCTAGTGTCAAGAGTAGTAAACAGACAAAAAATTGCAATTTGACCTGATAAATTCTGTGATATTGGTAAGCCTGTGACAACACAAGTGAAATACCTAAATCAGATTAGGGAGGATGGGAAATTAAAGGTAAAGGAGCTGGTCGTACTTGTAGGCTTTTCTCTAGAGTTGGTAAACATCTGTACCTGTGTTCAAGGTTTAGATTGACCAAGACAGCCTTAACATTCCTTTCAGCTTAATAAAACTTTAGACAGGTTTCTTCCTGACTTATAGGCCCTTGACCTCCCCTTATTTAGAACATTTACTCTAAAAAACATGCAAATTCTTTTTTCACCCCTTTGACACGTAAATCTTCTTCTAGTAATCTTGCCAGATTTACAACCCAGGAATGTCTTTCTCACGGACATGGGAGCCATTTTTCGAAATGTAATCATCAAGAAAGATAGTACCGCATTCTCTGTGGGAGGGCAAGAGTCTAACTTCAATAAGTGCTGATTAGCAAACACAGATGGCCTAATCACATTAACCAGTCTCCTCCTAATGTCCTCCAGTACCAGTCCACTAGCTCACTCCAGAATTGATAAACTGTCCCACCTTTTGTTTCAGCAGAGTTTAGTCCAATCTCTCTCTCCAACTGCAATAGTTTGCAATAAACTTTCCCTTGCCTGTTTAAGTCTGTCCTTGGACAGGATGCATCCAGGTTGTGTACAAGGGGAAAAAAAGGATTTTTGCCCAATAATCTACTCACTGATGCCTGGCACTTGGTCAACTTTTGTAATTGCTGATTAAAATAAGTCCATCATGTCAATGTCTAGGGGGAAATGTTTTCAATGGCTCTAAACACTTTGAGCAGTGATAAATGAAATCTCTGAGTTCACCATCTTCTAACTGGAACTAGAATTATTTTTCCAAAAATATATTTCTTTACACTTATGCACAAAATGAGCCTCTGCCTCAAAGAGACTCTGAGCAGGCTCAAGTATCCACTCGTCCTAATAGCTTTATACTCATTCTTTTGGTATTTCAATTATCTCAAGTGTTCAGAATCATGAATAAAGTTGGGAGCAATTCGTGATGATGTTAATCAAGTATAAATTACTCAACAAGGGCTCCCCTTATTATACTCTCCATGAAGCTCTCTAGAGGATCAGCTCAGGTACTGGCCTCAGGCACAGTCTAGATTGAGAGAGGATTTCAAATAATTGATGGTTTTAGCCAAAATTTTGAATTCTAAAAATGGATGGAAATTTGGAAATTCTAAATCAATCATAGCAAATTACAAATTATCATCAAGAAAGACTGCATAATAAAAATTTCTAAAGGTTACTGTAGAAATTAAGCTTAAATTCAAATGTAATTCTAAGGTAAATAAAAATATGTATTCCATTTTCTTTTTTCATTATAAAATTTATAAAACCAGAATTTTCCTTCTAATGTGCACATTTGGTGTACTTGCTTTTTATTTCCAAAAAAAGTTTCCCTAACTTAAGGACATATACAACATATGGTACCTTAGAATTAAGGAAATATGGGAGAATGATTTTGATTACCTCCTCATGCTACATGAAAATTCATTACTTCAAACTTTCTTGAACAGGTTTTTTAAAAGATGCCAGTTACCTAACTCATACAAACACCCATATACATATGTACATCTTTCTTGTTGGGGAACAGACTTATATTAGTGTAAATAAGTGGTCATTAAAGTTAATGTGTTCATTTTATATAGTTATAATTTAAGATATATTAGAAATTCGTTTGAATATGATATATACCTTTTTAAAATATATTAGAGACTTATAGAACCACCTCACAGTGACTATATTTGTCCATTATGAGGTTTAGAATATACTTTACTACTTAAATGAGTTGAGTATGATATTTTATCATTATACCTTTGCTTTTATCATATATTGTGGATGTAGAGTCTTTGGTCAGAAACATACCCTCTATATTATAAAAACATCATTATAGAAAAATGTAGTATTCTTTTAATATATAATTTAACATGAAACTAGGACAGATTTTCAGCAAAAGAAGGGAGCTGCATATAGTTGGCTTTTACTGGCAGGCCTCTTTCTGCCCAATAATTACCCAGTCTTTACATACATGTTACAGTTAGTTCAGTGCTTTTAAGGAAATCCAGCTTTCTTTGCTCTCTGATCTTTTCTTCTCACAAAATACTTAGCAAACACATAGCTATTAGCTCCATAGGAACTGGTTGTATACATCAGTATTTTTCACAAGCCCACTTAACCAAGGTACCAAGTAATTTGACTAGAATCCAAACCAAATCAGTTGAAGAGCTAAGTGTGCAAAATATCCTGTAACACACTAGATTCCAATGAGCCACAGTTTTATTAACACTGCATCACTTAGCAAACTCAGATGGGGTCTTTGGGTCTTTATGTTGAGTTTCTTTAATTGGCAAATGCTTAAGAGCACACTTTATTTATTGATTGATTGATTTATTAAAGAATCATCTTTTTTTTAATTTATTTATTTTTGGCTGTGTTGGATCTTCGTTGCTGCACGTGGACTTTCTCTAGTTGCGGGGAGTGGGGGCTACTCTTCGTTGCGGTGCGCGGGCTTCTCATTGCGGTGCCTTCTCTTGTTGCAGAGCACGGGCTCTAGGCACGTGGGCATCAGTAGTTGTGGCGCATGGGCTTAGTTGCTCCACGGCATGTGGGATCCTCCCGGACCAGGGCTCGAACCTGTGTCCCCTGCATTGACAGGCGGATTCTTAACCACTGCGTCACCAGGGAAGTCCCTAAGAGCCCACTTTAAATGCAGTTACACAATGACATCATGATAAGAAATGCTATAGGAATATAGGCATAGAAAAAAAATTATCATCACTCACATATGCCCTGAGCATTTTCTGCTGGAGAATCTGAACTTCATAATGAGGGTACTAATATATTACCTGCTTCTGATAGTAAGTTCTTATCACTTGAGAAATATCATTAAACGTTATATCTCTGCAGCTTAATCCTTCTTAACCTGAAATATACCTTTAGAAATAATATTTTAACAGTTTGAGAAAATTCAGCTATTACATAGCTATTTACCTAAATATTTACGTGAGATAATTATGAAAGCATTCTATTAATAATTTTTTGAAGACATTGTAATAACAATTTAGTCTTAGAATTTTAGAAAAAAAATAAACCAATAAAGGTACTTCTTCTGGTTCAAACTGTACAAATGAAAATTCTGAAGCTAAGTAAATTGGGCAAAGTATGTTGCTGTTTCATAAGTTAATGAAAGTAAATTTATTTATTAAATTTTTATTTATTTATATTTTCATAGGTTTATAACACATAAGGTTCATGGGTATAATATTATATTTTGACATTTATATAAACTACAGTGTGCTCACCACCAAAAGGTTGTCAACTGTCATCATATTGTTGACCCCCTTTACCCATCTTGCCCTCCCTCCACCCCCTTCTCCTCTGCTAACCACTACTCTGTTCTCTGTATCTACTTGTTTCAGTTTGGTTTCTTCATTCATTTTGTTTTGCTTGTTTTTATATGCCACATATGAGTTAAATCATATGGTATTGGTCTTTCTCCATCTGGTTTATTTCACTTAACGTAATACCCACATGGTCCATCCATGTTGTCCCAAATGCCAAGATTTCATCTTTTTAGGGCTATTATTCCATTGTAAGTGTGTGTGTATCTTCTTTATCCATTCATCCATCAGTGGACACTTAGGTTGTCTCCATATCTTGTCTATTCTAAATAATGCTGTGATGAACACAGGGGTGCATATATCTTTTCAGATTAGTGTTTTTGTATTCCTTGGATAAACACCCACAAGTGGAATAGCTACATCACATGATAGTTTTATTCTTAATTTTTGGAGGAATCTCCATGTGATTTACCATAGTGGCTGCACTAATTTACATTCCCACCAAAAGTGCACACGGGTTCCCTTTTCTTCACTTCCTCTCCAGCACTTATTTCTTGTCTTTTTGATAATAGCCATTCCAATGGGTGTGAAGTGATATCTCCCTGTGGTTTTGATTTACATTTCCCTGATAATTAGTGATGTTGAACATTTTTCACATGCTTGTTGGCCATCTATATACCTTCTTTGGAAAAATATCTATTCAGTTTCTCTGCTCATTTTTTAATTGGATTGTTAGCTTTTTTGTTGTTGAGTTGCATGAATTCTTTATCTATTTTGGATATTAGATACATGATTTGCAAATATCTTCTCTCATTTGGTAGGTCTTCATTTTGTTGATGTTTCCTTTGTTGTACAGAAGCTTTTTAGTTCGATAATAGTCCCATTTGTTTAGTTACACTTTTGTCTCCTTGCCTGAGGAGGCATATGCAGAAAGATATTGCTAAAACCAAAGTCAAAGCGAATACTGCCTAAGTTTGCTTCTAGGAGTTTTATTGTTTCAGATCTTACATTGGAGTCTCTAATCCATTTTGAGTTGATATCTATGTATGGTATAAGATAGTGGTCTAGTCTCATTCTTTTGCATGTGGCTATCCAGAAAAACTAAATTTAGATGCTCTCCATCCTTTCAGCAAATTTTAAACCCATTCAGATTAATCTGCAAAACTTCATCAAGAGGTTTGAAGGTAGAGAACTTTTTACTGTCTAGCTGATTTTTAAGAGTGATTAGGGCAGAGTTATATATCAAATTACTGTAAAAAACGTTCTGGCTAGTCCATGTCAGTCACTTTCCTAAATTTCAAGGTTATTGATTGCTCAACTTATCTTATGACTTTAAATTTGAGAGCCTCAAATTAGCAACAAGTTTTCATAGGATTCAAAGCAGTAGGGGTCTTACAGAATGATTCTGTTAAATTAATCTTTACCGCATTAGAAACATACATGATTAAGATACATATTAATTTATTCAGAAAAGTCATACATTTTTTCAATGGAAAAACTCTTCCCTTCTGTGCTCCCTAGGGCTATTTGTGTGCAAAATTTAACAAATATTGGTTCAACTCTTTTTTTTTTCTGATTCAAAACTTCAGCATGAGTGATGATTAGTTGGATGGCTAACGAGACAGTAATCTCCTCAAACACCTTTTAACCCACTTACCCAGAAGACTGAATTCTTCTTTAAGAATCTGAGGTTTAATTTTGTGGTCAAATGTTTAGAAATGGAAATAGAACTCAAAGTTCCACTTGACTTATAACGTGACTTCTGTTCTCAGCAGGTGGTTAGAAAGGTTAGTTCTACCAGTGGCTTCAGAAAACACACAAAAGGTGTTAGCAGAACCATGATATTTACGGTACATATTTGATTGTTTCAAGAACTGAGCGAACAGGTCGTACTTGTCAGGGCAATCCGGTACCAGTTTCAATGCTCAGGCCGGAACTGCAGGGGTTTCTCCCTCCGCCCTGCTGCTCGTTAATTCTGGCTTCACTCATTATGCTTCCCGATGCTGCCACCCAGCTCCTTATTTTGAGGTAACAGGTGATCTGACTATGCTTTTCTGTTTGTTTGTTTCTCTAACGTTACACAGAAAGCTGGAGTCAAAAATTTGTGTGTAGTCTGAGAATGATACTTTGGATATATTGCTATTTATGATAAGCCCAGACTTACATGTTTACCTCGAACTGGAAAAAAATTGCTAACTAGAATATCCCCCGTAAAAGTAATTACTGACAATGTCTTCCTCCTTAACCACATGGACCTATATCAAGGCTGCTTATCTGTGCAAGATACCAAAGTTGTTACCACAGGACTATGCTATCAGAAGCAGATTTTCTGCCAGTGGGCTGGGCCAGCTTTTGCAAACTACAGGAAACCTGGGTTCATAAAATAACCTAAGGGACACCCCTGGTCTAAACTCAAACAGAATGGGGTTAATACATAAATCCTTGCAGGAAGTTTGGACACTGAAATGATCTCTCACTGAGGATGGCGATTCAGCTTAACAAATGAGGCAATGAGACTGATGGAATACGCCCTTTCCAAGGAAGAAGTTACAATGATTTCCGTTGATACTATCAGTATTTCCACAGTCCTGTTTCCAGGAGGTTATATATAGTATCACAGAAGAACCCTGAGAACAGATAATCAAGCCTTCATTATAAAGAATCAGAGAAATATATTAAATGGCCCTTAACAAGGAGAATTGAACTTTTTTACTTATAATAACCATTATTATCATTATAGAATTATTATATTGTTCTTAATATTTTATTATTAAGTAAATGTTATCTGCATGGAAGGCAGATTGGCATCACATAAGTGTTACGTCACTGAAAACTAATCAATACACACACACAAAATAATGTGCTAAGGCTACACTAGGGAGTCTCACTTCTTTTTTTTTTTTTTTGGGCTGTCCAACTGCATATTTTATTAATGGCTTTGAATAAAAAAAGTGAAATGCTTCATTGCGTTTTCTCAAAAACTAATCAAAAGATTACAGAGTCCTACACAATTTGGAGACACAAAGTGGATGCTGAGCGACTAGAGGTCACTCCAGGTGTGGAATTTTACAAAGTCAGTCCTTGGAGTGAATGGCACCGTGGCTCTGGCAGCAGATACGAAGGAATGATGCTCTGGAGAGGAGGTGGGGGACACTCTGCGGTCAGCCGGTGGACAGATGAGGGTCCCAGCTGGAGGTGGGCCTTTAATCCTACGGTTTATCTTCCACTGCTCATGCCTCTGTCTTCATAAATAGTAATTTCAATAACTCGAAGTCCTCTCTCGATGGGATCTGTCAGGAGGAGGCCTTGGGGAGCATAGATCTTCTCATTCTGCTCTTGAATGTATTTGGAGACTTTCTTCAGAACCTTCTCGTAGTGAGTTTCCATGCACAAGAAGATGGTGTACGCTGTGAGACAAGCCAGGCAGCCTTCAAGATAGGACTGGCCCCCGAGCTTCTCTGCTTCGGCATAAAGGTTATTCAGAGTTCGAACTGTTTCTTCAAATTGTTGCCTATCAATCCGGTTCTCCAGCTCCGCGGGGAACTTGGTCTGGAACTGGCAGCGGGTGCCACTGCTGTAGTCTCGCTGAATGAAAACCTTCCCGGACACTGGCGCCTGCTGCGCCCTCATGGCGAGGACAGGACAGGCCGCGCTCCCGGGCCAGGCCCCGCGCCCCCCAGAGCCCGGTTCGGCCCGGGAAACACGAACCCGCCTCCGCTGCCCTCCAGCGACTGTCGCACCGCCCACCGGGAGTCTCACTTCTGATCTCAAGGTTATGCCAGTTTATCCCAAGTTCTCAACAAAACTCTTTATCAAACTTATTGTATCTTATCCCTCACTGTATCAGAACTGTTTCAAAAGGGATCTTGTTAGTCATTTTCCTTAAAAAAAAAAAAAAGAGAAATCCAAGTCATGCCTTTTCTATGAAATCTTTGGAGGTTGCTATGACAATGTTATTTGTAGCTCAGCCCACAATTCATATTCTTCAGCTTTTACCCAAAGTAACCTGGTTCTGCTTGCTAGGTATCATCTTCTAAGTCTCCAAGAGATATTGCCAAAGTTTTCTCCAGAGACTGGGATTGGAAAAATGACGGCATTATTAAATGCTGCACTTTACAAAAATCATTTCTATTTTGAGCACCTTAACATAGTTATCTTCATTTTGATTAATCCTTTTTTTTAAACAAGGATGTACATTTTTACATGGTTGCAATTACAGCAAACACAGGGTTTTGTGTTATTCCTTCACTATTTCCAATAACTAAAGCATTTTTCATATATTACAATTGGGGGATTATTTTATTTATTTATTTATTTATTTATTTCAGTACGCGGGCCTCTCCGTGTTGTGGCCTCTCCCGTTGTGGAGCACAGGCTCCGGATGCACAGGCTCAGCGGCCATGGCTCACAGGCCCAGCCGCTCCATGGCATGTGGGATCTTCCCGGACCGGGGCACGAACCCATGTCCCCTGCATCGGCAGGCGGACTCTCAACCACTGCGCCACCAGGGAAGCCCTGGGGGATTATTTTAATGTTAAAGAATATATGATATTTAATGGATACAATCTATATTTAATTTAATCAGATTCCTATTACTAGCCATTTGTCTTCATTTTTTCCTTATTACAGATAGATTCACAAATAACATTATTATGAATATTTTTTTCCTCTATAGAATTGTTTCTTTGAATGAGACAGGGGTTATGGTTGTTTGGCTTGTATCGACAGTATTTATAAAAGTGTAAATCTGAATGTGTTTAGGTGAGGCAAGTACAGTAACCTGTATTCCTATTGCCTTCCCCCCCAGGCCAACATGGCACATTTAGATTACTTGCTTGACCCTGAAAGCATGTGAATTTTTGACTCCTGGATTACTGGGTCAAAGGCGTAAGTATCTTTATGACTTTCAATAACAATGATCATTTAACTCTTCTAAACCAGTTATACATGTATTTCAATGTCACCAACTTTCATTTATTTGAGTACTTTCCAAACCTTAGGTGCTGTATACGCATTGGGGACACAATGATGAAGACAATGAACAGGGAGTTACAATGCAGTCTGAATTAATAGAACTTAGAATAGGGTACTAAGGGAACCCATAAGAGGGGCAGAAACAAGTCTTCTCCAAATCGGGTCATTACATGGGGAAGTGGTGGCAAGTAGAAGAACGGAGGAAGGAGAGAACTCCAGGCAAAGAGAGCACCACATGCAATGGCCTGGAAAACATAAGGCAAGCATATTTTAAGTATTATGAGAATGTAGAGGGTGAGGTTAGTGTTGAAAGACATGGATATATATGAAAAGGCATATATATATATGATTTTGTAACGTAGTCATCATTAGGTATCACTTAATAATTTTTTGTCAAATTTATTAACTATATAAACATGTTATACATGTAAAGTAGATTTAATATGCATCACATCTAAGAAAATCCAATTCCTGACATAATCAGCAGAATGAAAAGTGACAGAGATTAGAAAACTCCCCAGCACTTGAGAGAAGAGAGGTTTATGCAGTTTGATGGCAGCACAGGCCCATGTGTAGGAGAAGGGGAGGTGATGGAGCAGCAGGGATAGGTTAGAACAGTTGGAGTGCCTGGAGGGCCAGGCCAAGGAGTTCACTTTGTATTAACTCAATGGTCAATGAAATTACATAGCAATTTTAGAGGAAACAAAATTATAATTAAAACTGTAGAGGAAACACAAATTCCTTTCACTAAAGCAAAATTCAGAACATCCTGGTGTCAGCACTGGAAAACAATCTCCAGGTAATTGAAGCAGGAAAACCACATCCATTTAGGGGTTCTCTCATTTTCATTATGACTGCTACCACCATAGCAGCCTCTAGGCTTCCATTCTAACACTTTTGTCCAGGTATGGAGCAATCAAAAACATCTCGCTTTGTTTCACTTTAGTACAAATGATATAGAAAAGACATCAAAAGAATTTATTAAGTGATAAGAGAGAATAACTGGGAAACAGAGTGTGTATGAAATATATAAACAGTCTAGTTTACAAAGAACTACTTTATTCTTTAGAGAACATTGTTAGCCCATAGTCTATGTTATTCTACATTGGACACCAAGTATCTCTTAAACCTATGAAATAATATGTAAGACATTATGTGCATTTATATAGTCTTTGTATAAAGGATGTGATGGAAGAGGACCTCTACCAATAGATAGAAAAGAAATTCTTGCAATTGTCTGTTATGCAAGCCAAAAGCAGATGGGGTAATTTGCCAGAAATAATACTATAAGGGATATAAGTAATTTGGTCCAAGTACACCGCTCTCTGGGTTGCATTATTCAAGAGTAAATTTTAGAATGTCTGGAAGCAGAGGTCTTACCCAGTGTTCAAGACATATGAGGTCTCTGAGAATTTCTCTGAAATCACACTGAACATCTTGTGTACATGTATGTGTGTGTGTATATCTCCTGGGAAGTCTTTAAAAGGCTCATAAGCTCTTTTATGGCACTTCTCCATTTCACTTCTGTGCTGGGCCTCCCCATTTATGAAAGCAGAAGTTTCAGCCTCGGAGACTTTGGGCACAAGTCAGCAGGTGGTGACAGCTTTCTCTTCCAACACTGCATCTTTTAAGCATTCTTAAGAAAGCAAGCAGCCATCAGTTATGAACATCATTCAGGCGACGTTCTGTATGTATGAACTGCATTTGAGATTAAAAGACGGGGAAGAGATGGGAAGTGAGTAGACATGAGACTATTATAGGGCTCAGGAGAAAAGTGGCAGAATCTAATTACGATGGGATGAGTGGGAATGCAGAAATGAGGATGGGCAGAGGATGCACATCTTGGTATTTGGTATATGCCGCAGGGTTTTTTTCACCAAGTTGTCATTCTGTGTTTGGAAAACAAAATTGGGGGAAAAATGAAATCAAAGAGTAAGCCAGTGCTTGGCATATAATAGGAATGTAATACATTTTGGAAAGACTCACACTACCATGGTGAAACTTTTAGTATTAAACATATATTCACTTGCAGAACAGACAGCAGTTGGACTTTTATATGAGTCATGCTTACAACACTTCAACTTCTGGTCATCTTATACAAGTTCATTAGACCACTGATCGTTGTTGCAGTAGAGTTCTGAAAGTGTAATTTTGAGACGTGAATGAGAAATGAGGTCATGGCATAGATGCAGGCAGGCAATGGACCTATAAAATTGGTAAGCTTGGTCTATGAGAACCTATATGAGCAAAGAATCTGAAAAAGAATAGATATATGTATATGTATAACTGAATCACTTTGCTGTACACCGAAAACGAACACACTGTAAATCAACTATACTTCAATAAAATTAATTTATTTTACTTAATTAATTAAAATTTAAAAATGGTAAGCTTGGTGAACTGTAGTTGACCTCGTTCAGGAAAGTAGAAGTGGGCACTGGTTCTGGAGGATACAGGAGTGGTTTGCATAGAGAGAGGGCCAACTTTACTTCCTAACAGTAAGTTAAAATTAGGGGAATGCAGAGATCATAGAATAATAATCAGAAAGTGGCATAAATGTAAGAAGCAGTCTGGCTCTTCTTATACTAGAGAAAGAGAAAGGTAAATTTGTGGTGGAGATGGTAGGGGAATCATTTGAAACAATCCAGATTTCAATTGAAGTGAAGAGGTCAGAAAATATTAAGGATAAATAAAGCTTAGTTTATTCATTAGGAACATGGAAGTTAGAGTTAGTAAAAACCAGTCTCAAAATGATAATTCTCTAATTTGATAATTCTGAACTAATCAGAAAAAAATATGAACTATAGTGCACATTAAGTCAATGTTGAGGAAAACGATGTATTTATTTGAGTACAATTCAGTTGTTATTTTACAATGCTTTAACAAAAGTACACGTTAAATACATCGAATTTTATATATACTGTAAGTATACTTTTTAGCATAGAAAATTACAAAATTATCTAATCTCTTAAAAGAAAATAGCATTATCCTTCTCACAAAGTTCTGAAATTAAAGAAAAAAATTATGAAGATATAAACTATTCACTGAAGTTTCTGAAATAATCAGAAAGCTTGAATCAAAGAGAGATGACATTTAAGGAGGATGTGTTATTGTTTAATTCAGTGGTTAAAGAAATAGAAAAATTAAATGGGAGCACTTTTCTGTTAAACTTTCCCCTCTGGCGGCTGGTATAAATAAGGGAGCTAGTATGGACCCTCCATTTCCCTTGAACGGGTGTTAACTTCTTCCTAGAGGGTTTAACTTCATGGTTAAGAGCATGGCCTCTGGGCTCAAGTCTTTTGTGCCTGAATCCTAGACATGTCACTTGTTAAGTTTGCAACTTTGGGCAAGTTTCTAACTTTCTCTAAGTCTCAGTATTTAACTGTGTAATGTGGATAATATTTGTGAGGGTTAAATGCCACTGACAAACGGTAATTGGTATACATTTCAGCGCTCAATAAATTTGTCTATCAGGAGGAGTTTGGACATAGAGGGAGATGGTAGATAGATTCTGAAGGGAAATGTGAGAATTCGTTTAGAATGAACAGTTTCGAGGAAGATAACAACTGAAACGGGGGTCCTCCCTCCTATTCAGCTGCTAGAAAAAGAGGTGTGTTTAACAGGACAGAGAAAACAGGTTGAAAACTGGTGGCCCTGTGGGCACTGGAGTAGGGGAAACAGGTTAGAAGTGTTTCACACACAGACTGAAGAAGCTAAATACTACACATCCAGCAGAGCTGTGGATATCTATTTCAGTATGTCTGTGGGTCTATCTGTACAATGTTTCTCTTGAAAAGTCAGCAAACACTGTGAAGACAGAGCTCCAATCCTCTCTGACACTTGTTTAGGGGAGGGTCAGCAGCAGAGAAATCTCAGAGTGGAAGACAACCTACAAATACCTGCAGGGACATACATGACTACTTGCCACTTTCCTCCTGGCATCAGAGCTCTCAAAGTAGTTTATCCCCTTTCATTGCCTTATTCATTCCCTTCATGCATCTTCCACAATCAGGCTTCTGTTTCACATTTTTTACTTCATTTTCCTCTGTAATGTTGTCATTGCAAAAATGAAGTGAACTTGCCTCAATCCTCTTCCTTCTTGTCCTCAATAAACTATGAACTGGTAAATATATATCTTCTCTTTCTCTTATCGAGAAATCCACCCTTTAGGGCGTGAAATCCTACAATGTGTAAGACAAAATTGTTCTCTTATACTTAACTGTGTATATATAAACCTTCGCATTCATTATATACATTTATTATATTCAGTTGTTATTCATAATATATTTATTATATTCATATATATATATAATGAACGTGAATATCAACTTTATCCCCTTAAATTTAAGCCCTCCAGGTAATAAATATTTTTGTCTTTATGAGCTACATAGGTCTGTAACACATATTCTTTCTTTTTTTCCTTCTTTCTTTTTCTTTTCTTACAACCTTTTCAAAATGTAATAACCGTTCTTAGCTCAAGAATAGATTGCACCTTTAGGCCATAGTTTGCTTACTGATGCTTTAAAATAAATAACTCTGAATTTGAGAAAAATACAACAAAACTCAATAATCAGTTATTCATGTTGGCTATGGTCCACTTTAATGCAAGTGAGCGACAACAAGTGAGAATATGCTTATCAGTTCCCAACACATCTGAGGAGTGAAGGTAAGTTGTGTGAAAGGAAAATAGAAATGGAGTCATTACTGGTAGGGAGAGCTCTCTCACATGGAGCCTCTGAGGAAGCCACTGAGGAAGTGTGACTTAGGCACATCTCAGCCGAGATGGAATCTGAACTTTGACTACCTATTGCTTTGACACAGGCATCCAGAGCATCTGTCCACGTTCCAGAAACTCAAGATACTTACCGGACTCTTACCCTAAAATAACTTGTGACAGAGAATCCCTTAAGGACAAATATTTCCTTTCCTGCGTCACAGTCAATCATAATCCCTGACAGACAGCTTTAACAACCTTGTACCTTTTATCTTTATAAGTCCCTGACTCCTTCTCTTCCACAGAGCATCTCTGGGTTTTACCTGAATCTGTGTCTCCAGGATTGCAATTATCAAGACCCCAAGTAAAACTTTGTTCTCTGCAGCCTCGATACTGATTATTGTTCGACAGTTGGGCCCCATAGTTTACGAATAAGTGAGACAAGTTCTTATCTCTTGGTTCATGCCTCTGATCTCCTTTTACTTGTTCAATTTAAATGTTATTTCCTAAGAATGACTGCCTCCTTATATTGAGATAAAGTTCTAATTTTCACCTTAGATCTAGTCATGTGACAAAGGAATTATTTTATTCCTTTGTCACATGACAAAGGAATGAGAAAATATACTCATTTTCTCAATCTCTTACGGATTGCTTTCACTTTGATACAGCAAAAATGTTACTGTTGAGAAAATTGTTTCTTTTGCCTGTTAATTTGATCCCCTCAACCTTTTCTTGTACATTTTCGATGCTACATTTAATCAATTTAAATTACTGACAGTTGATTTCCAGGCCTACCGATATACCACTTCTGCCTTTCAATACTCACTCACCTTGTTTCTTTGCACTTCTCTTTTCTGTCATTTTTGCTCCAAATTGCTCATATTTAAAAAGTCCTCTTGCAATATCATGCATAATTCACTCACAGATGTGAGGAGGAACAGCTGTAACATCTTTCTGCCAAGGCATACACTCATTCACAATGCCCAGTGGTTTCTCAGTTGTGTGTAGGATTTTTCTGCTGGGATGGGTCTTTTATCATCTTCAAACATGCATGACTCAGCCACACATACTAGCTTCACAGAGTCTTCCCAGCTATAAAGTTTAGAACAAGCTTCGACTCCCAAGTATCTGCTATGGGCTCAATGTTTTATACATTGAATTCCTATGTTGAAACCCTAATGCCCAATGTGATAGTATTAGTAGGTGGACCTTTGGGAAGTGCTTGAGTCGTAACAGTGGAACCATCATGAATGAAATTAATGCCTTATAAGAGGCTCCAGAGAGATCCCCTGCCCTTTCTACCAGGTGAGGACACAGGGAGGTGGTGTCAGCTTATGAACCGGGAAGAAGGTCCTCACCAGAAGGCAAACAAGCTAGCACCTCAGTCTTGGACTTCCCAGCCTCCAGAACTGTGAGCAGTCATTGCTGTTGTTATCATCTACCCGGTTGGTGGTATTTTGTTATAGCAACACGACTGGAGTAAGATCGCATCTTTCTACCCTAGAGGAATAATTCCTAGACTAATTACCTAGTAAAATTTGAGCATTACCTCAGCATACACCAAGTGATGCTGGAGGAGGTAAAATCCAGAAACAAGGTTGCTGAAGAGTTCTGTCATGATCTACTCTCACATACTATCACATACCTCAGAGATACTACATATTTACTCGTGTTAGGAGCTTCACGTGGCAGTGGTTTTCTTCATGGCAGTGTGAACACCAGCATCACTGCTACTTGCTACTCCTAAAGGAGCTTGAATGCCTCACTCCTCTTCCTTGTTTGAGAGCTATTCCACTTTTCACTTGGCTGACCTTCAAGCTACTTATCATCAGTGCCCATTCTCTTGATTTTCAGGAACACTCATTACTATTATATCCCTCAGGGCAATTTTAGAAGTTTAAAGCAAGGAAGAGTAGCTTCTTATGATAAGAAAAAGAATAAGGTGGATTGTTGTTCATTTATTGATCATTTATGAGTAGCTGTCATATGCCAGGCATTGGCGCATTGTGCTTTTGATGTCAGAAGCAGTCCCTGCTTTCAAGTGGTCTCTGGTAAAGCTGGAAGGAGTTTCAACTGGACAGAATAGTATAACATAATGAGTACATAAGTGCCAGGACAGGGTGCCAGGGTGGGAAGGAGGACACAGAGAAAGAACAAGTTTATCACGAAATATTTTTGAAGAACAGGACACCTGATTTGTGTTTTGAAGGAAATGTAGAAGTGTGAAAGACAACAAAAAAGTTTCAGAAATGAACAGCCTAGGCAGAGGCTACAGCAAGATTTAAAAAGCAAGAGGGCACAAACCACAGAGCTGATCTCCCTGTGCTATGCGGCTGCTTCCCACTAGCTATCTATTTCACATTTGGTAGTGAGTGTATATATGTCCTGTGACCACCTAGAGGAGTGGGATAAGGAGGGTGGGAGGGAGACGCAAGAGGGAAGAGATATGGGGATATATGTATATGTATGGCTGATTCACTTTGTTATAAAGCAGAAACTAACACACCATTGTAAAGCAATTATACTCCAATAAAGATGTTAAAAAATAAAATAAAATTTTTAAAAAGACACGAGGGCATACAGAGCAATGGTGGTCCTAAAGAACTGCCAATAGGTACGTATGACTGGAGTATAAGATCATTTGAGCAAGTAATGCAAAAGATACCAAAATTTGCAGTGGATAATCTAAGGTCAGGATATATCACCTTTCTTTTTTTCACTCTAGAAATATTTACTGAGTGACTCTTATGTGCCAATGATTGTTGTAGGTTCTGCAGTGAAAAAAATCATGACTCTACCTGCACAGAATTTGCATTCTACCTAGGGAAGAGACCGAAAATAAACCAATACCAAAATATTGATATATTGTTTGGCAGACGGGAACAAACATATGGAGAAAACGATATCAGAGATGGAAGGGAGCATGTGTAGGTTAATGTGTGCACCTGCATGGGGATGCACAACAGCTGTTTTTTATAGGATGATCAAGGTCTCACTGATGTGGTGACATTTGACCAGAGACTTAAAGGTAGTCATATCCTATCTATTATCATAACCTCTAGTATCATATTCTATTTATATGTGTATGGATTACTTTTCTAGAACATTTCCAGAAGATGAAATCGTAAATGCAAGGGCCTTTGGATGGGAGAACGTTGAGTGTTGAAAGTACAAACTAAGAGGCTGGTGTTCCTGGTGTGGCAAGAGTGAGAAGAGCAGTGGATAAACTGGAGAGCTGGTGGTGGCGAAGGGGGTGCAGAAAAGATAGGGCTTTTTAGAGTCTCTTTAAGTACTTGTTCCCTTGTGGCTCCCCACCTCTTAGACAGAATCAAGGAAATGTCTAGGCCCAGGCAGTGGAGAATAGGCATTTGGTAGTTTTTGCTAAAGAGTTAAGCTTAAAAGCCTAAAATCTTTATGGACAGAGAGAAATTTTGCTAAATTTCTTCTTTACTACATCAGAGTAATAGATGGATAAATCCAAAGAACTTTCCACAAAGGAAAAGCACCATCAGGATTTGCATAGTTTTTGTTTTGTCTTGTTTTTTAACAAGAGGGAAGGGAAATTACCATTACTATTTTGAATCTGAGAAAGACTGGGGTAAAGAGAAGTTAAATGGCTCATTCACAGCAAACCTGGGCTTAAGAGTAGGACAGTCAAGAGTATTCTACATGATGCCCTCGGCCAATCACTTACTCAGAGGAAGGCCAATTATTATTTTTTAAATTAAATTAAATTTATTTATTTATACAGCAAGTTCTTATTAGTTATCTATTTTATACATATTAGTGTATACATGTCAATCCCAATCCCCCAATTCATCCCACCGCCACCATCCTTGCCCCGCTTTCCCCCCGTGGTGTCCATACGTTTTTTCTCTACATCTATGTCTCTATTTCTGCCTTGCAAACTGGTTCATCTATACCATTTTTCTAGATTCTACATATATGTGTTAATTTACGATATTTGTTTTTCTCTTTCTGACTTACTTCACTCTGTATGACAGTCTCTAGGTCCATCCACATCTCTACAAATGACCCAAGTTCATTCCATTTTATATATGTACTACATCTTTTTTATCCATTCGTCTGTCAATGGGCATTTAGGTTGCTTCCATGACCTGGCTATTGTAAATAGTGCTGCAATGAACATTGGGGTGCATGTGTCTTTTTGAATTATGGTTTTCTCTGGGTATGTGCCAGCAGTAGTGGGATTGCTGGGTCCTATGGTAGTTCTATTTTTAGTTTTTTAAGGAACCTCCATATTGTTCTCCATAGTAGTTGTATCAATTTACATTCCCACCAACAGTGCAAGAGGATTCCCTTTTCTCCACACCCTCTCCAGCATTTGTTGCTTGTAGATTTTCTGATGATGCCCATTCTAATTGGTGTGACTTTCAATACGCTTCCCTGGGGCAGTAGTGATTATCTTCCCAATAGCTTGGGCAGCTTGGTGAAGAAGATCAGAGGCTGACTTCAGCTTTTCATAGCTCTCCATCTTTCTACTTCCTAAATTCCCATTCCTTTTACTTGAGCAGTGGTTCATCAAATATTTAACAGCAGCAGAAGTTTCTCCTAGAAACTTGTTAGAAATGCAAATTCCCAGCTGAGGCTCCGGAAATCATTGTTTTGACAAGCCTTCTGATTCTCGCTAAAGCTTGAGACCCCTTGCTCTCCTTCTGATCTGAGAGAGAGGGAGAGGGGGAAAGAGAGAGAAAGCCCAGGAAAGAATGCTGGAAAGTAAATTCAGAGAGCTTTTTATAGGGGGTTTTTACTGTGGTAACTCACAAATGGTTGAAAAAACCCCACAAATTGAAACATGTAGCTACTTTAAGCACTCTTTAGCAGAAATCAATCTTATTCCCCATCTATTACTTAATAGGTGATTTCCTCATAGGGATGACTAACAGCAATTCATCAGAAAATGCTTTTTATATTTAAATAACACTTTCTGTTCCAAGAGGTCAAAATGTTTGACAAGTGGTCAAAATGCAGCTCACTAATATTCTCAACCCCATGGTAGTAAATAACCCACATCTACCATCACTGCTGTTTACTGGTGATTGCTTGTCTGGGAAAGTTGAAGCGCCTTTGCTATCTCTGTAGAAAGTCAATCACTAAAGGAGAAAACGTCCTTCATCTTGGTTCCCATAGGAAACCAAATTGATAAATTACTCACTGACTTCTATTATTGCATCTCAAGGATAGTTAACAATGCTCATCAAGGAAAAATCCCAAAGAACACTCTTGCCCTATCTCTGATTAACCCTGATTTTGGAAAATCATCTGGCTCAATCTACATTTAATTACAATATGAATGCTACTTAATTCCCTATGACTTCTGATTACACAGGATCAATGCCACTTGAAGAGAAAGAAGCAAAGGTTCACTACATTGGGGTCTCCTTGACAGCCAAGCCTGTGCCTTAGTCATTTTGACTCCCTAGTGACCAGCCTGGTATGTGGAATAGTATATGCGATCAGTAATTATTTCTTGAATGTATGATGTAGGAATGAGTCAAGATATTTTTAGAGTTGGAGTCATGGATCAAGAGGAGAAAACGTGGTTTAAAAGACACTACTACAGGGCTTCCCTGGTGGCACAGTGGTTGAGAGTCCGCCTGTCGATGCAGGGGACGCGGGTTCGTGCCCCAGTACGGGAGGATCCCACGTGCCGCCGAGTGGTTGGGCCCGTGAGCCATGGCCGCTGGGCCTGCGCGTCCGGAGCCTGTGCTCCGCAACGGGAGGGGCCACAACAGTGAGAGGCTCGCGTACTGCAAAAAAACCCAGAAAAAACAAAAAAACTACTACATTCTCAGAAGCCGATGCTGCAATGAATGCTAATAACAACTTGACAATGTCCTTTGTCATTGCAAATAATGTGATACCAACATCTACTAATCAATCAAAAAACAGACTTTCAGAATTCAAAATTGGATAGGATTTTCAGCTGGGGATTCCTCTCACCCACCTTTTCTTAGGATAAAACTTGGAACTGTAGTGTCAACAGATAATATGCCAGTTTTCCACTTAAAATTGGAAAATTTAATCTAATTTCGGAGGCATGAAATAAAAACTGATGGGCAAATATTAGAATTTCCATCAATGAAAAAGCTTAATTTCTAAAATGCTGAAGGTTAGTTTATCAAAATACTGAAATTGCCTCATATCACAAGTCAAAGCACCCTCTCTTTACTAAATAAGGAGCTATAAAGTTGCACAATTACTGTCCATTTTTTTACTTGGTTTGAAAAAAAGGTGCTTGTTTTAAATAAAACAAAGTTCAACTGAAGTGACTATAATATCATCAGTCTTGTAAAACTCCTTGTGTTAGATTTCCTGTATCCCCAAGATGCCAACCATGCATATTAAACTGACTCTTGTTTTTTGCGTATGATTTCTGTACATCTTTCCTATTGGAATTTTCATGTTAAGTACCCTTGCTTAGAGTGTGGATTGTAACCACTCTGTTTAACACTCTATCACCAGTACCTAGAACAGTGCCTGCCACATAAGAAACACTTCATAAAATTTCTAAATTATCTTGATTAAAATCCATACTCATCCTAGCTTTAAGCACGTGAAGACAGAAATAGGTTCCAACTGCATAAGAACACGTGACTAATCCAGAGAAAATGTTAACTATAAGTACAAATTATCTGTTGATTAAAATACAGAACATGTCTGAGATTTGGAATTACTTCCTAATAACCCTGAGTCGGAGCTGTGGTAAAGGCTTACTGGGGGCATGGTACCATTTTCTGAGGACACACTCAGAAAAGGAAGAAGTTGATGAGAGAGCATGCAAGATTTTCCAGGCTCAAAATGGAACTTGACTCATCTGCATGGAACCATCCGGCGAAACACAGAAGAGCTCACTCTTCTGCTGGATTAAGCTCACCCTGGTGGAACGGAATGGAACAGAAACAAGAGACTGAGGTCTAGGTTTTGAGGATCTTCACTCCACTTACCTGCTTTCACAGGACCAGGCAACGGACAAGAAGAAATGTGCAACTGTTGCTGTGTACCTCTAAACAAATACAGTCACCCTATGTAATAGAATGTGTCCTAAATCTGACCAATTAGAATAATTCCTCCATTCTTGGTGGAGTAGCTCTGATAGAAATGGACAGAGCTGGGCTCGGGGTGGGAAGGGGGTGGTTTCCTTCTGTTACAAGCTCTAAACTTTCTTCAAGTTTCCTATGATTTAAGCCTAACTAAAATTTATGGACTTTTGAAAAAGAGTAGGTACTAAAATTAAATAAGCTGAGAGTGTTGAGGGTGAAAAAAATGATAACAAATTTAAGAAAATGTAGAATTATTACTATGAGAATTACCAGAGCTGTGTTTGTTCCAAATACGAGCCTGCTGTAGCATTTTAATTAGGAATAGAATTAAACAGAAATTCACTTGCTGTCACCATCTGATAATATTACCAGAGACTTCCCTTAAGGAAATTTAAAATTATTTATTCTATGTAAATCTCTACAAGTCCTTAATTTCAACCTTATTATAAGAAATAACACACAGTATCAACAAGCTGGCAGAATTTTGACAATTCTCCTGCCTCCCTCCATTCCGCCTGCTTTTCCTCTTTCCCTCCCTCCCTTTCCCTCCTCTTCCCTCACTCCCTTTCTTTCCACAAAGCAAGGAAATGGGTATATAGCAAAGAGTAGGGATCACACGCTTTCATTACAGGGCTTGGGAATGTGGACTCTCACAAAAACAGACTTGATTTTAAATACTGTATCTGTGCCTTACTAGCTGTGTGACCATGAATAATTTAATCATTCTGTGCCTCAGTTTGTCTGGCTGTAAAATAGGTGCAAACAGTACCTACCTCTTCGAATTGTTGTGAGGGGGGATTCCAACTGGTTTTAAAATAGTATTTAGCACAGAGGAAGCATAATAATTATTATTTTTTACTTCTCTGAATATATAAAACATTTAGTATTGGGATTCATAGTCTCAAAATCTAACACTCACTGATGTGAATATCTGATTAGCTAAATGGAGAAAAACATTGTTATAGTAATTATTTCTTTAGTTTCTCGTTTTGTTTTTTTAACTGAAAACCAGAATCACAATTTCTTGTTATTATCTGTTATCAATGAACAGTATAAGACTATAATATTATTTTTGACAAGGCACTGAATATTTGAAATGAAGAAAACTAAGAAATAGTAGTAAATAAAACTTTTCTTGTGCTAATCCCAAGTGAAAGATGAAATTAATGATGATATATATGTGGAAACTCTGGAGAAGTCATACAGAGAGAACCTCAAGTACTTGAGGCACACTTGAAATTCAAATGACACTAAATGACTAAGTCTTAAATCAAGAACCCTTCACTAAAATTAAAAACACAAATGCTTTCTTTTTCTTGATTTCTTGTAGGAAGTGAAAGAGTACTTGGTAGGTGTCAGACTATTTTAAAAAGCAGGTTATAGAGATGATATTTCAGGAGTGTAAAAATACTAAGGCGGATCTCATAAATGATTGGTATATTATTTAATTCAGGTTAGCATCAGAATTGTCAATGTTTCTTTATTAAGCAATGCAATCCTTTAGGTAGGAAGCATGGTTCTTTGGAGAAGTTGATAGACACAAGATACACAAACTGGAATATGGTGAAAAAACAGACAGTATAGATTTTTTTAAATGAAACCTAGGAATTATTTAACATGGCCATTCAGGCTCCAGTGAGGTCTATAGGCTCCAGTGAGGTCTGGTTCAGGCTCCAGTGAGGTCTATAGGCAAATTTGCAACTAGAGCAAGATTCAGACCTATTTCCATTTTTGTGCTTACGTCTTAAATATGTCCAGTTCCTAGAGCATAGAGGAAAGCACTAGATTGGCCATGGCATGAAACAGGTTAGAATTCTGGCCCTGCCACTTAATAACTGTGTACGGCTTAAATGGGCAATTTGCTAAACTTCATGAATTTCAATTCCCACCCTCCAACCCCCACCCTGGGCAAAATGAGTATAACCCTTTTTCTACCAACTCTAGAGAGTTAGGATGGTCTGAGGAGAAAATGTACATCAAAGTGCTTTGAAAATTATTTAATGCTTTAAAAATATTATTTATCATTATTATTTCAAGATGAGGGAAAACTCCCCCTCCGCTAATATATTCAGTTTTTTATGGCCAGCTAGATCTTCCAGAAAGCTACATAAAAACTGAACATTTTAACAATACTCGGCAATGTTTAGATGCTAAAAAAAAATTATCCAAACTGGGACATTTCTTCTTAAACGGTTCTAAAAGTAATACATATATATTGCAATGAATTTGGAAATACAGAATGAGAACGGGAGGAAGTAAAGGTCACCCTGACTCTCTTATTTCTTGAGTTAACCATTGATAAATAATTTTTAAATTTTCTTCGGGTCTTTTTTCTCTATGTGTGTGATATTCAAAACCAAGTTGTGAATATGCTATATTTATTATTTAACATTCTTCTCTTCTCACTTGACATTTTACAAAAAACAATTTTAATTTGTTAGTTTCTGTATTGTTTCCGATTCTAAGCATCATAAAATACTTAATAGTGAAGGTTACCTATGAGCTATTATGTAAAAAAAAGTTCAGCATATATAACCTAAATAAATATATTAGAAATTCATATGCTTTAAAGCAGTGATCCCCAACTGTTTTGGAGCTAGGGACCGGTTTCGTGGAAGACAATTTTTCCACCAACAGGGTGGGCGGGGGAGGATAGTTGGTTCAAGCTGTAATGGGAGCGATGGCGAGCCATGGGGAGCAGCAGCTGAAACTTCGCTCGCCCGCCCGCCGCCCACCTCCTGCTGTGCGGCCCAGTTCCTAACACAGCCAGGGGGTTGGGGACCCCTGCTTTAAAGGATATCCCTATGTTTTTATGTGATTGACCATTTCAAAAGTTTCATAGACAATTCCAATATTTATATTTAATTAAAGACCATGAAACTTTTTTTTTAGTATTTTTAAATAAAAGATAGTTAAAGATTACTTCATTTAAAAGCTAATAACAGGGCCTCCCTGGTGGCGCAGTGGTTGAGAGTCCGCCTGCCGATGCAGGGGATACGGGTTCGTGCCCCGGTCTGGGAGGATCCCATATGCCGCGGAGCGGCTGGGCCCGTGAGCCATGGCCACTGGGCCTGCGCATCCGGAGCCTGTGCTCCGCAACGGGAGAGGCCACAACAGTGAGAGGCCCGCATACCGCAAAAAGAAAAAAAAAAAAAAAAAAGCTAATAACAAACCTCTAGAACACTTCCTTCTACTTAAGTGAGGTGTTAGATTAAAAAAGCACTATAGAAATACAGATTATACTTGACTTTAAATAAAAATCTGAATAAATACTATAGAATTGTTATCTCCCCTTTATTCTGTTAATAATTGGTAATAGGAATATTATGGAGAATGATTGAAGCTTAATAGTCATATGTCAATTACCAAGATCACATCTGTGTGGTACAATGAATTTGCAAAGGTAGACTATCAAATATATTTTATTGTCAAAGGTGGTCTGCCAACTGGCAAGTCATTTAGTAAGTTATGCTCTAAAATATATCATTTACTGATACCCAAGAGACATCTCGGTATGTCATTAATAGTGCAGAAACTCGAAGCCAGGGATATTTTTGTCTTTATAATTAACTTGAGACAGCAGCTAATAAAAACCAGAATAATAACAGTAATAACCTTCAAATTAATTTTGACCCTAAGCTATAGCAATTTCAACAGAAGTTAGTATATTTACATACCAAATTAAAATTCCTAAACTTGTACTACAATTGATGCAATGTTTTTATGAAATACTACCTGTATAATATTTCATTAAAATAATAAAATGAGAACAATATAGAAATGTCATAAATGTTTGTGTCCTAGAAAGTATTTAGAGGGAATTTCCGGTAGTATAAATTAGTACATGATTATTATTATTAATCATATTACTTTTATTTATAAAGCATCCAAACATACACATCTGTAATCTTATATGTCTTTACCATCAAGAGAAATATATTCCAGAATTAATTTTAAAAACACTGCTTTTACTGTGCTTATGTTTTCTAGTTGAGAAGTCTGGACTTTAAGCATTTTTAAATTATAGAACTAATCAGAAAGCAGGAGGAAACCAACAATACAACTGATGGCATTTGTTAATATAAACCTTTGTGTAAAAATGTTATGAAACTAAGAATGGAAAAAGGAGAGAATTATTAATCAAAAAATGGCTATTTTTAAAAATCTAGTTAATAGTATACTACCTGGGTTATTCTCTTACTTGAAAAAATTACAGTATATTAGGTTGTCCTAATTTGGAACTATGTAACTGCCACTCTCATGTTTCTAGTTTTACTAGAAGAGTGCATTTTTTGGTATAAGCGTAAGAAAAAAAAAACAAAACTGGAACATTCCATAGTGCAGTTTCCTTCCTCCCTTTCCCCAACAGAAAAAATAAGAAATACTGTACCTAACCAACAGATCTGATGATTCCAAAAGGGACAAGTCTCTATTCTGAAACACTATTCAAGTCAGAACATTCCAAATTACGATTTTGTGAGGCACTGGAAAATTATGGCATGAAAAATAGAAGAATATTTCTAATGCACTATAAAATGTATTCCTCAAAGCAAAAGAGCTAATGGAAGGCCAGAGCACTTAATGGATAAAATATAATCAAATGAAACAGAAGCATGTTCCAAGCTGAAAGGCAACAATATCACTATTCTCACATAATTGGATAGTAGACATAACCCAGTAAGATCAGGTTTAAAAACATTTAAATATATATAAATACACATATGTATAAATAACATATATAGCACCTGAAGTAAATACATATTCGTATTCATATATTAAAGAATCACTTTGAAATTTTAAAATATTTTTTTAACTATTGAAAAATAGGGCCTCCCTGGTGGCGCAGTGGTTGAGAGTCCGCCTGCCGATGCAGGGGATACGGGTTCGTGCCCCGGTCTGGGAGGATCCCATATGCCGCGGAGCGGCTGGGCCCGTGAGCCATGGCCGCTGGGCCTGCGCATCCGGAGCCTGTGCTCCACAACGGGAGAGGCCACAACAGTGAGAGGCCCGCATACCGCAAAAAAAAAAAAAAAAAAGAAAAATAAACAGCTAGTGAAAAAATAAGTTTTCTTTGCAAAACTTGACTCTGGAAACAAAGATTCTTCAAATGCTTCTCCAAGAACTTGTCTCTTTATTTTAAATATAACCAAATAAAAAAATAAAAAATATAATCAAATATTTGAAATAGAAGGCAAATGTTCACGAAAGCAGACATATATACATGCATATATATATTTATACACATAATTGGATAATATAATTAATATATATAATACACATAAAACACACATCTTCCTGAACTTACTATGGCATTGCATCCTGATAAACCCATCATCAATTGAAAATATCATAAATTGTAAATGCTTATAGTACACCCAATCTACCAACCGTCATAGTTTAGCCTAGTCTACCTTAAATGTGCTCAGAACACTCACATTAGCCTAAAGTTGGGCAAAATCATCTAACACAAAGCCTATTTTATAATAATCTGTTGAATATCTCATTTGTTTTATTGAATACTGTACTGAAGGTGAAAACCAGAACGGTTGTAAGTGTGTCAGTTGTGATCGAGTCGCTGAGTGGGAGGAGTGGCTTGCTGCTGCTGCCCAGCATCACAAGAGAACATCATGCTGCATATCAGTAGTCTGGGAAAAGTATAGTTTCTACTCTAAATTCAAAGTAGACTTTGAAAAAATGAAAAAATTCAAACTATAGTTTCTACTAAACGAGTATCACTTTCACACCATGGTAAAGTTGAAAAATCGCTAAGTCGAACCATTGTAATTCGGGGAATGTCTGTCTATAAATTTTTGTATAATATATGTGTATACGTGTATGCACATGTATATTTCAAACAGGAATTTAGACTGTTTGCTACATCTCTTCTTAGAAGCAGACTATGCCCAAAATCTATGCCTCAAGCCTTTGGTGAATAGCTAATGAATTCAGTATTCAAACAGGGATTAAAAATATTGACTTGGAAATTCAGGACAAACTTACTACTAAAAATGTTTTACACTTTTTACTTAAAAGAACATAGTTAGGTACACATGATTAGACTCTACCAACTGAAATAAATTATTGCCGATTTGGCTAGAGTTGTTGATCACCACAAAATTCTCTCTTGTGGACAACTATGGCTTACATATTAAATGGAAGGCTTTAGGCAGTTTTTGTACTTGTTTCCTTAGACCTAAATGGTCCACATAATGATAAAACGTCAAATAAGAAAAAAATGTAAAATTATGTGCTTTTCAAGCCCAACAAAATTGTTATCATACTAAAGCTCATCTGTGTACTAACAGTGCAGTTTTTATAGGCAGGTGTTTCTGGTACTAAAGTTTTCACGTTAATTGAGGCTCTATTTTTGATTTCAGTTTAAAGGTGTTGCTAGTGATTGAATCTACTCAGTAGTGCACTTTTATGAATAAGACTCTGAATATTAAAATTCTTACATGTACTCTCTAAATTCATTGAGATTCAGTCAAATAGAAAGATATCATATACCAAGAAGATTCCTTTGTATATGATGTACAATGGAGTAACAGATTAATTTTCCTTTTTGGACAACTTGATGATATTGATTAACATTAAAAAACTTCAACAGTTACATATTTAAAAAAAAGATTGGGGTACAAGGCAGATAATTAGTAGTATTACCTTTAACGGCTTTTGTTAGAGGAAGTGAATGTTAACAAATCTTTATAGATTAAAGTTGCCCTCTCCCAGGAACTTCAATACTGTATCAGAAAAAAATAAAATAAAATTGTCAACTATTGCTTTTAAGAAAGGGAACAATTCCCATTTTCTATAACATTACTTCTGAAATCAACACCCTTATTCAACAACCTTGATATCATCTCTGATAATGAGTCAGTGAAAAGAGTGATTAGACAAATGGTACAATTCAGAAAGAAAATAAGATGCAGAAAGAAATTCAGAAAGAAAATAAGATGCCACGTGAGTTTTCCCAGGTCATCCAATCGACTCCTGGCAGAGTTAAAAATAGAAGCTAAGACTAATTCCCACAGCTACTGCCAGGTCAGAGCTTGACAATTTTGCATTGTGGTAGCTTCAACCTCTCCTGCTACTGGGATTACCTGCATTGAGACATCTTCCTATGAGGTTCAGTCATTTCAAGGTTTGCTTTAAAATGGAGAGGGGTAGGAAAAGGTTCATAATTTTAGGGAAAATCTGTGGTAATGAGATCTCATTGTAAACTGCTCAGGAGAATTAGAAAGATAAAAACTGGAAATGTTTACTAACCCTTACTATGTCTCAAACACTGCAATAAGTTCCCTTTTATGTTATCTTCTTTAATCTTCGCAACAACCCTGTGATTTTCCTGTTTTAAATATCCAGAAACAATTCACAGTGGTTAAGTAACTTACCCTAAGTCATAGAGATAGAAAACAATAGAGGTAGGATTCAAACTAGGTGAGGTTCAAAGTTCAAATTCACTTCCTGAAAAACATGATTAGAACATAAATGGTAGCCAAAACTCCCCAAAATAAACTAAAAGATTAAAAGAAAGAGAGAAAGGAGGGGAGGAGGGCCTTGTGAGCTGCATACCTTAAAAATAATGTTTAGACTTTTTGATTGATCTTAAAAATAACCAAAAGCTAGCTGCCTGAGAGCTCTAAGAATAAAATTATTAACAAACTAAACAAAAAACATTGATTTTTATACTCACTTTGAGATCAACCCAATTGCGTTCCTTTCATAACACTGTACTGCCATTTTATTTCATTTTCTATTATATTTATTAAGGGATATTTTAAAGACAAGTATTTTGCCTAACAGGTTAATGATTTTTTTTTTCTTCTAAACAATGACCAAGATGCCAATCCTCCTCCCCTTATTCAATGGACTAATTAGTGTCAGATCATTTTAGGGTCATATCTAATTTTTGTGGTGAAATAGTGATTTCACAAACCCTGTGAAGATGTTACACATCCACTATAACATGCATGCAGGTGGAAAAAATTTTCAATTGATGTAGATTTTGCTTTCTCTATGAGTGTATTCTTCACAATCAATGAGATAGAAAAAGACACAGAGATAAGAGAACTGCTGACTAATATTTTCTTATGAAAATCTGTATCTTGGGCTTCCCTGGTGGCGCAGTGGTTAAGAGTCTACCTGCCAATGCAGGAGACATCGAACCCTGGTCTGGCAAGATCCCACATGCCGCAAAGCAACTAAGCCCATGCGCCACAACTACTGACCCTGTGCTCTAGAGCCCGCAAGCCACAACTACTGAGACCGTGCGTCGCAACTACTGAAGCCGGTGTGCCCTAGAGCCCGTGCTCTGCAACAAGAGAAGCCACCGCAATGTGAAGCCCGCGCCGCAATGAAGAGTAGCCCCCGCTCCCCACAACTAGACAAAGCCCATGCACAGCAACGAAGAACCAACACCACCAGAAATAAATAAATAAATAAATTACTTAAAAAAAATAAAATCCGTATCTTGCATTTTCAATTTTCTAAAAGTTCAAATCCATTGTGGTTGAAAAAAGAAGAGTCATGGGGGGCTTCCCTGGTGGCGCCAGTGGTTGAGGGTCCGCCTGCCGATGCAGGGGATATGGGTTCGTGCCCCGGTCCGGGAGGATCCCACGTGCCACGGAGCGGCTGGGCCCGTGAGCCATGGCCGCTGGGCCTGCGAGTCCGGAGCCTGTGCTCCACAACGGGAGAGGCCACAACAGTGAAAGGCCCGCGTACTGCAAACAAAACAAAACAAAAACAAAAAAAAAAGAAGAAGAATGTCATATGTTTTCTTGTCCTGGGAAAATGGACTGTGCTTGGTTGAGTGTGTTTATTTATTTATTTATTTATTTTATTGCCAAAATTTCTTTTTTATTATTTTTATATCTACTAGTACTTATTCGAATTCTACTCACTGTTTTTTTTTTCATCTTTGTTGGAATACAATTGCTTTACAATGGTGTGTTAGTTTCTGCTTTATAACAAAATGAATCAGTTATACATATGTTCCCATATCTCTTCCCTCTTGCATCTCCCTCCCTCCCACCCTCCCTATCCCACCCCTCTAGGTGGTCACAAAGCACTGAGCTGATCTCCCTGTGCTATGCGGCTGCTTCCCACTAGCTATCTATTTTACGTTTGGTATATATGTCCATGCCACTCTCTCACTTTGTCACAGCTTACCCTTCTCCCTCTCCATATCCTCAAGGCCATTCTCTAGTAGGTCTGTGTCTTTATTCCCGCCTTACCCCTAAGTTCTTCATGACATTTTTTTCCCTTAGATTCCATATATATGTGTTAGCATACGGTATTTGTCTTTCTCTTTCTGACTTACTGGTTCAGTGTCTTGAACTGCTCAAACTTTAAGGTCCATCACCTCTAACTTGCACCTTACCAAAACCTCAGACAAGAAACAGGAGAAAGGGTAGTGCCATCCATAATTCATTCCCACCACACCTACAAAAATAGTCACAAGGAACTTGTGTAGAATACCAATTCTTCTGTATTAGGAAGGCAGTTTTCAAAATTAACTGGTATTGGTTCATTTGGTTGTTTAATAAATATCTTGCAAATGCCTATAATAAAGCCAAATACCAAACTGACCATTTAAGTTGCAGGAATTTTTCCGGTCTGGATATTTTACTATTTTCAAGTCACAGTTTACATTTGAGTGCTTACCATAATATATAATACCAATGAGCTCCCTAGAACTCTAAACAGTTATAGAAGACACCAAATGCTACTGTCTCATGCCTTGCTTTGCAATCCTGGATTGCTTTCTCCTAGGGAGATGATGTAAGAAATATAAGCTAGGTATCTCTTCTACGGGATCACCAGCCATGTCTCAACTAACTTTTATCAGTGGAGACTCTCAGTACATACATATTTATTTATTATAAAACTCTTCGGTACTGATCACTAGGTAATTCTGGTAAATGTGGGCGCGTAATAATAGTTAAGAATGTCAGCCCCATTTCATTTCAGCTTGATCCACTGCAGAAAAGCACAAATTAGATGAAAGCAATTTCCCCAAGAACAACTCACTTCCTTGAGATGAGACATAAACTTGGGTGAACAATGATTTGTCACAATTTATTTTTGAGGGGAGTGATTTAAAAAAAGTGCTAATGTAATCTTTTCAGAATGAATTCTTTTAAAAATGCATTAATTCTCCAGTGAATATAGCTTATAATTAAAAACCTATACATGTAATTTTACTTTTCTAAATTTTTACATATGACCATATATAACAAATATTGAAATCTTAAAATCTTCGTTATCTTTAAAATTTGATGGCCTTTAAATCTGAATTTGGATTTGGTGAGTCTGACGGATTATTCTTAGTGACTCTTATTGGGTACCACCAATTCAGATTCAACATTATTTCTGCAAGTGTCAGAAGCATTAAGTTGTGTGAATGGATAGAGGGTATTAGCATCCTGGTGGTTTTTCACTACAGTGAGATGACCAGAGAACCTGAGTGTGAAAGATCATGGAGAGGAGTGTAAGAAATGGCACTAAAGGTATCACTGACTTCTCGATATATACTCAGATCCTGCAGTATACAACAGAAGGAACAAAGCAGGTTGTGTTGCTGCTACTGTTGCAGTGACCAAGGATCCTCAGTCTCATAGCCATTGCAGTCCATTGTTTAAGATGTGAGCTTGTTGCTGCTTATTCGGCAAAAGTCAGAATGCTTGTTTGTTTTATGTCTGTTTTTTAATGAGGGTTTGATGAGACAGCAATAAAGACAAAAGTAAATAGGAGAAATGTTCATTCATAGGTCCCTCCATCCCTATCAACCAAAGAAAAGGCATACCTTAAAATACTGTAGTGAAATGTCTAGGGTGTGTCTGTCTGTGTGCTTGCCACCCTTCACCTTTAAGTAGCTTTTCAAAAACATGTTAGAAACATGTTGCTTCATCCTTGCCCTTTTAGCCTGTTAATGTCTAATTTAAGTAAAGCAGGATGCAATCCCCAGCAAGTTATCTGTCTCTCCTTTCTTGGACCATGCAAATCAAAACAGTCTTCTTCTAAGGAGGGTAGTGAAAAGTTGTGCCAATTGTGTTCATACTTCAGCTATTCCAACATTCTTTAGTTTAGCCTAAATGAGACATTCTCATCTTTGGGCTTTAATTATTCTGTTTAAAAATAAATTTTAAAAGATACTCTAAAGAGAAACTAAGAAAAAATACAACCAAATAAAAGATTTACCATAATGCAGGTACATAAATATGAACTAAAAATACTTTTAAATTAAAAATTAATCTTTTTTATTTTAAAAATTAATCTAATTAAAATTACAGATTAGGCTGGAGAGAATTGATCCATTGCTGAAGCTTAAAAAAAAACTAGCTATAAATGTTACTAGTTTTCTACACTGTTGTTACAAGACTTGACTGACATCCGTGATGTACTCTGTAATATTTTTGAAATGATGAAATGTGTGATCCAGAGACTTAAAATATTTCAATACTTGTGTATAGGAATTTTCTTCCATGAACTAGAAATGAAAAAAGTGAGAATGTTTCCTTGCTCAAATCACATTAAGTGGATTCCCTTATATTACTTGCATTCATTTTTAACATAGTCATAAATGGTTACATAAAAAACAGGAATATTATCTGTTGAAGAAGTTGATGGTTTTTATAGTCAATGTATGTATTCAAATTATAAATGTTTCTGCATAATCTCTGACCCCAAAATACCATTCCATGCCACTCCAAGAATTCTTCCACCAAAAGTAAAGGCTCCAGTACATAAAGACATGAACCTCTATGTCCATTACCACATTTCTTGAAATCATAAAACTGTTTGGAACTTAATAAATGTTTATCAATGGGTTTTGACTGAATGAAATTATGGCTCACTCATAGTACACATTACTGGGCATCTACTAAAGGCAATATGGTAGTGATATATGCTAGATATCATTAATATAATAGAAACACAATGTACTAAAAGTGTTTTGCAACTAAAAATCACTATACATTGTATGGCTTTAAAAAGGAATGAAATGCTGCTACGTGCTATAACATGCATAAACTTTGAAAACATTATGTTAAGTGAAAGAAGCCAGACACAAAAGGACAACTATTGTATGATTCCACTTATATGAGGTAGTTAGAATAGGCAAATTATAAACCCAGAAAATAGAATAGAGTTAACCAGAGGCTAAGGGGAGGGGAGAAATAAGGGGTTATTGTTTAGTGCGTACAGTTTCTGTTTGGGATAATAAGAAAGGTCTTAAAATGGATAATGGTAATGGTTGCTCAACATTGTGAATGTACTTAATACCAATAAATGATACACTTAAAAATGGTTAAAATGGTAAATTTTACATTATGGGACATTTTACCAAAATAAAAATATACTATAAAGTAAAGTAAAAATTTACCTCCTACTAGGCATACTATGAAGTTTGCATAAAATTGCACTTATTTTAGGAGCTTATATGGTTATTATCATATTTGGGGACATGTAAAGAAAGCAACAGCTTAAGTAGTCCTCTTGAGTTCTTTCTCTCCATCTTTCCAACCCGGTGTTTTCCAGATTAATGGTTTTGTCACGCCTCTCTTTGAATACTAGCATCAGTAGGAATGCTAGCTAGTACTGGTTTCCTTAAGTATCAGCGAAAAATTTTAATGTATTTTTATGCTGGTAATTGTTTTAGAACCTGGGAGGGATGTCATTGTTTTCTTAACTTGGCAAAAGCAAATATATTACTGTAGACAGCATTACTAGAAAGAAATAGTAACTTTGAAGTAGACATATGTCCATCCTAAGAAAACTGAATATATTTCAAAGCAGACCACACCACTCAACTGCTGGCAATGTTCTTCCACATACTTGGCAGTATACTACTCGAAGTCTGAGAACTGTTTCTTTTTTGTAAAAATGATTTCGATTGGAAAACCCTGAATAAATCCTTTGGAGTGTGTAATGTTTAGAGCTCCTTCTGGGATTCCTTTTCCATGAATCAAGGTTCTTTGATTCACTATCCTCCTTGGCACTTGCTCCCTAGTCATCTCAGCAGCCTTTGTGCCAGTGCTAAGGAAGAGCTCCCATTTTAGGTCCTAAAGCAGGGAGAACAATAAAAGGAGAACCTCATTTCAAGTACCAGAAATGTCTGGGCTATAAAGGACACACATATTGTCAAAGTAAGCCCAGAGTGGGGTGACATCACCAAGGTCATTCCTGGCTCCGCGTTCCCCACAGGAGGAACAACTAACAATTATTTGGAAACAGGACACTATTTGAGAGAATCCTAGAACATGGAGGTGAGGCTGAAGCACCCCCGTGCACCACAGAGACCAAGACAGACTGCATTAGAAGGGTGAGAGAAGGAGCTACACGTTGACCACACTGCCCCTCCCCCAGGCCAGTGGAGCACCATGGGTGAGGTCTCCCGTGAACCTCTGGTTCCTCCAGTAGGAGAAGAGAACCGGGGGACAGCAAGCACCACCACTAGCGTTGGGGTTGCTTTGTGGGAGCCACTGCTCTAATCTGCTCCACTGGGATTGCAGGGGAATCTGCAGGGTTTGACCACTAAAAGTTGGACTGTGATGAAGGGGGAAGGGGCATGCAACAGCCAGCACATGGATTGTGACAGATGGAATTCATACCTGCAGTGCCCAAGTAGGGATCACAACGGGCATCTTTGCTTATCTACAGAGCCAGGTTGGCGGGGCACTACAACCAGGGAACTCAGGGTACAGATCCACCTGATACGCATCTGGCCCTTGAACCTGGTTTGACCATACCCAGGGAAAGAGCAGAGTCACAGCCCACCCACTGTGGACAGTGTCTTCTGGCCATCTGACCAAAAGGGCTGGCAATAAATCCTGGAAGCTATTTGGCCCAGTCGTGCTCCAGCCAAGAGGCAGGCAGCCAGAGCTCATCACTGGCTCTGGTACAAAGCAGAGCCAGTATCAAGTGTGGAGGGATCCGGTACCATGCACAGGCACGGAGATTAATTCATATCCAAGGCTGAGAGGAGCTCCCAGCTCCTCCCAACTGGGGAGCCTGTTTGAGAAATTAAGAGTAGCCTGGGGCGGCCCCTCCTCATCCCACCCAGGCAAAGGAACTGGGACTAGTCCCATCCCATCTGCTGTGGAGAGTGTCTTCCTGGCCCATCTGACTAGAAGGATTGGTGACAACTCCTAGAAACTGTGCGGCCCAGCAGTGCTCAAACCTAGAGAAGGGTATAGGCAGAGCTGATAGTCTGCAAAGCCAAGCCAGTGGCCTTGTTCAGCCACAGAACGTGGAGTATGGATCAGCTTGAGTTAAGACAACAAAGAGCTTTACTGGCTTTAGAGCTGCTTCTCCTGCTGCACCCAGGCAGGAAATCTAATTCATAGCCCTACTCATCACTGAATACAGCCTTCAGCATGTCCAACTGGGGAACCTAACCAGAGAACATGGGAAGATGTACAGCCCATTAAACAGCCCTAGATACAGTGGCACTTGAACAGACAACACAGCCTCCACCATCTGCAGGGCAAAACCAGTGCCCTCACCTGACCAGGGAATTAAGTGCACACTCTGGCCTGATTTGGGTTCCCAAACAATGAACTATACAGGCTCTGGGTCCTGTCCAGAGCCAGGTCCTATACAAGCTCTGATTCTCTGCCAGGAAACTAATTCATAGCCCCATGTACTACTACTACTGAATATAATACCCAGTAAAGTCTGGAGGAAGAGCCCAATTATTCACATATGCAGATACCAATGTAAGGAATCAAGGATCACAAAAATTAGGCAAATATGACACCACCAAAGGAAAGTAATAAAACTCCAATAACTGACCTTAAAAAAATGAAGATCTGGGCTTCCCTGGTGGCGCAGTGGTTGAGAGTCCGCCTGCCGATGCAGGGGACGCGGGTTCGTACCCTGGTCCGGGAGGATCCCACATGCCGCAGAGCGGGCTGGGCCCATGAGCCATGGCCGCTGAGCCTGCACGTCCGGAGCCTGTGCTCCGCAACGGGAGAGGCCACAACAGTGAGAGGCCCACACACTGCAAAAAAAAAAAAAAAAAAAAAAAAAAAGAATATCTATGAACTGGCAAAGAATTCAGAATAATACTCCTAAGGAAGTTTAGTGAACTACAAGAAAGCACAGACAGCTAAGTGAAATTAGGAAAACAATGCATGAACAAGACAAGAAGTTTGACAAGGAAATAGCAACATCAAAAAAACAGGAGCACTAGATTTTAAAAATACAATAACTGAACTGAAGAAGTCAATAGAAAGTTTCAAAGGTAGATTCGACCATGCAGAAGAAAGAATCAGCAAACTGGAGGATAGAACTTTAGAAATTACCCAGTGAAAGGAACAAAAAGGAAAAGAATAAAAAGAATGAAGAAAGCCTATGGAAATTATGGGACACAATAAAGTAAACAATGTTCATGTTATGGGAATTCCAGAAAAAGAAAAGAGAGAGAGAAAGGGAAAAAAAGTATATTTAAAGCAATAATGGATGAAACCTTCCCAAACCTAGGATGAGAAATGGACATCCATATCCATGAAGCCCAAACAAGCCCAAACAGGTTGAACTCAAATAGGGCTACTCTGAGACACATTGCAATTAAATCATCAAAAGTCAAAAACAAAGAAAGAATTTTAAGACCAGCAAGAGAAAAGAGAGAAGTTACATACAAGGGAACCCTGGGATAATTGGATATTCACATGTAAAAGAATGAAATTGGACCAATATCTTATACCACTCACAAAACTAACTTGAATTGGATTCAAGACTCAAATGTAAGACCTGAAACTATGCAACTGCCAGAAGAAAACATAGGAATAAAGCTCATTACATGGGTTTGGTAATGACTTTTTGGATATGACACTGAAAACACAAACGATAAAATAAAAAATAAACAAATGGAACTACATCAAACTAAAAAGCTTCTGCACAGCAAACAAAAACAAAAACAAATCAACAAACTGATTGAAAAGACAACCTACAGAATGGGAAAAACATATTTGTAAACCATATATCTGATAATGGTTAATATCCAAAATAAATTTAAAATTCATACAAATCAATAGCAAAAAAAAAAAAAATTACCCAATTAAAAAAATGAGCAGGGCTTCCCTGGTGGCACAGTGGTTGAGAGTCCGCCTGCCGATGCAGGGGACACGGGTTCGTGCCCCGCTCTGGGAGGATCCCGCGTGCCGCGGAGCGGCTGGGCCCGTGAGCCATGGCCGCTGAGCCTGCGCATCCGGAGCCTGTGCTCCGCAACGGGAGAGGCCACAGCAGTGAGAGGCCCGCGTACCGCAAAAAAAAAAAAAAAAAAAAAAAAAACCACATTGAGATATTACTTCACACCTGTTAGAACAGTCATCCTCAAAAATGTCAAAAGATAACAAATGCTCATGAGGATGTGGAGAAAAGGGAACTCTTGTGCTGTTGGTGGGATTGTAAATTGGTAAAGCCAGTATGGAAAACAGTATGGAGGATCCTCAAAAATTAACACTAGAACTACATATATCTAGCAACTCCACTTCTAGGAATATATCCAAAGAAAATGAAAACACTAACTCAAAAAGATATCTGCACCCCCATGTTCATAGCAGCATTATTTATAATAGCCAAGACATGGAAACAATCTAAGTGCCCATTGATGGACAAATGGGTAAAGAGGTTGTTTTATATATTTATAGGTATATACATATTATAGGTATACACACACACACACACTGAAATATTATTCATCTGTAAGAAAACAAAGAAATGCTACCAGTTGAGATAACAGAAATGGACCTTGAAGGCTTTATGCTAAGTTAAATAAGTCAGAGAAAGAAAGGCAAACACTATATGATCTCACTTATGTGTGGAATCTAGAAAAAAAGAAAACAATCATAGAAAAAGAGATCAGACCTGTGGTTACAGGAGACAGAGGGTCAGAGGAGGGGAAATTGGAGGAAGACGGTCAAAGGTACAAGCTTCCAATTGTAAGATAAATACATACTATGGACATAATGTACAACATGATGACTATAGCTAACACTGACGTGTGATATATAGAAAAATTGTTAAGAATAAATTCTAAGCATTCTCTTCACAGAAAAGTATTATTTGATCTCATTTATATAAATGTGTGTGTTTGTGTGAGAGAGAAGGACAGAATACAAAAATGCAAAAAGAAAAGTTGTAAAGTACGAAGCTGCTTAGGTTTATACCTCAACTATAACAGATAACAATTTGTTTAATTTTAATAGGTGCAAAAATAAATATTAAGCATAGAACAAGCAAAAAGAAAAACTGAGCCCAGCGTAGATGTCCTTAAAGCATTTGCAAAGGAGGGCTGTATTAGGTCCGCAAACACCTGCAATTACAGGCAAAATTCTGTGTGTGTGTGTTGTGTATGTACTTGGGGAGTGGATGCATAGCCTTTATTGAATTAGTAAAGGGGATGTTAAGACCCAAAAGTTTAAAAAGCACTGGAAAGCCTGATCACAAAACCATTTTAAACTACTCTGATTATGTTTTATAGTTTTCCTTCACTCGTTAACACTTCAAAGAACAGCATGTGAATGTGGAAAGAATCTCTGCCATTTAGGTAAGATCTCTGAGTCTCAGCGTAAAATTAGCATATAGTAGAAGGATGAAATTATACACCATAGATGAAAGTACCTAGCAGAGCGCTTTAAGACTAGTACTTACTTATGCAAGACATCTTCCCCTGCTTACTTGTTTTCAGTAGAATGAAAGCATACTGAAAGCTGGTACAATGTCTTCTTTGAAGTTTTCTTTTGTAATGCTTACTATGCTTTTTGATACGGATGAGCCAATATCCACTTAAGGGCATGTAAGCTCACAATAACTTTTGTTGAATATAACTGTTTGAATGTACTTTCACTATATTATTATATAGGGATTTTAAACTAAAACCTACTTGCACACATTATTTAGAGCCTAACTTGGATATCAGAGTAGGTGGATATACACCCCTGGAAAATAATAGCTAATTTCTTCACTAACATCAAACTGCTGAACATCTACTTTGCATATACATAGCTAGGCACTGTATTATGAGTTGCAGGTAATACAAAGTTGTTAGTCAAAGACTCTGCTCTCTAGGGTTATTTTACAACAGCAAATCATGTTCAAACTAAAGGATAGACCAAAATAGAAAGTGCCATAGGAATTTAGACAAGGGAGAAACACATCTGAAATGAGAAGGAAGGTGGGTATGGGGAAGGGTTCATGGAAGAGGCAGTGTATGCTGTGAGCAAGGTTTCAACGTGTAGCAGGGTGAGTGAAAGGAACAAATGAAGACATATAGTCGTGATATCATGAGGCACAAACTAGAAATAAACAGCACTTGTTCTAGGCTGGTCATGAGGTAATTTAAGGGGATTACTGAGAAACTAGATAAAGAGATATCTCTTTATATATTACTTATTAATAATACTTTTGAACACAAGTATTTAATTTAAAAAAAAGAACAATATAGGGATAGGAGATTAGGAGGTACAAACTATTATTATAAAATGAGCTATAAGGACATATTGCATAGCACAGAAAATATAGCCAATATTTTATAATAACTATAAATGGAGTATAACCTCTAAACATTGTGAGTCACTATATTTTACACCTGTAACTTATATAATATTACACATCAACTCTACTTCAATTAAAAATGCTATTTTAGTGAATAAAACACTAAGCAGTAAAATTTTTAAAAAAGAACTTAGAAGAGAACTTAAAAATAAAGACATAAAGAGCAGGTTGAAACAGCGCAGAAATCTGGCAATTAAGAGGCCATTGATAACTTTCAAAATAGCACTTTTTCTACCCATTCTCAGTGGAGGCAAAGCCTTATTAATTCTACTATTTCTTTTTCTGTTTTTCAAAATCTCAGGATAAGTCTCTTTCAATTGTAGCTAATGGCAGTAATGCAGCACCAGAAAATGCCTTTTGTAAGGAGAGGCAACTTTGAATCCTAAATCGGTACTCAAGTCTTAAGTTACTGATAACACCGACCACCCACCAGACTAAATTTTTTTTTTTTACGTGATTGGAAAGCAACAGATTGATTTCAATTCTATCTTGTCAAATCTACAAAAAAGTTCCCACAGTTCATTTAGCAACTAATAGCGTACATCCTTCTATTTGGTATTACTCCTCCTCCTTAACACCGGGCAATTAATTTTGCCTTTCTCTGGGAAACGTTTTTAACAAAGGAAATAGAGTCATAAATCAGTTTCGGATAGGAAATCATACAACTATTTCTACCTAGGGCTTTGAATTTAGAAACTTTCCTCAGAAATTGTTGAAATATAACAAAGTCCAAACTCAGAAATAACTTAAATTTAATTATCTTAGTTGCACTAAAATAACAAATTCTATTTTCTATCTTGTTTTCTTTCTTCCCCAGAAGGCTTCTCCAACCCTAATCCATAACTTAATGCATTCATCTCACCTATAAAATCACTGGCAGGTATGATGCCGGCTTTGGCGGCTCCAGTCCCCTAACCCTGACCCATTTCTTGCCAAAGAATTCAGTTTCTTCAGAAACCAAGTAACAGACATTTCAATTTCTAACCATCATTAGCATATTTTCATGTACTAATACTCAACATAAAAACACCTTTTAAAATTACAGAAATTTTTACTGTACTTAAGATCAATTGCACTAACCTGTATTTCATAAACCTTGGGCTACTTTCTTAAAAATGAATTATTATTTTAATATGTTTTTCACTTATTATTCAGAATAATTATTCATATAATTAAATATTTTACAATTAGGTAAGAAAGGTGGAAAATAGTTTTGCTATTCTTGTTCTTTGTTCTCTCTTCTACTTGGTGTGCCTGAGTCAAAATTTTAGAATATTGAAAATTTAATATTTCAAACCCAAACCACATTTAAAGATAATAATAACAACCAGCCAAAACAATTTCGGTCCAGAGCTTTGCATGGTCTGGGGAACAGTTCTCTGAGTGGGCCATTTGGAGTGGGATTTGCCCACCTGCCTCCACTCCTTCTGCCTCATATACTGAAGATAGAGACAAAGAAACCAACTCAAGTCTTTCCAAAGTGTATTTATAAATAGAGAATTTGTAATCAGAAAAGCAATAACGATATATAATAGAAGTAACGTGATTTTTCAGAACCAGTATCTTGTTCTAAAGCAATATTTAAAAAAGAAGGTAAGGGGCTTCCCTGGTGGCGCAGTGGTTGAGAGTCCGTCTGCCGATGCAGGGGACACGGGTTCGTGCCCCAGTCCGGGGAAATCCCACATGCCGCGGAGCGACTGGGCCCGTGAGCCATGGCCGCTGAGCCTGCGCGTCCGGAGCCTGTGCCCCGCAACGGGAGAGGCCACAACAGTGAGAGGCCCGTGTACCGCAAAAAAAAAAAAAAAAAAAGTAAGAAGTTTAGCTATAAACCCTGGCCCTCTTTTTTATTGATCTCCTATTTTAATTTCTTAAAATAAAATCCATGGCCTTTTGAGTCAAACTGTCTCTTTAATTTCAGATTTAAAGATAACAAATCTCTTTTTAAATGGAATATTGGCACACAGACACCACACAGTCTGGCTTATTACAACTGTTCTCTGTTGGTGAAGTGGCACATTTGCAATCCCCACCATAGCAATCTTCACCATTTCACAGAATATCATTCAATTGTACATCCCTAGGTGAGCAACAAGAATGGGTACTTGAAAAAAAAAAAAAAAAGAATGGGTACTTGAGCTCAGGAGCAAAGCGTTTGTGGGGAAATCCTAGGTCAGAACCCCTAAAAGGGGAGACTAACTTGAGGATGCCCAAATAACCTGAGGTTTACCTTGGCCACCTCCCCTGGCTTTCTGACTGCCTGTGGGAAAAGTCTCTCTGGAAACTCTTTTGAGGTTATTGGGGGAATCCTAGGACAAACACACTGCTTGCTTTTGCAGGAGGGCTTGCCCCATACCCTACCCAGCTAGGTGTCTCACAACCTAGCTGGACTAAAAAACCTTCAAGAAAAACGGGATAGACTGACATTTGCATTTCTACTTCCACCTATTCTTATGCACAAAATATGTAGGTAGAGCCCTCTTTCTCACACCCCAATAGATTCTGCTGTCCTTGAAACCCATCTGGTAGCTGCAGTGACTACAATGAAGGGAGTTATCGGAAACCATATTGGTACTGGGCTTAAAGGATTTTTCATGCCATGCATTTTGGGGAAGGACACAGATAACAGTCCAAACGTGGTATAAGGCAATGCCCTTTCTGGGTCCTTGAAAAATCAGTCACGGAACACAGGTGGTGGACAGGAGCTGACAAGAGCTGGTTTGTTAATGAGCACAGCATCCCCGGGGCGGGGGGGGATCAGTGAGATGATTGACAAGAGAAGATGGTAAATGAAGGGAGAAGTGGGGACAAGTGCTGCTCAACCCAAGCTGAACTCCAGGAGGTAAATTTCTCCTCTAATTTGAGATTCTTTCTAAAGGTTCAGTATTGAAGTGGATGTTTGACGTTGAAATGTGCAGACCCATTCTGATAACTGGAAAGGGAGGAGGCTGAGGAACGCAAAAGGAGAAGGAAGATTTCCGATTACTTCTCCAGGCTGCTGACAAGAACCTGCTGCTCGCAAACCACAAATTAACCAAGCGAAGGTTGAAGGTAGCAACGTAAAAGTGCAACTCAAATTATTTTACATTCGGAATCCTCTTCAATATCTAAGCGAGTGTAGCACAGCAATGGTTGATTATCTTAAGATTACAGAGGCTGACCGCCTTCTTTGTTTGCCCAGTAACACCGCTCCTCCAATAATCTCAAGCACTTGGCTGATTAACATTTCAATTTCAGTTGTTGCTCCTTTTCCCATTGCAGAAGGCGGCAGGGATATTCCCCTTCTTCCCTCTGTATTACAAACCCCATTACTAACCAAGCAGAAAGCACCGCGCAGTGTGGCCGAGGCTAATAATAGCCGGGCTGCTTACCTTCTCCGGAGGGATCGAATCAGCGCATGTCCCCGGCGCCGGCTGCCCCGGGGCCGCAGTGCCGCCGCGCCGGGTCTGTGTGTGGTCAGCTCGGCCGGCCCCCCACCCCACCTGCCAGCTGCAGCAGCTGCTCCCGGCGCTGAGCTCCGGCCGCCGGAAGTCATCCCCCGCCCCTGGCCGGATCGCCACATTCCGCGCCAGCCGCGGGGGGAGAGGGGCCTCTCCCGGCTGCGGGCACCGGCTCCTGGGAACTGCGCTCAACGATCGCTACCCTTCCCGGTTGTAGGGTTATTTTCTAGGAATGCTTTTACAGAAGAAGCGTCGCCGGCTGGTGGACCGAGAGAGAAGAGCCAGAGTGACTTTCCCTGCAGAGCGCCTTTCCTCTGAGCGCTCCCCTGTCACTCCCGCGGCATGGACGGCTCCATTCCGCTGTGTGGGTTTTCCACCCTCTTCATCTTCCTTATCTGTATTGTTCATTTCGCTGAATTTGAGAGTGGGATTAGCTCTTAAGATATCATTCAAACACTCCGAAAATATTTTAAATTGGCGACTAGTTTTTCTAAGCCCCTTGTAGCGAGCTCCACTTCCCCCCCCCCCCCACACACACACAGTTACTCGCACGTACACACCCAGCCAAACCACTCACAATTAGGAAAGCTGGGACCTCTCGCCCTCTTGCCTACGTAATGAAACAGGAAACTCCCAAAGGAGTGGGGAAGTAGGACCGGCTAGCGAAAGCACTCGAGGAAAGAGAGAGGGGTCGCCCCAAGATTTTGTTGCTGTTTAGTGGTGTCCTTAGTGGACAGATGTTCCCCCTCTAACCCCCTGGCCTCGCCCCAAGTGGAATGGCTGGTCTGGTGACAGCTGTAACATTTGAAAACAAAGAAGCTGAAGCCACATTAACAGATGGCTGCATCTCTTTCTTTCCCGAAGGATTGATCAGAATTGGCTTTAAGAATCATATTAGCATATACGTATATAATAAGCCCTTTCCTTCTCTCTTTAAATTGGCACCAGCTCTTAACAGGTTTCTCTCTCTCTCTCATCTTCCTCCCTCCCTCCTTCCCTCCGTCCCTCTCCTAAGCTGACCAGATCATCAGTTTCCGGATTTAAGGGGGAAAAAAGGCCAAGGATGTGCTCTCTTTACAGCTGAACCAGGGTTTATTTTCCCAGTGTTGAGCCATTCCCAAGTAGAGAGGCTCTTTGACACTAGGGTTCTCTGTGAGTGAACTTCTCACATTCAGCTTGCTTTTGGAATTGCCCATCACTAGGTCCAGGCCAGTTTTATCCTTGGATTTGTCCAGCAACCTAAACAGTATAATTGCACAAAGCCAAGGCAGTACTTTTACTCTAGGAAGCCTTCCCAACTCTCTGTTTAGCAGTTCCAAAATTAGGAGGTAGTGTAGCAAACAGTTTCAACAAGGCTCAGTAAGAATTCTTGACCCTAGAATGCGGGCTTTTTAAAAGCTGGAACAACCTAATTCATCTCTCTGTGTTTCACTTTCATAAAATTAGACCTCACCAAAGAGCAGGGGATTCTTAATATGTATCAAAGTGTATGTGGAATCTGGATGGGAATATTACATCTTTAATTTCACTAACCTCTAACTGCAATTTAGTATTTAGCATGTCCTTTAAATCTAAATGCAGACAACAAACCACAATAATATTAGGAGTACCTGTGACTATATCCCCAGCAGATATCACAGACAATTTCCTAAGGCAGTTTTATAGATATCTCAAAGTATCACTACTCTGATGTCACAATCAAATCATCATTACCTTTTTTGTTTTATCTAATAGACTATATCTATTTTAGAATGGTTTTAGATATACAGAAAAATTAAGGGGATAATACAGAGTTCTTATATATCTCATTCCCAATTTCCTCTATTATTGACACCGTACACTAGTGTGGTACCTTTTTTACAATTAATGAGCCAATATTAATACAATAATATTAACCAGAGTCTGTACTTTATTCAGATTCCCTTGGCTTTTGCCTAGTGTCCTTAATTCCATTTCAGGCTTCCATCCAGGACACCACATTACATTTAGTTATCAAGCCCCCTTAGGCTCCTCTGGGCTGTGGTAGTTTCTCAGGCTTTTCTTGTTTTTGATAACCTTGACAGTTATTTATTTATTTATTTATTTATTTATTTATTTATTTATTTATTTTTGGCTGTGTTGGGTGTTCGTTGCTGCGCGCGGGCTTTCTCTAGTTGCGGAGAGCGGGGGTTACTCTTCGTTGCAGTGCACCGGCCTCTGATTGAAGTGGCCTCTCTCGCTGTGGAGCACGGGCTGTAGGCGCCTGGGCCTCCGTAGTTGCAGCACATGGGCTCAGTAGTTGTGGCTCACGGGCTTAGTTGCTCCCTGGCATGTGGGATCTTCCCAGGCCAGTGCTCGAACCCGTGTCCCCTGCATTGGCAGGTGGACTCTCAACCACTGCGCCACCAGGGAAGCCCCAACCTTGACGGTTTTGAGGAGCAGTGATCAAGTGTTTTGTAGCATACCTCACTAATGTAAACTGTCCAATGCTTTTCTCATGGTAAGACTGGGATTATGGTTTATTGGGAGGACAACCAGATAAAGTGCCTTTTTTATAACATCTTATCAAGGGTACATGCTATCAACATGATTTGACTGTTGATGTTGACCTTGATAACCTGGCTGAGGTCGTGTCTAAGATTTCTCCACTGAAAAGTCACTCCTCCACCCCTTCCACACTACACTTGTTGGAAGGAAGTCACTATGTGAAGCACAAACCCAAAGAGTGGAGAGTTATGATCCACCTCCTTGAGGACAGAGTATGTACATAAAGTATTTGGAATTCTTCCACGCAGCGTTGTCTATTTTCCCCCAAATATTAATTTATTCAATTATTGATATTTATTTATATCAGTATAGACTCGTGGATATCTATTTTATCCTTTGGGTTATAATCCAATACTTTATTTTGTTGTTTGAATTGTTCCAGCTTTGGCCATTGGGAGCTTTTGCTTTTGGCGCCTGTGCTCCTTTGACATACTCCCTTTGGGGTGTGTGAGTTTGTGTGTGTCTGTGTATCTGTGTGTATATGTGTTTAGCATGCCTGTTTGTGTGTGTGTTTAACACTTCCTGACTTTCTGGTACCACAAGGTGCTCCAGGCTCATTTTGTGTATTTCCTGCCCCAGTCCTAGAATCAGTCATTTCTCTGAGGAGCCCTGATTCCTTTTATTGGAGAGTCACCTGAAGGGGCCACTGTTCTTACTGCGGCCTCCACGTCCAAGGCCCAGCAGGTGTTCATTCCATTCAGCTGGATATGAACGGGCCTTCTTGTTCTTGGGCCATCATGTCTTGAGCTGATATGGGCTCAGGTCCTTCTCATGGGTGTCGGTGTGGCCGAGAGCCGAGCTGTGAGCACATGGGAGCTGGGGCGGGGATTTGGGGCGGGCAGGGGTCACAGAGAGGGTCCAGGATGCCTTCAAGATGTCTTCCCCCTTCTGAGGCAGCCCCTACCCATGGAGGGACCAGGAGCTTCCAAGGTGGTGGGTGCTGTTTGCGTGGCCCTGGTTGTCCTGGTGCGGGTGCATCTTGTTGCTAGGGGCTTGTTTAAAAAAGAAATTAACTTGAAAACACAGTGGCTGAGATACTCATTTATTCTTTATGATCACATGGGTGGCTGAGTGAAATTTTTATTTTGGAAGTTCACCAAATGAGTTTGGAGGTTCCTCAGACTTGGAAGTTCATCACTAGGAACCCTCAGTGGCATTTGAAGATGGGGCGGGGCAAGGAGGCATTGGTCCCTTCCTTCTCAAATTTGGAGTAACCATCTCCCTTGCCAAGCACTTGGCTGGGACAGGCCTAGGACCTGCTCAGTGGCAGTGCCTGGCCAGGAGCTGGAGGAAGCCTCAGTCAAGGGGCTTCATGAAACTTCTTTGCTCAGGGAACTCTTCCAGCTGAGCACCTGCATGTTTGTAAACTACTTTGGAACAGAGATCCCCTGCACTCCTTCTGTAGCGGGTGTAACTTTGAACAAGGTTAGCCCTGACTGGAGGTGCTATTATACTTAAGCTACAGAGAAGGGGATTTTAATCCTGGGGAGCCTTGCAGCGACTCAGAACCCTCACCTTGTTTAGGCCTCACTGGGCATGGCTCAACAGTGGTGAGGGTGCTTTGTTGCCACAGTGACTTGTAAATGTTGCTGTGGTGATGCTTCTGTGAGGTGATGCTATTGGTACAACCATAATGAATTTGGGATATATGTGCTGTGAGTCATAGGACCATGCTGCAGGGACCACGTGCACATCTTGCTTAGACTGGGTGACCAAGGGCACATGGCTTCCCACTTTTAGAAGGGCCAAAAGTAGCAATGATGGCAAAGCCTGATGGTTAGGATCCCCGTGTATCTATTTATCTCCCCATCTCCTTTGCCCTCAAGGGTCATCCTCCTGTGGGTCGTGGTTAGAACAGTCTTTGAGAAGCTCCAAGTGACACGGAGCCTCTACCCCATAGCTCGTGGCCATGGGTATCTTGGGCAGTCGGGGTGGGCGTCCTTCAGGGTTATTACTGGCCTGGGTAAGGTCACACTAGCGTAAGGTCTTGGGGGGCCTTAGCTGAGGGGAATTGAGATCTTTGCCCTAAAAGGCTCCGGGGTTGGGGGAAGGGTGGATGGACCTAGTTTGGGAAAAGAAACTTTCAAATTGGACATGGGGGTTCTTAAGGTAGCCCTTCCATTCCTCCATGGATCCCCTCCCACGGAGCTTTTAGGGAAGGCTGATTGGACCAGAGAAGTCCAATGGTGTAACCAGCAGGGCTCACCTCTTAAAGTTTCCTACATTTCAGGCCTGAGATTCAGGCTGGTCTGAAAGTCTTGGCATCTTTTGGTTAAAGGGATTTTTCCAGCCTTTCTCTATGCTTAGCCTGGCCCGTGATTATGAAGCCCACCCTGGAGGGAGGCTAGCAATAACATTCCCACTTTACAAGTGAAGGGGGCCGAGTTGTAAAGCGGCGCCATTCCTGCCCGAGTGTTTGAGAGGGTCACAGAGCAGCCCGAGTGAGAGTTGCAGCACGCCGTCTTCACCGGGCCTGCAGTAGCCTGGGCTGCATCACCTGTAAGCACAGGCCAGGAGTTTGGGGTTTCTCCTGCTGCCATGGCAGGAGACCCTCGCGGTTGCGGTGATTCCACCATTCTGGCAAGAGTAGATGGGGATCTCTCCCACCTTGGGATACCCTTGGAGAAAAGCGAAGTGTGTTCCACCATTGAGAACACAGGTCAGGCTAGCCCAGGCCAGGGTGAGGTTCATCCCCACAACTGGCTGCCATTAAATGCTGGGAATGCCCCCCAAGAGAGGCTGATCAGGGGACCAGCCGGCTGGGCCGAAGTGGGAGTGATACTTGAAGTGGTCTAGGGAGAGGAGGAGGAATGCGAGCAGCATGTGAGGGGTGTGTCCATGATTTCATCTAGAAAAACGGGCTGTGGGAGCTTAGCTCAGGTGTTAATGAAATACCAAACTCATACACCCACCCCCACCCCCGGCCGGTGATGGACACAGGGTCATCTTCGGGGAACTCTTTAACAGCACAGTGATCATTATGGAATTATTTGTGTGTTAGAAACAATGTGACTAGCAAAGCAGTTGAACTGTTTCTTTGGCTAGAGCAAAAGTGAGGAGTGATGTTAGGCTGGGGTGATTGGAGGAAAAGCCCCAAGTGGATGCTAGATTGAGCAGGGGGGCAGGAGCAACACAGGCGGAGCTGGGGTGTGAGCAGTTCAGCCCTGCCCGCCACCCCCCCACCCCCCACCCCCCATGAAGGGGGTTGGAGTCTTGTCTTTGAAATGTCCTTAGATGCTTGTTGCCTGGGAAGGAAGGCGTGGAGACGTGCCAGGTGGGTGACTGGTGTCACTGAGGGCCTTCTTCCTAGACAGGAACTAGGAGCAGCCCCTCGATGGCAGTGAAATGCTTTTCCCCCCACGGGTGTGGAAAGAGGACAGACGGACTTGTAGCAATCTGGTTGAGTTCTTTGAAATTGCCCTTGACCCTTGTGTGTGCACCAGGAAGCCTTTCCTTTCCCTTTGCCAGGCTCCTCTTGCCTTGGTCTCCCCAGCTTCCCAGCCTCCCACCATTCTTTCCCTACCCTTTTTCTTCACCCTCGCCCCTGCTGACCCAAGTGAACATTGGTGCTATGTCTGTGTAGATGGCAGTTGGGGGCTATTTGGTCTCTTGATGACATCAGCCTTTTTTGTTGACTAGCAGCTGTTTCCATAGTCATTTGTAGCTCTGCCCTGATTGGTTGGATCTTACTGTGAGGTCACTCACCCCCCGTTGTAGCTCTGCCCTGATTGGTTGGATCTTACTGTGAGGTCACTCACCCCCCCTTTAAAAGTAAGCCACCTTGGAGAGTTAAGCAGTTAGGGAGTGATCTCACATGCCTATAGACGGATGGTGTAGATGCCTCACCTTGACCCTTGAAGGATGGATTGTGAGTGGGCTACGCGCCTCATTTTCTGCTTTCTTTGCTGGTTGTGTTCAGCTGTCCTTCCTTTGGGACGTCTTTCTGAGGGTTTTGTGCTTGCGGCGTGTGAGGCCCCTGGTCTCCAAAGGGGGGTGGTCTGTTGGTAGCAGATTGCCTTGGGCGTGGGGGTCCTGCCTGCTCCTGGTGACCTTTGTTCCCTCCTTTCCGGGTTGTCTCCCCTCCCCTAGGGGAGTGTTTTGATGGAAGCAAACCTGACCGCTTTGAAGCCCCAGAAGACAGTGATCTTCCTGAGGACATGGACACGGAGCCCCCCAGAGAGTCCCCCGCCGACCAGGCGGCCCCGGACGCGTCACGCAGCCCCACCCTCCGGCTGAACAGAAAGCGCAAGGTCTCTGGCGATAGGAACCACACTGAGACCACTGTGCTCCCGGAGGACTCTCTGCTGAAAGCCAAGCGGAGACGGGTCTCCAAAGGTGAGCTCGGTTTGGCTTCGGGCCCGCAGGGCACCCTACGGAAGTCCTGGAGCGGAGCAGTGGAAAGTTCCAGTCCCACCCTGGATCCCTGGGGGGAGCCACTCACACCTCCCCACCCCCCAACCCCATCCCACCCCCCACCCCCCCAAAGCCAGGTGGCGGGGCTGGAGCCCAAAGGTGGCCAAAGGCAAATAGGCCCCCTCCCGAGACTTGGTGACAAGTTCCAGCCAACACAGTGACCACACCTCTCCCCTCCCCCACCCCTCTTAGTGATGTGTAAGACAGTTTGTTCCCCCCCCCCGCCCTGGGGGGCTTCTTCATTAATTTGTAGTTATTTCTCCATTAGCTGACTGGCCTGAGAGGGAAATGACAAACAGTTCCTCTAACCACTTAGAAGAGCCACATTATAGTGAGCTGACCAACCTGAGGTGTGCATTGAATTAATAGGGCTCCATCCCAGAAAGCAGCGCCGCTTGCTGCACCTTAGAGAACGTCGGGAGCAGAGAGCAAACCTGGCCGGCAGGGCAGGAAGGAAGTGACCCAGGCGGTCCAGCCTGCGGTCACCCCCCAGGGCAATAGCATCTCCGAAGAGAAACCTGGCAGGAAAAGGGCAGAGGCCAAAAGCAACAGCAGCTGGTTGGAGGAGTCCCTTAAATGCAGTGACAATGAACAAGGTACGCACGGGGCGGGGGGCGCTCCTGGAGGGTGGATCACCCGCCCTCTGTGGGAAACGGCCCTGGAGGGGACCTGAGGGCCATCCAAGTTGACAAGAGTAGCGTGTGGCGAGCGGGGAGTTTTCTTCATGAGGTCCTTTCAGCCTGCACACTTCCTTATGGAATGGACAGTGAGGCGGGAGCTCGACTTCCTGGGCTGCTCCTCATCACCCAGCCCGCGGCTGGGCAGGAAGGGAAGTCTTGGGTGACCCCGGGCGCTTGTCAGTGCCCTCATTCCAGCCTCAGGCTGTGCCCAGTCGCCCTGTCCCGAGCACCCAGGCCCCCCACGGGTGGGGACGGGAGCGCACGAAGGGCTGGCTTCTGCCCTCTCTTGCGGCCCTTTGAAGCGACTTGCCATTTGGCGTTTCGTGGGTTAGCCTATTTGCCGGTTGAATGTGGGATGATTAAAATATTAGTGCTTTGAAAACATAATTGGTATATCTTTAAAAACTGAAGCTGCTCCAACGATCAGTGCTAACAATGGGCTTTTCTTTCCTCACCGGCTACAACTGTGTAACGCCCGCTGCTTCTCCCCCTGACAGATGTGCTGTGCATGGACGAAGAAATGGATCGGCAGCCTTCGCCCCTGCCGCAGAAATACACCGACAACAGCGAGAAACCATCCGCGAAGCGACCGTGCAAAACCAAGCATTTGATCCCTCAGGAGCCCAGGTGGGGCTTGCCGCTGCCAGGGGACTCCTAGGTGGACAATGCGGATGGCAAGGTACCTCTTGCCCCTGGCTCTCCCCCGCCCCCCGGGCCCGTGCAGGCACATCCCGCCTGCCTGCTTCTCTGCTTCTGGGGACAAAGCTTTCCTTTTCCTGAACCCCTCCCCCCAAAACGTCCCTGCCCCTTCCTAGGGGACGTGTCTCCTGGGTGGCGGTGAAGTTTCCAGCGAGTAAAAATGCAACCCCTTCCTCGCGCCCCGCCTCCCCCAGACAGAGAGGAGGAAAAGTGCTTTCCTCCACTCAGGTTTGTAACTCAGGGAGGAGGCGAACCAGCCGGGTGGAGGAAGGACAGCCTGAAATGTGTGCGCTGCCTGGTTTCGTGATAGGTGACCGTCCGGAGATTTTGAAAGCGGCCTGAGCCCAGTTCTGACTATGATCTTTCGCCGGCCAAGCAGGACCAGAAGCCCTTGGACCGTTTGCAGCAATTGTTACCAGCTTCCCAGGCCTCGCAGCTGACATGGTCAAGCTCCCCTCCAGAGACCACCCAGTCCCGCCCGATGCCACCAGAAGCGCGGAGACTTATTGTCAATATGAACGCGGGTGAGACCCTCCTACAGCAGGCCTCCCGGCTTGGCTACGAGGTGAGCATCCTTGTGGGTGCCCCGGATCAGGATCCGCTGGCTGCTGCTCCTTGGGTGGGGGACACACTGGCTGGGGATGGGGGGCGGGTCTCAGAGCCCAGCCCCCTCCACGTGGCGGGCTGGGCTGGGTGTTCCAGCAGGGTGTTTGCGTTGGCCCCGCTCACACTGCGGGCTCTTTGGTGGCTTGTTCAGTCGTGGTGTGAAAAGAAAGGCAGGCCTCTCTGATGTTCCGTTCCCGTTCAGGCAGGTAGGCTGCTTCGGCCAGTCTGGCTCACTTATCTCTGATATAAAATCTGACCTAACCCAGGGCTTGGCGACCAGGGGAATTTTAATGAGCCCTTTTGGATTCTGAATAGCAAGAAGGAGAGTAGGAGAGTAGTTATTAGCTCTACTAACTTGTGCTGTTTGGGGCAGAGTGATGCCCCTGTGGGGTAGCGGGTGGGAAGTGTCTGTGCAGAGTAGGGGTGGGAGTGGGGCAGACCTGAGCAGTCTCTTTCTGAGAGGGCACGGGAGCCGAGGGTTGATGGGCGGGGAGCAGGGGTTGAGCCTTGCACAAAACTCCCTGTCCACACTGCTGTATCCCAACCCAGCACGGCTGATGACAGTGATGGCCTCTATTACTAGAGCAACATAGAAAGATAGCTGATATCTGCCTAAGCCCGTGTGATCTGTAGTAACTCCTTTCACCCTGTTAACATCTTCACTTGGGAGTAACGCGTACTAGCCCACTCTTGGATGAGGAAACTGAGCCTCAGAGGGGTTAGCTGATACCCGTACAGGTAGCAATCCAGCAGTGCTCCACAGCCCACCACGCTCCTCAGCAAGACTGGCTCACACTGGAATTGCCCTTTTCACAGTTCAAAACCTCTGTGAGAGAGATGACTCTCCATGCCCTGTGCAGTTCCCCCACCATACTTGTCAGTAGCAATTGTGATGTAATAGCCCACAGGGCAAAGGCATTTTTCTGTGCTGGCATCAGCCCTCTGGGAGTTGAATGGTGACAGTAAAACGCGGTTCAGCAGGCTGAGCGTGGAGGTGTGGATGAGCACTGGGGTGGCAGGACCCAGGCTGGCCCGGAGCCCTGGCGCCCACACCCTCAGCCAGCTCTGTGCCCCTGTCCCCCGTCTCCCGTCGTGTCCCCCCACCCCGGTCCATAGTGCCGTGAGCCCTTGGAAGTGTGCCTGCCTTGGCCCTAAGGCATGACTGTGGGTGGGAAGTTGGAAGCACTAGGGCTATGCTTAGTTTGGGGGTGTTTTTTGTTGTTGTTGTGGGTTGAATGTGCTGTTGTTTATATCTACACGTCTCTTGGAGACCTCTCCATTAGCTAGAGAGCACTTTCTGGTAATTAGCACAGTTACTTGCAGGTGAAGTCCAAGGAGCACCCAGTTGGTTTCCCAAGAGCTGAGAGCGGGCGCCTAGGAGGACAGAGCAGATGTTGCACATAGTGTTAAGCTAGACCCCCCGTGGTTGAGAAAATAGTCTCCTTGCTTCCAGCAAACGCTGGAGGTGGGGGGGAGACCCCTAACCCCAACTTTTGGGTTAGGGTTGAGAAAGTAGACTCCCGCTTCCAGCAAATGCTGGAGATGGGGGGGCGGGGTGCTGCTGCACCCGCCGTGGAGGGGCGGGGCTCCGAGCCCCACCTGTGAACTTGGCATCATTTCCAGCAGCCTCCCTTTGGGACCAGAGAGGTCAAAAGACCCTCGTTGGTCCTCTAAGACAGTTTCCATTTTGGTTTGGTGGCTCTGAGGCCTGGACCAAGGGGCACTTGATCCATCCTTTTTTAGGCTACCTGGCCTTTGATTGCACAGGAAGCCTTGGGAATGTTTAGGGTCGGATTTGTTTTTTTCTTCAAATGTAAATTTCAATATGTAGATTCCACAGATCACCAGTGTTGATGCTGAACATTGTGACAAGTAGATGAACGCTTTCAACTTTGAATCCAACTTTCTGGGATTTCTCTGGGCAGAATTTTAAATGTTGGGATGAAGGCCCAGTTGGGAGATGTGGCAGCTTCAACCTTTTCAAATTGAAGGACAGTTTGCTTAAGCAGATAAGGGTGTGGTTTGGGAGGGTTTTCCTGAAGTTTTGTCTTCAGCATTCTTGGTTATTTTCTTCTGCTTAGCCAAAGATACCATGTGCAGTATAAAGGCTGTCTGAGCTTTATGTCATGATAATGTGGTTCTGGAAGTTTAGAAACACACTCTGGCTTCAGATCCGCGTTAAATAGATCACTTGCGTGGCCAAAGACCTCAAACCTTTCCGTCCTGGGAAAAAGGCTTCTATTTCTTAGGCTAAAACGCTAGTGTGCAACCACATGCTTGTGCCTTTAGCGGTGATGGTTAAATTTTCTATGAACTGAATAAGTCATGTTTTTTAAAAAGTTAATGAGGCATTTAATTAACTCACAACGTCGGGCTTATGGCCTTTATGGTTACATTTTGCGGGTAATGGCATTCGGCTTATAGCCGCTGAACAGAGAGCTGTCCGACAAAAGCAGTTTGACTTTGCTTGGGAATGGCTGGGCTGCCCTTCAGACACTCCCGTTTATTTCTAGCGGAGAAAATAGACCAAGGAATGTGTTGCCTCGACAGACTCGCCCTGCCTCTTCACCTTTCAGTTAGAGAAAGTGTTGGTGGCGATGGTTGCCATCCATTTAGAGGCCATCACCCTCCTAGCTAGGAGAGTGTAGTTAGCCCACTTGACCCCCAACAGAGAAGGCCTGTGGGATGCTCGTCACAGCTGGATTGCATCCCTCTAACTGGGGCCCTCTTGGGCCTTTTGAATCTTCCCAGCTAACCAGGTACCAAAGACCTGAGTTATAGGTCTAGTACTTCATGTTAATTGAACTTGGGGTTTAATATCTCTGGGCCTCAGTTTCCAAGTGTTGAATGAGGATAGTACTACCTTCCTTTCCTGGTAGCTCCTGGGTTACTGTGGGTGACAGAAGACGTCCTCATCTGGGGAAATGAAAAGCACTGTGTAAATAGTGGGATCAACGTGGTTGAGTTAGGACAGCCCGTGGCAAAAAGTCTGACCTGGCCGTGGGGCTACTGCTGCCTCTGCTGCCATCTTCCGGGAGAAGAGAGTTGACTTACCCATCAGCTTGGACGGCCTTTCATTTCTAGGTACCCTTGAATCTGCCCTAGTAGTGATGAAGGTTTCCAGGTGAAGGCCATGATTGTCACAGCAAATAAACCCTGGGTTGAGTAAATTGATGTGTGCACAGCAGTTGGTGGCGTTCAGACCTGATCCCAGAGCCACGTGACAGGGCCTCTCCCTGGCTGGGGCACACAACTCATTAGCTTGCAGCCATCCACTCAAGTCTGGCTAGTGAGGGCCTGCTAAAAGAGCAGCAGCTTCATGCGGTATCCTGGATACCAGGGCTCGGGGCAGGTGGCCTGGGAGCCCAGAGGATTGTGGGCTTTCTGGCAGGTTGGGATGTAAACGGAGAAACGCATTCGTGGGCGTGCCTTTTCTCTTCCTCCTCTTGTTTTGGAAGGGAGCTGCTGCAGTGACCTGAAGTAACAGGGCACCGATGGCCAGGTTTACCAGCATGCCCCATTGGGTTCACGTGGTAAGCAAATGGAACATTCTAGTTCGCTCCCAAGTGAGTGGTCACCTTTGATTGGCGTGTCCTCCAAAGGGCATAAAAGGTTTTACAGAACCCATCTCGCACTTATGGGCGGCTAGAATGATCCCCGTTTTAGGTTTAACAGATGAGTTACCTGAGAGATGTCACAAGGAGGCCTGTTCTGACCCCATCCCATCCCCCCTTACCCAGCAGACCATGTGTTGGGCCACATGCACGTTCTGCCTACTCCCAGCTCTCAGAACCTGACGGCTCTCTGCTGGGCACGACTTACCCAGTATAACGTGTTTTCTGGTGGCAAATGCTTTCGATGTGTCTGAAAACTTTCTTAAGGTAATAAAACATTGAATAAATTCCTGCTCTGCTTACTGGGAGTGGTTCATATTAATATTTTAACAAGCCAAAGAAATAAGGTTAATAACAGTGATTCTAATGCACAGTGTTGACACAGAACATCTCCGGAGGTGGGGGTGAACGTTTTGTTTGATTCTTGAAATGTGGAGGTTGCAGCCTGTGGTGTATCAGGTTCCTGTCATTAACTTGGGGCAGAATCAGTCTAAAATTTTCATATTTACTCGAGAGGGTGGAGGGAGGCAAAATAGAGGGTGGGGTTATTGGAGGCATTTTGTGTCATTCCTCGAGGATGGAGGGAGAGAGCTTCTCTTTAACTCCACTTAACATACAGACAAGAGCATCTGAGGCCCAGGTTCTTATTTGGGGTCTTAACAGGGGGCGCAAGGATGTAGCTGACCTGGGTGTCCCTGCTTCTCTAAGCTGGGGAATGTTCTCCGGCTGATTTAAGCTCTCTTTAAGTGTTGGTCATCCATACTTTGATCTAAACTTGTGTTATCGTCCACTGCCACTGACTGAACAGACCCATCAAGTGAGAATGGTCTGTGCTTGGCAATGTATCATGTGTCATCTAAGATGTTAGCAGCCGTGACACCTCTGTACTGGTCACGTCGGCCCCTGGGCTGAGGGCTTTCATCGCTATCCGAATGCGTCCTCTCAGCAGCCCTGTGGAAGCTTGGAGAAGTTCAAGGGTAACTTGCCCATGGCCAGGCCACTGGTGCAGCAGAGCCTTAGACAACACTGTCTGCATCTCCAAGCCCTTCTCACGCACTCTCGCCCACCACCAGGGTGCCTGCCGCCTGCCCGCGCCATGGTGGGCTTTTGGCCCCAAGGATGTATGCCTTTGAAAGTGGGCACCGGCAAGCTATGGGGAGGTCACCCTTACAAGGTTCACTGTATGGTTGTCTGATGGTATCTCCTCTCCTCTCCTCTCCTCTCCCCGTAGGAAGCGGTCTTGTACTGCCTGGAGAACAAGATTTGTGATGTGAACCACCGCGACAACGCGGGTTACTGTCCCTGCACGAGGCTTGTGCAAGAGGTTGGCTCAACATCGTACGACACCTCCTTGAATATGGCGCCAATGTCAACTGCAGTGCCCAGGATGGAACCGGGTCAGTGGCGGTCTTGCTCTTGGCCTGGCCCTGCTGGGGCATAGGCAGTGGTTCTCAGGGTGTGCGGGGAATCCCAGAAGGAAAGATGGAGAGTGAGTGCCATGTAAGCACACTGATGGTGGAGTCCTCTAGAATGGAATCGGAGAGATCTTTCTGGCAAATTTACATAGAACTTTAAAACTCTGTGACACTCTTATGGACAGAAGTCCCTGAAAATGTTGAGCCTGCATGAATAATCAGGGGTGTTCTCTTTTAAGACCCTGGACTCTTCACCAGCGTCTGTTGAATCTCAATCTTGAACATATATGTGAGTTGAAAGTTGCAGGAGTACAGACAGGTCCAGTGGCAACTGGCTTGATAGGACCTGCCGTGTCCACCCACATCCCCGGGCCTGGCCCCCACTCTGTCCTTGACCTCGGTTTATTGGCCAGAGGCCCAGGTCTGAGTCAGCCCAAACATCTTCCTGGTTGTACCTGGGAGGCCACCACGAGGCAGGGCACTGGGGCTTTCCTGACGGTCATAAAATGAGCAAAACCGTAAGGTATTTGGTGGTTCTTGGTTTCCAAATCGCATCCTTTCTGGATGGGACTGCGGACAGTGTTCCTGACCCCAGCGGACACGGGCAGGAGGACTCTGTATCCTCCTGAGAACTCGCCCTGCCTGTCGACTGCTTCTGGGCGAGAGGGTTGATCACTCATCTCCAAATTGGTTTCAGGAGAGGTTCCACTTTGCCCCTAGTTTCTTTTACAAACTGCACTTTTTGGGTTTTGTTTGTAATGGTATAACAATGGCTTGTCGTATCTGCTTCCGTGGTGCTGGGGTTCTTCCCCCCATCCCGCCGTATGTTACCTTCATACAGTCTGTCACTATTTAAGTTCATTGGAAACGTTTTCATCGTGGCCTGAGTTCCTCCTTGGGCCATGCATTAAGAGAGATTTGCATTGAAGAATTAGGCCTGAGATGGTCCCTTCACCTGTCCCGTAAAGGGTTATGTGTTGAAATAACAGAGTAATTTGTCGCAGCGACCGTACACTCACCTCCTCGGTGAAATAGCGCGCCTACGAGGCTTGGCCGCACACGCTCGATTTTGCCCCGTGTCCTTAGAAGCAAGCGTCGCGTGCACGGGTGTAATCCCCCGCACCTCTCCTAGGTCTCTCCACGATGCTGTCAAGAATGATCATCTCGAAATTGTCCGCTTGCTCCTCTCCTACGGTGCTGATCCTACCCTGGCTACGTACTCAGGTAGAACCATCAAGAAAGTGAACCACAGCGAACTTCTGGAGAAGTTCTTAACAGGTACGGCAGAGGTCAAGACACGGTCTTGTTCAAGCATCTAGACGGTGACTTCACAGCCTTTCACCTGGGTTCCCCCTACCCCCACCCCCCATTTACTCTAAGTGACCCTTTACTGGGAAAAGCGGCCCAACGTTAGTCTGTCAAAGAAGAGATACATACTTTGAGTTTTGCGAGGTGGGGGGCTGGAAAACTCTTGGCTAGCCAGGCTAGCTTTTGTTTGGCAGGCTGGGGCGGTGAGGCGGGCAGTCCCTCAGGAAGGCGGGTGGACGCGTGGGGAGGTTTCAGTCAGATACCTGGAGGCGTGTGCAGTGGGACTTGTCAGGAGGTGACACCAGCCCCAGCGTGAGATGTTCCCGAACTCCAGCAGCATTTGCCTCTTACCAGCAGGCGTTATCTTGTTTCTCTCTCTCTCTCTCCCCCTCTCTCTCCACACTGTTGAAATAACCTGCAGGCTCCTGACGACGGTAACCCCGGTTGCTCTTCGGAGTTCTCTGGCAGCTGTGTGTGTGGTGAGCAGCCTTGTTCATTTCAGTTGGGCTTGTGGGGGTGGGGGTAGGGGTGGAGGTGGTGCTGTGAGCAGGGCTTGCTTGGGAAAGAATTTTTCCAGGGTCCTTTTTGGAGAACAGCTGGAATCTTGCTCCAGCTTACTGACCTCTCTCTTGTTTGCCCCCCCGGTTAGAACCAGATGATGAAAGTGGTTACGATGTTTTAGCAAATCCCCCAGGACCGGAGGACCAGGATGACAGCAACGAGGCCTATGGTAACCTATTGGAGTTTGAATTTTCCGAAGACCCCGTTTTGCCGTGTTATAACGTCCAGGTGTCCGTCGCTCAGGGGTGAGCGTGGCCAGCGTGTGGTCGAGAGCCAGCCCAGCTGCTCTGTGGGGTGGCAGGAGTTAGAAATCCCCTTCAGCAGATGAGGGTGGCTGGGTTGCGGGGTGAGTGAATTCCTCACCAAGTGTCCACCGACCTCACATAATGCAGTGGAACTTTTCCAGAAAAGTTTGGGGGGTGGGAGGGCTCCCCAGCCAACTGCCCTCATTGGAACACACCCCTAGAGCCCAAAGGACACGGGAGTCAGCGACTGCAATTGCACAGTTTCAGTCACTAAACTCTTGGGGAAGGGATCCTCCCCAAACGGCTACCATAGGGGCCTTCCAAGGCGCGTGAGGTCCACGGGACAATACTGATGTGTACCCTCTTCTCGTATAAGATTAGAGAAAGCCGTATGTGGCACCTGGGATCTTATGTGTCTTCAGATTTGCTTAGATCGAGTCTTGTCCCCACGGTCGGGCCACTGTGCCCCATGACCAACCCTTCGGAGTGAACACATCAGGAGACCTTGCTCTGCTGTGTGTTGACCCCGGTGCTTAAGGAGTAGCATCCTCCTTGGACTCTGAGGCTGGGACCGTGTCTGCCTTTGTGGTGACATTGTATTCGGGATAGAGATCATAAAGCGTGGCAGGGTATCAGAAAGGATTGTACCACCTCCCTTCTCGAAAATGCCTCACTCCCGGCAACATTGAGGGGCGGGTTGGAGGTGTGGGAAAGGCAAGGAAAGCCAGGTGACCTCGAGTGTTTCTCATGCTCTCTCCGTGAGGGCCGGAGGAGAGGAGAGGTCAAAGAGGTGTTTGCCATCTCCCTTGGGTTGGCATACAGACTGGTTTTCCCCAGTGACTAGAACGGGGTGCACTTACTTGGAGAGGGGTGACCTGAGTTGTGGCCAGAGCCAAGGCAGCACTGGGGTGGCCTGCAACGAGGCTGGTTCAGGGGCGCTGCTCCTGCTTTTGTCTAAGTTGGCTGATCCGCCCTAGGTGGTCTCTTAACACATGCACATGAGTCCAGAGTTCCCCCGCTAGAAGTAGATCTTCCGGGCTTCCCTGGTGGCACAGTGGTTAAGAATCCGCCTGCCAGTTCAGGGGACACAGGTTCGAGCCCTGGTCCGGGAAGATCCCACATGCCACCGAGCAACTAAGACCGTGCGCCACAGCTAATGAGCCTGCGCTCTAGAGCCCGCGAGCCACAACTAGAGAAAGCCCGTGCACAGCAACAGGCCCAATGCAGCCAAAAATAAATAAATAAATAAAATTAAAAAAGAAAAAGAAGAAGTAGATCTTCTAAGGACAGTGAGAAGTGGGGTGGGGGTGGGGTAATCAAAGTGGAAGGAGCAGGCCCTTTCACCGCCAGGAGACGGGTAGTTCATAGTTGGGAGCGCCTCTCATTTTGCCGGAAACTCAAACCACTGTCCTTTCTCTGGTGTAGGCCTCGTAACTGGCTGTTGCTCTCAGACCTGCTCAAGAAACTGCAAATGTCCTCCTGCATATTCCGCTGCAATTTTCCAAATGTGGAAATTGTCACCATCGCGGAGGCCGAGTTCTACCGGCAAGTGTCAGCAAGTCTCTTATTCTCTTGCCCCAAAGACCTGGAGTCCTTTAATCCGGAAAGTAAGGAGCTCTTAGATGTGGTGGAGTTCACGAACGAGCTTCAGACTCTGCTGGGCTCATCCGTGGAGTGGATCCTCCCCAGAGACCTGGACTCAGACGACGCCTGGTGAGCTCGCCGGAGCCCGCCGTGTACAGTGTGTCATGGTGTTAATCCTTGTGCATATGTGTCATAATACGACTATTTCTGTAAAGAAAGGACACTATGAGACCCGACTCCAGTCGGAAGGACTTCGAAACATGTTTTTTTCTTTTTAAACTTTTAAGTCAGTTTTTATGAAGTTGTTAATAAAGTTTCTTTACTTTTCAATGTACACATGCTTTGGAATATGTTTGTTTTTACTCGGAACAATTGTTTCTTTTCTTTTTTAAGGAGAAAAAAAAAAAGGCAAAGGAGCTCCACACTTTGACTTAATTTCATACAAAGCTCCGACGACAGAGGCCATAACTGTTGAGAGTTGCTATTGGGGCAAATTAAACCAGTAAAATTTTAAACTCTTCCTCCATATTAAAGGGATTGAATAAATTGGCCACTTTGGTGCACCTGTGTCCTGCGAATTGTCCAACTGGAGATGGAGGTTTAGAAAGTGAGTTTCAGTCTTGTTTAAGTCTCTTCCCATCAGACTGGTCTCGTGATTTCCTACACACCATGTTACTTCCTGTCTACCTTTCCTTGGTGTTGTTCATGCCTGGATTGTCTCCTGTACCTGCTCAAACCTTGGTCCATTCTCATTTGTACCATGGAAGTTTGTCATGCCGGATACTGTCAGAACTAATTTTACTTAAGTTTGCGTTAAGGTGCAAAGCACACCTTTTGTATATTTTCTGTTTTTTGTGTTTGTCTATATTTTACGGTTTCGCTTCAAGAAATATTATGGGAAGGGAAATAGCAAGATGTAAAGAGCAAAAAAGTCATCATTCTCTTTCAATTGTTAGAACATCTATCTGCAATCATAATTATGATGCACTGTGGTATGTGTTAAAATAGTAAATACATGTAACGTCCCGTAGGAGCAGCAAACTCTGGTGTTGGTGAGGGTGTGTCATGGAAGTAATCACAAAGCAGGTGACTGTTGGTTGGGGTCCTGAAACATTAGTGTGCCTTCCCTGTGTCCAGTAGTGGTCTGGAGGGGTCAGGAAGCCTGCCTTTGAATTTGAGGGAACAGAGAGTTTGAGGTCCTCTCTCTTCTATTGCTCTAGTACACTGCATAGCAGCAGTATACTGGGTTTACAGTTGACGTTTAAATCGCTGATTGATCATTAAGATTGGGATGTATCTTTGGAAATGAAAATAGGAAGAATCGTATGCTTTTTCTTTTTTTTCTTTTTTTTCCTATATCTGAAAATGTATGTAGTACTTTGCTGAGTGGTTGCGAATCAAGTTTGCAGTATTCAGTGTATTCAGTTTTAGTATCTAAATAGAATTAAACTGTTGCTGTAAAGTGGAATAGCACTTTGTTACTGACAAGTTTTAGAATGCATCTGTTCATCAATTACCTGTTTGGGAAGATTGTAGTTAATGATTTTGAGAATGTGGCTATAAACCTCCAACTGACTCAAGAAAAGCAAATAAGTCAAGATTGACAAATGTATAGGCTCTTCATCTTATTGTGTGTGTGGGTTTTTTTTGTTTCCTTTTAGTTATTTGTCAAGGTATAAAGAATTCTATCACACTTAAGACAAGTTAAGTAAACGTCACGGGGTGTATTCTGACATGGCATGGAGCAGATCACATGGCCTAGATCTTAAAGGTGATTTTATGTTTAAACTTTCATGAAAACATATGTGATTGAAACACATTAATATATTGATACAGAGGGCAGTTAATTTTTGTCTTTTTTTGTGTGTGTGTGTGGTACTGTTGTGGCCTCTCCCGTTGCGGAGCACAGGCTCTGGACGCGCAGGCTCAGCGGCCATGGCTCACGGACCTAGCCACTCCGCAGCATGTGGGATCTTCCCGGACCGGGGCACGAACCCATGTCCCCTGCATTGGCAGGCGGACTCTCAACCACTGCGCCACCAGGGAAGCCCTAATTTTTGCCTTTTGATACATGTGAGCGCAGCTTTCATTTTGCTGAAAGAATATGACCAGTTTTCAGTTTGGGATTCTACCATTTAGGAAAGATAGTCCACTTAATTTTAGAAATAAGAGATTTAATATATAATACCTAATAATACTTTTATGTATGTTTTTTTACTGAAAACATTTATTGTAATACTGTGAAGAAACTATGCCATTCTAGTCTTCAAGACTTAAATGAATCAAGTGTTTATTAGCTGTTGTAGTTTTTAAACTAATAAAAGTCAGTACATCAGCAATTTGTAAATACAGTTTTTAAAATAATGCCTTAACAACTTTACAGTGGTTATAATGACTGTATTTAGGCCTAAAGTTAGTTAATAATTTGACATGAAGGCTTTTTAATAGTTTGATGGTGCAGATGAGGGATAGGTAAACTCTGGCTGGTGGGCCAGATGCAGCCCGTCGCCTGGCTTTGTAAAGGAAGTTTTTCTGGAACATAGTCGCACCCATTGTTTACATGGTAGTTATGGCTCCTTTCACCCTACACCAGTGGGGCCGAGTAGTTGCAACAGAAACTGTATAGCCCACAAATCTGGAAATGTTTAAATTTAGATTTTAAAAATTGAAAACTTCTTTGAGCCTATACAGGGCAAGTCCATTGACCCCTGAGGTAGAAAACAGTCAGGAACTTGGGTGCGGAAGCCAAATGGCCTAGGTTCAAATTCCCTTTCTCCCATTTGATAGCTAGTGACCATGGGCAAATCACTTAACCTCTATGCCTCATTATGAGGTTTAAATGCACTTATTTGTATAAATAGTGCCTAGCACATACTAAGCGCTGTGTAAGTGATTGCTGTTGTTTCTGCTTGGAGCTTTAATAAGTTATTGTTAATAGAAAAATGACACTAATGATTTTCCTTTTAGAGTAACAAAGGCAGTTTGAGTCTTTTACTTTTTCTGGAATGTAATAAGACTTTTTTCATTGACAGTCAGTGTTCCCTGTTACCAAAATTTACTTTATGAATATAAAGAATTGAATGTCTTCAAGACAGTACTTTTGCTTAAATGTCAAACCATTATTTTCCCAAGGCACATCAAACTGGCTCTGCATAGTCCAGGGCTCTAAAGCTTGTGTGCACACCCTAGGTAGCATGTGAGATACATTTTGTAAATATAGTTTTTAAAATAATGCTTGCGACTTCCCTGGCGGTCCAGCAGTTAACACTATGTGCTCCCAATGTAGGGGGCTTGGGTTCGATCCCTGCTCAAGGAACTAGATCCCACGTGCCTGCCATAACTAAGAGCCCACATGCCACAACTAAAAGATCCGGCGTGCTGCAACTAAAGACCCAGCACAGCCAAACAAACAAACAAATAAATAAATAAATCTTTATAAAAAAATAAGTAAAATAAAATAATGCCTTAGGAGTTAGGAAAAGAAAATATTAGAACATTTTTACCTTTGTATTATTTTTAAAAATCTGTGTAGTTTATCATGTACATAAATTATAGGTATGGAACTTTGTGTATATAATGTGTTAATAAATAAGATGCATATTAAAAAGTTTTCTTATGGTTTGCCCAGTCAGGTGTTTGGAGGCCATTGGAGGACAGGATGATGAAATATAGGGCCTCAGCAAAGATAGAATTTAGAACCAATTCCCTGACTTAGAAGATAAGGAAAATAATTCATAGACTGTAATTGAGTTGTCCAACTTTACATAAGTGTTCAGAAACAGGAAATGCAGTGGCTAGAATCTAATCACTGACCGAGCAGTATCTGGGTCACTGGACTCGTAAAGCAGAAGTGACTGTTGAATTTCTCAGGCTGATGCTCCTGGCATATATGCTTGATCTGTGTGTGTGTGTAAATCTCTGACATAAGAAGCCATACTCAGGCACACCCTGTTTCCTTATTCAAGCATCTTAATTTCATCCCATTAAATCTTTGAAGTATCAGACTACCAGAAGGCATGAAGAAACCTGGGCTGAGAGTCTTCATTCCAGGAGACGTGATCTTGACTGCATGGCTGGTTTGAGGCGCATCACTCTGAACTGCAACCCGCTCATTGGTGACCTGGGTGCAAGTGCTTTGGCAGAATCTCTTAGTGAGGATTTATGGCTTAGAGGGAAATTCTAAAATTGAAAATATTGAATTTTTAATATGAAATATGCTTAGCTTTTGGCATGATACTATTGTGATAGGATTTTTTAAAGCCTCATTTTACTGATAGCTTTTATTTTGCTTTTCAACTTTCTCTAAGAGTTGCATATATCCTTTACAGAAAATACAGAGTAACAAGAGAACCTATAATTTTAATACCCAGATATAATCACTGTTCATTTTGGCGTATATACATTCAGTCTTTTTTTCTTCTACAAATATATATGTACACTTAGGGATTCCAAAAATAGAATTGTAGTATACTTGCTATTTCACATTCCTGCTTTTTTCACTTAAAGATGTATCATGTAGTATTGCGTCGTATTGATGTCCCATAGTTTAATCAATTCTTTGCAATTCTATTTAGACAGTTTGTTTGCTTTTCCCTGTCAGAAACAATGTGAATACGTTGTATATACATCTCTGTGTCCATTGGGATTACTTCTGTAGAATAAGGTACTACAAGTGGAATGACTAAGTGTGACCTATTTTTAAGACATTTGATACACATGGCCAAATTACCACCCAGAAAGGCTATGCCAATTTGTAGTCCACCCCAACAGTAGATGGGAAGCCTGCCTCTCACAAACACTGGCCTGTAGCACTTGTAAAAAAATGTGAAACTACAAAAATGAGTACCTGTCCATTTTCTATGCAAGTGGGATTACTCCAAATTTTAAAACTTTTTTCAATTAATTTAGTATGAGCATTTTAGCAAGTCAGTAAATTTGCATCTCCTACATCATTTTTTGTGATTGTTCAGTATTCCATTATATGAATATGCCACAGTGCACATAGCTTATCCATTCTTGTATATAAGCTTTGTCCAGTTTTTCAGTTACAAATAGTACTCTGATATATATCCTTACCTATATCTCTGACTATTTCTTTTGGTTAAATTCTTAGAAAGAGAGTTGTTGGATCCAAAGTGTATAGACATTATTTAAAGGCTTTTCTTACAGAATCGTGGCTTCATCTGATAGGAGAATAACCACATTTTGTTTTATTTTGTATTCATTTGATTGACTGGTGAGGTTTACTGGCTGTTTGTATTAATTTGGCTATTTGGTTAATTATACCCTGTGTCCATTCTTCTGTAGTGAGAGTTTGTAAGGGTTGTATCATATCCTGTCAGATCCGTATGTCTGACTTGCTATTTCTGTGCGTCATGGGGGTGTTGAAAGACTCCAGTTATTTTAATGTGATGGTCCACACAACACTTAAACAAAAGACTCATGATAGTTTCCTTTCATGTAATATTTTTTAATACCTGTGCTTTAGTGATGATCCCTTTGGTTTAAATGAGTAGGTTGTTCAGCCCCAGAACTACTAGAATTCATGATCAGTTTTTCTGGGTTTTGTCTGACCTTTTACTGCGAGGGTTCTTGACCATCCTACTTTCATGATAGGTTTTTAGTATGTATTCTCTATTCACACATTGTTGAAAGTTTTTATTATTTGTATCCTCTTAGATTTGTCTTTTTTTCCTCTAAAACTAACAGTTATTACATTTCTTCTATTTTGTTTTCCCCTTTGAACTAGTTTCAAGTGTGATTTGGAGCTGAAGATCATGATCAAAAGAATGCAGTGCATTTCTGAGCTCCACCAGGTTTTGCTTGTGAGGTTTACATGCCCCTGCCGCCCTTGCTAATTATGAACTGAGATTCATTTTGTGATGCTTTTTGCTCATAGGTTATATACAGTTATTCTTCAGTTCTGTAATTGTAAAATACGTTGTATGATTTATTGGTACTAAAGCCAGGGTTATCACTGCACATCCAAGAAGAGGTTTTTAAATTGGATTATGCATTATGTGTGTGCATATATGTTTCTGTTTTTTTCCATACCCAAAATTACAAACCTGCCATGACTTGTCTTGTGCAGGACTCTTCCACACGTGAGAAAATGAGAGTTGTCTATATGTTAAATCTGTAGAGTTAGCAAGTGACGTTTGTCTTTCATCGAAAGCACTTGACCTGCAGCAGTGCGGCCTCACCAGTGAAGGAGCAAAGGCTTTACTAAAGGCCCCTGAAACCAACAGAACTCTGCTCGTTCTGGATATAAGAAAAAATCTGCTTGTTGGTATGTGGTCACTTTTTTTAAATTGATGAACACATAGCAAAACAAAAACAATTTGTTCAGGTATTGACAGTTTTTAAAACTTAATGTGTTTAACTTTCCTCATCATATACAGTTGGCCCGTGAACAACGTGGGGTTAGGGGTGTCGACCCCTACACAGTTCAAGATCTGGGTATAAGTTTATAGTCAGTGGTTCCACATCTGTGGATTCAACCAACCTTGGATCATGTAGGACGATAGTACATATGTATTGAAAACTATGCGTGTGTCAGTGGACCCGCGAGGTTCAAACCCATGTTGTTCAAGCCTCAACTGTACTTTTCTAGTGTTGCACTTCCCTTATGTTTTTAGCAGCTACTGTACTAACTAAAGTGAATTATACTTGTCAAGTTTTCTTATCTCTACTCTGAATAGAGGTGAACCTAGATACTAAGCCTGCTTCCACCAAGAGCATTCTTTCTTTCCTGTGCAGCCTCTGAATTCTTGCCAGGAGTACTTTATTCATTTGTCAGATTCACAAGTAATTTTGTAATCATCTTCTGTGTGCCAGATACGGGTTTAGGGACTAGGGATAAAGCAGTGAACCAGACAGACAAAAGTCTTGCCCTCATGGAACTTACATTCTAGTGAAGGAGATCAGATAGAAATGAGTAAACAGATAAGTCATATAATTTTAGAGAGTAGGAAGTGCAAAACTATCTTAATGTAAGGAGAGTGAGGGAGAGCAGGTAGGACTCCATTGGATAGGTTTGTTAGGGGACAGCTTCACTGGAGAAGTGGCATTTGAACGGAGACCTGAATGAAGAGAGGAGCAAGCCATGGAAGATGTGGAGTAAGCACATTCCAGGACAAGGAGGCAATGAGTATGTAGGCATGTAGGTGGGTGGAGTACTTAAGGAAAAGCAAGGAGGCCAATCTGGGCAGAGTACTGAGTGAAGAAGAGTGTGGTATGACATGAGGTCAAGGAGCTAGCCAGGGGTCTGCTCTTGTAAAGTCTTGAAGGCCAGAGTAAAGATGTGGATTATTCTAAATGAGTAGAGGGGTTTGAACTGGAAAAAGGCATGATCCAAATCGTATCTGAATAAGGTGACCTGGTATAGAGAAGGGACTTGGGAGGATAAAGAAGAGGAACAGGGGGCTTCCCTGGTGCCGCAGTGGTTGAGAATCCACCTGCCGATGCAGGGGACGCGGGTTCGTGCCCCGGTCCAGGAAGATCCCACATGCCGCGGAGCGACTGGGCCCATGAGCCATGGCCGCTGAGCCTGCGCGTCCGGAGCCTGTGCTCCGCAACGAGAGAGGCCACAACAGTGAGAGGCCCGTGTACAGCAAAAAAAAAAAAAAAAAAAAAAAAAAAAAAAAGAAGAGGAACAGGGAGACCAGTTAGGAGACTATCACAGTGCTCCAAATAAGAGATGTTTATGGCCTAGGTTAGGTTGGAAGTTTGCAGCAAATGAAAAGTGGTTGAATTCAGGTTGTGTTTTGAGGGTGTAGCTCTCAAGACCTGCAGATAGATGTGAGGTATGAAGGAAATAGTAACAAGGAGACAAGTCGTTGATGATTATGTGTGCAACTGGGTAGTATCACTTAGAAGAAGGGGGCTGATGGGAGGAGCAGCTTTTGAGGGAATATCAGGACTTGGTTTGTTATCTTGGATGCCCTGGTTTGATATCTTAGATGCTCTTTAGGTATCTAAGCGTCTGGACGGTGCTCAGACTGTACTTTGTATCCAAAGGTATCCAAAGCCACTTCAGATGCAAAATGTTTCAAGTTGACCTTTGCTGCTGCCAAAATAGTAGCCACTGTGGGCAGTCTGCAAGATGGCATCTTAGGTTTCTGAGGAAGAAATTAGAATACACAAAGGGGGAAATAAGTGTATAATTATATAATGTAGATTTCATATTTAAATGTCTGGGAAAAGCAATAATTAGTTGGCTTTTGGTTTTAAATGGAAATAGCCACTCATTGGAAAATAATTACTCTAATTTCAATTCATTTTACTTTAGATCATTCTGTGATGAAAACAGTTACCAAACAAGTTCTCCAGATAGAAGGAGTGCCAAGTCAGAGGTATATAGCATGTTTCAGTTCTCTTGGAAGAATTTCTCTTTAATGGCTTGGTTTTCTTTCTTTCTTAAAAGAAAATTATCAAGGTACTTTCTGCCATCTTAAAACTAAGATTTGAGTCAAATCAAATGGCTTTTCTGTTTTTGAAAATGTTGTGTGATGCTTTAATTTAGGTTCCCAGATATGCAGATTGAAAACCTTTTAACTTTTTATTTTCTGTAACATATTATCGTTAGTCACAAATAGTCTTTTTTTTTTTTTGGTGATAAGAATGAATAGCAGGAGCAGCATTTGTGAAACCAAATCTAATATGAAACTGACTCTTTCTTGTGAGTAAATTTGAATATTGAAACAGCAAAACAATAAGGTTTAATAAAAAGCAAAATAAATTTTTTATGTTTATGATCTGCCAATTTCCCAGAAAGGGTTTTGTGGTGACTTTAGTTATATACCAGATACATTAAAATCACCAGTGGACAACACATCTTTTATTCAGGTGCCCTCTGAAAGTTTTAAAAATTTGTTGACTTCGTAACAATGAACGGTCCACTTTAAAATGGTTAAAATTATAAATTTTCTGTTTTGTGTCGTTTACCACAATTTTTAAAAAATGTGTTGTTTGAAGATTTTTGGGTTTTATAAAGGTATTAGCATAAAAATGAAAAATTTAAAAGACCACCTCTAATCCCATTATCCTATCAAGCAATATTTACATTTTAATTTTCTCTTCCTGCTGTCTATAAACATAATTCCACATAGCTTCAATATAATTTGCCATTCTTATCTTTTCATACTAAATTTAAATTCTGTGATTCATAGTTATACTTTTTAACATTGCATTCACAAGGTTTCATTGAGTAGGTCAATTTTTTAAATTGGTGAAAAATTGGAAATAACCTCAAATAAACTATTGTAAACATCTTCATAAATACAGCTTTTTTTTTTCCTACTTCAAGTTGTATGTTTTTGATTCTCTATTAATCAACTTGCTTGGACAATAGTGTATTAAATAAGTTGTTAAGAGTGTTTATGAAGTCAAAAAAAAGCTTATGATCGTCTGCCAATTGTTATTTCAAGAGTGATATTTTATTTTTTTTAAGGTGAAAATTACTTGCTTTTATTTATTGTTAAAACAACTTTATGAAATGATTTGCAATGCAAAATGTGGAAAACTGCTTTGAATAACTGGGAAAATAGCTACAGCATGGGAAAACGTATGTAAACAAACTTCACTGCCACCAAACTAGAATCTACTAATTTATCTCAGATGGCATCACAGAGTAGCAATGGCAGCTTCTGGTAAACGGAGAAACAGCAGCAAAGTCCTGCAGTGAAGCTGTGATTAATTACCAAACTGAACTGTTCACTCCACTAATCCTACAACTTCCCTACATTTATCTGTCTATACATTCCTACTTACTACAGGACAAACACCCACCGAAGTGGTTCCAAAAAACAAATGAGATAGAAATTCACAATTATAAAACAAATCCAATAGAAGGCAGTGGAGGAAACTGGGAACTACTGCAAAGTTTTACTGTCTAGTCCAGGTGATGAAAACAAAGTTTTTCTTTCAAGGCTGACCACTGTCAGGAATGAAATTAAGTATCAAAACTCTCCTCACTTCTCTAGGAGTGATTCTAGCTCTTCTTGCAAAGAGCTGAGCTGCTCCTTTTCTCGGTCTTCCTTTTGTTTCAGTTCATCCAGCACAGCCTGAAATCTGTTCTTGAGAGCCAGGTTCTCCACTTTCATGATGAGATCCTCCTGTCGCTTTGCCCTGTCCTGGGTCTCTTGGAGCTTGCCTTTCATGTTATCAATCTGTTTCTGAATTCCCATAACCAGCTGATTAGTTCCCTCGTTTTCTTGGTGGTGTTCATCTGACTCATTTAGCTTGTGCTGTAGCTGCCTTTCCAGATCTTCCTCAGTGTCAATGATGTTTATATCTTCTTCATCTTGATGCTGTGTCTCATCTTCATCTTCACTGCTGCTGCTGAGGTCATTGAATATCTCCCGAAGCTCATCATGTTCTAATGAGTCATGGCCCTGCCTGTGGCCAGACATTCCTGGGGAAGAGATATCAAGGCCTTGACTTTCTGCTTCTTTTGTTTCATCTTCAGCAATTATTTCCCAACGGGTACTGACAGCTTCAGCATCTGTGCTCAGCAACCGCTTTACTTCTTTTTCCACATCTGGAGACTCAATATATTTCTTCTTTGCTGTCTTACGGAACCTTCTCTTTCTGACATTTTTTAGAGGCAGAGTAATTCCATGGTTCCATATAAACTTTTTCTCTTTGTCCTTATCCTTTTTCTTGCTTGCTTTGGGATCAGCAGTGGCAACTGGTTCCTCAACAGGAGGATAGAGATCACCATCAGCTGTACAGACAAGCATCTGAGAGATATCAGCTGTCTTGTAAAAGGTTTTTTTATCAATGGTTTTCAAACTTTCCATAACACATGGCAGATCTACCAATTTTGACGCCAATGGGACCTGGTCCACTCTGACAATTCCATGACGCCCATCAGGGTGTAACTCAATTGTCAGTCTGTCCTTCAGGTTGACATGACCAGACTGTATCGCCCGCCTCACAGTAGAGGCATACTCCGGAGGTAGGCGTAAGATAAACTGGCTCTCTACTTCGTGAGGAGCATCATCTTTGCTCTTACTCATCTTTACTTCTTTGTGACTCAGTTTTTCTCTAATAACCACTTGTTGCACTAAAAAATTTCAGCTATTTCAACAGAAAGACCAGTTCTTTATAAATTGACGTCTTTAATTACAAAGAGTTCTAGGTAGGAGAGCAACTAAGCGTCTATTCGGAATTAAGTTCCAAGTCTTTCTAAATATGCTGTGACAATACCAGTCGTTAATGACGCATTGCCTTACTCAGGTCCATTTAAATCTGTTAGCTGCAATGCCAAGTTCCAACCTCTAGATAGAGGTTGTCCTGCCGCTGCAGGACAACGCAGGGAAAGCAAATGGCGGCTCCTACGGAATGATTTTCGGCACAGAAAGTAAGGCTCAGCAGATACTCCCAATCCACAAACTCTCCCGGAACAAAGATACGCAAAAAGCGGGGCGTAGTGAGCTCTCTTCGCCTCGGGTACTTACAATCCAGTGACGGTTATAAGTCCAGTTTCTCCGGACAGGCGCGAGCGGGAAACGAAGCCACTCAGAGAAAGGCGGCCGGGAGCCGAGAGTCTCCTTCCGAATTCCTTTGTTCTTCCCGGCACTTGGCAAAGCGATCCGCTGATTATCGGTGAAACGGCTGAGGACGGGCAACGCGAAATCTCGCCAAGAACCGCAGCTCCGAACGCCAGATTCTGCAACTCCGCAGCTCAGGCGGCCTCCGTCCGTTACAGCAGACCTAGCCGAGAAAAAACAGCTGCGTCACCACGCGAGACCGGCAGCTGCTGTGAGTCGCAACACGCCTCGGGCGGAAGTGCGAGCTGCCCCAGCGCGCGCAGGCACAACGTGCGATTAAGCTATCCGGCGTCTTGTCGTCTCGCGAGAACTTAGCCTTAAAGGGATGAAGACTTTCGCCAAGAGCTGTTGGTTTAAAAGTATTTAGAGGAAACGGTTCTAAGAAGGACATGGATTCTCCCGCGCGCCTCCGCTACCCCCTCCGCTAAAGAGAGTGATATTTTAATAATCAAATAGTACATTCAAAGAAGTTAAGATTTGTGATATCACACTAATTAGATATTATTATTAAAAATTTATATCCTATGTAAAGCATTCTTAAAATAGCTACATTGACTTTTGCTATGATATTAGAAATGGAAGGATATATAAATAAAACATGTATATGTACAACATATTTGGAATTCTGTAAAATTAGTACAGAATAATAGGGCATCATGGAATGAGAACAGTTAAACATTTTTTTTTAGTTAGCATGATTAAACAAAGTGGAAATGTAACTGCAGTATACAAGCTCATTGAGCTCTTTTAAGAGTAATTTTATTTCTTGGGCTTTTTTTTTTGTATTTGCCTCAGTTATTTGGAGACATAGAGGTAAGGCAAATCAGTATCTGGGTATATACCTAGATCCAGGGGAGTATAGGGGTGAAATAATGGTGTGAATTGTGTCACATTTATATTGTACTTATGTATGCCTAATAAAAGATGGGAACTTTTATTAGAAATTTTTTAATCTCCTAACAAGAAAAGTGTAATTTTAAAAAATTTTAATACATATATATATATATATTTGTGTGTGTGTGTGTGTGTGTGTGGTACGCGGGCCTCTCACTTTTGTGGCCTCTCCCGTTGCGGAGCACAGGCTCAGCGGCCATGGCTCACGGGCCCAGTCGCTCCGCAGCATGTGGGATCTTCCCGGACCGGGGCACGAACCCGTGTCCCCTGCATCGGCAGGTGGACTCAACCACTGCGCCACCAGGGAAGCCCTCCTATATATTTTTAAGAGGCATGTAAATCACAGAGGATCGTGTGGTGATTATCAATAAGCTACACTCTATGAAATATTTGTCCTATATTACCGAATACACTCCATTTTACCCTGCATCCTAATGCTGCTAAAATATAGTAGAAAGCAGCAGCATAGCACAGGGAGATCAGCTTGGTGCTTTGCGATGACCTAGAGGGGTGGGATAGGGAGGGTGGGAGGGAGGCTCAAGAGGGTGGGATATGGGGACATGTGTATGCATATGGCTGATTCGCTTTGTTGTGTAACAGAAACTAACACAGAATTGTGAAGCAATTATACTCCAATCAAGATCTATTAAAATAAATAAATAAAATAACATAAAATATAGTAGCTTTGAAGGATAAATATAACCATTTTAACCTATGATGTTTGTTTTCAGTAAATTCAAATTAAATATTTAAATGTGAATTTTAATATATGGCTTGTTCTAAGTAAAATATTAACACGTAGGTCTAGTTTTTGCAACCAAATGTTTCCTATAAAGATACTTGCCTCTTTACTACTGAAATATAGGGTAAGTCTCCACATTTCACTCTTTCATCCAGTGGGTTTCATTTGTTTTTTTGTGCGTTTTCTATATGAAATCAAAGGAGCAGTGAAGGTTGACAGGCTTATAGGAGGGTAAAATTGACTCACCTACCCCCCAGCAACTTGCAGCCTTATAACTTGTATTGTTTTTCCATAGAAAAATTCATCTTAAATTTAACTTTTGGTCTACTTCTGAAGATTCTGTTTGGCAGAAGTCATGGGTGTATCTGTGTTTCTGTGTCCTTGAGATTCAGAAATGCCAAAGGTGTTCTAAGATTCAGGAAACTTGAGTGTTTCTGCATGATACATAAAATGTATCATACTTTGGGATTTTTTTTAAACTTTTATTTTTGCATTTCTGCACATCTCAATACTTTTGTTTTAGTTAAAATAACTTGTTACTGTAGAGAACTTATGTTTTTTAAAAATGCTGGCTTTTGTAAAACCTTTGTACAAAACCGATCCTCTTTTTAATGGGCTTGGCATCGTTGTCAAGTGCCTTTTTGATTCCTTTCGACGTGTGCACGTGTGACATTTGCTCTGTAGACCTTTGGTGCATCTTGATTCCTTCTTTTCATGCTTTGTCAAACGTAGTCTTGGCCGCAAAGAAGCCTGTAAGTAATGGAAGGAAATACTCTGCTGGTAAAGAATGTTACCCTCCTGAAGCGCTACCACCTGGAGTGTCTGGTTTCCGGCCATTGTGTCCTGCAGAAAGTGCAAAAAGCAACAGGTAACCTGTTTGCATTCCCTGTCTTTTTCAGTCCTTTAGAGTTCTTTATTTTGGAACTTGTATTATGTGGGTGGTCTCTGGTATTTTGTGTAGAGGAAAAAAGGTAACTCACACATGGCTTCTGCCTAATGAGCCCTCTAAGGAAGAAAAATTAAAAGTAATTGGGAGTTTCAAGTTGTTTCTCAAGTGTCACAACAGAGGTAACTCCGTGGGAGTCTTGAGGAGACTAAAATGATCACCAATTGTGCATGTGAGAGAAGTTTGATTAAAGGCAGGTGTAGTTGAGCGAAGCCCTACAGCACAGAAGTAGGAATTTGGATACGTATGAATGGGAAAAAAGACATTTTAGGCATGGGAAATAGTTTAATGCAGAATGGATGAAAAATGTGCATTAGACCTATTCTAAATCAACTGGCTTATTAACTCAGTAAATCAGATTTAGTGAGTCAAACTAGCATTAGCTGATTTCTTATCCAGGGGATAGCTGTTCATAGTAATTTTTGTCACAGAACAGTAAATAAAATGGTTGAATTATAGCTTTAGGCTTGCTAAGTGAAATAGATGGCTCTAGATGATCTTCAGGTGACTTACTTGGTAGTAATCAGGAAATTGGGGATTAACAATTGCTTAAGAAAACAAAGAGAATTGATTTTAAATAGTACTTGAAGTAGTTACTGTGTAAAATATCTGTTCAGTTGCTCATGTTAAATGGATGTTTCTAATCCCCACTGGACAACCGACTACTTTTTTGCAAATGGTAATGTGAATTGCTGTTGCATAAACTATAGTGTTGAATCCCCAGTGTTTGCACTTGAGTTTCACAGCTCTGTGGTTTCCTGTCTTCTTCCTGAGACACTTAATTGCAGGTCCATCCTCCTCACACAGGGGGGTAAATTAGAGAACGATTAATATCACCATTTAAAGAAGTGAGACTGAAATCTCAACCATCCTGAACATAGGAGCTGAAGGGGCCTCTCAGCAGTTCAGAGAGTGATTACCAAGCCAGTAGGCTGAATTCTGTTCTGTTTTCTCCGTAGCAGAGCCCTCCAGGTCCTTGTTTTGAGCTTATTTATTTTTATACACAATTCTGTATGGATACTGTTCATACTACTAAATAGTTGTATTAACTGGGTTTAACTGGTGATGTATTTACATGAAGATCTAACTTCATTTTGTTGCTATCTTTTTAGGGGCTTTCTATTCATCAAAGCTCGTGATGTATGTAATCAGTTGGTGGTGTGTAGCTATCATATTTATGATATATAGGGCTTGAATTGGGAAAGGTGGATGGTCATTCTTCTTGCTTTTTAAACTGACAGAGCCTTACATGAAGCATTTCCCTCTCTGAAATAAATCCATGTAAAACATGTTTGGTCGCTCTCCCAATGCAACTGTGTATTTGTGTGGATTTAGTGCACACCTGGCAGCCTTGTGGTTATGTCTGTAAACAAGGAAGCCTGTTTTCCAGTCCGCAAATCAGCTGTTACCCAGTGAAACGAACTTGACTGCCATTTCTGACCCCTCACATGGAGCTGTCATACTCAAGAATGTTCACGTTTTCAAGAAACGTTGTTTGCGGGCTATATGTACAAATTCCTGATCTGAAAGCCAATATAAAGCAACATCTCCCAAACCTCTGCTCTCTCACCAAGACCACACACATTCCCTCGCTTATGGCCTCGTGGCAAGCTAATACTGTCAGTATCAGACTCTCCTTCCCAGTGGTCTTGGGAGACTGCATAGTTGCTCTGTGAAAGGCACCACTGCTGAGGTTGAGAGAAGAGCATCTTGGGTGTCAGTCCTGGCCTTGCATTCCCAGAGAGAGGGGTGTGCACCTCGTTCTCCTGTTAGGGTTTTCCTATGCTGCAGGGTTTGCTGCTTGTTGTCAAAATGATGTCCTAGTGACTTGTCTTCTGCGTGGTTTATAATCCCAGCACAGTTCTTTATGATCTGTAGACTTTTATGGGGTTGTGGCCAGGTCAGTTTTTAAATGTTTGGAAATGTCCTATTGAACAACATTGCAGTGGCAGTGAAGCTTGCTGGGAGAATTGTTGCCGTAGTTTTGGCTTAAGGGTGGTGAGAAGATGAAATTTTTGATGGGTCAGTTTTAGTTGTGTATGTGTATGTGATTTATTTTTTTAAATTCTAATGTCTATTATTCACAGCTTAGATATGTTGACTTCCTGATTATTCATCAGTCCCTTTACTGATGTATTTTCCTCTGAAAAACTACATTTTCTTCCAGACTGTTTTTGTCTGATGGTGAAGAATAAATTTTTCATTTGCAGTATAAAGTTGATCTGAGAAAAAATGTTTACCTTGGATCTTCACTTGGCTTCTGTGAAAGAAACTTAATAAAATAATATGGGCAATTCCCATTACTAATCCTAACCACGTACAACAGAGGTCTGTACAGTAACATAGCAAAAATAAGTTCCTGTACTTTTACTTAGTCATTGCCTGTTTTACACTAAAGAGCAGTGAGAGACATTTATAAAGAATGATACCTTAGATCACTTTTGTTAAATGTCCTCTAATATTTGGATATTTGGTATCTGGCTTGTGTTGTCTTTTATACAATCTTGTCTTCTTTCTTTGCACTTTAGTTTAACAACTCTGTGGTTTCCTATCTTCTTCTTGTGACACTCAGGTCCATCAGAATTTCCTGTGACTGTGACAGTAGAGAGTCCTTCCTCCTCAGAAATCGAAGAGGTCGATGATTCCTCAGAACGTGTTCAGGAGGAGCCAGAGAAAATCCGTTTGAAACAAGAAGCATTGCAGGTACAAAGTTATCACTTTAAAGCTATAGAGAAGATTATTTTTCAAACGGAAGGCTGATTGCAACACAGCACAGCTTGTGTGAGGGTTCTGTTTTCTCCTCCCATCTGCGTTGTATCCCCTTGAATGGTTCCTTAAGCTTAGACCAAGGTGAATGGTGGACATTTGAACTCTAAGAAACTAAAATCAAAACATGTCGTTAGTAATATATTTTCCTTTGCTTAGAAGCTTAGTATTTTAGATTTAGGGAGAAGCTTAGTGATCATAAGATAAGGAAATTGAGTTCTGAATGAATACAGTCAGCTGATTCAGTGCTCTTGTTTTACAGATGAGAAAATGGACAGTTCTAGTTGAACTCTCTTTTTATAAGAGGAAAATATGGCCTCATTTTAAATAAAAGTAAAGTTGAAAAAAGTTTTGATGTTGATATTCTCCTTTCCTAAAATCAAAAATATCAAGAAGCTACATTCTATTGCCAAATAAACCTGACCTCTAATGTCATTCCATACTTTTGTTTGTATGGACAGAAAAGAAAAATTGATTTTTATAAGAAATTTTTGCACCTCAAAATTAATATATTTATTTTATTTCAACTTTAATGCAGAGCTGAACATTTCTAGTAAATAAAGGAACACCATTTGGGGGGGACCTTGTCTTTGTGCTACAAAGTCCATGTTTAATTTTTTAAAATTATTTAATATGATTTTTTCTTCGTATGAAACATGACACTTGACAGGTTTCAGAACTAATTATCCCATTATTGTAGGACTACGGGAACTACTCTTTGATTTTCAAAAGAGAAAGTTAGATTTTTATTTTTTAATTAAAATTAATGATAATATAGAGAAATTTTAAGAAAAGAACTTAGAAAATTATGAAATGTTAGAGTAGGAGAAATCTATAGTTCATGTAGAGTTACTCCCTTTCGTTTTATAAATGCGCACCTACAATTTGTAGAACGTAAGTGGTTTATTAGTAAATGGCAGAGTATGACTAGACCCTAGAGCATCTAACCCGCATTCCTTGTTATTTTAGATGTGGTGTATTCATTTCCTTCACGAATAGACCATGAGATTGTATTTGTAAAAGCAGTAATAGACAGTGGGGAAGTCCAAGAAGTTTAAACACTGGGACCACAGAATAGCAGATTCAGAATGCACTGAGAACCCTTTTAGCTCTTCTCTGTTTTGACAAGACACTACAATGATGGTATCAAAGTGTTTAAGTATATATGCACACAACTATCAAGAGATTTCAACATAGTTTTGAAAGAAGACAGGTGGAAGAGTGTGAAACTGAAGCAGTAGAACAGAGGAAAAGCATCACCTAGAATATGCACAGGGACCACGTGCAACTGAGGAGGATTCTGACCCCACCTGAAAAAGCAGCCCCATGCTCAGGTGCGCATGTAGGAGAGAGGGTGGAGTTAGTTAAAAGTGTGACCAATAGGGGAGCTCATTGAAGGGATGTGTTTGGAGGAGTGGACTCCCAGCCCCGCCCTCACCCTCCTGAAATGAGATGATTTCATTTTGAAAACAGTGAAACTGGTGAGAACTGGGGCAGCTACTGTGAGTTTTTACACCCTAGAAAACTGTTTTTGGGGGAGATCCTGTTACAGTTACTCCCCGCTTCTTCCTGCATAAGAAGCCAATCAATCGTTGACTTCAGGGAGCTTTCTGTGCTCATTCTTAAATAGAAAATAACTGTCATTTGCCTGTTAGTTGAGTAAAGCTTACAACATGAGAGAGGGGAAAGAGTGCAAACATATCCTAGTAGGACCAGGGACAATTTAGGGCACAGAATAATTTAAGAAAAAACCCTAATTAGAATCCTGAGAGAGGTTTAAAAAGAGCTAGCAACTATAAAATAAGACTAGGGTATTAATGAAAAGGAGAATGGTCAGAAAGCAAGAGAGGTCTCCTGGAAATGAAAATATGGTTGCTGAAATAAATTCAGTAGGAATTTAAAAAATTTCTCAGTATATAAAAAAGAAAGACACAATGGAAAATGTGATAGAAATATGTTAGAGAGGCTGCATCTGGGAGATCCCACATGTTACTATTAGAAAGTCCAGACCCAGAAAAAAAATGGAGGGAAGCTGTCAAAGGGCAACAAAATTCCCCACAGCTGAAAGTAGACATCAGGCCTCAGATTGAAAATAGTTATGCAAGATGAGTAAGAATAGACTCATACCTAGGCACCCTTCATTGTGAAACTTTCAAATACTTAAAAAATAAATTAAAATAGAATAAAATACTGAGAGGATACATCCATTCCAGAGAGAAAAATACTGGTCACCTAAAAAAAAAGGTTACAATCTGACTTTATCATACTTGTCATGAGCACCATGGATCCTGGAAGGCATTAGAAAGATACCTCCAAAGTTTTTCAGGCACATAATTTTCACCCTAGGGGTTTGTATCCAGCCAAACTATCAGTCATAAGTGGAGGCTGAAGAAGATATTTTGTACCCAAAGAAATTTGAAAAATTGACCTCCTGTGCTACACCTTAAGCTATTTATAGACATAATCCAGCAAAATGAGGCAATAAACCAAGAAGGAAGGTAATAGGGGATTCAGTGCAGATTGCAGCTAGTCTAGAGTGGAGAGGCTTCTATTGATTGTGTGATTGAGAGCTTAGAAACACCTTGAGGCATATCGTACTTACTAGGTGTTAGGCACTGTTGGAAGGGAGGATGGAGAGGAAGAGGAGAAGGAACTTGAACTCCAGAAGAGAAAAGGCTATACGGACATAAAGCTGAAGCACACTGAACTATGGTTGATTTTTAACCTACTATTGGTGAGGAAGGGAAGAATCCACTTCAACTTGACACTATAGATGTCCCCCTTTTCAGTGACACACAGGGGTAATGACCACCTATCTAATTTGTTGTCCAAACCGGAACTTGTCCAAACTCCTTACACTTCAATAGTGTAAGGAGGCATTCTAATGCTGTAACATCAGGACAACAGGTATAAACTGGAACAGCCCAAGGCGGCTTGGGGTATGTGGTCACCCTGCACAAGGGCAGTGACACTGGCACAGTATGGAACGAGGTATAGTCTATACACAGAGACACAGTACATCTGCAGTGGGCAATATTAATTTCATTGTAATAATGGCAATACTGTCTTGGTTTGCAGCTTTTATTGCCAACTTGCATGTAATCACAAATAACTAAAGTAAACTATACTTAGTATGTATTAGTATTAACTTGGTATGTACTGAAATGTATTGTGTACTAGTATGTACTTAGCATATATTAGGCTCTAAGTGTTTTTGCATATATTAACTCATTTAATCCTCTGAATAGCCTTATGAGGTTGGTGCTAATATCATTCCCACTTTTGAGAGCAGGAAGCTAAGTCAGGGAAGGAACTTGCCCAGGCTGTACCTAATTTAAGGTTGGATCGAGGCTTTGAGTTTAGGCTCTCTGCCTGTTCTCTTAAACCTTACTCCGTACTGACTCTCAAGTAACAGAAGACTTAACTGCACATAGAACAGAATATAAATTTCAACTTTGACAACGTAACAGCTGGGTTTGGAAGGTAGACAGGAGGTAGAAAAAAGGGAAGATGGTAAGAATGTCCTCATTTTACAAAGCGTGACGTTGAGAGAGCTTCTAGTTGATCAACAATGTAGGTTTTTAAGTATATGACTACAAGTCAAAGAGATCATGAGCAGTGGAATAACTCATGATGACATAACTTTACTGAGCAGTGTGGACATAGGAAAGAGTGTAGAGGAACTAAACCCTTACTTATTAGTAAGTTAGAAAGTGAACTGATAACGCCTCCAATTTAGTGAGAAAATAGTCATGTAAGAGTATTACTTGGACATGGAGAAGAATTCAAAATAACAATAGTTGGACCTCCCTGATGGCGCAGTGGTTAAGAAACTGCCTGCCAAGGCAGGGGACACGGGTTCGAGCCCTGGTCCGGGAAGATCCCACATGCCACGGAGCAGCGAAGCCCGTGCACCAGAACTACGGAGCCTGTGCTCTAGAGCCCGTGAGCCACAACTACTGAGCCCACGTGCCACAACTACTGAAGCCTGCGCGCCTAGATCCTGTGCTTTATAACAAGAGAAGCCACCGCAATGAAGAGTAGCCCCCGCTCGCCGCAACTAGAGAAAACCTGCACGCAGCAACGAAGACCCAATACAGCCAAAAGTAAATAATAATAATAAAATAATAAAAAATAACAATATTTGATGTAAACCTCATAAAAAAGGAAATCCATACAGCCAGTAAACACAGAAAAGTGTACGACTTCATGAAGTAATAAGTGAAAAGTGAGTCAAAACCAAGGAAACTACATGTCAATCAGATTGACAAATACATAAATAAAAAGTCTGGTAGTATCAGGTATTGTAGACCTGAAGTACTATGGGAATCTTCTACCCTGTTTATACTGGAGTATAAATCGACACAACTACTTTGGAAAGCATTTAGCACTCTCCATCAACTGGAGGTATATAAATAGCCTGTGAGCCAGCAGCCCTCACCCCCGCCCTGTGTAAATGCACCAGAATAACGGGTACAGCAGGATTCCTGTCCATGATTTGCATTAGCACAAACTGAAAACAAACCAAATGTCCATTAAGAGTCAAAAATTAAATAAATGATGTGTATTTGTACAGTGGGAAAACTATCCAGCAATAAAATTGAATGAACTAGAGCTACAGGCAGCAATGTGGATGAATTTTTTAAACCAATGTTGAGAGAAAGAAATAAGATAGAAAAGACTTCATATACTATGATCCTGTACATAAAGTTAGATGTTGACACAACTAAACTCTTTTGTTAGGGATGCATGCAGGTTAAAGGAAATGACTGTCAAGAAGTGAGGTTGGTGTTTAACCGGGAAGAGGGAAGGAGCTTGTGATGAGAAAAGGATATGGGGGGTTTTTGCGATGCTGACAAGTATCAATACTTTCAGCTTCGAGTAGTGCTTATGTAAGTATTCTCTTTTTCTTTGTCACATTGACAGTTTTGTTCTGTGCACTTCTCAGTACACATATCGTATTTTACAATTAAAAACTGCATAAAGAATCGGTCGCTTCTTGAGTGCTGGATGTGGGAGAGGGATGAGACCGTTTCATTTGAAGCCCTTCACTACTGTTTGCATTCGCATGTTCATTCATTCAGCATTAATTGCACATATTCTATGTACCAAGCACTCTTCTAATTTTATATGTGTTTTAACTCATGTAATTCTCACAAGAGCTCTGTAATATGGGAGCTTATCTCCATTTTATAGATGAGGAAGTTGAGGCCTAGAGTTATACAACTTGTCCAAGGTTATGTAGCTAATGGGTAGTGCCAGGCCCATTTGCCTCAGAGAATCTGAATATTTACAATATAATCTAAAAGAGAAATTTAATTACTAATTATAAGCAAAAAAATTGCACATTAAAGAAGATGACAAGTTTTCATCTATCCAGTTAGAGAAAAACACACAGTCTGTCTTTCACACACGTACATCTTATATGTACGTGTGTGGCAGGGATTTTCCTTATTAAGCAATTATTTATTGACCGTCTACGTTGTGCTAGGCACAGGTGCTGGGGATAAACACTTAATAAAATACACCCCCTATCTTCAAATAACTTGCACTCTAAGTGAGGAAGTAAGCCAACAGTTACAGTAGAGGTTATATACCAAGTGATACATCGCTGATGGCAGTGTAAAATCTCAGAAATCTTTTGGAAAGAAGTCTGGAGATAGGTACCTCAGAGCCTTAAAAATGTTCATTTGCTTTGATCTCAAACTCATTTTTATGGATTTATTGTAAGAATGTTATTCTCAATATGGAAAAAAGCCTTCATATGCATAAAAACGGTTATTTTGTCTGATAATACTGAAAAGTTGGAAAGAATTTAAATCTGTAAAATGGTTAACCAGTAAACCCACTCAGTGGAATATTTTGTAGCCCGCACAAAAAAATCAAGGTTATGAATCCCCTGATTATATGAGAAATGATTGATTACAATGTTAAATGGAGAAAAGTTGAACATAAAATTTGATATCCAATATGATGGGAGCTTTGCCCCAGAAAAATCACCCTAGCTGGTGTACAGAAGGGTGGAATGGAGAGCAGATGGAAGGAAGGAAAATTATTCCAAAGCCTTATCATTAGTCTTACTTAAGTAATAGAATATCAAGCAATTTTACTTTCTAACTTTTTTGGTTCCATATGTCCATGTAAGGGACATGAATTCTGAATACTTTGTAGGAGGAGGGTACACTTTTTCACAAAAATTGAACACTGTGTTCTAATTCCCTCCATTAGAGGGAGAAACTGTTGCATGTAATTGCACTTTGATGTGCTATTTAGAACCAGTCAGGAATTTTAGTCTACTTTCCTCTGACCGTGCTGAGGGTTTTTTGTTTTTTTGTTTATTTGTTTAGAATTTCTTTGAAATCAGTTTTAGAAGATTGACTAAACCATTATATTAAAAGTAGAGGAATTCTGCAATTTTTTCCCCTTTTTCCCCATTGAAAACTTGACTGGCTTTAGTAATGAAACATTAAAGAATTTGAAGTTCTTAGACTGTCAATTTTTTAAACATGTTCTGAATATAAAAATATATGTTCATTGAGCAAATGTTTGAAAACAATGAATAACTTCTTGAAGGAAATAAAAGCCACCTCTGCATGTACACACACCTAATCTGTTCTTTTGTCTTAAAAAAGTATCAGAAATATTTTGCCATGTCACTAACTACTCTTCTACATCAGAGAATTTGATTAAGCTTATGCATCATCTCCCAGGAAAAACGCACAGATATATTTTGAATGTAGCACTCCTGAAGCCCATTCATGAACTCTGGTTGAGACCTCTTGTCATTCTTAGTGGCTTCATAGAGCATTCCTTCAGACGATGAGCTGTTTTTATTTAAACCAGTCCCAATTCGGAGGCTCTTAGCTTTCTTCTAGGGTTTGGTTATCAACAATCTTATGACATCATGTTGGTAGATAAATCTTTGCCCACATCTTTGATTTCCTTAGGGTAAACTCCTGATGTAGGATTGTTGTTAGGTACCAAAAGCTACTCTCCAGAAAGTGATACCAGCTCCTCTCCCAATGATGGCAGGTAATAGAGTTCCTCATTCTTTAAGTGATTGTTCAAAGCAGTTAACATGTATAAATATACCTTACTGTTTTCATAAGTATAGGTATTATGATTGTTTATCACTGCATAAGAAACCACCCCAAAACAGTGGCCTAAAACAATGACAATCATTTATTTTGTTCACGAACCTGGAGGTTGAGTAGAATATTAATTCTTTTACTACACTCTTACTGACTGAAAACAATACCTATTTGACTAGCTCAGAGTTCTGTAGGTCAGAAGTCCAGGCACAGCGTGACTGGGCTTCCTGCTCAGATACACACGGGAACATGTGGGTTCCCTCCTGAGAGTGTTAAAGCACGTGAAATTTAAGTGTAAGATATTGAGCCCCAAACGTTGGATGTTCACCATAGTTTGTGTGGGCCACAGAGCTGAAATCAAGATGTCAGTCTGGCTGTGTTAGCGTCCAGAGGCTCTGGGAAAGAATGCCTACAGGCTTCTTCCGGCTTGTTGGCATAATTCAGATTCTGGAGTTGCAGGACAGAGGTCCCCATTTCCTTGCTGGCTGTCAGTCGGGGGAGAGTTTCAGCTCCTAGAGGCCTCTCGCTTGCCTTCTCTGCCGCAGCATTGGACTTCTTCAGAGCCAGCAATGGAGAGTCTCCCTCTTGTGCCTTTTGTACTTCAATTCAGGAAGAGTTCAGGTCCTTTTCGTGGGGTGCCTGAGTAGGCCACATCCACCTAAAGTAATCTCCCTATCTTAAAAGATCAACTGATTTTGAACCTTAATTCCATGTGCAAAATCCCTTCACTACAGCACCTACATTTAGAGTTTGATTGGATAAGTGGAAGGTTTGTGTACTTCAGTAAGTGGTCATCTTGGAGGCTCTGTCAGAATTCTGCCTATTGCAAGCAGTGTCCCCACTTCAAGGACCGAAGTGTCTTAGTTCCTAAAACTCCTAAGATAGTTTATCAGTGTTCATTTTATTTCAGTGACCTTGGTGAAGGGAAGACTACCACCACCGTGAGCAGGAATGGCAGCCAGCTTCCTGAGTCCACAGTGTGGCTCTGCTACTTAGTGGTGTGACCTTGGCTGTGCTGCTCTACTTACTCTACTTCTCTGCCTCTGTTTCCCTCATCTGTAAAATAACATGGAGTTAGTGATCGTTCTTTCCTTGTAGGGTTTTTTGTTTTATAAATTTATTTTTGGCCGCGTTGGGTCTTCGTTGCTGCTCGCCAGCTTTCTCCAGTTGCGTCGAGCGGGGGGCTACTCTTCGTTGCGGTGCGGTGGCTTCTCTTATTGCGGAGCACAGGCTCTAGGCGCGCAGGCTTCAGGAGTTGTGGCACGTGGGTTCTAGAGCGTAGGCTCGGTAGTCGTGACGCACAGGCTTAGTTGCTCTGCGGCATGTGGGTTCTTCCTGGACTAGGGCTCGAACCCGTGTCCCCTGCACTGGCAGGCGGATTCTTAACCACTGTGCCAGTAGGGAAGCCCCCTCTTAGGGTTTTGATGATTCGATTATTTAATACCCAGGGAACTCCAGGAACAGTGCTTGACTGTAAATTGCTTTAAAAGTGATTACTTTTTTAAAACATGCTTTTGAATCTGCAATTATGCAATTCAGGTATGCTAAGCAGGTTCGTTAATAGGACTTCCTGCTATAAAGAGACCCACAAATAAAAATAGAATTTTTCTTTCTTGGTCGTAACTTCTTATTTCTGACTTACTATGTTATATGCATATGCCTTTTATGGTGGGCTGCCACAAATTTATGTTGGAAAGAGTGGACTTTAAATAAATCTTTGCAAATTGGATAGATTTTGATCATTCATTTCACTGGCATGGTATGATATGACCAGTAGCAGACTAAAATCTGAGTTCACTCCTGGCTCTGCCCCTAAATCCTGATGAGACCAATAGCTGGAAAGGCTTTTGGATATTATACTATGAATTACTTATAATATTGACTCTGTTTGTTTAGGAAACCCTGGAGGAGTGCCTAAAGCAGTTAAAGGAGGAAAGAGTAATAAGACTGAAGGCTGATAGACGAGTCAGTGAGGTAAACACGTTTCATCTGCTTTTGAGAGTGTTTTGGTTTTATTTTGATTTGATTTTAAGCCATATACACATATTTTGTAAGCTTTAAAACTGTAATATGTTGCAAATCGGTGGTATCATATGGACTTTTGCATTTACTGGTATTTAGTGATCATATGATCTACATTCCAGAAAGCATGTTTTTAAAGATGTGAAAATCTGGTTTTGTGTATGTGTGTGTGTGTGTGTGCTTTTATATGACATTAGCTTATTTCCTGTTCATGATTCTTTGATTCAAGAAGGCACTTTCTGTGCATGTATTGTATATACAGTAACATAAAAGACATGATGAGACTCTCCTGGCAATGAATTAGGAAAGTGAATCATTTAAATAAATTTAAGATATTGGAAAACTTCTAAGAATGCAATGAAAAATAAAAATATATACTATGAGAATTACATTAGGTAATGTGCATGAAAGCAGGGCATAATCTAAAAAGTTCTATCTAAATATAATTTATCACAGGGTGAGTGTAGGGAGGAATTTTTAAAAGTGCATCCATTGGATTGGCAGACACTCATTCAATAAATGTTGAGTACCTGCTCATGTAAGGCAAACGGGGCATCATGAACATTAACGGCCTTTCTGAGAAATACGAGAGTTGAGCTTACAGGGGGTTTTAAGTGCGTAGATGCTGAGCGGAAGGGGAAGAGTGCACGGGGGTGAATATGTTCAAGAAGCCAAAGAAAATATTGGTGATCGTACATTTAATAAATTGGGTTGGGTATGATTTAGGACTTTTAAACGTAAGCATTAGATATTTTACTCACTAAAGTTAATTCTTTTTTTTTTTTTTTTTTCTTTTTGCGGTATGCGGGCCTCTCACTGCTGTGGCCTCTCCCGTTGCGGAGCACAGGCTCCGGACGCGCAGGCCCAGCGGCCATGGCTAACGGGCCCAGCCGCTCCGCGGCATATGGGATCCTCCCAGACCGGGGCACGAACCCGTATCCCCTGCATCGGCAGGCGGACTCTCAACCACTGCGCCACCAGGGAGGCCCTAAAGTTAATTCTTAACATTCATCAGAGTTGTAATATGTTTTGTTCAAATCAGATTCTATAATTCACTTTCTAATTTAAGGGAAACTTAAAGCAGGTCATTTTCTAATGTGGAATGAGGCTCCATTATGAATTGAACCAGTTAGAAATGTGATCTTTTGTGAAAGATCATTAATAAAACGGTAACTTGGGTTTATTTATATACCACCTAAGTGTTATATAGGAAACTTTGTTGGGTGCCTGTGGGCTTTGGTTATTATGTGATATGGTCTCTGTCTTTACTGGCGGAGGGTTACATTAATTATAAAATAATTACATTTTGAGTGTTTTAGTTTTGTTCCTTGAAACTAGGCAAGACTACTTTTTCTTTGTTTGTTGTTTTTTGGGTTTTTTTTTGCGGTATGTGAGCCTCTTACTGTTGTGGCCTCTCCCGTTGCGGAGCACAGACTCCGGACGCACAGGCTCAGCGGCCATGGCTCACGGGCCCAGCCGCTACGCAGCATGTGGGATCTTCCCAGAGTGGGGCACGAACCCGTGTCCCCTGCATCGGCAGGCGGACTTGCAACCACTGCGCCACCAGGGAAGCCCAAGGCAAGACTACTTTTGATGACAATGAGAAAAAATCATGTCAGACGTTTTCAGTCTTCTTGTATAGCTGGAACATGAAAATGCCCAGTTAAGAAACACAACTTTCTCTTTGTCTGAAGCCCTTCATGCCCACTCATTGACAAGCATGATCCTGGATGATGAAGGTGTTTGGGGCAGCACTGAGAATTCTTTTCAGAAGTTCCATGCTTTCCTGGTTCTCCTTAAAGATGCTGGGTTAGTTCATTTCTCTTCATGGCATTCTTCTCTTTGCGACTCTAATGGTAGTTTGCTGAGGAACTGGAGCAATTTTCATCACTTACGTGGCTATATTTAGCCAAATTTAGTGTAATTATAGGTAATATAGTTGACATTTTTAAATGAGGAATTAAATTTTTTAAGAAATGCAAATAGGGAAGCCTGCTTTGGTAGAGTGGGGAGCCCATTATAAAAGAGTAAACTGTAGGGCTTCCCTGGTGGCGCAGTGGTTGAGAGTCCGCCTGCCGATGCAGGGGACGCGGGTTCGTGCCCCGGTCTGGGAGGATCCCACGTGCCGCGGAGCGGTTGGGCCCGTGAGCCATGGCCTTTGGGCCTGCGCGTCCGGAGCCTGTGCTCCGCAGCAGGAGAGGCCACAACAGTGAGAGGCCCGCATACAGCAAAAAAAAAAAAAAAAAAGAGTAACCTGTAGACAGAGTAATTAGTAGGTATAGTTGTTTTGTAAAGACTAAATTAAAGGCAGTTTTCATTGAAAATAGTCGGGAATGCATAAGAATTTTCCTATCTTTCACTTCTTTTGCTTGTTTGATAAGTTTGAATTAAAGTTATCTTTGCCTTAGACATAAAAATGATTATTAATCTGCAGGGGAGATATAGGTCAGTGGTTCTCAACCGGGAGCAATTTTGCTGAAAGAGGGAAGTGGAGATTGATAGTTGATGGAGTGGTGTTTTGTCAGTGAATGAATTGGTGTTGGTGTTGGGAAGGAAGGAACAAACACATTCTTGGAAACTGGAGGAAAGGTGGTAAAGAAGTGTAGGAATGGAGGTGTGACAGGCAGTGGACAGGGTGCATGGAACATATTGAAGCTTCTAGTGAGACAGTGGGATGTCTCCTAGAGGATGAATCTGGAAATGGCTGAGGATTTGGGGGAGAGAGAGGCTTGTAGTCTGGAGTAGGATGTTAGCTTTTAAGATTTTAGAAGTAGGGCTTCCCTGGTGGCGGGGTGGTTGAGAGTCCGCCTGCCGATGCAGGGGCTATGGTTTGTGCCCAGGTCTGGGAGGATCCCGCATGGCGCGGAGCGGCTGGGCCCGTGACCATGGCCGCTGAGCCTGCGCGTCCGGAGCCTGTGCTCCGCAATGGGAGAGGCCACAGGAGTGAGAGGCCCGTGTACCGCAAAAAAAAAAAAAAAAAGATTTTAGAAGTATTTCATGATTGTAAGTCTGGGGAAATCTAAACTGCTCTTCTGTGATTATAATAACCTTTGTCTTTTCTCCTTTCCTCCTCTCGTCTAGGCTTGGGCAGTTGGCCACAATGGCTGGTATAGATCAGTCAAATTTTCATTTACTAGGTCGTCCCCAGATGAATTCTCCTGTTAGTAGTCCACCTAAAGAAGAAAAGAAGGCACTTGAAGAAGGAAAATCAGAATCAAAACAGGGTGCCCCATAACAAATGCAAAATAGCCAAGTAAATGGACAGAACAGCACTTAATGATTCTAAGAGTGATTAGCAAAAAGGAAATGACCAAGTCAGGGAGAAAACAATAACGATCAGTCTCTAATAGTTCACATGCCCGGGAGCTAGAAGACTCTGGAATCCTTTCGAAATCTGAGATTAGTAAATGTGGGCCCATTTCATGATACTGTACTTTTGTAAATAAGGAGACTGGAAGTTCTTGAGAAAATTTATGAGTTAAAGCAAACTATCCTTAATGAAGAAAGAAGACATTAGAGAAAATATTCCAGATTTTAAATTGTATAAATGTCTGTTCTGTTCATATTTTATCTAGGTTTATATTTGTATGCAGTCAGCTTACAATGAAGGAACACTAATGAAGGTACACATACTGATATAATTTTTAAAATAAGTAATCCAGACATAGCTAATAGGTAACATATTAGAGTGAATCACCTGGTTATGGGAATGGGAGGGGAAAACCTGTCAGCTTTTCCTCTAGCCTTACTTGGAGCCCCCATCAGCCAATCTCAGAGTGGTCTTGGGAACTGACAGCTTGAGAACACAGTCTGGTCACAAACTATATACGGTTTACATGTGCCTGGAGGATAGAAAAGACATTAATTATCTTACAGAATAGGGTTTTATTTTTAGTGAGGGAAAGGAAATGGGTAATAACTACCCCAATCACCAAAGTCTGAAAACGTAGCGGACATAGCCTTGGTTATAGCTAGGTTAAGCTGAGAATCACTTGGCAAGATATAATTACAAAAAAAACTGGCTCTGAAATCTTCTGATTAATCAATTGACTGTGTTAATAATAAGATTACAGAGTAACATTGAAGTTTTGAACTCTACTTTTTAATGGTTGGCTTTGTTCATCACTGAATTTTTGTCTTGTCTTTTGTCTTCCCCTCCACTTTCCGAAAATTACAGGTGATGCTAGGATTCCTTTGCCTCTCGACTCCTTCCGTGTCCCAGCGTCTACTCAGGAGGCCTTAGAAACTTCCAAAGACAACCTGGGGGTCCCAGTCACAGAGCAGCGGCAGGAGTCTTTTGAAGATTTCATTGCTAGAACATATTCTCCTTCAGCAGACGTCATTTCTGGAACTGGAAGTCAAAGAAAAGAAGAGGAATTATCTAGAAATAGCAGGTCTTCTTCAGAGAAAATGAGCAAAGCAGGTGAATAGACCAAAAAATACTCTGCTAAGAAACAACCTGGGAAGGACCTGCATTCCTGCTCTGACTCACCTGTAAAGCAGAAAAGCAAAGGAATTGGGCAAAATAATTCTTTGGTTAATAAACCAATTAAAAGTGAGTCTTCGAGAAAACACATTTCTGTTAAGAAAGAGAGTAGAATAGTGACTGTGTCATCAAAGACAACTAAAAGTAAACTCAGTGTACTAGAACAGTCTGAAAGTGATACTCTTGGATCTGATTGTGAATTTCAAGAAAGCATCCATACTCTATCACACCTAACGTAGGTCTAAATCTTTTAAAATTATGTTTTTGCCTTCAAATTTTCATAAATTACTTATGTTATTATTATAGCATATGGTGTTTTCAGTTACTTGACTGGAAGCCATTAGAGAAAGATTTTTTTATCTATACTTTTTATTATAATGAAAGTTTGGGTGTACTTTTCCTTGTAACACTTTGCACCATTCATTCAGCTAGTGTTTACTGAGGGCTTCATATGTACAGTACTTTTCTGGGTGCTGTTGCTTTCAGCAGTGAACAAAATAAAGCCTTTACTCTCCTGGAACTAGCACTCTGTGGTGGGAGCAAACATAAACAACAAAGCAGGCTAAGGGTTAAAAAGAGATGGGAATAATAAATGGAATAGTTTTACCATTTGGTTAAACATCAAACTATTATATAAATCACACGGCCAGAAGCCATTGACATATTTTAATTCATAATAACCAGAGAGCCTCAAACATTTACCAAGGCACTTAACCGTGTTTATGGATTACAGCAACGCTCTGAGGTAGGGAACTCTTACCATCCCCATTTTATAGATGAACGGTCTGAGGAGACATTATGTGAGTTGCCCAGAATTACACAGCTATAAGTAAGTGGGAAGTTGCAATGTGACCCGAACCCATGCTCTTTTTTTTTTTTTTTAATGTATGGACTTTATTATCTTTCATTTGTTTCTGATTTATGTGAATTTTTTCTTTAAAGATTTTTTATGCTGTCAACCATTTTTAAAGTGTTTATTGCATTTGTTACAGTATTGCTTCTGTTTTATATTTTGGTTTTTTGGCCTCAAGGCATGTGGGATCTTAGCTCCCCGACCAGGGATTGAACCCTCACCCACTCCATTGGAAGGCAAAGTCTTAACCACTGGACCACCAGGGAAGTTCCCCTTACGTGACTATTTTTCTGGCAATTTTTTTAAATTTTATTTTTTATTGACATACACTTGAATTACAGTGTTGTGTTAATTACTGCTGTACAGGAAAGTGACTCAGTTACACATTTCTGTACATTCTTTTTCATATTCTTTTCCATTACGGTTTATCACAGGATATAGAATATAGTTCCCTGTGCTCTACAGTAGGAACTTTTTGGGGTTTTTTTAAATACATGCACTTTTTAAAAATAAATGCATGTATGTATTTATTTTTGGCTGTGTTTGGCCTCTGTTGCTGCACGCGGGCTTCCTCTAGTTGAGGTGCACATGCTTCTCATTGTGGTGGCTTCTCTTGTTGCAGAGCACGGGCTCTAGGTGCCTGGACTTCAGTAGTTGTGACATCCGGCTTAGTTGCTCTCTGGCATGTGGGATCTTCCCGGACCAGGGCTTGAACCCATGTCCCCTGCATTGGCAGGCGTATTCTTAACCACTGCGCCACCAGGGAAGTCCCATGTAGGACCTTTATGTTTATCCATCCTGTATATACACCAGTTTGCATCTGCTAATCCCAAACTCCCAATCCAACCCTCTCCCACCCCCTCCTCCTTGGCAACCGCTAGTCTATTCTCTATGTCCCTGTTTATGTTTCTGTTCACACATAGGCTGTAACCAGGCTCTTAATTACTTTGTTATCCTGTTCCCTTGTTAAGAAGGGTTTAAGGAAGGAACTGAGAGAGAAGCCAGTGACCACTAGAAGTGCAAAAACAGTGGGGCTGTCAGAAAGCACACCTGTCTCCTTCCCCCATTGTGAGCAGAATTTTTAAACGGCAGAGTATGTAAGAGTATGTGATGACACATCTCTGGATTAAATTATGTCTCCCTGGTAAAACATGTACAGATAAGTCTTTAGTTCAATCAGAGTGAAAGGTGAGATCAGAGAAAAGCTGGAGTGTCAGATTTCTTGTAGAAGGTCCTGCCTGATTGTTACTAAGAGGGCTACTACAGTACTAGTTAGTTCATTAGTCATGGGTTGAGTGTTAGAGGAGTGAAACAATGAGCAAGATGTAGTGTTGGCCCTTTAGCAGTGGAGTGAGAGGGGAAGACGCACAGCAGATGTCTCATCCTGCACGTGACCTGCTGTGACGGGCATATTCAGGGCGTTTAGTCAGTGTTTGTGGAAGAAGAGGGGGAGCCGTGAGGCAAAGAAAAGTCATCAAAAGGGGCAGTCCCTAAGCTAAGTCTTAAAGGACTCGTGAGAAACTGGTGAGTCAGCCGGTGAAAGGCAAGGATACTCAAGGCAGAGTGGACAGCGGAAGTCCAGAGCCGTGAGTGTGCGAGGGGTGTGTTACAGAGCCACAGGCACAGGCTCTGGAGGATCAGTGCAGTGTCCCCAGGCAGCGGCAAGTGCCCCTAAAGGAGGCAGCGAGGAGGAGGAGAGCATGTCTTAACCAACCATGTGCGTGGAGCTGGTTTCCTCAGAAAATAGCTAAGAATGGAAAGGACAAGTTCGGGTGGCATTTTAGACCACTGACGTCAGTATGGATGAGGAATCTGAAGAAGCCTGGAGATAATTATGCCCCACTCTTCTGAGGAGCAGTGCTTTATATTTTCAAGTGGGATTTTCACGCTGCCACCTCCTCTCCTGTCCCTACTGAAAGGTTTATAGGCCGGCAGAAGGGAGAACCTGGCTTAAGTAAAGTTAATCAGGTTTCTTTACTGTACAGCTTCTCGGGGCTGCTGTAGGCTAATGTTCATTCTGGATCGTCACAGCAGGCGTATGGTACACAGCCATCCTCAAAACTATTTGACCCTAGAGTCCTTTTTTAATAGAATGTCTAACAACTGGTTCCACCGAAGAGCAATTTCGTAACTTCTAGACCAGGTAATAGCAAGAAGAAAGGGGTCTGAAATAAGGTATAAATGAAGGGAGGAAATAAGTTCTAATTGTATTTAGGAAATTACCAGCAAGACTTGACCTTGGGAAGTAAGGAAGAAGTAGGAGGCGGAGGCTGAACCCCCATCTGTGTGACTAAGGTTGGGTGGTGGTATCATTGAGTTTGGAAATAGGGGATAAAGAACTGAAGTGGGGAAAAGACTTTAGTTCTGGACATGTAGAATTTTGAAGCACCTGTAGAATTCAGAAGACAAACTGGTAGATAACTGGACATGCACGTGAAGACATGGAAAGATAAAAATTTGAATGTCCTCAGCACATATCAGCAGTCATTAAAATCATGAAAATGGATGAGATGTCAGAGAATTGTGAGTCCTGACAACGTTTAAGTGATAAGCAGAGAAAGAATTCTGGGAAGGAGAGAGGTGACAGAGATTCAAGAAGGAGGAAGGAGATGCCAGCGTCGTCCTTCAGAGACTGTGAGTGTCCATTGGATTTGGGCAGTTAGGTCCCCAGTGACCTGAGAGCAGTGCAGGGAAGTGGTGGACAAAAAGCCAGATGGCAATAAACTGAGGGTGTAGGGCTGCCTGTCGGGGCCAGGCGGGGCTAGTGAGGACAGTGGGAATAGGCTGCTCTCAAGGAGTTTGGATGAAAAGAGAAAGTAATCAGCAAAAAAGAATTTTTTAGAATGAGAAGGACTTCTATTTTATATGTTGAAATGAAGGAACCAATAAAGGAGATCCTGAAGATGTAGATAATAATTTAGAGAATTGGGGAAACACGGACATATGAATAAGAAAAAAACCTTGCACAGTATATAAAAATCACTTGTATCCTTCGAGCTGGATGGATACTGGTAAGTTTGGGAGGAAATAAAGGTAAGAAGAGATAGAAGTTAAAGAAGTTTATACTGATAGCCTCAGTTTTCTTTGACACAGATTTTTCAGAGACACATATATACACATACATAATTACCGTTCGAAAATTCTTTCATAGTTACATGTTTTATTAATCATGTCTGAGAAAAGTCACTGATTTTCATTTTGTACAGCATTATCTTGTAAGGACAAGATACAGTGACAACTTCCATGCTTTTTGCATATCGGAGCTGACACTGAAAGTATCTGCATAATTGAATTTTCACTTCTTATTTGTAATAAGTTTATCCTTAGGAGGATACTTGCATAGTGTTTGATCACAGATGAGTTTGGGCATTGCTATCACTCAATAATGTTAAGCATCTGTCAGGTTCTCTCCTATACTATATATTAATTGTTTGTCCGTTAAGCAAATATTTATTGGCGGCCTGTGGGAATAAGATACACCTAGGTCCTCTTTCCTTGGTATATTCACAAAAGCCTCTGAAACTAAATTTCCAAGTCAGGCCATACTAAGGCCTGGCATAATAAGTTTTCATTGTTAACAGTTTTTTTGTGTTTGTGGGGGTTTTTTGTTTTTATTTTTTTGAAGCAAGGATAAGACACTGTCTTAACTCAGTAGTTGTCCATTCATTAATAAGTCAAAGAAGACATTGATGAAGCATGGTGTTTTGAATATCCTTTCCACAGAATAGGTAATGGGCCATCCTGAAACTCTGGTGAGATGCTTATCATTTTCAGATTTTGGAGTGGCTGAGAAAACCCTATTACACCTTGAATTATCACTAGAAACATGAATTCAGCCAAATAAAAACAGTGCCTCTGCCTACTGAGGTGGTCAATTTCCATCTCAACAAAAGTGACCATTTCTCCTTTAGATTAAAATCAAGAAAATCCCCTCTGTCCAGGATGCAATAATGGGGTGCCCGAAAGAGGAAAACTGAAGCTATTCCCTCTTTACACCTGAACAGTGAATTCATTCTGATATCAAATATTTGTTATGATTCTGTTATGACCAGGTGCTTTATTGTTTAGAGATCAAGTTACTGTTCATTCTTGGTAAGTAAGAAAAATCCACGTTTTAGGACTCTGAATAGTAACTTTATATATATTATATATATATATATAAAATAAATATGTATATTATATGTAATATATATTCCATCTATTCAACAAAATTGTAACTTCCATCATCTCTTACGAATGATGAACTGTATTCACTCTTTGGAAAGGGCTTATAGGGAATTAAAGTCTCCATATACTTTTTATATAAGACCGTGGAAACCAAATTCTCAACTGGGAGCAAACTTAGGTTTTGCTATGAAGGTTTATGCTTGCCTGGCCTTAGAGGGGTAGGCCAGGAACTCAAGTTTTTTTCCTCTAAGTTACTTTCATTGATGCCACCCTGAAAAAATTTGGAGGGAGTATTTTTGAAATAGCTTTATCTCAGTAACCCTTTAAAAAGGCTTCAGGGTATGGGGAACATAACTGTCAAAATGTTCAAGCAACTCTTGTTGATTTAAGTGTAATGGATCAGGAGCAATACAGGAAGGAGCTGGGTACAAAAGACAAAAGGCGTGAGGCTATTTCATGTATTGTTTTTGGCTTATTGTACAAAACAGAGAAAGTCTCATACACTCGCGCAGCCAAGGTCCCCTACTGTTCTCTCCTTTTAGTAGAAATAAAAGAGAGCTCGTTTCTCAATAGCAGCATTCTATCCTTAAGTGGGTACACAGTGATATTCTGATGGTCTCTGGAGCAGAGAATAATTCCGTGGCAGCTCTGACCTCCAGTCACCGGGTTCTCTGTAACTTAGTCTTTCATGGCCAAGGACTATAATCATTATTTCGATTTATATTTAGCATCTCAAAATGGAAAGGATTCCATGGACAACAAAACAGGAAGTGATTTCATGAAGTGTTTTAGTATGGATAAAACAATAAACTATAAAAATACAAATCATCAGTGAAGCTTTTTCTTTCCGGAGAACTATATTCAGAAATTAATGTAAGCCTCTAAGGTGCGCATGTGTGTTTTTTCACCCATGATCATGTTTGTATGTGTGTGCATTCCACTGCTACAGGAGACATGCAAAATGATATCAGATTTGTACTGGTTTCTCCCAAGAACTGTGTGCTCGCAGGGTTCGTTCAGGAAGGTGAGTGTCCTACCACCACATCACAGTCATATCTCATCACCTTCGGCAGGAACAGTTGACACTTTAACCTCACATGCAGGCTTATTAAATTAGTATTACTCATCAGAACTTGCTTACTAATAAAACAAGCTGAATTAGCCACTGCAGAATCATATTTGGAAATTCAATGAAAATTTTACATTTTTAATAAAGGCCCAGAAATATTATTTCAGAGCAGGTGGTACAGAAAACTGTGGTCAAATTTGACATTCATTCATCATTGAAGTGTGGAACGTGACAGGTGAAAATTGATATTGATTTCTTTCCTCTAATATTTGGAAGAGTTCTAACAGGTAAATCAAATGAGATAACAAGACATATCAAGTCTCACTCATTTCTATGATCACATCCTCCCCACATATCACTCCTTCACCTGCCATGTTTTGAATAATTCAGTGCCCATAGTCTTTCCAGTCCAGTGTATTATAAGACACACTCAAGCTGGGTTTCAATCATATTAGACTGAAAGCTGAACATTTTAGGAAGGATTATTTAAAACCAAATGCGTCTTGAGCCCAACAGCCTTTGAAACCAAACAATCCTGGGAGTTCAGTTGGATTCAGAAAATTCAGTAATCCTATTTGATGTATGTTAACCATATCAATATTAACAACCTTCTGCTGGATTTCACCACTGATTTGAGAGCTGAGTTACTACTGGTCTTGTATTTTACCTAGTTGTGAAAGCACTGAGAGAGTTGTTCTTGGGTTGAACTTGACCCGCCTCTGGGAATGCTCTCTGTTCTATCCATCTTGAAAAGCTTTATTCAAGTGCATTTCTCTGCCTGCCTTCTCTTCACTTGCACCCCTTGGGAAAACGAAAGATGCTCAAATATAGATGTGAACACTGCAGGTGCTCTGCTTGGCAATGGTGTCTTTCAGCTTCCCAATAAAAAATTATATTGCTGACCACCCATTTGACTGAAAAGTGACTCATTTTACTGACAGATATCTGGATTGAGATGCCAAAAGAAATAGGTCATTTCAAATTTCCTTTTTAAGTCATAGCTGTGTTGCAACACTACTTGTTCAAAACTTAGATCATGAAGGTTCCTTCCTATGACCTCCAAATAATTAAAATGTTCTTCAATACGCTATATAAAAAGCAAGCAGAGGGGCTTCCCTGGTGGCACAGTGGTTGGGAGTCTGCCTGCCGATGCAGGGGACACGGGTTCGTGCCCCAGTCCGGGAGGATCCCACATGCCGCGGAGCGGCTGGGCCCGTGGGCCACGGCCGCTGGGCCTGCGCGTCCGGAGCCTGTGCTCCGCAACGGGAGAGGCCGCAGCAGTGAGAGCCCCGTGTACTGCGACAACAAAAACAATAATAAAAAAAAAAAAGCAAGCAGAATATTCCTAATTATCAATCTTTCTCTTGAGTCATATAGTTCTTGTAATTTCAAGGAAGAGAAACTCAAATGTAAAGTGTTACAATAGCCAAGCATACCAGCACTATTATCTAACCATTCAGCAATTTTCTCTGCCAAGTCACTCTGAACCTTAGACTACTGAGGATGTCTTCTTAATTAATTTTTAAGGTTCTCCTCTTTTGAGTTAAAAAATGGTCACAATTTTATAAGTAAAATTAAAGGAAAATACCAAAGAGAACATCTGAGATGTTTCCATTAGGCATTATATATATATACATAAATTTAATAGATATACATATATACATGCACTGGGATAAATCTCCATCTTCTGTGTCAGTCGGACATAGGTCCATTTTCTTAGGAATACGGAACTCCTTTCACAATGGAAGTGAGGAAATTGGCTGGACCATCCTTCTTGAAAATAATTCTGTGAAGCCGCCATTCCTTCTAGCAATCTACTACTCCATCAGTGTGTAGTTCATCAAATTCAGGTCTTCTGAAGCCAGGCTAGAAATACAAAGTGAGGTGGACGACTAAGGTAACTGACCGAAAAGGAGGAAAGGAAGAGGAGCAAAACAATTTCCCAATTTCATTCTTTCCCATATTCTCTGTGCCTGACAAGGGAAAAAATATTCGGGTCTGAGTGCCTCTCATTCTTAGTCATTGTTAGTTCAAAGTCTGAGAAAAAAAAAAAAGGTAAAAATGAAAATATGGAGTCCAGAATTCCGTTAGCACTCTTGCATGCAATATCACAACTTAAAAGGCCTTCCAAAATGGTGGGATCAACTTTTAAAAATATAGCCCAATCTTTTCAATCTAAACAAGTAAACACTAAAAATATATTTTAGAAATCCAGCAAACACACTAACCACAGTCAAAGCAATGGAAGGCTTATGGCTTACCAAATGACAGTGGCTGTCTACAAGAGAGAGAAAGAGAATAGTCCAAAATTCTATCTGACCTGGCAGAGCTAGGAGGGTGCCCTGGTTAGGATCTTTCATATACAGTTATTCAAGCTCAGACTTGATCATCTGTCAGGGATGCTACAGTAGGGAGAGTTTTGCCCTAACTGTGAGACTCAGCAAGATCACTTCCAACTCTAAAACCTACAACTTTAATTTAATCACCAACACGAGCCATCTTTAAGAGCGACCTCAAATAACTCCAAATCTGTTCATCTACTCACATATTCTTTACACAGTCAACAGACCTCGAGTGATTACTACATGCCAGACACAGTTCTAAGACCCAGAATAAGGGATAAGAAAGGTAACAACCTCTGTCACTGGGGGGCTTGAGTTCTTTGGGAAGAAGTTCATCTAAATACAAAGAGACACCAAAGATAATATTTGGTTTGATTATTATTCTGTGAAAGAAGTAAGGTAATCTGTTAAATTGGGACTGAGTTAGGCTAGTAGGACAATCAAGGAAAAAATATCTTTAAGAGATGAGTGCCAAAGAATAGAAAGGAATCAGTTATGGAAAATTTTTCTGGAAATAATATTTCCAAAACATGGGAACAGCGAATACAAAGTCCCTGAGGCAAGATGAAGCTTAACTACAATCAAGGAGCAAAAAGAAGCTAAAAGGTTAGGTCAGGAGATAACCACACAGATTTACACCAGCTGGTCCCTAACTTCAAGTCTACGTGGGTATATTCTTCAGGTGAGTTACATATATATCATCCAAAAAACACAAAAAAAATGGACTCCAAAATTACCCTGGAAATTCTGAGTGAGATTCTTTACAAAGGCACAACCATATTAAACATCACAGCCATCATTCTCCAAACTCCACTCTGGGCATCACTTGCAGGCATTTAACGGGGGTGTTTCATATCCTCTCTAAAATATTGGGCAGGAAGAACAAACACCCTAGCATGTCTGCACTGTGCACCTAGTGTCTCACAATTGAAAAGTAGCCGGAGCTCACCCTGCTGATGGCTTTGCTGGGTTTTTTTAACCACTTATTAAGAGTCCCATCTCTTTTAAGAACTGGGATATATTTTTTGAGGAAATAAACTACAGGAAAATTCAACTGACAGAGATCATACTGTAGTTGACTTTTCTGTTCTTTGTTACATTTATTCGTTGAGACAAACGTCTGTTCTTAGTCTTTTTTTAATGGCTCTCTTAAATAGAACGGACACAGTACACTGCACATACTTAAAAACACAATTTAAATTCTGAAATATGCATATACCCATGGAACTGCCAACACAATCAAGAAAAGGAACATATCCATCACTTGCAAGTGTTTATGCCTCATTCATAAAGCCCCTTTTTTCCCCTCACATTCCAGCCCTCCACATCCCCAAGTGAGCACTGATATGCTTTCTTTCATTAGAGACGTGTTTGCATTTTTCTAGAAATTTAGATAAAGGGATTCACACACTGAGGACTCTTTTATCTGGCTTCTTTCACTCAATGTAATTATTTGGAGAGTAATTCATGTTTTGGTGGGTGTCAATAGTTTATCACTTTGTTTTGCTGAATAGTGTTTCACTGTATGGGTATACCACAGTATATTTATTCATCCTCTTGTTGATGGGTGCTCGAGGTTGTTTCAATTCTGTCTATTAGAAATAAAGATGCTATGATGATCCATGTACAAGTCTTTGTGTGCACATATGCTTTCCTTTTTCTTGCGTAAATATCCGGGTGCAGAAAGGCTGGGTCATACGGTAGGTGTACGTTCACCTTATGAAGAAACGGCCAAACTGCGGACTGAAGTGACTGCACTCTTGCCCTCCCACTAGCATGTAAAAGCCGCGCAGTTCCTACACTGCCTCACCAGTACTCGGTGTGCTTGGACTTTTCTAAGTTTAGCCATTCAGTAGGTGTGTAGTGGTATCTCCTGGGGCGTTCATTTCCATAGAGCTAATAATGGATTACATTGAGCAACGTCATGTGCTTATTTGCGTCCGTACACCTCCTTGGCAGGATCTCTTTTTAAATATTCTTACCCATATTGTTAATTTAAAAATTTTTTTCTAATTACTGAGTTTTGAGAGTTCTCTACGTGTTAGAGGCACAAGTCTTTTCAGGGGTATAATTTGTAAATATTTTCTTCCAACCTGTGGCTTTTCTTTTATTAATAATGGCTTCCAAAGATGAAACCCAATTTATTACTTTTTTTCTTTTATGGATCTTGTTTTTGGTGTCATCTCTAGGAAATCTTTGCTTAACCCAAGGTCAAAAAGATTGTGTCCAAGTTTTAGAGATTTATGTTTTGATCTACATTTAGTTAATTCTTTATATGGTGTGAAGTAGGGATCAAAGGTCATACTTTTGCATATGGTGAACTAGGCACTATATCCATGTACTACATGCTTCCAGCACCATTTGTCAAGAAGACTATCCTTTCTCCTCAAAATTGGCTTTGCACCTCTGTTGAAAAATCAATTGTCCTTATATGTGTGGATATGTTCCTGGGATCTACATCCTATTTGATTGACCTATTATATCTGACTCTCGGTTATAATATATTCTTTCACTGATTTCTTTTCACTTGCTCATGTAAATAGTCTCCCAGTGATATAGCCTTACCATTTGACTGGACATACCTAGGTATACCTGAAATGCATTTGATAAATCGATGGAACTTGCACTCAAACTAGGGTTACTTTCCAAAAACTCTTAAAATGTTGAGGTGTAGAAACGATGTACTCTACAGCCTTCCTGCCTCAACCAAGTGTATGTTAACACATCCCCACACAAGCTATTTTGCATGTGTATGGGGCTGTAGAGTCTGGGGAGTATGAGAGTGGTATGTGCTGTCTATCCCAAAAGATCATCATAGGAGGCAAAGGAAACATTAAGGAAGTAGATAAGAATAGTCAAATGCCGAATGTTAACATATTTCTCATGCGTTTTTAATATTTACATTGAGATAAATAAGTAAATTATTATAAAATAAAATACAAAACTTTAGACAATATTTCAAAATGCTCTTTTTTGCCAGATGCAACAAGATACTAGGAATAGAGGGATTTTCTGGAACCGGCTTATCTTTCCTTTTCTTATCACCATCGAGTGATGGGGTTGTATTTTATTCAGTGTATTGTACATGTGGGTGTGAAGAAGATGGAAGTTGTCTCAAAAAGAGAAATGAGCAAAGAATATATGTCGTCAACTTGTCTAAAACACTTTTTCATGTTCTGACTCATTTTTCTTTGTATTGGCATTTCAAGGCATTTTGTTTTTTAGTGACTATTAAAAAACCTTGATAATTTCAGTGAAATCCCATGAAGATAATATAAACAACAGTCATGGAAAATGAAAAGATGATAATAGCAACCAGCACTGTGCTATTTCTTGTCAGTGTTCTTTACTATTTAGAATAGTAACAAATCCCATATTAATTTGACTTTTTGAACTTCGGCCTTTACTTTGGTGGAAGAAATTCCTTACACTTTGCTTATTATCTGTTTGCAATTAAAAACAATTAATGACCATACTTTGATATGATCATCTTAGAGTTGTATAGAGGGAGGATAGTTATGCAACTATTTATATATCTATGGGTTCAAGGAAGTTTAAAGGCTTGATATTTGAATCCTGTGGAAAGTAGCCTCCTTTCCCAGAGGGAAATGAACATATACATGTACTTAATGTAGTTTAAACTAAAGCAACACCTGTTCGTAGAGGCACCTTCTATTCCAGGTATGTTTAGGTATAGGGAAGGGGAACAAGAGCTATAAAACATAATTCTTGTGTATAAGAAGTTTACAGGGGCTTCCCTGGTGGCACAGTGGTTGAGAGTCCGCCTGCTGATGCAGGGGACACGGGTTTGTGCCCCGGTCCGGGAGGATCCCACATGCCGCGGAGCGGCTGGGCCCGCGAGCCATGGCCGCTGAGCCTGCATGTCTGGAGCCTGTGCTGCGCGTCTGGAGCCTGTGCTCCGCAACAGGAGAGGCCACAACAGTGAGAGGCCCGCGTACCACAAAAAAGAAAAAGAAAAAAAAAAGTTTACAGTTTAGGGGGGTTGAGGGCACTCAATGACTCAATGCGGATGAGCCTGATGCAGGTTACGAAAAGGTCACCCTTGAATAAACTCTGCTTTAGGAAAGACCAGCCTACTCTTATTCTGTTAAACTCTTTAATGTGGTGCTCAATATACCTGAATATCAATGTCAAAGGCCACTTTAGAAATGTTTCCAGGGGTGCTAACAGCCAACAAGTTAATATGATTCCTATACACTTGACACAACTCACCAGAGGTCTTGAATTCGGTGAGCATATTGGCCTCCTTTAAGAAAGATCACCCATTAAACTTCGAATGCTAAGTGCTAAGAGAATGAAGTAAGTAATAAGTGATATTCAGGTTCAGAGGCGGAAGAGAAAAGACGTCTCACCTTGAGTAGAACATTTTGTTGGATTCTCCAAAGTGGCAAACAATAAGGAGAACACTCAATAACTAAGACTGAATAAGTTGAGAAATAAGATGAAAGCCTAAGATGGAGGTCAAAATGGCCCCTAGATTTAAGGATACATTTAGGCTGAAAGGGAAACGATTGAAAAAGATGTAGAAAGTGCTAAATATTTCACAAAAAATTATTAGAACAAAAAATGTATTAGAATAAACTTAGCAAAGTTTGTTTGCAGAATATGAAATCAACATACACACATCACTTGCATTTCTGTACATTAACAATGAACAATCTGAAAAAGAAATTAGGAGAACAATTCCATTTACAATACCATCTAAAAGGATAAAATACTTAGCAATAAGCTTAACCAAAGACATGAAACACTTGTACACTGAAAACTACAGCAGTATTGAGAGAAATTAAGGAAGACATAAATAAATGGAAAGACATCCCATGTTCATGAACTATTGTTAAAATGTCCATGTTACACAAAGCTATCTACAGATTTAATGCAATGCCTATCAAAATCCCCTGTTTTTGCAGAAATAGAAGAAACCACTCCAAAATTGATATGTAACCACAAAGGACCCTCAATAACGAAAGCAAACTTGAAGACCTCACACTTTCTTTTGAAATGAAGTTTTCTTGTTATTGTGGGTTAAAAATCCAGTCCTAAGTCTCCATAAATTATCCTCCTAAATTTATATTTTGGTTCATTCTCAGTGACAGGGCTTTCAGTGCCTGAGTGGTATTGAGGGCCCCTTCAATATCTGTAGCTTGGGCTCCTGTCACTGACATGGTGTGGGTATCTCACAGCCTTGGCTGTTTTTACCAGTTTATCAAGTCCCAGATGAACCATGCTCAGAAGGGCCCCACACTTGCTTGGTTTCATGCTCTGATATTGCTGTCTTAATATTCTTAATGATTTTATCTTTGAACTTATGTTCTGTAAGTAAAGTTTATGGGACAATAAAATATACGCATGAGCAGAGGAGACGTGTGCAATATGTGTGTCTGCCACCATTCCTGCTGCCCCATTCACATCTAGTTTTCACCCTGCTTATGGTGTGCTTTCCATGACATGCTTATTTGGTACCCATTTGGAGCCTTGCTGTGTTCCACCAGAATTCTGTGCTACTGGTCACATCCAAGACTAAGTGAAGGTGTTAACAGATGTGGAGGCCATGCTTTCCATTTGAATCTGAACTTACTTCTAACACAGAAAGAAAGTGTTGTTTTTTAAGAAACAAGAATGTCCAAGCAATCTTATCATATCCTTTCTTACTCGTGTTACTTCCCAATATTAGCCAAACAGTCTGCTGAAAAAGATGACATGTATGAAAAAGAGAAGAGAGAACAACCCACAGAACCCATTTAGAACTCATCCTAATCTAGTATGATGTCATCTTATCTCGATTCTATCTGAAAGAAGAATTTACTTGGGCACATTCACAGGTTCCAGGTGAACATGAATTTGGGGAGGACACTATGCACCCCAGTGCAAATACTTTCAACAAGACTTTTTCCTTGCAGTTTGAACAAGAGGCACTATATTTTCATTTTGCACTGGAGCCCACACATTATGTCACTTGTTACCGTTAGAGCCCATGTTGGAAAATGGGGCTTCATGACATAGCCAAGTGAGTCTGTCAACTGAATTCTAGAGTTATCCAGACTTACCCACTTTGTTGCAGCAAGTTGGTTCCAGGCAAAGCCAGGTGAGAGGGGCATGTCCACAGTGGAGCAGAGAACTTCTGTCTCTCTATCACCAGACTCACTCCCAAGATGAAGGAAAGAAGAGCTTAGCAAAGCATGGCCAGTTATTCTTCCCAACTTTGCCCGTCAGGTAGGTCACCTCACCTAGCCAGTGTCAGTGAACATAAGAGCAGGGAGGTTAAAAGTTACACTAATCAAATTCCCTTCACATGCTGGTACCCGTAAGAATGAGAAGGGAAACTGTCACTAATGCTCCCCTGGTGTTTTCAATCTCTTAACCCACTCAACGATGCTTTTAAGCCTATAATTAATGGAATATGGTTCTCCCTTCAGGAAAGAATAGACCTTTATCAGGACAGCCCTGCTCACACTTTTATGGGGCTACTCGTTTGAGTGGCCTCCAGGAACTGCTGGTGGATGCCTTAGAGTTTCATCCCAGAAGTCTCTGATATGGGTGAGAAATTGCATTAATTCAAATGAACTCCAAGGCTACTCATATCCAATGATCAGAAACAACTTTTTGTTCTACCAGCCATCCACAACATAGCTAACCATAGACATTTGATGAGGTCAAATGACAAACTAAGATTAAATACATAAAAGCATCCAGTAATACAATTCAGAAATCATAGAAATGTTGCAAATTTGTAAGTACACCTTTGCCAGTATCAAATTCTTCACAGACAAATTAAAAGGGCACACATGACACGCTCTTATGAATTAAGGTTCCAAAGTATTAAATCCCAATTTTGAAATCAAGTTTCCTTGTTACTGTGGGTTAAAAATCCGAAGTCCTAAATGTCCATAAACAATCCTCCCAAATGTACATTTGGTTCATTCTCAGTGACAGGGCTTTCATTGCCTGAATGGGACTGAGGGCTCCTTCAGTATCTGTAGCTTGGACTTCTGTCACTGACACAGGTGTGGGTCTCTCAGGGCCTTGGCTGTTTTATCAGTTTATCAACCCTCTCATGAACCATGCTTTTAAAGAGTCTAAAGAGTTACTAAGATACAATTTGATTTTACAGCACTATCCCCAAAATTTAAAAACAATCTCAAAAGCAAGCCAATCCCCCACTCTTAGAAGAGTGAAACTAGGCACATTTTTGTTCCCGGAATCCAGTAAAGACTTTGATCAAAGAACATAGTGGAAACTCAATGGCATTTGAGAGAAAGAGAAAGTCTCTTTGGTTTTAGCCTCACTAGAATGTCCATTAGTCTATGCCATGTAACTGAAATTTCTGACCTGCGAACTTCGAACCAGGAGGAAACTTTTAGCTTGACATTGATTTGTCACTATGAATTTGCCATGTGCAGTGCACAGCCCTGAGCATCTGTCACACATGGACTCTTGCGTTATCCTTCCTCTTTGATGACCTTGTTGTTTACACTGCAGTACTGAACTGTTTATGGGTTCTGTCGAGTGACATTACACCTCCAGGTCTGAGGCGTAGATTTGACAGTCCTATGCCGCCATGGCCATTTTCACTGCCTAGACCAAAGGCGGCTGCCTTTAGGACAACATTTCTTTCTCCAATATAATTGACAAATCCAGTGTCAGCTTGGGTCCACATGTGAAGGGCGTCACTTGAGCCTACGGTAGACCATATGTGTCAGTGCCGACAAGTTCTATAAAACATGTTTTCCTTATAATTGAGTCTTTGTCTCAGTCAAGCCTGCTTGGGAAAAACTGTACCTGAAGAGTAAGGCAAGGTGGACGGCTGCCTGAGACTTTCCTGCCCTGTAAACTCCTGCACACTCTCAAGTCAAGTGCCAGGTAAAGGTCTCTGTATACTAAAGACCCTCCAGGTGCCTTATTCATTCCGCTCCAGGTATTGCTCAGTCACCTGCAACTCCCTAATGCCCCTTTTCTTTATATCAGACCTTTACTTAAGTGGCTCGAAAGAAACAGCCACTCTCCCACACCATAAGCTGCAGCCATCAGCCAAAATCAAAGTATCTTATGGCTGGTGTAGTGGGTTGGATGGTGGCCCCCAAAAGGATATATCCATGTCCTAAGCCTTGACTGTTACCTCATTTGAAAAAAAAACGTTTTTGCAAACGTCATTAAGGATCTTGAGATGGGATTTCCATCCTATATTAGCTGGATGGGTCCTAAATAGAATGACAATTGTCCTTAATATACAAGAAGGGCAGAGGGATATTTGAGACACACAAAAGAGAAGATACAGACACAGAAAGGGGGTGATGTGAAGACACAGACCAAAACTGAGTGACGTGGCCTCAAGCCAAGGAAGCTGGCAACCACCAGAAGCTGAAAGAGGCAAGGGGTAGAATCTCCCCTAGAGCATCAGTAGGGAGAGCAGCCTTGCTGACACCTTGACAGCACACTTCTGGCCTCTACAACTGTGAGATCGTAAATTTCTATTGTGTTCAGCCTCCAAGTTTATTAGTCTCCCAGCAAGCACGGCACATTTATACAGCATGCATTAAACGTTTTCTAAGCTTCAGCAGTTTACTGCACAAACCTAAATATTTTCAAACAGTCAAAGGTTTCAACATCCCACCATACATTAAAGACCAAGGCAGTAGACTACCTTCCTTGGCAGTAACAAAAGATTTTCCACATGGACATTTTCCTCTCCAAAATGTCTGCTCCTTTCTTTTTATTTCTCAGTGTTCCCAGGTAATGCACCAAGTGTCAGGAACTTCTAATTACCTTTCAGCAAGTACAATGCCTTAATTCCATTTGGTTTGGAATAAATTAGGAAATAAGAGAAAAGAGAAAAGATGGAGGGCCGAATATTCCTGTTACTCTTGATAACCCTGGCTTGAGAATCCAGTTTGAATGAAATGATCACATAACTGAACCGCAGAATTGGGCAGATTTACTAACTAGTAATACACAGAATGAGAGAAACAGAAGACACTCACACTCTCAAGGGAGAGAACAGAATTAGTCAAGGCAAGCATGCTCACTTAATTCTTTTCAAGCTTTCTATATAAATCACTTGATCACCCTGGGGCAGAGTCAGTAAAGAAGCAGCGCTGATAGGACCCTACGAGCTCTCTTGACAGGACTGAAACATCAGGAGCAGGAAAGCAACATTCCCTCACTCCCCACCACCGCCACCCCCAGCAGTAAAAATATGATCATCCACATAGACAATGTAAAGAAATCAGAAACTACGCTAACTCTGATTCACTCTTAGTATACCAACAGCTAATCGGGAGCCTTGTGAAAAAACATCTTGATTACTTGCTAATAAAACTCCTTAGGGGCCTGGGGGAAGATGGCGGAAGAGTAAGACACGGAGATCACCTTCCTCCCCACAGATACACCAGAAATACATCTACACGTGGAACAGCTCCTACAGACCACATTCTGAACGCTGGCAGAAGACCTCAGACCCCCCAAAAGGCAAGAAACTCCCCATGCACTCTGGGTAGGGCAAAAGAAAAAAGAATAAACAGAGACAAAAGGATAGGGACGGGACCTGCACCAGTGGGAGGCAGCTGTGAGGCAGGAAAGGTTTCCACACACTAGGAAGCCCCTTCAAGGGCAGAGACTGCAGGTGGCAGAGGGGGAAAGCTTGGGAGTAGCGGAAGAGAGCACAGCAACAGGGGTGCGGAGGGCAAAGCGGAGAGATTCCCGCACAGAGGATGGGTGCTGACCGGCACTCACCAGCCGGAGGCTTGTCTGCTCGGCCACCGGCGCGGGCGGGGCTGTGAGCTGAGGCTCGGGTTTCAGGTTTCTGTCGGGAGCACAGGGAGAGGACTGGGGTTGGCAGCCTGAACACAGCCTGAAGGGGTAAGTGCACCACGGCTGGCCGGGAGGGAGTCCGGGAAAAAGTCTGGACCTGCCGAAGAGGCAAGAGACTTTTTCTTCCCTCTTTGTTTCCTGGTGCACGAGGAGAGGGGATTAAGAGCGCTGCTTAAAGGAGCTCCAGAGACGGGCGCGAGCCGCGGCTAAAAGCGCGGACCCCAGAGGCGGGCGTGGGATGCTGGGGCTGCTGCTGCCACCGCCAAGAGGCCTGTGTGCGAGCGCAGGTCACTGTCCACACTCCCTTTCCGGGGAGGCTGTGCAGCCCGCCACTGCCGGGGTCCCGGGATCCAGGGACAGCTTCCCCGGGAGAGTGCACGGCACACCTCGGGCTGGTGCAACATCACGCCGGCCTCTGCCGCCGCAGGCTCGCCCCGCACTCCGTACCCCTCCCTCCCCCAGGCCTGAGTGAGTCAGAGTCCCCGAAGCAGCTGTTCCTTTAACCCCATCCTGTCTGAGCGAAGAACAGATGCCCTCCGGCGACCTACATGCAGAGGCGGGGCCAAATCCAAAGCTGAGCCCCGGGAGCTGTGCGAAGAAAGAAGAGAAAGGAAAATCCCTCCCAGCAGCCTCAGAAGCAGCGGATTAAAGCTCCACAATCAACTTGTATCCTGCATCTGTGGAATACATGAATAGACAAGGAATCATCCCAACTTGAGGAGGTGGACTTTGAGAGCAAGATTTATGATTTTCTCCTCTTTTCCTCTTTTTGAACAACACAATAAGTGAAATGAAAAATACTCTAGATTGGATCAATAGCAGAATAACTGAGGCAGAAGAACGGTAAGTGACCTGGAAGATAAAATAGTGGAAATAACTACTGCAGAGCAGAAGAAAGAAAAAAGAATGAAAAGAACTGAGGACAGTCTCAGAGACTCCTGGGACAACACTAAACGCACCAACATTCGAATTATAGGGGTTCCAGAAGAAGAAGAGAAAAAGAAAGGGACTGAGAAAATATTTGAAGAGATTATAGTTGAAAACTTCCCTAATATGGGAAAGGAAATAGTTAATCAAGTCCAGGACGCACAGAGCGTCCCATACAGGAAAAATCCAAGGAGAAACACGTCAAGACACATATTAATCAAACTGTCAAAAATTAAATACAAAGAAAACCTATTAAAAGCAGCAAGGGAAAAACAACAAATAACACACAAGGGAATCCCCATAACGTTAACAGCTGATCTTGCAGCAGAAACTCTGCAAGCAAGAGGGGACTGGCAGGACATATTTAAAATGATGAAGGAGAAAAACCTACAACCAAGATTACTCTACCCAGCAAGGAGCTCATTCAGATTTGATGGAGAAATTAAAACCTTTACAGACAAGCAAAAGCTGAGAGGGTTCAGCACCACCAAACCAGCTTTACAACAAATGCTAAAGGAATTTCTCTAGGCAAGAAACACAAGAGAAGGAAAAGAACTACAATAACGAACCCAAAACAATTAAGAAAATGGGAATAGGAACACACATATCGATAATTACCTTAAATGTAAATGGACTAAATGCTCCCACCAAAAGACACAGATTGGCTGAATGGATACAAAAACAAGACCCATATATATGCTGTCTACAAGAGACCCACTTCAGACCTAGAGACACATACAGACTGAAAGTAAGGGGATGGAAAAAGATATTCCATGCAAATCGAAATCAAAAGAAAGCTGGAGTAGCAGTTCTCATATCAGTCAAAATAGACTTTAAAATAAAGACTATTAGAAGACACAAAGAAGGACACTACCTAATGATCAAGGGATCGATCCAAGAAGGAGATATAACAATTGTAAATATTTAGGCACCCAACATAGGAGCACCTCAATACATAAGGCAAATACTAACAGCCATAAAAGGGGAAATCGACAGTAGCACATTCATAGTAGGGAACTTTAACACCCCACTTTCACTAATGGACAGATCATCCAAAATGAAAATAAATAAGGAAACACAAGCTTTAAATGATACATTAAACAAGATGGACTTAATTGATATTTATAGGACATTCCATCCAAAAACAACAGAATACACATTTTTCTCAAGTGCTCATGGAACATTCTGCAGGATAGATCATATCTTGGGTCACAAATCAAGCCCTGGTAAATTTAAGAAAATTGAAATTGTATCAAGTATCTTTTCTGACCACAACGCTATGAGACTAGATATCAATTACAGGAAAAGATCTGTAAAAAATACAAACACATGGAGGCTAAACAATACACTACTTAATAATGAAGTGATCATTGAAGAAATCAAAGAGGAAATCAAAAAATACCTAGAAACAAATGACAATGGAGACACCACAACCCAAAACCTAGGAGAGGCAGCAAAAGCAGTTCTAAGAGGGAAGTTTATAGCAATACAATCCTACCTTAAGAAACAGGAAACATGTCGAATAAACAACCTAAACTTGCACCTAAAGCAATTAAGAGAAAGAAGAAGAACAACAACAAAAAAAACCCAAAGTTAGCAGAAGGAAAGAAATCATAAAAATCAGATCAGAAATAAATGAAAAAGAAATGAAGGAAACGATAGCAAAGATCAATAAAACTAAAAGCTGGTTCTTTGAGAAGATAAACAAAATTGATAAACCATTAGCCAGACTCATCAAGAAAAAAAGGGAGAAGACTCAAATCAATAGAATTAGAAATGAAAAAGGAAAAGTAACCACTGACACTGCAGAAATACAAAAGATCAGGAGAGATTACTACAAGCAACTCTATGCCAATAAAATGGACAACCTGGAAGAAATGGACAAATTCTTAGAAATGCACAACCTGCCAAGACTGAATCAGGAAGAAATAGAAAATATGAACAGACCAATCACAAGCACTGAAATTGAAACTGTGATTAAAAATCTTCCAACAAACAAAAACCCAGGACCAGATGGCTTCACAGGTGAATTCTATCAAACATTTAGAGAAGAGCTAACACCTATCCTTCTCAAACTCTTCCAAAATATAGCAGAAGGAGGAACACTCCCAAACTCATTCTACAAGGCCACCATCACCCTGATACCAAAACCAGACAAGGATGTCACAAAGAAAGAAAACTACAGGCCAATAACACTGATGAACATAGATGCAAAAATCCTCAACAAAATACTAGCAAACAGAATCAAACAGCACATTAAAAGGATCATACACCATGATCAAGTGGGGTTTATTCCAGGAATGCAAGCATTCTTCAATATACGCAAATCAATCAACGTGATATACCATATTAAAAAATGGAAGGAGAAAAACCATATGATCATCTCAATAGATGCAGAGAAAGCTTTTGACAAAATTCAACAACCATTTATGATAAAAACCCTGCAGAAAGTAGGCATAGAGGGAACTTTCCTTAACATAATAAAGGCCATATATGACAAACCCACAGCCAACATTGTCCTCAATGGTGAAAAACTGAAAGCATTTCCAATAAGATCAGGAACAAAACAAGGTTGCCCACTCTCACCAATCTAATTCAACATAGTTTTGAAAGTTTTAGCCACAGTAATCAGAGAAGAAAAGGAAATAAAAGGAATCCAAATCGGAAAAGAAGAAGTAAAGCTGTTACTGTTTGCAGATGACATGATACTATACATAGAGAATCCTAAAGATGCTACCAGAAAACTACTAGAGCTAATCAATGAATTTGGTAAAGTAGCAGGATACAAAATTAATGCACAGAAATCTCTGGCATTCCTATACACTAATGATGAAAAATCTGAAAGTGAAATCAAGAAAACACTCCCATTTACCACTGCAACAAAAAGAATAAAATTTCTAGGAATAAACCTACCTAAGGAGACAAAAGACCTGTATGCAGAAAATTATAAGACACTGATGAAAGAAATTAAAGATGATACAAATAGATGGAGAGATATACCATGTTCTTGGATGGCAAGAATCAACATTGTGAAAATGACTCTACTACCCAAAGCAATCTACAGATTCAATGCAATCCCTATCAAACTACCACTGGCATTTTTCACAGAACTCGAGCAACAAATATCACAATTTGTATGGAAACACAAAAGACCCCGAATAGCCAAGGCAATCTTGAGAACGTAAAACCGAGCTGGAGGAATCAGGCTCCCTGACTTCAGACTATACTACAAAGCTACAGTAATCAAGACAGTATGGTACTGGCACAAAAACAGAAAGATAGATCAATGGAACAGGATAGAAAGCCCAGAGATAAACCCACACACATATGGTCACCTTATCTTTGATAAAGGAGGCAAGAATGTACAGTGGAGAAAGGACAGCCTCTTCAATAAGTGGTGCTGGGAAAACTGGACAGGGACATGTAAAAGTATGAGATTTGATCCCTCCCTAACACCATACATAATAGTAAGCTCAAAATGGATTAAAGATCTAAATGTAAGGCCAGAAACTATCAAACTCTTAGAGGAAAACATAGGCAGAACACTCCATGACATAAATCACAGCAAGATCCTTTTTGACCCACCTCCTAGAGAAATGGAAATCAAAACAAAAATAAACACATGGGACCTAATGAAACTTCAAAGCTTTCGCACAGCAAAGGAAACCATAAACAAGACCAAAAGACAACCCACAGAATGGGAGAAAATATTTGCAAATGAAGCAACGGACAAAGGATTAATCTCCAAAATTTATAAGCAGCTCATGCAGCTCAATAACAAAAAAACAAACAACCCAATCCAAAAATGGGCAGAAGACCTAAATAGACATTTCTCCACAGAAGATATACAGACTGCCAACAAACACATGAAAGAATGCTCAACATCATTAATCATTAGAGAAATGCAACTCAAAACTACAATGAGATATCATCTCACACCAGTCAGAATGGCCATCATTAAGAAATCTAGAAACAATAAATGCTGGAGAGGGTGTGGAGAAAAGGGAACACTCTTGCACTGCTGGTGGGAATGTGAATTGGTACAGCCACTATGGAGAACAATATGGAGGTTCCTTAAAAAACTACAAATAGAACTACCATATGACCCAGCAATCCCATTACTGGGTATATACCCTGAGAAAACCATAATTCAAAAAGAGTGATGTACCAAAATGTTCATTGCAGCTCTATTTACAATAGCCCGGAGATGGAAACAAGCTAAGTGTCTATCATCAGATGAATGGAAAAAGAAGATGTGGCACATATATACGATGGAATATTACTCAGCCATAAAAAGAAATGAAATTGAGTTATTTGTAGTGAGGTGGATGGACCTAGAGTCTGTCATACAGAGTGAAGTAAGTCAGAAAGAGAAAGACAAATACCGTATGCTAACACATATATATAGAATTTAAGAAAAAAAATGTGATGAAGAACCTAGAGGTAAGACAGGAATAAAGACACAGACCTGGGGCTTCCCTGGTGGCGCAGTGGTTGAGAGTCTGCCTGCCGATGCAGGGGACACGGGTTCGTGCCCAGGTCTAGGAAGATCCCACATGCCGCGGAGCGGCTGGGACCGTGAGCCATGGCGGCTGAGCCGGCGCGTCCGGAGCCTGTGCTCCGCAACACGAGAGGCCACAACAGTGAGAGTCCCGCGTACCGCAAAAAAAAAAAAAAAAAAAAGACACAGACCTTCTAGAGAATGGACTTGAGGATATGGGGAGGGGGAAGGGTAAGCTGTGATACACTACCAAATATAAGGTCGCTAGCTAGTGGGAAGCAGCCGCATAGCACAGGGAGATCAGCTCGGGGCTTTGTGACCACCTGGAGGGGTGGGATAGGGAGGGTGGGAGGGAGGGAGACGCAAGAGGGAAGAGATATGGGAACATATGTTTATGTATAACTGATTCACTTTGTTATAAAACAGAAACTAACACACCATTGTAAAGCAATTATACTCCAATTAATATGTAAAAAAATATGTCATGAAGAACCTAGGGGTAAGACAGGAATAAAGACACAGACCTACTCGAGAATGGACTTGAGGATATGGGGAAGGGGAAGGGGAAGCTGTGACAAAGCGAGAAAGTGCCATGGGCATATATACACTACCAAACGTAAAATAGATAGCTAGTGGGAAGCAGCCACGTGGCACAGAGACATCAGCTCGGTGCTCTGTGACCACCTAGAGGGGTGGGATAGGGAGGGGGGGAGGGAGGGAGATGCAAGAGGGAAGAGATATGGGAACATGTGTGTATGTATGACTGATTCGCTTTGTTATAAGTCAGAAACTAACACACCATTGTAAAGCAATTATATTCCAATAAAGATGTAAAAAAAATATAAATGGTTTAAAACAGCACGTAAATATCTATGTATTGCTAGGAAAGAGATAATTTAATGATGAGCTTTCTTTATTAGTCATATTTTATACTGTTAGAAGAATGAGACTGTCAACTGAATTCTGTTCCCCCAAAATTCATATATTCAAGCTCTAAGAAAGTGATGGTATTTGGAGATGGGGCCTTTGGCAGGTAATTAGATTAAATGATGTCATGAGGATTAGGCTCTATTAGTGCCCCTATAAGAAGAAACCAGAGAATTTTTTCTGTCTCTCTCCAACATGTGAGGACACAGTGAAAAGACAGTTGTCTGCAAGCCAGCAAGAGAGCCCTCACCAGGCACTGAATTGGCCAGCACCGTGATCTTAGACTTCCAAGCCTCTAGAACTGTGAGTTGTTAAAGTCACTAAGCCTATAGTATTATGTTATGGCAGCTTGAGCTATAAGAGTACTAAATGGAAGAGACATGGAGGAACCCTAAACGCATATTGCTAAATGAAAGATGCCAAACTGAAATGGATACATGCTGTATGATTTCAGCTATAGGACATCCTGGAAAACGGAGGGCACTTAAGCTATTCTGTATGACACTGTAATGGTCAATGCTTGTCATACATTCGTCAAAACCCATAGGATATACAACAGAGTAAACTGTAATGTAAACTATGGATATTAGTTAATAATAATGTATGAACATTGGCTCATCAATTGTAAAAAAATGCCCCACACTAATGCAAGACGTTAATAATAGGGGAAAGTGTGGTTTGGGGAATAGATGTGAGGGGGTGTATGGGAACTCAATACTCTGCTCAAAAATTCTCTTTAAACTTAAAACTACTGTAAATATAGTCTACCAATTTATTTAAACAAAATAAATCTAAGTTGCCTCATCATATTGTGAGGTTAGTAACCATCTTATAGTTTTTCTATATTCTATTTCTATTTCTAAAGACCTACTTCTTTAATGTTCATTTCTATCTTCTTTTATCCTTGTAAAAAATATATCAAATGTTTTGTATTATTTCACCTCCCAGCCTATTATCTTTTTAGTTATATGTCTTTCACAAACATTCATTAGAAACTACATTAGATATCCTTGACTTATTACACTCTATGCCCATTACTATTCTCACCACCTCCCTCGTAATGCTTGAACCTTGGCTATGACCCATTGTCACCTCTGGACAAATAGTTTCTGCTCTATTTTCTGTCTTCTGTCCTTCTGGGCCACTTCTATCTACCATCATTACCCAAAGAACTGACTTTACAGATTCTATATGCCAGTGTGTAAGACTTGCAGCGTTTTAAGAAGTATCCCAACTTCATGATGGTGATTTGGGGTCATTACTAAAGCACTCAGGATCATACATATTCTTTTAAGGTAGTTTTACAGGACAACGCACATTGGTATTTTTCTCCTATTAACAGAGTAGGAAATTGTGGGTTGATGTGCAGTTATTTTGATTAAGAAAGCAAGATATGAACACTGCTTCTTTGCTGGGGTACTTGGCACTGCTCTTTCTCGTGCTGGGACATATTTTGCGCCTTTACAGCCTTGCATCTAGGCGTACTGATCAGACTAATGTTTGGCTTTATTGGATACGTTGACCAGTCTGATTGATATTCTGGTACATACAGGGTACTTGGTCATGGTTGCTCACCTCTGAACCTCAGCTTCATCACCTGCAAAGTTCAACTAATAGCATATCCGCTTTGTGGGGTTTTTAGGGATTTGGCAAGCGTCATAGTGCCTGGTACATGCTAGAGACTCAGGTGATGCAGTAATTATTCAAATGTGCATTTTCAGTGGATCCTTCCCACCTGGACAGGGTGACTTAACAGCTTTGGGAGAGTAAGAGCAGGACAAACAGCAAGGGCAGCATGGGCCAAGGGAAGGAGGTGAGAACTGACATGCAGGGAGCCCTCTTGCTGGTATCACCAGAGGGCCCATAGTGAGCCAGGATGTGGGGAGAGACTGGCCGCTCAGTAAGACCAGGCCAAGAAAGGCCGTGTGAGGGGGCTTAGCTTTTACCTTGTGGTAGAGGCCATCCAAAGGAGAAAGTGGAAGATGGGTAGGTATAGACTTCTCCCTTAGGAATTGTCCTCAGGGTCTGTTTATCTCCTGGCAGGGTGCGTTCAACGAGTTGGCCGCTCCAGCACATTCTAGAGAGGACTGGCCAGGTCTGACCTTCTGGAGATACAGCCCTGACCTCCTGGCCACCTCACTGAGGAGAGGGCTCATGGGGGAATCAGCTTCACTCTGCATCTGTCCACCAGTCCTGCACCCTGGACTCCAGGACCACTCACTTGCAAGAGGCACATCCAGCTGCCAGAGGGAAGTGACATTTCCTGACTCATCTGGCTAAGAATGAGCAGAGTATCGCTGACCATTCCAGGGGAGTAGATGCCACAGAAGATCAGGATGCGGACAAGCCACAGAAGATCAGAAGGAACAAAGGTCAGTCCACGTGGGAGTTCACATGGGTGCCTCACAGTCCCCAACAGGCCCTCGAGTTTCCCTTCCAGCCCAACACACACTCCACCTGCCCACAGTCACCTGTGCCACCATCACAGAGCCCCACAGAGCTCCAAACATCCTCAAACACACAAACTCCCTACTTATGAGCAAATACCTGATTGTGTGCCCAGAACCCTCCTGCTCCAATATACATGCACTACAAACCCCAATAAAATCACAGCCACAGTCTTGAATACAAAAACACACCCCCAACAGCCCCTGATAATCAAACACCTAAATCCTCATACCCCACAAAAATCCACCCAACCCCATATAACCCCTCAATGCAAACACACAAACCCTTCAACAATAGCCAAATATATTCAAACCAAACTCACAGACTTCTTAATAGAAGACACAACCCCCCAAATCCAAGTAGAACACATACAGTCCGCACACAGCTGTCAACATCCACGTATGTACAATGCCTCAGAAGCTGAGACAAACACAAAATACCATGAGAGAGACACAATGTTTCCAACCTTCTCCTAAATACTCCCCCCAGAACACATCATGACCTCACACCCCCGATACAAACACACACCCATCTCCCTCTTGAGACACTATAAACCGCCTCTGTCACACCCCCTGATGATACACACACAGCTGGCGGCCCCTATTTACACTGACAACCCCAATCTCTGCAAATTCCTCCACATCAAAAATACACTCCCTGGACTCTTACCCTACAGGATGAGCATGTGTATAACCCCTGCACTCGGAATACACACGGATCCAACACACAGAGCATTAAAATGCACACCCCTACCTCTTCTCAAATGCCTGCACACATAGCCTCAAAACACCCAGAAGCAGCCCACCACCCAGCCACACCATGCTACACCAACCGTACACTCACAAAGGCACTCATGCCCCTCATCTCTCCCCAGATCACACATACACAGTCTCTACACAGCTTTACTATTACCCCAAACCATCCTATGCCCTAAACATACATCCAAGAGTTCCCCACACAGCCCTAACCGATGATAGAGGAAGCTGTACCAGGGGCATCACGGTACCCTGAACGGGCAAATGCCGCTGAGGTAAGTGCCTCCTATGTTGCTGCATTTCTTGCTGCTGTTGCAAGTCATCCCTTGACCCCACCCAGGCTGACTGGGACACCCTAAACAGGAAGTGGCAGCGTATGAGTCAGGAAGAGGAAACTCCATTCCAGGTGTTCCCTGTCACCATCCATTGCACCAAAACATCAGATGACCAGCATGAACAAGAAACAGAGACATGTAACTATACCATGGTTGAAAGGCAAATTTTTCTAGAAAACATTTGTCCAAGGGAAGGGGGAGAAGGGTGTTCCCCCTAATTCTAAAGCCATGCAGTTACGATTCAAAGAAACGGCAGACACAGTCCAACAGGCGTGGGACTGCATCCATGTTGTAGCTGGATACGAAAAAGATAAGTTTTCGGAAGCCCCAAATCTCGCTTGCCAGTAAAGGCACATGGGCCCCGCTGCCCCATTGGCCAGGAACCCAGCAGAGGACCCTTAAGGGATATAGGGACTTCTGGGACCCTTACTGAGCTCCACCAAGGGGTGGTGCCATCACACAGCTCCATCCTTCATGAGATGACTAACAGACCTCCCTGTATTGGCAGCTCTGGAGATGGGGGTCCCTAATGATGTCAACTTGAGACCGCCCAAGCACAAGTTAGAAATTTTTGCTCAGGCGCTGCAGACTCTTCCGGAGACTGGAGTGATGGGTAGCCGTCACCTCTCCGAATCCTGTACCCTGACCTCTGCCAACGCCTCTGCCTTAGGGACCTGGCAGATCCCTGGAGCGTGGCCTTCCTCTGGGACACTTGCCCATATACTTCTCTAATTTTCCTTGGGACACACATAAACAAATTTTCTTATGGCTCTCATTGACAACGGGAGCTCAAATTACAGTGCCTCCTGGGAACCCCTCCAATTATAAGCAAGGGCCACACTTTAGATTACAAGGCATAGTAGTCAGGGGAGTAGAAAGCATTCAACTTCCATTGAATGTCACTATTGAAACAATCTTTATTAAAAATCTTTTAGTGGTGGTAGCCCCTTTGGCCCTACCCTTTCCCGTTACAGCTATGGATGCCTTGATGTACTGCAACGCCATTTGGAACAAACCCAAATTCCTGGCCTTCCTGGTGGAAGCTGAAACTGGGAGCCCATAAGACTGCCACCTAAGACAGTAAATATCCCCCAATAACATGTATGACAGGGGGCTGTGGGATTGCAGCCCATAATTCAGAATTTATGAAAAGAAGAAGTCATTAAACACACCATTTCTCCTTTTCAATTTCCCCATTTGGCTGCTATTAAAGCCTGCTATTAATGAGTGGTGACTTATAATCAACTACTGAAATATAAGTGCTGCTACCCACTATTAAGGCTCCCATTTCCAACATTGTCCAGTTCATTGAGGATATCCAAAGGGCTCCAGGGAATTACTTTGCTGTGACAATCTAGCTGTTATGTTCTATTCAGTACCAGTTATTAAGGAGTCCCAGCTGCAGTCTACTTTTACTTCAGAAGGCACCCAGTATGTTTTAACCTGTCTGCCTACTGGCTATCTTAACAGCCCAGCTATTGCCCACAGTCTTTGCTGGCAAGACCTGGGGTCCCCTTGCACCGTCTGGCACTATACTGAGGTTCTAATCCAGAGCCCCTCAGGAGACTGGTGCACAAGGCCCTAACATGGTTGGTGACCCATCTATAACATACAGGTGGGCTATTTATTGCCCCACATAAAATTCAAGGGCTGTCCACAACTTAAATTTCTGGGCATTAACTGATCCTCTAAAAGCCAGAAAATTCCTTTTGCAGCTAAACCTCAGCTGTTAACTATTCAGCCCCCCAACACACTATAGCAAGCCCAACACATCTTACTTAGGTCTCTCCACACTTTGGAGGCAACGAATACCACACTTGTCTATCATTCTTAGACCCATTTATGCAGCCACGTACAAACCCTCCATAGTTTACTGGCCAAGAGCTAAACAATAAGCTTTATAGCAGGCACAAAGCTCAATTAGTCAAGCCCTCCCACTGGTTCCCCCTGGCTGCTCCTTCTGGGCTGAGAATGGACTATGTGTCCCGGACCCTTTGGACTAACACAGTTCCTCCTAGCTGCCTGTGGGCTTCTGCACCAGATGGCTGCTCTCTACACCACTACACCCCCTCAGAACCGATTTGGGAACTGGTTCCTTGGTTTTGGTCTTGGTTTTGTGTGCACTGATGCCAGAATTTGTTTGCGTCTTTTGCGTTTGGGTGTACAAAATGGGAAATACTCCATCAACCCTGAAGGAGAGCCCTTTGGGGCCTATAGTAGATAAATGGGTGTAACATAGCCCTGAGCCTATGACTAAGAAAGACATGTATACTATTGTAATAGGGTGTGGACCCAAAATATAGGATCACAAGGGCGGTAGCCCCTAAATGGCTCACTCAATTTTTATAGGATCTCGCAGTTAGAAGTGTTTTGCAAAACAGCAAGCTGCACCGGCAGTTGTTCCACCTGCCCACCCTCCCCCCATGCCGCCATCATATTCACCACCTCCTGTTTCCCCTACCCACGGGGATCAAATAGAAGTTTCTGTGTTAACCCCCAGAGGACAGGAGCCTGATTTAGTATCACCATCTAAGACTCCACAAGCCACCCAATTTGGACTGGGAGCCACATCCACAGCAGGGCAAGTTCCCTTGTGCGGACATCCTATAAGAGGCCAGGGGACTCCCTTGGCCTTGAGGCGTCCGATTCTAATTTCCCCACAGGAGCCCCAGGGAACTTTGACAGTGGGGAACGAGTTGATTGACTCTCCAATAGATACCACTCCCCAAACCCTCCCTGTTTATCTTAAGAGGCTTGTAAATATTAAACAAAGGGGAAACAAAGTCATCCTAGGAAAAACTTGCCTGTATCTTTGAGATGCAAATGTCCTTTCTGGTCTTCTCAGGAACTCTCATCTCTGCCATCTTTCTAAAATGCACCTTTTTGAAAGAGGGTAAAGTAATTTAGAAACTGGCTTATCAAGGATAAATAAAAAACCTAAGTGTCTTTTCTGTAAAAATTCAGCCATCTAGACAAGTGAGTTGGATTTGTTCCATCTGCCAGAAACCTAATTTGAATCCAACCTCTTTTTCTAAACTGATGGGCTTCACATGGCTGTACCTGACTCAGTGCTGAAATTCTGAAATGACAACCATGACGTCTCTGTATGTTTGTGTCCTTGTATGTGTCTTTGTCTTTGGATAACATTGCTGAGGTTGATTTGTGGATGAGCTCTATTTAACTGGCTTAAAGAAAAGTAAGCACTTACACACCAAACTATTCTAAATACAAGAGAAACTGAGCTAAATGAGCTTCAGGTTCATGTGAACTGGGAAATAGTCAGTATTAATTAAGACCTGGTATTAACGTTCGTTTGTTGATCTAATTAATATAGACATGCTGTTAGAGTCATCAACATTAAGTATAATACTTTTATTGTGCCTACGTTTAATATAAGCTAAATAAAATCTTGTTATATCTGTTGCAAATTTGTCAGCAAGGAAATAACTTGATGTGAAGAAACTTTTAAGGAAAGAAAATGCAAATGAGGTAAGAGCTTTAGGTGAACTTTTTAAAATACTTATCTTTTAGGAAGGTCTATCTAAAATTAATCTCTCCAGATATTTGAACACTTGAAAGTCAGAATTGTGCTAAAGTAAGTGACAGAAGGTTTATGGAAAGTGGACCCTGAAAAAAAGAGTTCTGTACGTGGTCAGGACTAAGTTTAAAATAAGTTTAATTGAGTAAATACGTTTTAAAAGTAAGCTGGTGCACAACTTGAATTTCGCTTTTCTCTCTGTTAAGAAGACAAGGTTTCTTAAGATTTTGGACTGCCTTTGATACCAGATTTTAAGTTTTTCTACCTTTTAAGAGATCTGTTCTGTACTTGCCTTTGAAATCTTTTATTGTTACTTTGGCTAAGTGAATAACTATTGTTTCACAGTGACATGGCATCCTATCTGTTTTAAACCCTTTTCTTATTTTTTTGACAAAACTTCCCAAATCAAATTATAATGAAGTTCCTTTGACCTCTAGCTAACTTTGGGGTGCTTCAAAGGGCCCCTGAAACACCCCAAAGAGAGATATTAACTAATTAGGTTGAATGACACAGGAAGTGTTGTCAAATAAGCAATAAATCTTCTTAGGTTCTATTGTATGCCAAATGACACAGGTATTCTACAGATTATATGGAGTTCCTAAAATCTGGTATGTCCTGGTAAAATGTTACCAGTCAGAATTCTCTTTATTGTCTGAAAGTGTTGCATGTCACCGCAGTAACCACGTTACTTTCTCAATTGCACTGTAATCAGATTGAAACGTGCCTTCTTAAGTCTTTCACCATTGTACACAGTCATGGTTTCACTCTGATGCCTTTGCAAAAATGCTTCCTCTTCAAGAAGATTTATAGAAAGGACCTTTGCATAAATACAAGTTTCTGATTTTCAAACCATAAAGGTGAACTGGGTAAGAACTTGAAGAATTCTAATGGGAAACCTGATGGCTTCATAAAGCTGTTAACAAAAACGATTAGTTGCACATGCCTGGGTAAAAGGGTTATACTTATGGTTATAATTTTGGTTATAATTATGGTTATAATTTTTATGGTTTCTATCTGAAAAATGACTGTTTTAACTCTGTGTTTTCCAGGTGTAAGCAAAACGCTCCCCTTAAACTCATTATGATTTACAGTCATTTGTTAAATTATACCCTTGTAAGCAGAATTGAAACATTTATCTTTTTCTCTCTACCTGGGTGATCCTGCCAGTAGCATATGCTTGTCCCAAAGATTAAGCCATGCACGTCTAAGTACGCACTGCTGGTACACTGAAACAGCGGATGGCTCACTAAATCAGTTATGGTACCTCTGGTCGCTCGCTATTGCAATTGGATTACAAGTAGTTATACTGATCATTGTTCTTTGTTTCCAGATTGTTTGCTCTTTGTGTCTCCCTGCTGTACTGTGTCTTTGTTAACGTTACTAGCTGCATTACTTATATCCTGTCTACTTTATAAGACTGGCGTCTCTTACAGTACCCAGTATGGAACCAGGCCTCCAACAATACTTCAATGGCTAAACATCTTGAGAAAATAGACCACATTTATAACATGAAATAATTGTAATAGTGTGATTCTAGGTACAGGAGGAAGCAACAAGGGAAAATGTCTCCTGGATCATAATTAGATAGAGGATCCAGAAGATCTTTAATTAGCAATAGGGCCTAATCCAAAAACTAGCACCTGGAGTGGCATATCAAGAATTCTCCCCTGACCTGGGATGAGCCTTTCCAGAGAGGAACAAAAAAAACAAAAAACCAACGTTTGGAACACTGGCACCAATGGTGGACACTCCCGGAAAGATCCATCTGATGAAGCAATTAGAAGGGCCGTCACCCCCTTTTATCCACAAGACTGTGGAATGGACATTGACAGTAGGGAATTGTAACAGGGAAGAGCCAAATCGGACTCCACATGGGATCTGTTCCTTTTACTTTAACCTTTGCCTTCTGCTGCTTTTGTTCACTAAAAGGATACTGTCTGTTCCTGTACATAATGGCCTGCCTCGGGGAACCCTGTCCCTCTGTCTGAATGTTAAACCAAAGTGCCTTTGTTCAGGGAAACATATGGACTCCTTCCACCTGTGGATGGCTACAATTAAGAAGAAATTAACACATCTCCTCCCCGAGGCTGGCCATTCCAGGGGCTATTCGCAAAACTTATGGCCTTCTTACTTTACCTCCTCATCTCCTCCCCATCTCTGTATTATAAAAGAAACTGGCACCCAAACCCCGATAAGATGGTTATTTTGAGACTTTACTCTGCCATCTTCTCGGTCTGCTGGCTTTCTGAATAAAGTCATATTCCTTGCCTCAACACCTCATCTCCGATTTATGGCCTGTCGTGCGGCAAGCAGAGCAACCTTGGACTTGGTAACATCTTTACTCAGGACACGGTGTCACAAAGTGGGACACTGTTTTCTGTTTGTTTTGTTTTTGTTTTGGGCCGTGCCAAGTGGCTCGTGGGATCGTAGTTCCTCGACCAGAGATCCAACCCGCGCTCCCTGCAGTGGAAGCTCGGAGTCCTCACCAATGGACTCCCAGGGAATTCCCATGGGACACTCTTACCTGGCAGTCACGGCCCTCACCTTTGTGAGGCAGAGGTAGTAGTGTAGCAGGACTGAGAACGGTGTGACGTTTAAAGATTAGGTGGTGAAAGCAGGATTTCACAGGACGTTAATCCAGTGATACTTGCGGAGAAATGTTGTCAATTCAGCGTTAAGAAGACTGTGGACAAGGTGTGGAGTTTGCAAATAAACTTCATTTTCTAGAGTCAAATCTGCCAAGGCTTCCACTAAATTTGCAGTTGTGGCTATAACCTTAAGACACCTGAGACAGGCAAAAGCAACTGAATCAAGTTGTATGCTATAACAGGCAATAGGCCTGTGTTTACTACCATGCTCACACAGTTCTGCGCGGCCTGATTATGCCTTTCATGCACAAATAAAGGAAAAGGTTTTGAATAACCTAAAGTTAATCTATTAAGTAGAGATCTCTTTTCGAACTTAAAAGGGCTAATATACTTTGCCTCCAGTGGAGATCTCACCTTAAAGTATCCGGATCGGGCTTCCCTGGTGGCGCAGTGGTTGACAGTTCACCTGCCGATGCAGGGGACACGGGTTCGTGCCCCGGTCCGGGAAGATCCCACATGCCGCAGAGCGGCTGGGCCCGTGAGCCATGGCCGCTGAGCCTGCGTGTCCGGAGCCTGTGCTCCGCAACGGGAGAGGCCACAACAGTGAGAGGCCCGCGTACCGCAAAAAAAAAAAAAAAAAAAAAAGTTTACGGATCAACCTGAACCTGATAATTTGGGTAACCCTAAGGCAGGCAGCTCTTGCAGTGCTTGTTTTAGCCTTATAAAAACCTGCTTGTGTTTACCTTCCCAAGCAAAGGATTCAGGAACTAAATCTTTAATAAGTTCACAGAGTGGAAGAGGTAACAGAAAAATTTGGAACCTAGAGCTTGCAATAACCAGCTAAACCTAGAAATCCACAATGCTAGCACTTAGTTGTGAGTCTAGGAAGTTCCTGTATCAGCCTAATTCTCTCTGGAGATAGCTGAATTCCTTCAGTGCTTAGATTACGTCCTAGGTAATGAACAGCGTCTACGGATAATTGTAATTTTTCCTTTGTTCTTTCTCAGCTAACTGTTGCAGCAAATAAATGGAATCTTTTATGAATGCCTTATGGAACCTTTACAGTAGCTGAGTACAGCAGGAGGTTATCTCCATATGGTAAAAAGGCTGATTTCTCAGGGAACTAGAGGGTACTTAAATCTTGGTGAAGTACTTGGGAGGAAAAAAGAAGGAGTCCCAGTGAACCCTTGAGGCATAAAAGTGCAGGTATATTGTTGATTGTTCCAAGTAAAGCCATGTAGATATTGGCTGTTGGGTCTCCGGGATGCTGAAGAAAGGTGAACAAAGGTCTCCAACTGTAAACCATTTCAAGTCAGTTCAAGCTTGTGACACAAGGGTGGCTAGGTTTGGAACAACAGGAAAACAGGGGAAAACTATTTTTATTAACAGCTCCCAAGTCCTGGACAAATCGCCATCCTGCCAGGTTTCCAACCAGGCAAGATTGGCATGCTGCAGGGACGAGTACACGAATGATTACCTCCTGGGCAATTAGGTCTTCTACAATAGCTATGGGACCTTGTATGACCGCAGGCTTTAATAGCTGTTGAGGAAACCTAGGGAGAGGTTTAGCTACATCTATCTGAATCTTTATAGGTTTGCATTTTTTTATTCTTCTGATGTTAACACTGTCAGAAGTAGCCCCCAAATTTGCAGGCATCTCCATCCAATTAGGGAACTTTTGTTGAACTTCCGCTTTTAGGTCCAGGACAGATTGTAAGGAACATAACTGATCAGGTTCACGTTGATCAGGAAATTTTAAGGTGAGATCTCCACTGGAGGCAAAATGTACTGGCCCTTTGAAGTTAGAAAAGAGATCTCTACTGAATAGATTAACTGGGGCTATACTGCATAGCAGAAGGGAATCTTGGTTGAGATAAAAATTCTCTCTGAACTGTATTAGGTACTCCCACTATGGAAACATCCTCTTTACTCAGAGGGACCTGTTGTTCTTTGAGGGTGGGATTTAGAGTAGAAAGCACAGCTCTGGTTAGGGCTAGGGGTAGGGTGTTAAAGGGTTAGGTAATTATGTTTACAGTTAGGGTTAGAGTTTAATGTAGATTTCAAAGTAAAATATGAGAGTGGGGTTTCAAGTAGAAAGCATAGCTCCAGTATCAACTAAAATTTGGCCGTTTTTCATTATATTTTCCTCTGGGCTGTTTAAGGTCATTGCTGCTAATAGTTTACCAGAGAACCTCTGGAGTTCTGCCAACTAGGGGAGAGAGTCACGGGGGGCCCTCCCTTTGAGACAGATACGAGAGCATTTGTGAAGAGTTTGCATAGGACTTTTGAGGACACCTCTTTTTCCAGTGTCCTCACTGATTACAAATGAAACATCAACTTTGGGTCATCAAATTGATCATGGACCCCTAGGAGGTTGTAATGGGGGAGGCCCAGGTGTCATTTTGTGTTCCTTGCCTTAGAGCTGTTGTAACTGTAAGGCTATGAGCTTGGTGGATTTCTGTTTGTGATCTTGCTCCAAGGTCCTTTCAAAATGCTCAGCTATAGTCACGAGTTCAGTCAGGCCTATAGCCTCCCACCCTCTTTTCTGCCCTTTTATCAATCCACTCATCTCAGAAGATAATCCACTTACAAAGAGGGCAGTTAAAGCAGGCTGAGTGGCCTTTTTATTCCTTGGAACACCAACTGCTGTAAAAAGAGAGCTTCCAAACTGGCTGTAAAGTCTTCCACAGATTCACCCCTCTTTTGTTTGTATGAGTGAATAATAGAGCAATCATTAGGCCAATTAATAATAGACCAAGTGTGAGCAGGGAAGATTTTAGGAATAGCTTATAAAAGGTTAGTTGTTATTCTGCAAGCCTTTTTAGGTTGAGGATCTTGAATACCATCCTAGGGATTATGTCATTTTGCTTCCCACATCCATTCTGGGGCTTCCCCCAGTCCTACCAACATGTGTACAAGTGGATAAAGATCTAGCAGTTTGGGGACATACGCCCTGACAGTGACTCTAAGTTCTTTAAAAAATGTTGGGGGTTCCTCCAAGGTTTAGAGAATTCTTTGACTACAGCTCTCAGTTCAGTCTTTGACCAAGGGGTAAAGGACACCTGAGGGGGCTCACCTGCAACCTCAGGTAGTTTTACTTTAAATGGCAATTGTTAAATATTCTCTTTGGAATAGAGAAGTACTTCAGACAGGAAATGAGTAACACAAGAGTCCTCGGGTGACAACGGAAAGGGGGGGACAGTAGGAGGTACGTCTGCAGTCACATCCGTCCTACGGTCTTTTGTCTCAGGTACCTTTTGTCTCTTTAATGTTTCATTAGCTTTTTGTTCTAAGTCTCTAAACGAAGCTCTTTTGGAATCTTGAAACCGTCTGTAAACTTTTACATACCAAGTAAAGCAGGCATCTCATTCTCCCTGTGCAATCTGTGAACCCGTGCTCTCTAGTGGTTTCCTTAAATGTACAATCTTGTCTAACTGGAACATGCCCCACAATGACCACTGTAATTCTAGATCAATATTAGTATAATTTTTCCATCTTTCTAAATATCTACAACCTCCAGGACCATAGTTCTTAAATATAAAATAAGCAGGTGTGCCAGAAGCTGGCATTCTCAACTCTTGGGCGATAAAGGATCTCATTTCCTTAGCTAGCCTTTGTCAACCCAAAAGAACACACAAAAAACATGCGCCTTAATATATCAGCAGTAACAAAGAGATGTTACTATGTCCTGGACAAAAGAAGGCCTGGTATGCACCACCACCGATTCCCAGGGATCCTTGGACTGAGGAAAAAGATCCAAACGGCAAATCCCAAGGAAGGGGGACTGCAAACTGATTCCAAACAAAATGGAGAACTATAGCCACCACCAACAGCTCCAAGCATGGAAACTGGGGGCTGATTCCAAACAGATGGGCAAGTGCAGACTACACTGTCAGCAGTGCCCAGTGTGGAATCCAGGGAACAAAATTAGGGGCTATGGTTGACCACTCAAAAAATATACTGGCAATAACCAAGAGATGTTACTGTGTCCTGGGAATTTCCATCTGAAAGGCTAGGGGTTTGGCCTCAAGGAGAATCCTCTACCAGCCAAACTGACCTGCCCTGTAAAGGAAAGCCAGTTAGATTGGGAGCACAAACGCAAAGAGAATGGAGCTCAAACCAAGAGGAGCTTACCAACAACCTTCAGGAATGGCAAGAAAGACAGTGAACTCAAAGGAGTTGTGGGCACCACACCTGTTCCTCCTTGTCCCAAATGTTATCAGAAATTTGCTTCAGATCCCATCACTGCCACCAATATATTTACCTTTTTCTTTTTAAAAAGATAAGCATTTAATCATAAAATCATCTTGTTAGCAGTAGCAATCATAAGAGTGGATTTTAGAAAAGTGCACATACATATTTTTATACACAACATTTCTGGAGGGATACATATTAAACTGTTAGTGGCCACCTCTGCATGCCCCCAATGTATTAAAAAACAAAATTTAACGGAGTAAATTGGAAGATTTACTTTGAATTTTGAATAAATTGGCCTTATTAAACGATTCATGAATCAGGCAGCATCTCATCTGATAGAAAGGGAGATACTCCAATGGGTTACACAACATGGAAGGCTTTCTTTTTTTTTGGCCATGCCACATGGCATGTGGAAATCTTAGTTCCCCGACCAGGGATCGAACCCATGCCCTGTGCATTGGAAGCGCGGAGTCTTGGCTGCTGGACCACCAGGAAAGTCCCAGAAGACTTGTATAGTAAGGAGGGTGGGACAAGGAAAGAAAGTCATCATCAAGGGAAAAAATGGAAGTTCACTGGAGGAAAGTAAAACTTCAGGTGACAACGGCGTCTCATTGGCTAAACTGCGGAATTTTCTATTAGCTATTTCTATTTTCTATTTCTTGTTGCTGGCCAGGAAGGAAGTCTTCCCTCCTCCAGCTGGGGTAGTAAAGTGGTTGCACTTCCTCTTTGGGGTCAGTAAATGACCTCTTCCTGTTGGGGTAATTGATGATGAGTGGCACGGCATGAGAGCTCCCTCTACGGGCCTTCCAGACTCCAATTCTAGTGCAGCTTTCCTTTTGTTAACATTCACAGCATGTTTTATTGGCAGGAGGAGTCACAATGAGGGAGAAAAGGCCACAAGACTCACCATAAAGAAGGCTCAGAAATGCTTGGGTGGGTCCAAGGCAGGCACAAGGTGGCTGTGGGGTCAGCTGGTGGCTACAACGATCACATGGTTCCCTCTGATGGGTTTGCAGCTCGATGTGGAAGAGTGAATAAAACGGTCAGTTCATGCTATCAGAGAAACATGAAACTGAGATAAGCTTCCCACTGCTAGAAGCATCTTGAGCCTTCAGAAAAGAACAGAGAACATGTCTAAAGGGTTTGGGAACATCAGAGCCACATCTCCTCAGAGTGGGACTCCCCAGGCTCTCCAGGTCTCAGTCCCCAACTCTCCCTCAGTGACAAAGCCTCCCTACCTCTGTCCTTGTCAGCTCAGTGATCCCTAGAGGTCCTGCCTATCCGTGAGGACTTAGGTTTCCATGAGACAGGTTGGTTGAGACCTAGTGATACAGTTGACCAGCCTGATATGCAACAGTTCCCACCACCCTGGGGCAGTTGGGCTCAGGGACACATGGCTCTGGACCCCATGTGGAGGGTGTCCTTGCACGTCCGCTGTGCCACAGAAGAGCCAGGAACGCCTGTAGCTGTCCAACTGATTCTCAGGGGGTTTTCCTGGGAGAGCCCTTGGTCATCTGACCTCCTATCCAGGAAGCCCCATGACTTTCTGATTGCTGCCTGTCATGCCAACAACACACCTGTGAAGGTTCTGCTCTGCATGGCCATCTGTCCGCCAGGCGCCCCCTTCTAGGGACCCAGATGCTAGGACCACACAAATGCTGAAGGAGTGTCCACCTGCCTAAGGTACAGACACCCCTGTATCCATCTGCATGATTTCTACTGGGAATCAACAACATTTGTGGGGATTCTCTGGCCCTAAAGAACAGACCAACCTGATAGGAGCAATGCAATGATTCACAATTACCAGGGTCAATGCACATATACAAGGGCCCATAGCCCCAGATGCCCCACTCACAATTCACATGAGGGTCCCATACATACCCACCGATGCCCAAATATTCTTGCTTCATACATACACAATCCAAACACGCAGATCAGTGGTACGCTGCTAAGTGCTTGATAAGAAGCTCTCCAAGAAAGGCGGGAAAGACTTCACTTATGGTATCTACATGGTATAAATATTCCCAGCAGGACCAATTTCAAGCTACCCACCTGACATCACTAAACACACAGCTGGGAAGAGATATGCACCATTGACTCTCCCAAGACAGTATGAACCAGTTCCAGCACATCCCATAACTTTTCCTGTGAATATGTGCACAGAATCCACTTACACCCCAAGGAGAACTCTCAACTCCCACCACAGATATGTAACCAAAAGGACACCACATACACATTTGTGTTTGTACATAGATATATATATATATATATCTCCTGAACACACACCCTCACCCTGAATAAATACACAAACAGACCACCTCTTACTACCTAAATTTTTACAGATGAAACCTTACTCACCCTGAATATTCACATTCCACTCTCACAACTATATATACACACACAACATGGGCCTGAAAACAAACATGTGCAACCAATATGCCATCCAGATGTACACACTGAGCACCTAAGCACACAGGGTCACCAAGTACACAACTGTCTCATGTGCAACCCAAAAAAAGACCCATATGCAATCCCACGGCCCTAAAATACATAGACTGCAGGACTCCTGCACACACACAGAACCCACACAGCCTACTGGTTTCCAAACACACAAACTAAACTCTCACGTCCCACAGAATACATACCCCAGAAGCCCCAGGAACTCAAACACACACAGACACAAATAATCTATACTTATCAAATACAGCTGACCCTCGAACAGCTTGGGGGTTAGGGCGCCAACCCTCCATGCAGTGGCTCTGCATCCATGGATCCTGTAGTAGTCCTGTAGTAGTTACTGAAAAAGAAATCCACTATAAGTGGACCCGTGTGGTTCAAACCCATGTTGTTCAAGGGTCAACTGTCCATATAAGTCCACCTCACTAATACTGGGAACACACATACAAGCAACACCACTAAATTCTTCAGGCATTACATTTTGAAATAGACACACAGAGGACTCGAAGCCTCCTGCTACACTCACAAATCACAAATACACACATCCACAAACTACTCATGAGTATACACCCCAAATGCTCAGACACACTCAAAACAAAAACACCGACAACCTCTGCAGTCTTACTAATATACATACACAATTCTCACACACCTATGGACACACACATGCAAATATTCCTAACCCCTGAACATATGGATCCCCTCCCAAACACTATACATTATGCTACCTCTCCAGAATACAAGCTCCCCACCACTACTCCAACATACAAACTGTATATGTGTGTGTGTGTGTATATATACATTTCTACCCTCACCCTGAACATATAGACAGACCACCTCTTACTCCTACCAAACACATGTATAAACACCCTAGCGTTCTCCAAAGAAATACACTTTGAATACTCCTAACAACTCCATACCTTATGAACAAACTCTGATAATGCATGCACCTGATGATGGACACGCACACGGATTAGAATACACAAGTAAGATACATGGAAATATCTCCAGCAAACCATTTATGAAACAACTTCCATATATCAAATTATCCCTAGCTATCAGGAGCCAGCTCACACATATGCAAGTACTAACAAATACCCGTATCACATATTTCTAATACATACAAATGCAATTGTCCATCTTCCCTGTAGAAACATAGAACCCCACCTCTCTATCAGATACACATATACTCACTTCCCAAAATACATAAGCCTAAGAGGCTCCTACTGAAAATTACAAATGCACAGCCTCAGCAAATATTCCTCCAAGTGGCCATGCCCCTTGAATACACACACAAACTCATTTAACACACAACTCTCCACAAGTCCCAAATAGAACCACGATTACCCAGTACACTACAAATAGACAATAATGTCACCCTATACGCCCTTTGTTCCAAATACACATACAGTACCACACTACTGGCGTATACATAACCCCCTATTCCCAACCTCTCACACAGAATGAACTCTGCCATCTTGCAGAATACAGGATCATACAAACACAACATACCTACACATTCAACATCCACCAGCCCCATAAAATAGTCACAGACTTGCCCTCTACACATCCAAATATACATACACAGCTCCTGAAAATGCACACCCACAAACACCCCATAACCATACAACATGCCCTGAATACACAAATGATCAGCCTACATTCCCCAAATATACAAAATTAACAGACTGGACACCCAAAGTAATATACACCACTACTTTTCCTGACATGGCCCTTACGCATATGCAGATAATCCTTCCAAATCCACCATTACACACACACAAATCCCCAAATTCAGGGGTGAAAAAAACACATGTAAACATATTCCCCAAACACCAAATTACAAACACCTAACCACCAACTCCTTGAGTATGCCTGCGTCACATCTCAACACCCTCCAAATACAACGCTCACTCTTACACACTCTCACAAAAACACAGGCATGACCTCCCTTCAAACATAAATATCCACGGACAAAACCAACCCACACATTTGACTACCTATCAGATTCCCACCAACCAATTAAGTATGTACAGACCCCATCTATGCTTGCAAATCAATCATGATTTGACACCAGACTACAAATACATGTTTATTACCACATTCAGCAAAGTTGCTCGCATCACCGACAAAAGAATGCAGTTTGAACCTAAGTGTTGACTGATGTTTTTATGATAAGAAGGAAGACACTAGTGAAACGATGAGTGTGTTCCTTCCATCTTCACTCATTTTCCAATCACCTGAGCTACACCTTCGGAACCAGATGAGGGTTTTCAACTCGCAAGAACTTCCCTCTAGCTTTTGTACTCTTCACAACGTGCAGACTAGAACGGCACCTGTTTAATAGCTCGCACACACTATTTAGCCCCCACTGTAGGCCCCGCAATCACTGAACCCTTCATGCAGCCGGCTCCCCAGTGGTGCCGATAATCCTGGGGTAAACATCTCAAGGGAATCGAGCTCTATGGGGGCGTGAATCCACATTGTGGGGAGTCTCCTTACATGGACAAGGGCACAAATAACCCACAGGGTGAACAACAGTGCAGAGCGGTGACACCTGAGGGGTGAAAAGTCCCCGTACCCCTTACCTCAGGATTCCTAGAATTGACTCTACAGGCCGCCATGACAGGCCCCTCCCCCGCCGGACAGCCATTGGGGCCCCACCCTCCGCGCTCGCGCATGCGCTCCTGTCTTCCGGAGCAAACTGCCCCAGCAGACGCCGGGAGCTGTTGGAGGACGGCGGTCCGCCGTGCCCGAGAGACCCGCCCCAGTGGGCGTGCACAGGCGTGCGCGGGCGTGCAGGCGCGCGGTGCGCGGGCCTAGGAGGTCTCTGCAGGAGAGGACAGAAATGGAGGGTCGGGCAAGCTGCGGAACTTCTCTGGCGACGCTCCTCGCTGGGAACCTTCGTGACGGTCTCTTCTTAAAACCAGCTCTTGGGAAATGTGCACTCGTGAGTTTTATATTGCACTCGTGAAACCCATGCACTTAGCTACAAAGAGTTCTGGAGAGCTCCGCTGTAAGCACAGTAGCCTCAAATTGGGGCAAGTACTTTCATGCCCTTTGGACTGCCGTTCCTTGGTTCTTGTTAATGCCTTTCAAAAAACAGTAGGTCCTTTTTCCTAGCACACCTGAAGTTTCCGTTAAAGAACAATGCTAGCAAAGAATTTCAGACCTGGGAAACACTCTTAGGATACTGTCTCCTGACTCCGTTCCTAGAGTTTTTCCAACGCATTTACTCTACTAGAATATTTTTTCTCCGTGTTCACAGGTGTTTCCTTTGTACGGTTTTGGGGTTTTTTTTTAAATAATTTTGAGAAAGAGTTGACAATCTGGGCCAATTTCAACAGGTAGTATGGGAACAATTTTATTTTCCCTCCCTCCTTTTTTATAATATCTTGCAGAATTTCAGTTGACAATAAAACAACAACAACAGGGCCTCCCTGGTGGCGCAGTGGTTGAGAGTCCGCCTGCCGATGCAGGGGATACGGGTTCGTGCCCCGGTCTGGGAGGATCCCATATGCCGCGGAGCGGCTGGGCCCGTGAGCCATGGCCGCTGGGCCTGTGCTCCGCAACGGGAGAGGCCACAACAGTGAGAGGCCCGCATACCGCAAAAAGGAAAAAAAAAAAAAAAAAAAAAACAAAAAAAAAACAACAACAACAAAAATAGTAGCGGGATCAACTTACTGACCTGACTTTGTAATACTTCCCAAAGAAACTTCAATCATCAGATCCGCTTTCTGGTCAAATGCAAGATTAGAGCATTTCTCACTCAACAGGATGCCTCTGAAGACCCCTCACATGTAACAGCACTAAGCGCCTCCAAGTGCAGACTTGAAAACTCCACAAGACACAAACATGGTATCTCTTCGTTTCTTTAATGTTTCGTGATTGAGTGGAAGATGAACTGTCTTCTGAGGCTTGTGATGCATGTCCAGAGATGTTTTTTCTCAGTAGTCAATGCCCGCCCCCACCTTCTGTGCAGGAATAGTCAGAGATCATGATCCAAAGGACTTTTAGATACTCCCTTCTGTGACTGGTCTTCCCAAGTTACATTTGGGCTAATTTGATTATCTCTGTCTGTGGGGTGTAGGATTTTGAAGTATTACAAAAGTGATTGCAGTATTGGGACTGGCTAATTTTTGCACAGTGCAATTTTTGTATCAGTGGCCTTGAGAAGAGTCCTTCAAATACTGTATCAGAATTATGAGTGGGAATCTTGTAAATAATTGGTTGAATGACTGAACAAAGGGAGGAAGCAACAAGGAAGCCTGCCTTTCTCGAGTGCCTGGGTACAATATTTTGCCTCACCATTCCTCTAGTATGAAGTTATTGGTTGCAAATCATTTACGTTTTCCTTCATTATAAAAGCTCCAGGGCTTCCCTGGGGGCGCAGTGGTTGAGAGTCCGCCTGCCGATGCCGGGGACACGGGTTCGTGCCCCGGTCTGGGAAGATCCCCCATGCCGCGGAGCAGCTGGGACCGTGAGCCATGGCCGCTGAGCCTGCACGCCCGGAGCCTGTGCTCCGCAACGGGAGAGGCCACAACAGTGAGAGGCCCACGTACCGCAAAACAAAAACAAAAACAAAAACAAAACACCTAGGTTGATGGATAAAGACGTGAAAGGAAGGGACTGTCATGCTCAACCTCGGTGCCGTGAATCAAAACAGTTTATAAACTGCCTAAAGAGGCACACGCCAATTGTGCTGCCACTGTGGGAGGTGGAAGGAACTTCCGGTTCTTGCCTACCTGCCAGAGCCCTCGTGGAATGTCCCCCCAGCGCACGCCACCCCACCCCGACCCACGTGCCCTCTGCCCCTCCCCCACCGCAGAACGGTTCAGCCCGCATTTTCCGGTTTACTTTCAAACGTGTCCCTCGTTGACTTGGATCCCGAGCGTTTGCTGAAGCAGGTCGCTCTCTGGCTCCTGGTCTTGACTTTTCTCATTGAGGCTACCAGGCAGCAGTAGTCCGTGCCCAAGCCTGCAGGATGGCTTCAATAGGAGGTAAGCCTATAGGCTGGGGGTGTGTTCTCAGAGACCCTGCCATCCTCACATCCTTCAGGTTCACACGTTACACTTAACTGTGGGCACACAGTTGGACTGAAGTAGAGGGAGAAGAGAGCACTGGACGCACAAGGACATTTCACCTGGGGAGACTGGGGAGCCTGAAGAAACCTGAGACTGCCCTGGGGAGGAGGGGTCGTTGGAGGTGGATCCAGAGGAATTGCCCTGGCTATGGAGAAAGGATGGCAGCAGACAGTCTGATTCTTTCTAGAAGGGAGACAAGCCACTTTGAAACGTGTGTGTAAGGATGTGTGTGATGTCCTGGTGGTGACACAGGGAGGGTCATGAGGAAAGCCTAGAGCTGTATTGTGTTCCTCAGGCACCTGAAGCTTGCCTCACCATATCTTTCAAAGGGATTTGAACAGGAGCATACTGTATCTCAGGGGGCTGTGGGGAGAGATGGTCTTGGTGAGAAAACTATTCAATGGGGCTGTGTGTGGCCACACCTGCAGTGAAGTGTCCTCTCCGAGAGCTAGGCAGGGGGTTACTCTAACTGCCGCAGCCCACACCTCGTCCACTCCTCCCAGCCCAGAGCTCACTTGTCAGTTCAGGTAACTGTTGCCTTGGATTCAACAGGGGATGGGCAACCATTACGAGTAACTTCAGCCAAGAGAGGGCTCAGGTTCCTGAGTTGCTCTGAATTGTTCTTCCTTTTGTGGAATGGCAGTACTTCAGACCTACTTCATCTTGTCCAGTATCTCATGGTGGACCCTCAGGCTGCCTTGAGAGGAAGAGTTTGTTCCTATTTCAGGTCACTCCTTCATGGACAGGGAACAGATGTGGAGTGGGGTTGTTTCGGGTGGAATGTTTATGAAGCCTGCTTCCTCTTTTAAAGGGGGAAGGAGTGTAGCCCAGGATCAGGAAGATGATCTTCTGTGTTACTATTAAACGTCCTATGACATCTGTTCTGGTGAGTTAGGTGCACCGTGGTGTGTACCTTGTTCTCCTGAACAGGGATGTGTTTCAGACAACTTGATCGCCATGGCATCTGGCTTATGCCTGCATCTCAGATTGTCTCTCCGTTATTGGGAGCTGGAAGGGGAAGGACCACAGGCAGTCTATACTCCCACGACCAATGTAACATGACAATTCCCTGGCCCTTGTTTAATCCTCTGCAGCCATCACTGGCTGTGAAATGACAGAATCTAAGGGACACGTGCCTACTTCTCAGACCACCCCAAGCCCCTAGGAACAGAACTCCTGACTGATGACAGTAACTCTGGGCACTGGGGAAGGGGTGGCAGGACCTGGCCCATGTTACGTATCTGCTGTGGGTTGTTCGGAGATGCAGGTGCTTTCTGGGCCAGTGTCATGGGTTTGTATCAGGATTCCATTAGAGATATTTTCCAGCATTTTGTTTTGTTTTGTGAGGCTAGGAAAGAAAGAGGGGATTTATACTGAGCATCAGGAAAAGGAGGACTGAGGAGGAGGTGGGGCCCTAATATTTTACACAGTGCCTGTCCACAAAGGGCCTTTGGGGGCCTAGAACTTACCTTGCAGAAGGCCCCACCTGCTAGTACGCCGGCTGAGGGGCATTTCTCACAGAGCGGATGTCCACACAGCTCCAGGTCTTGGGAGACAGCCTGTGAGGCTTAGGTGCCAGGGTGTGCCTTAGGGAGGCTCTCCAAGTGAGTGCTTGCTGAGGCAATTTCTTCTCGGCAGGCAGGGGTCAGGGAGCTTGGTGGATGGGCGTGGGGTCACCAGTGGAATAATTCTCAACTGGAAGTCAGGGCATGAAAATCACTTGAAGACATTTGCACGCTGCAGTTTCCCTTGTCCAAGAGTCTCTCATCTGTGGAGATTTACACTCTGATGCCGCAGAAAGCCTCAGTCCCACTTGCCCATTCTCCTCCTCCATTCACTCCTTTCCTTTGCCTCAACAGCATCTGCAGTGCTGGGAACGGATGTCACCATGAACCCCGGTGCCTCCTTGTCTACTTTCACGGCAGTGTCCTTTCCTCCACCCATTCCTGGCGCCCAGCACTGGCCACCCTGGGAGCAGCACCTGCCACCTCTCATCACCCCCGCATTCCCTCCTGGCAGCAGCCTGCGGCTGCCAGCTTTCCCCAGGATGCCTTTGGTGGCTAATGGTGGCTGTGGCCCCAGTGCCCCTGGGGCTTGCAACTTCACTGTACAAGTCAGGTCACAAGGGAGGCCAGTGCAGGCCCCCCAGACTCAGACCTTTATCGTTCCTCAGGGCCCCCTCAACTGGAGCGCTCCAGGGGCCCTCAGCGGGAGTGCTGCATGTCCTGCACCCATATTCTTAGCAACCCCTGCGATGGAGACCATTGTGACTGCTCCAGCTGTTGGAGTTACTCAGGCTGGCAAGCGAGGCTGGACCCCAGGCTTTCCTCCTCAAGCTCCACCACCAGCTGCCCAGATGGCCCCTAACATTCGCCCAGTGAACTCTGGGCCATGGCCACATGGCACTTCCAGGGAGGGCAGCCTGGACACCAACCAGCCCTATGCCTCGCAGGAGGACTGCTCTAACCACCAGAGCGTGTACAGTAACTTCCGACGGTGGCAGCGCCTCAAGCCACTGGCCCGGAGACACCTTCCCCAGAGTCCTGATGCAGAAGCTCTTTCCTGCTTTCTCATGTGAGTGAACGCTCAGGGGGTCATGAGCTTATCGGAGCTCTTAGATAAAGAGGAACTGGGGATGGACTCGCAGGTTAGGTTTCTAGGGATACTGGAAGCGAGGTGTGAGGGCGATGTCCACGCCAGGAGAAGGCACACTGTCAGTCATACGGGCGAGCCTGCCAGTCCATGACATCATGACTGAAATGTGCCTTATCTCAACTGACCCCACCCCCCTGTGAGTCTAGCCAGCTTGCTCTTCCATGATTCTCCTGGTAATACGGCCTGAAGACTTGCAGTCAGAGAGGGTCGTGGTGTAAGTTGAGGAGCCAAGGAGTGGATGCCACACTCTCCTGTGCTGACGTCTCCTTTCATACAGCACTTGAGTGTACGTGGCCGGGGGAGGTCACTTCGGAGAAGGGGGAGGAGCGCGGGGCCCAGGAGAGCGCTTCATGCACGCCTCGACTTTGTTGATGTGGAGAATTCCACTAGGAACAGGGTGATGGTAGAGCTCTCCTAAGGGCATGGGCTCTCTCCCACTAGAGTTGTGAGCCTGGCAGGCATTTCCATCCTAAACCTGCGGTCCCTCGTAAAAAGGGGACAATCACACTTCACCTTCAGAGGACCGTGCAGAAGACTCCTTGGGCTAATCTATGAAGTGTGAGCAGATTGCCTGGCACATGCCACGCCTCATTGATGATGGTGATTTTTATTATGAAAAGGCAGCCTTGAAGAGGAAAAGAGCTCCCCAAGGCACAGTGTCCCAGCTCTAGCCTGGGAGTGGATGGTCATCCTCGAGTGAGTGTGAGGCGGTGACAGCCGTAGCCGGGAAGGCTTGTCTCTGCTCTCCCAGACACCTGCCTCTCACTCTCCTGTTGCTCAGTCATGCTGTGTTGAGTGATGTGTGGTCCACATTGGTGGGTGGGGTCAGGCAGCTGGGGGCTGGGCTGGGCACAGAGACTAACCCCGAGTGCTTACAGCCCAGCGCTTCGATCCCTGGCCCGCCTGAAGCCCACCATGACACTGGAGGAGGGACTGTGCAGGGCCGTGCAGGAATGGCAGCACATTAGCAACTCTGACCGGATGATCTACTACGAGATGGCGCAAAAGTGAGTCAGCGTCCTGGGCCCAGGGGCTGCGTGGAGGGTGAGGCGAGTGGGTGAGGGCAGGGTCTGGCCGTGGGGGTGCTCATCAGAGAGGACAAAGGAGAAGGGCTGTCGCTCGGAACAGGGGGCCCGCAGCCCAGAGGCCCTACAGTCCTCCAGAAACCCCTCCCTCACCTTGAGAGTTTGGGTCTTCTGTCCTTCCTCCACCACGAGCTCTGCCCTCCCCTGAGTTTGACCTACCCTTGCCCTCACATGAAGGTCTCAGGACGGGGCAGGGTGAAGCTGTGAGTCCAGTAGGGGTCCAACTCCGGCCATATGGGCTGGGCTGGGGAAAGAGCTCCACCCGCCAGCCTGCTGCTTCCTTAGTGGTGGCTGGCTGGCGGCCACTGACATAGATTTGGGACCCCCTCTCCTCACAAAAAGTGGCCTGAGTGGGTACCCTGGCATCCCTCAAGAGGCTGGGGAAGCCAGCTGTCATCAGCCCAAGGGTCTCTGGCCCTTCCAGTGTTTGCTCCACGGTAATCCCCTTGGCTTAAGAAACAAAACCAAACAAACAAGCACCTCTCAGAGGAAAGGAAGGCCTGTCCTCTAAGCTCAGCATCCACATCGTCCAGCCTCTCCTGAGCCCTGTCTCCAGGTCTACGTTCCAGAACTCTCAGTCCCAACCCAGGGTCCTGGATTTGGGCAAGGACCCCTGTGGGGAACACATGCCTGTTCCAGCCTCTGGCTGTCAGCCCTTCATGTGGCTCTGGATGGGGGGCATGGGGAGGGTGCCCCCTGGGTCAGCCACGTGTCCCGTTGACCTGGTTCAATGCAGCGACCTGGCTCTATGCTGTTGAATGCTCTCCAGTGCTGGTGAGGCAGGAAGGGTCCCAGATCTTGTATCAGTTCCAGGAGCAGCTCTCTGCTGTGGACAGCACCTCACAGGGCCTTGACAGCCCCAAGGCACATCCTCTCCCAATCCCTCATTCTTGGCTGCCTTTGTTGGGCTCCAGAACCCAGGCCATTTTCTCAGGGTGGCCTGTGCCTCTGTCACACCCCAGGTTCATGCAATTTGAGGCAGAGGAGGAGATGCAGATCCAGCAGTTGCGGTGGATGCAGTGCGCGCAGGGCCTGCCTCCTCCAGCCCCACCGAAGCTGGATCCTCGGGGGCCCCCAGCCCCGAAAGTGGGCCTTCAGCCGGCCACCCAGGTTCCCACTGGAGTTGAACGCACAGGTAACAGGGGCCCAGGGTTGGCCACTCTTCCCATGTGGATCATTTTCCTTCAAGACAGGGGCATTGGTCTTTCAAGCAAAACAGCCACCGAGGCGGGGGGTGGGGGGTGGGGTCTCAGATGCCCTTTGTTACTACGGGGTATTGACTTGGTCAATCTTGTAACTTCTCTCACGCCTCCCTGTCAAAGGACTGCACACAAAGTCTGCCTAAGAAGTGGGCTTGATGGGGACACCCCTGGAAAATTGGAGGTTCCCCACTTCCTTATATGTGACTCTCTTAGATGCCCCCTTACCTCCCCCCTCCAACTGTGCATGAAGCTCCATGTGGTCCTGACCCCCCCACACCCACATCAATGTCCCCCAACAGTGCCCTCACCAGCGTGCGCTCGGTGGTCAGGAGGTGGACCGGGAGCCCCTCACCTTCCTTCCCTTCCTCCTGCTCTGCCGCAGCCTGTGCTCCCAGGATGTCCGGCCCCAGGGCCCAGCCCTCCCGCCCGAAGCCACACGGGTCCCAGCGACCCCCGGAGCCCAAGGCACCCGAGGACATTCCACCTGAGGCTGTGAGGGAGTATATGGACATCATGGAGGCGCTGGTGGGGCCCGTCCACTCAGCCACAGGCGACTCAGATGCAGAATGGGGAGAGGACGGAAATGAGCTGCAGCAGGAAGAGGACGGCACCTACTCGGACCCGGATCTCTTAAGCTATATCGACAAGCTGTGTTCCCAGGAGGACTTTGTCACCAAAGTAGGCTAGGCCTGGAGACTGGGGTCTGCAAGATGCCAGGGCATGGAACTCTCAGCACCCAAGATCTGGGTTCTGCTCAGGCCGTTGGGACTTAAGCTCAGCTCCTTGTTCCTGAGCCTGGTGTTAGGGGAGGTTTACGCAGATGTTTGTGTGTATATGTTTGTGTCTATCTGTGTGTATGCCTTTGTGTCTGTGTTTGTGCCTCTGTATATGTGCTCTTTTGTGTGTGACTGTGTATGTGCATGTTTGCGTGTGTGTATGTGTGTGTGTGTGTGCGCGCTGACCATCCCCGCCTTGTGGAGGAGAGTGGGGTGGGTCTCTGCTTTTCACTTTCCCTCCTGGCCTTCTTGTCTCACAGGCCACTCCTGGCCAAGGATGCTCACAGCCTCTTCTTTCTGTTCTAGGTGGAGGCAGTCATTCACCCTGGATTCCTGGCAGATTTGCTTTCCCCAGACCCACAGCTGGATCTCTTGGCCCTAGAGAAGGAGCTGGAGCAGGAGGAAGGGCTCACCCCCGAAGAAGTGAGACAGGGGAGGGAGAGGGACACTCAGGGAGCCAGGGGACCCCACGGGAGGGGGACCCCAGGTGATCCAGGGGACAGGGGAATCCAGATGACCCAGGGGAGCCAGAGGAGGGAGGGATCCCCGGTAGAACAGGGGACACAAGGGACACTCAGGAAGACCAGGGCACAGAGGGACCCCAGTGAACAGGGGAGAGGTAGGGCCCCAGAACAGGAGGGCCACATAGCGCTGTCCATCCCTCCCCTGCCTGGGACACCTGGCATGGGGAAGGGCCCGTTCTGGGGTGGGTGCAGTGCAGGGTGAAAGGAAGGAGAGGATAGGGAGCCGGGAGGGGAGGGAAGGTCACAAAGCTGGGAATCAGTTGCAGGAGGATGGCAGGACTGCCACAGTGTCTGTATTTGGATTCGAGTCCTGGGGTCGCCCGTCCCCTCCTCCCCCACAGGGCCATTGTCCCACTGCCCAGTGCTCCTCCTCTCACACGTGTGTGTGGAGCCGTCACTGTCCTCCTCCCTCCTACCAGCTGGTGCAGAAACGACTCCTGGCCTTGAAAGAGGACGACGGTGTGCGGGCAGCCCTGAGTCACAGTGCACCCGGAATGGCCTCAAGTCCTTCTGAGTCCGACGCCGGCCAAGGTGCCCAGAGGCACGACCAAGACCCCCATCTAGGGGTCAGTGATGAAGCCTGCCCACCAGAGATTGATTCTCAGGCTCTTCATAGGCTCATGCAAACAGACACTGCCCTGTGCAGGCCCGAAGTCTTTGTTCCCTCTGGAGGACGTCAGGAGTTCTCTATATTCCGGCCCGTACGGCTCTCCCCTCCCCAGGGTCAAAGGCGCACCGGCCCTCTACTGAGATCCAGGGATGCGTCTGTTCTCAGAAAGGCCTCTCCTCTTCGGGAGGCCCGAGTGCCCAGGGACGGGTCCAGTGAGAACGAGGAGGTGCTCCAAAGCGTCTTCATCATAGACTCTCAGCATATACTGGTGCCTTTCGGGATGTCCCTCAGTCCTGCGCATGTCTCAGCCCTGGCTTCCTCTGGAGGTTGGGGGGCCCAGAGTGCTCCCCAGTCCCCCTCCTCTCAGAGAAGAGGCCTCAGCCCAGCTCCACCAGCCGCTCCCAAGTCGAGGAAGCGGGCTCTGTGTGGACACCCAGCCGCTGCTGAGAAGCTGCCCATCCCCGGGGCTGGCCTCGGCGTCTCTGGGAGGCCAGCCTTGGCTCTGGGGCTGGCTCGCCCCTCACAGCTGAGAAAGAGAAAGCGTGACCCGTTTGACACAAAGAAGCGTGGGAAGAGGAGGAAGAAGCACTGCAGCCAGTAGGGTTCAGCTGGGCCGGCCCTCCAGGGCGAGGCCCCAGGGCAGCCCCCTGGGGAGCCTAGGGGCTCCTCCTCCTCCTCCCAGTGCTGATCCTGGATGATGTGGGGGGAAGGGAGCGGGGCAGGACCACCAGGGTGGGGAGGGGGAGCGGGATTGTGGGGGGGTTAGGGAGGTGGGGGAGGTGGGTGTGGCCAGGTGTGGGTGGGAGCAGGACCTTTGGAGTGATGTATGTAAATTGTGAACAAAGATCGTTTTCATGGGAAATGCTCTCAGGCCACTGTCATCTTGTTGGTGTTGAGCTGCTCCACAGAGAGCGATCCTGAGAGGAAGGAAGGATGAGGGAGGTCACAGGAGCTCTGGGTCTACAGGTGGCCACACCTTTCCTCCACATAGACAAGGACTCCTCAGGCTGCCCCTGGGAACGCACAGCTCTCACTTTCCCCAGGGACCCCCTCATCAGCCCCTTCTCTAACGCCTGCTTGGCTAGGGCCCTTCTGGGGCATCTGTACCGTCTTCTGCATCCCTGAACCTTCTGGGGAGGCAGAGCTGCTCTTGTGCCTTTCAGCCCTCTGGACACTCACCAGTTTCTAGGATGGAGCCTGGAGACGGCCCTTGTCATTATGGAGCTTCTCTCTGCTTTCCTCATGTGGCCAGACGACGGCGCTGGGATGACCCTCCGCTCATCCAGGGTTTCCTGTGTGGGTGGCCTGACCAGAGAAGAAAAGTCTTGGCCATGGGGACGGGACTGTCTGCCTCATCGTAGCGGGAGCATCCTCTAGTTCCACTGGGATTATTGCAATGTGGAGAGTGGTGGAGGCAGCTACCTCTTCATCCCAATGAGGATGCAACAAGGGGAATGGGTGTGGGGAGATTCATGGGGCACCCGTTAAAGGTGTGTATAAGGGAAAGGACAGTCGGGCCCCTTTGTAGAACTTGTGGGATCTCTGTGCAGCAGCATCTCGTTCAACTGAGGGAGGAGGACCCATGTGGCTGTGGCCGTGGGGACTGGCGTCCGGGGCCTCCGGGTCTGCAAAGACACCCCAGAGCTACTGTCCCTTCCCTTTGCACCCATGGCTGGACGTGTGTGTGCACTGGTATCAACACTGGTTTGTATCCCCATAGGAAACAGGTCCTCCTAACAAACTATGACCACGTTTCACAAGAACAGCTTGCTCACAGGGGCGGCAGGGGGTGGGAGAGGTGTCTGTGGCCCCAGATCTGAGTGGGAGCTGGGATCCATGCTGAGGAGTGTGGAGGCCTCCGTCACCGTCCTGTGGGTGTCGGCAGAGGCTTCGAATCATCAGAGCAGGGGAAATGACCCCCTCATTAGAGTGAGATGAGCAAACAATGAGGGGCAGGGGGTAGACCCCCGCTGTCTCCCAGAAGTGCCTCCCCTCCCAGTCCGCTTAGCCTCTGTCACAGCCTGTGCTGGCCCACCTCTGAAGCCCCTTCCTCCTAAAGCACTGAGATGCTCTGATCTTTTATGGACCTGCCCTGGGCCTCACCCCCCCTTCCCTGCTGGCCAAAGGCTCTTCTCCTGCTTCCGACTTCTGATTCCTTCCCCAGGACCCAGGCAGGTGTTAGGACAACAGAGATTCCCTGAACATGACCCCTACACCACCAGCATGCAAAACTGGGGCCGCAGGCTTCCACAGGTGGCATGACTCTCTGCTGGACCCTGCAAAGAGCTTGGAGAAGAAAGGGGCTCATGTCTCTCCACCTCCACAGAATCTGTAGGTCAGCCTCACAGGTCCCCCTCTGTCCAGGTGGGCAGCACATATGTGCTCCCAGCCCTCCTTGACCCTTTGTGAAAGAAAGTTTTTGCAGCTTAGTAGTCTGATATTAGGCAAGGTGTCTCAGGGCTTGTTCCTTTTGAAGCCCTACAGGAGAATCTGTTTCCTCTCCCTTTCTGTCTTCTAGAGGCTGCCTGCATTCCTTGGAATTAGTCCCTTCTTCCACCTTCAAAGTGCATCACTTTAATCTCTGCTTCCCTCATCACATGGTCTCTCCAACTCTGACTCTTCCTGTGTCCCTCCTATACAGCTCTTTGTGTTTATATATAGCCCACCCAGAAAATTTAGGATAATCTCTTCATCTCAAGATTTTTTACTTAGTCACAGCTGCAAAGTCCATTTTTCCATACAAGGTAACGTTCACATATTGTCATAGGAGGGGTTAAACACGGACGTTTTGGGGGAACCAGAATTTACCCTACTAGAAGAAATCCACAAGAATACCTACCATCAGAATCCACATGAATAACAGACTATGACCAAGTGGCGTTTATTCCAGGGATGCAAGCCTTGTTCAATGGTAACCACTCACCAGTGTAATCTACCAGATTGAGTCTAAAGAGGAAACACGTACTGTTACACCAGTTAACACAGAACAGACACTGAACGAGATTCAACGCCCCTTCATATTAAAAGTGCTCAGGAAACTAGGAATAGAAGGGCACTACCTCAACCTAATAAAGAGCCTCTACAGAAAACCTACTTCTAACATCACATGAAATGGTGAAAGAATGAATGCTTTTCCCTGAGTTCAAAAACTAGGTTAGAAGGTCCACTCTTATCTTAGTTTTCAACTTAGTACTTTAGATTCTAGTTACTGTAGTACAGCAAGAAAAGGAAAAAAGAGGCATACATATTAGAAAAGAAGAAATATAACTGTCATTCTTTACAGATGACATAATTCTCTACATAGAAAATTCCAAGGAAGGTATAAGTAGACTCATAATAAATTATAATAGCTTGCTTTAGCAGGATCTCAGAATATAAAATCAATACATAAACATTAATACACAACATTGATCATATTTCCATATACTAGTAACAGACTGAACGACTGAAAACCAAAATTTAAAACATATTAAATAGGTTCCAGTTCAAGATGGCAACATAGGAAGATCCTGAACCCACCTCCTCCCACAAACACACCAAAGCTACAGCTACATATGGAAAAATTTCCTCTGAAGAAAACTAAAAGATGGTGGAGCAACCCCTTCACATCAGGAAAACCAGAGGGAAACCACATCAAAACAGGTCGGAAAGGCTGAGACACAATTTTGCCATAAACCCCATCCTTGGTGTGGAGACACACAATTAGGAAGGAACTCAAAACCTGGAGCTTCTTCCTGAGAGGTGAAGGGTATGGACCCCACATTGGGCACTCCAAATTTTAAGGCTGGCACCTGAGAGATAGACCCTCAAAACATCTGACTTTGAAGACCAACAAGCCACATCCCATGAGACCCACAGGGCTGTGGTGAACTCAGGAACAGCTCTTAAAGGGCCTGTGCACAGACTCACCTGTCCCAGGGCCAAGTGTAGAAGCAGCCCTTTGAAAAGCACTCTGACTTTTTGGGAAAGAGACTCACTTCCCAATTTTAAAGCATTAATCTGAGGAACAGGGGCCTGCTGGAATACTCCCCAGGGACAGAGGCTGGCGGGTGCCATCTTCCTGCTCTCTCTTTGCCTTGATAAAACTGAAAGGTGCCATCCTTTTTCCCCTTTTTCCTTTCCTGCAGGTGACAGCTTTGTGCTCCAGCCAGCTGGCTCCTTCTTCCCTGCTCTTCCACTGTCTTGCTATATATATATATTTTTTTTCTTCTTTTCTTTTTTTTCTTTTCCCTCTTTCCCTTTATTCAAATGGTGTCATCTTTGCACTCTTCCCACCGCCTCACTCAGCCAGTAAGCATCATCTTCACACTTTCCTTCTGATGTGCTCCAGAGAGCCAGAATCTCCAAGACAGGAGATCCCATTTTTGTGGCCTCCACTCAGGGGATGCTCCTTGATCACCTGGCTCTGGAGGCCAGGAGGGATTTCTTTTCTGGGTCCCATGGGACTGTAACAATTGGAGAGACAGTTCTTGGCAGGATACCACCCCCAGGATGTACCACTACACATCAGACTGAGACACAGCCCCAGCCTTTACAAGAAAAAGGCCTATGTGCTAGTAGGGACAAGACTTAAGAGCAGGCTTCAGGTTCAGCACACATCTAGAGGCTATGGATGTGCTCTCGGGGAAGGTAGGCTGGGGGTGCCATCTCTCCACCCTCACTCTGCCTTACTACAGTTCACTGGTATCTCCCAGAATGGAGCTTGTACACTTATCTGAAGCACTGTTTTCTTGTGACTGCTCCCCAGGGAACACCTTCAGATTGCTTGCTTCTGGGGCGCAGCAGGGCTTCCACTTGCAATCTCACAAGACTAAATACATTTGCATTCTTTAAAAGCTGTTACCAAGTTTTCTGGCTTCCTATCAACCTGAATCTAGGTGCTGCCTGAGATCCTCCACTTTGGGTTGCTCATTTGTCTTGGCACACCCTCAACTGCTGGGATGGTGTGCCAGGTCTATTAAAAATAAACTGCTTAGACAATCACAAAGGTTTGAGAGGCAACCAAGAGTAGACGGGGTTAAATGACAAGGTTCATCTGTCACACAGCTCTTCAAGACTGGGAGATGTGGCTATTTCACTTAATGCATAGAAACCAACACAGAGAGTCAAGCAAAATGAAGAAAGGGAGGACTATACTCCAAAAAAAGAACAAAATAAAACCTCAGGAAAAAAATCTTAATGAAATGAACATAAGTAATTTACTTGATAAAGAGTTCAAAGTTATGGTCATAAAAATGCTCACTGAACTCAGAAGGAAAATGGATGAAAACAGTGAGAACTTCAACGAAGAAATAGAAGATATAAGAAAGTTCCAAATAGAAGTCACGGAACTGGAGAATGCAATAACTGAACTTAGAAATACAGTAGATGAAGCACAAGAAAGAATAGGTGAACTCAAAGACAGGTCAGAGGAACTCATCCAATCAGAGAATAAGGAAGAAAAAAGAATGAAAATAATGAATATAGCTTAAGGGATTTATGGCACATCAAATGGAATAAAATTCACCTTATAGGAACTCCAGAAGGAGAAGAGAAAAGGGGGCAGAAAACATTTGTAGAAATAATATCTGAAAACTTTTCCTAACCTGGGGAAAGAAACAGACATCCAGATACAGGAAGCCCAGAGAGCTCCAAAGCAGATCAACCTAAAGAGATCCATACCAAGAAATATTAAAATTAAAATGTCAACGTTAAAGATAACAAGGGAATCTTAAAATCACCAAGAGAAATACAACTTGTTATATAACTTGTTATATACAACTTGTTATACAACTTGTTATATAACATCAACCTAAAAAGCTTCTACACAGAAAAATAAACAACAAAATGAAAGGGCAAGCTACAGAATGGGAGAAAATATTTGCAAATCATGTACCTGATAAGGTGTTAATATCCAAAATATATAAGGAACTCATACAATGGCTATATCTGTATCTATATATAGATATATAGATATAGATAGATATAGATTTTCAAACAATTCAATTAAAACTTGGGCAGAAGAACTGAATAAAAAATTTTCCAATGAAGACATCCAGATCACCAACAGGTTCATGAAAAGATGCTCTACATCACTAATCACCAGGGAAATGCAAATCAAAACTACAACGAGATATCACCTCAAAGAGACTAAGAGGTAACAAATGTTGACAAGGATGCAGAAAAGGAAACCCTTGTGCACTGTTGGTGGGAATGTAAATTGGTACAGCCGCTATGGTAAACAATATGGAGTCTCCTCAAAAAATTAAAAAGAAAACTACCATACATTAGCAATCCTGCTTTGGTTATATATATGTCCAAAGAAAATGAAATCACTATTTCAAAGAGATATCTGCACTCGCACGTTCATTGCAGCATTATTCACAATTGCCGAGAGATGGAAACAACCAAAGTGTCCATACATGGATAAATGGATATAGAAGATATGGTAGGTACATAGATGGAATATTATTCAGCCATGAAAAAGAAGAAAATCCTGCCACTTGCAACAACATTTATGGATCCTTGGGGCATTATGATGAGTGAAATAAGTCAGAGAGAGAAAAATAAATACTGTATGATGTAACTAAATTGTAGACTCTAAAACAGCCAAACCCAGAGAAACAGACAATAGAATGGTTGTTGCTAGGGGTTGGGGTTGGGGGAAATGGGGAGATGTTGACCAAAGGGTAAAATATCCAGTTAGCACATGAATTTCTGGGAATCTAATCTACAGCATGGTGATTGCAGTTAACAGAACTGTATTATATACTTCAAAGTTGCTAAGAGAGATCTTAAATGTTCTCACCAAAAAAAATGGTATTTATGCGAGGTAACGGAGGTGTGTTAACTAGCTCCGCTGTGGTAATCATTTCACAACATGTAACATACCAACAGGTTGTACACCTTAAACTTACACAATGCTATATGTCAATTACATCTCAATAAAGTTAGAAAAAATACAGAAAACAGACTGTTGCATAACATTCAAGCAAAAATACTAGTTTGGGACTGCTTTTTCTTGAATTTAGTCATTGTTCCTTCTTGAATCTGTTTTCTATCACATGATAGCAGACTCATACAGGCAGCTTACTTCTGATCAGGCGCAGCCAAAAAGAAGCAACTGATGGTATATGGAAGTTTAGGGATAAGCTATGAGATTTCTCCCTTTCTTCCTCTACTTTGTGAAGATTCTCCAGCAGCAACTGTGTAACTTCCACGGCTCCAACTCCAATGAGACAGAACTGCTATGGTCTGACATTGATGATCATTTAACCTGGCCCTGGACGCCTTTACAACCTTCTCCTTAACTTTGCCTTTCCAGCATAGGGGTACAAGTAAATTCCTATTCCTACTAATCACTCCATTATCTAGGTGGCCCTTCTTTACTTCTCAGAAGTTTCATCACTGGTGTTCTTAATACCCTGTATTAAATTTATTTGCAAAGACTTGAAACAATTTCTATTTTATTTGTTATGGGCAAATACAGTCTAATAAAATTTCCAAATCTTAAAAAAATTAGAAGACACATGAAATCTCAAAATGGGGAAATGTTAGCCACGTTTAGGAAGAAAATGTACTAATATTATTGGAGGAGAGAATTCAGGAATTGGAAGATAACACTAATGAGTTTGGAAGGTATAAGACTGTGGAGAAGTTTGAATGGTGGGCTTCATGCCACAGGAAATAGGGAGTGATTCAAAGTTCTATAAAGATTGTGCTCACTTCAGCAGCACATATACAAAGTTTTATAAGATTAATCTGAAAGTGGTAGGCAGTTTGGAGTATGTGATGGAGTGATGTCAAAGAAAAATTGCACCAGATGGTTAAACAGGCAAGGAGTACTTTACTCAAGACGATTCTGTAATAGGGGAGAGACACTGAACTCCGTTCTGCTGAAACAAAAGGCATGGAAGTTTTTAGATGCCAGGATGAGCTGTAGGAAAAATAGTAGAGGATGCTGGGGAAGAGGTTGGTCAATATAATTAGACCATCTCTGTTTGCTTTGGCTCTTATCAAAGTTAGGCTCCTATACTCCCCACAGAGACTGGGAACTAGGGGCAATACCTTTCTTGAAGGTTGTATTTCAAAGAGCTGACTCCCAGGTCCTTGAGAAAGACATTTCTGGGTTGGAAAATTATCAAGTGACTAGGAGAAAATTTACATCTCAAAGGGGCAGAGAAAGAATTTATAATTTCAAGCTTCTTAAAGTAAATGTTTTCAGAAAAGGGAGGTTAGGGGCCTATGGTAAAGAAAAATCCTGTCTGAAGTTTAGCCAAACTGAGGGACACATTAAGGCCATCTTGATCAGTAGTTAAAATTAGCATTACCTTCAGGAAGGTTATTTTATAAAGAAAAGCAATGCTTTAGGAACTTTCTCAGAAGAATCAAAAGTAACTGTCTGCTAGTTAGATACAGGTCAGGAATAATGAGAAAGGGCAGTTACAAAGTAAACTCAACTAATGTTCTCTGTGTTGTAGCTTTAATAAAGATGAAATAAGTAGAAAAAAAATAATCCATTGGTACACGGTAAGAGCCAATTGGATGGACTGCCCAATTAGAAATACTTCTTTATTTTCTAGTCATTATCAGTCAAGGATTAACAAACCTACTTTTATTAGATATACTTCTGTCTAGGGATTGAGAAATATCAATTATTTAAACTTAATCACTACTTTATTTCTGTGAGATTTTTAAAAATATACTTTGGGGAAAAGTAATGGAAGAGTGATATAGCACTAAAACATTCAAGTGAATGACATAATAAGATCCTATCTTTCTCAATTTAAGGAGAAAAAAAGGGAGGGCAAAAGAAATGGGCAGAAAGTAAGTTTACCAACCAGTCATTGTGTCAAGTGTTTTCATATATTTATCTAATTTAATACTCACAAAACAATGAGACATAAGGAAGATATTTATCCCATTCCATAGATGAAACTCTATTTACAAAGTAATATATCAACCATTTGTAGAGCTGACCCTTGAATTTAAGGCCTTACGTCTGTGGAAATGCAAGAGCCAAACCCTGCTAATACAAGGTGCTTAGAAGAGGTAGACTTCAGTGAGCAGGAAAATCAGAGCATGCGTGAACTGATGACAAGTTTTGCTGATCTAGCAGCTTTGTGAGATTTGTCTAGATTCAAAGGCCCTTGCTCTACTAAACCATCAAATTAGAGGTGGTCTCCTTCTGAAACAACCAATTTGCAGAGCTATTCAGACTTTGGGTCATGGTATTTTTTCAAGGATTAACTATTATCACTGGCTTTTCAAATTTTAACTTTAGAAAGTCCTTGCTTTTGTTGGAAGCAATGTTACATTTTGATGCAGTTGTTTGCAGGGATGAAACTTGGTCGCCCTCTGGAGGCTATTCTCAGGTCCGACTAGCATACCTTAATTTTGAGAAAGAAGTCAGGTCTTAACAATTTAACAAGTCATTTTAAATGTGTGGAAATTATGTATATACATTATACTTTTTTAGAAGTTACAAAACATTGAGTTCAAATGCTCAAAATATTTTAAAATGCTGAATTAAACGATTTATGGCATAGCATGTTTTGAATTCCTGTTCTCCCTTTGGAAATGGAGATGGTCATCATTCTCCTTTTATCATGCAATATCTATACTGGGACTAAAACCGTTATTTTTTCCTCCCCTATTATAGGAACACATGGGCAATTAGTTCTATAAAATGAATAATAAAACATATGACACAATACTATACACTCAATTACTACCAAGATCTTCCATTTTAAGTTTTAAAAAAAAATCTCTAAATTTCCAATTAAAAAATTTTTTTTTCTTTCTCTCAGAGACAAAACATCAGAGCTTACAAGAACCCTTAATAACAGAATGGCTCAAAGGATAAAAATGTTTTGCTCCCTAGTTCATTCTTGTTCAGTTTTCTTGTAGAAGGTGTATTATACCAGTTAGTGTAAATTATACAAGCAAAGTTCTTGCCATATATTGGTGGCAGCTTTTCTACATAAAGTAAGCAGTTAAGGGGCTTCCCTGGTGGCGCAGTGGTTAAGAATCCACCTGCCAATGCAGGGGACACGGGTTCCAGCCCTGGTTCCCGAAGATCCCACATGCCGCCGAGCAACTAAGCCCATGTGCTGCTACTGAGCCTGCGCTCTAGAGTCCGTGTGCCACAACTATTGAGCCTGCGCTCTAGAGCCCATGCGCCACAACTACTGAAGCCCGCACACCTAGAGCCCATGCTCCGCAACGAGAAGCCACCGTGATGAGAAGCCCGCACACTGCAACAAAGAGTAGCCCCCACTCTCCGCAACTAGAGAAAGCTCGCGTGCAGCAACGAAGACCCAACACAGAGCCAAAAATAATAAATAAATAATTTTTTTTAAAAAAAGTAAGCAGTTATGAGCTGCTATAAACCTACTGTTTCTTTACTTGATTTAAATGAATTTAATTCTTTAAATAACTGAGCAAGTAGAGAATTTAGACTCAGCCATTATTAGAGGTACCTTATACAACCAAAGTGGTATAAAAACCCTGTAACATGAAAGTGTTGTGGAGGTCCTTCTGGTCTTCTGAGACCGGGACACCTGTACCTTTATGTCCCATTTATAAATGCTCCTCTATAATGTTTGGGATGCTGAAATATTTGATGAGATAGATACCTCATGCCTATTACATGCCTTCCCTATATCTCTCTCAACTACATCCCTCTAATGAGTTGGTGCAGCTCCAAGGCTCTATCCAGTAACAAGGTAGTGTCAGGCAGTGCTTGTTGTACTCACTGGTTTTTAATCCTCCAACTGCCTTGTAATCTCCTCCTTCACACCTTGAGGCTTAGAAATGGCATATTTCCTGAGGAAGAGGTTTCTAGGGAGTCCTGTATACTTGCTTGAAATGGGGACAGGAGGATGGAGGAACAGAAGGGAAGATATACGGAAGATGAACGGATTTTTTTTAATATAAATTTTTCTGCCATAAAAACTATAGGTACCAAGCAAAGCAATCAGGGAAATATATATTCATGCATTAATTTACCACTTACAACGATGAGTAGATAGAGGACATTAGATAGATTAAGGAAGTATCTAGGAGGTAAAATGGATAAGATTGATAATGGATAGGATATAGTGGCTGATGCGAGAGGTTGAACTCAAGGATTATTGTTAGGTGCCTGGTTTATACAACTGGGTGAATGGTGTCACTACACACTAAGACAAATGAAAATGAAGGAGGAGAGATTCGGCAGTTTAGGGAGACCATGAGTATTTAGCTTTATGTATATTTTAAATGAACAGATTTAGATGTTAATTAGGCAACTGGATTTACAGAATTCAGATTAGAGGTCTCAGGTACACAAATGTCCAAACTTGATGGAGTTGGTAACTGAAGCTGTGTGTTTCTGTGAAATCATATTATGAGTTCCAGAGTGAGAGGACATAATGGCCTAAAACTGAATTTTGAAGAATTTCAACATTTAATGTCTGAGGAGAAGGATACGTACCTGCAAAGAAGATAGAGAATGAACTGCCGCAGAGATGAGAAGAAAACCAGAGGAGTTTTTGGGTCAAGGAAAATCAAGTCTCAAAGACAGAAGCAAATCCTACTTACAGGTCAAGTAACTAGGAGATAAAATTTTCACATCGCATCCATGGATTTGGAAATAGTTTATGAAGTACCTTTTTATTGGAGTAATAAAAGATGGATTCTATTGGGAGTGGGTTGAAGCATGAGAAGGAAGTCATAAAGTGAAGGTATCAAATATAGATAAACATTTTTAAACAGCTTTATGGAGGTATAACTGATGCACAAAAAATGGCACATGCTTAATGTATACTATTTGATGAGTTTGGACATATGCATAAACCCATGAGACAATTAACACAATCAAGGTAATAGACATATCTGTCCCCTCCAAAAGCTTCCTTGTGTCCCATTTTTTCTGTGTGTGGTAAGAACACTTAACATGAAATTGACCCTCTTAACTAATTTTAAGTGCTTAACACTATTGTTAACTATAGACACTATTTGTACAGCAGATTTCTCAAATTTATTCATCTTGTATAACTGAAAATTCATACCTGTTGAACAACAGCTCCCCATTTCTCCCTTTCCCCAGCCCTTGGCAACCAACATTCTATTCTCTGCTTCCATGAGTCTGATTATTTTAGATACCTCATATAAATGGAATTATGCAGTATTTGTCCTTCTGTGACTGGCTTATTTACGTAGCGTATTGTCCTCCAGGTTCATCCCTGTTGCCACAATGGTAGAACCCCCTTCTTCTTTTAAAGTTGAAAATATTCCATTGTAAATATATACTACATGCTTTGAACCATTCATCTGTTGATGAACATTTTGGGAAAAGCTTCTTGACACTGATCTTGGCAATGATTTATTGGCTATGACACCAAAAGCACAGACCACAGAAGCAAAAATAGACAAGTAGAACTACATCAAAATAAAAAGCTCCTGCACAGCAAAGGAAACAACCAACAGAATGGAAAGGTAACCAATGGAATGGGAGAAAATATGTGCAAATCATATATCTGGTAAGGGGTAAATATCCAAAATTTATAAGGAATTCCCACAACTAAGTAGCAAATAAACCAAATAACTCCATCAAGAAATGGGCAAAGAACTTGAATATACATTTTCCAAAGAACACATATGAACGGCCAAAATGTATATGAAAAGGTACTCAGCATCGCTAATCATCAGGGCAATGCAAATCAAAATCACAAAGAGATATCACCTCACACCTGTTAGGATGCTTAGTTTCAAAAATATAAAGGTAACAAGTACTGGGGAGAATATGGAGAAATTGGATCTCTTGTACACTGTTGGTGGGAATACAAAATGGTATATAGTCACTATGGAAAACAGTATGGAGGCTTCTCGAAAAATTAAAAATAGAACTATCATATGATTTAGCAATCCCACTTCTGAATGGATATATGTATATATATATGTGTGTGTGTGTATATATATGTATAAGAGAACTGAAATCAGGATCTCAAAAAGATTGCACTCTCATGTTCATTGAAGCATTATTCACAATTGCCAAGATACAGAAAAACATTTTCAAGAATTATCTTAAAAACTGTGCCTTTGAAGAAGAGATAGTGTGGTAATTAGTAACAGAAGTCAGGTGGAGAAAGGTGAGTTTGCTTTTGCTTTTCTTTTTTGCTTTACTCTTCTTTATTATTTTTCCCAATTTGGAAGATTTTAGAATGTTTAAAAAAGATAGTGGAGGGCTTCCCTGGTGGCGCAGTGGTTGAGAGTCTGCCTGCCGATGCAGGGGACACGGGTTCGTGCCCCGGTCTGGGAAGATCCCACATGCCGCGGAGCAGCTGGGCCCGTGAGCCATGGCTGTTGAGCCTGTGCGTCCGGAGCCTGTGCTCCGCAACGGGAGAGGCCACAACAGTGAGAGGCCCATGTAACGCAAAAAAAAAAAAAAAAAGATAGTGGAAAAGATCCAGATTAGAGAAGGTATTGAACAAAATAAGGATCCTTAGAGAGTGCAAGGTGATGCAATCCAAATCAGGAGTAAGGGAATTGGGTTTAGTAGGAATAGAGCTTCTGTTCTGTTAAATTACCAAAGGAGATAAAGATGGTAGCAGATGTAGTAACTCTATTATGTTAATTAACAGGAAAGTTCTAATGTTTTTTCTTTTCTTTTCTGTGAATTAAGAGATTATCTCCTGATATTATAGCAAATGGTGGGGACATGCCATTTAAGAATAGTGCAATAGCTGAATCACTTTGTTATACAGCAGAAACTAACACAACATTGTCACGCAATCATACTCCAATAGAGATTAAAAAAAAAAAAAGAATAGTGCAGAAAGAGAGAACAAAGTGTAAAGAGTGGGAAATGATGGATCCAGATTAATGTAGCAGAATTAAAGGGCAATATTAAAGGAACTTTTAGGTTAGTTATCATGAATTTATAAAGGAAACAATCTAAACTATTATACACTTTACTTGGGAAGACTTTGAAAGCTGGAGATCAAGAAAACAGAAAGCAATGGTTTGGGTTGATCCAGCATAATTAAAAGACACTGGAACAGGGCTAGGGACAAACACACTAGTAGATAATGGACATTGGAATGTAAGAGAGTAAGGGGAGATACAAAGGTAGTATCAGGAGAAAGCAAGGGAGTAAACAGACTTGCGTCAAAGTACTATCATAGTGGTGGGGTATTTGAACAAGTGAACTGGAATGTGAGAAGTTACTGTAAAGGGATGGCATATTTGTGTGAATAATTTTTAAAGACTATTTCTCTTTTTCCAGCTCTGATTTTTATTTTAGAGGACTGACTCCTGAAAACTCGGTTTCCCAGGATTCACTGACAACTAGCTTCCAATTAATTTTGAGTAAAGGAAGGACTGGTGAGAGTTTGGAGGAAGGGGATAGGGGAGAACCCAGAATGCCCTCTTTCTTTGAGTTGTACATACAACTGAGGCTTCGTCTCCCTCATGCGTCCAATTCCTGCTCAAGGGCTTCTCCCTCCATGTTCCCAGCACCCACCAGCAGTCTCTACATTCATTCCAGTTCTGCTTAGGGGATTCAGTCTTTCCAAACTCTAGGTTGCCTTCCTATTTCATTTGACTCCAGCTTTTATAACTTTTGAAACAAGCTCCTTTTATTAAAATCTACTTTCTAAACTTCCTGAAGCAGATTTCCTGTCCTGCATGAGTAATCCCAGGAAAAAGATGCTCAAGATGGGACTCTGGAATAAGGTTTTGAGCTTGAATGTAGTAGTGACTCCATTGCCAATGCAAAGACAAGTGCTTCTTCCGAGTAGTGGAAGCAATAAATAAATTACCAGCAATATTTGCTTTGAACATATTGCCAGTTGAAGACAATACTTTTACATCTCAAGCAGCAGCTGATTTTGTCTATTACAGCAGTAATACCTACAAGCACCATGGGGACCATTAGCTGCTTCTTATAGCACCAGAGAGCTTACAAAATGAAAATGTTTACACTTAATGTTAAAAGGTGTTAGGTGTTTAAACTCTCAGATCGAGGCATGGGAAGACACAGAGAGCCACACTGAGGGCCTTAAAATTTTCTCATGTCTTAGAGCCACACAGCAGACATGGCTGAGGATCAAGTTTCAAATCTAAAAGTGTGGGTTGCAGAATTAAAATGCAAGTTCAACGTACATCTGTGCTAAGCCTCACAGATTAATATCAGGACACTGATCAGGAAGAGTTGGGTATTAAGATAAGGATATATTGAGTATTTAGGATAAGTGCAGGTAGGCAGACTCAGATTCATATGAAAATTTTTAACCCAAATCTTCCTGTGGTTTCCTCGCCAAAGGAAGCCACCCTCCTTCCTCCCCATTTGAGGAAACTAACCTTCCCTTACTTACTTAACATATCTCTAAAGACCTCATCTAAATAGGTTAGTTTTCAAGGAAATTTCTACTTTTCTCAAGACCCACCCACATCAGCACTTATTGCATCCTAATAACTACAGTCAGATTCTACCAGGCCCCAGTAGGCAAGTATAATGTCCACGCTGGTAGGAGTTAGCATATACATCAAAAGAAATGCTATATCCTGCTAACGTGTATCAGCAGAAACCTGTAGAATGTGTGTGTGGCATATTTTTTGGGGGGGTTTTTTGTTTGTTTTTTTGCGGTACGCGGGCCTCTCACTGTTGTGGCCTCTCCCGTTGTGGAGCACAGGCTCCGGACGCGCAGGCTCAGTGGCCATGGCTCACGGGCCCAGCCGCTCCGCGGCATGTGGGATCCTCCTGGACCGGGGCACGAACCCGTGTCCCCTGCATTGGCAGGTGGACTCTCAACCACTGTGCCACCAGGGAAACCCTGGCATATATTTTATAAGTGTTAGACTGAGAAAGATCGAATATAAAGTTGCAAGGGGTTGAATTTATTATAAAGACGTTACCTGAGATTCAAAGTATTAGCTCTAGCTGATGGAATTGGCTCTAATCGTTGGCTTGTTTGGCTGACTGAAACATAGATTCAATAGTCAGCAACATTCAAAGAGGGCAAGATGCCATAATTTATCTGACAGAATGTAGACAAAGGAATCCATGTACATAAAATGAGAATGTTGGAGTGGATTAATTATGTAAAACCCACTCAACTATCCCATAGTTATGCCCCCACAGAGGTCACCGATAACATTCTTCTTCAAGACATTAAGACATTCTTTGATGAGAGAAATACAAGCATCCTTTTAAACCTCTGTGGCATCTGTCTTCTGTGGGCTAAAGATGACAATGCGGGATAGCACCAATGAAATGGCCCCCGTGCTTTTTAACAGGAACATTGGGTTACAAAGTAGCAGAGGTTAAGTGGTAGCATTTAATATGAGAAACAAGGTGAGTGCAATTATCATAAAGGTCAGCAGGGCAGAGTGGCAGTATTTTGACCCAAAGTGACTTCCAGCAGTAACAGATTAATCACATTTACACTGGGAATTACATTGATGAGCAGGCTTGAACTGTATAAATGAAAATAAAATTCAAGCACAAATGAGCAGAAACCTGCATTGATTTTCCAGGAATGAAAATTACAGCCTCGCCCAGACCTAAACCAGAGATCAGGTGGCTACAATAGCTTCAGGAACTTTGCTGCAACACTGTCAAAAGTATAGAGTGTGATTATTTTTTTCCTCCAGGTCTACCTCAAAGGGGTTTACAATTTTCCAGGGGGAATGTTTAGAAAGAAAAGTGGAAAACTCAGAATTTTTCAGAGATTATTAAGATAAATTTATACACCTGAGGTTCCAAAACATCACTGTGGTCTTCAGGTCATAATAGGGCTTATGGAAGCCATGTGATAATTGGAATTTTGACACAAGTTCACCTCACTAGAAATCTTGTGCAGTGACCTACACTATATTTCCCCATATCTGAATGTATTTTTGCAGTACACATACTTGGAAAATGACAGAACTCTCAACCAAGGTCAGTGCTATTAAGAACGGCTACTGCCTGACATCCATTAGGATAGCTATTATTAATAACAATAATAAAAAACAAGTATTCGCATGGATGTGTAGAAATCTGAACCCTTCTACATTGCAGTTCCTCAAAAAATTAAACAGAACTACCATACGATCTAGCTATTCTACTTCAGAGTATATATCCAAAGGAATTAAAAGCAGGGACTTGAACAGATGTTTGTAATTTCACGTTCTTAGCAGCATTATTCACAATAGCCAAAAGATGGAAACAACCTAAATGTCCATCAACAGAGGAATGGATAAACAAAATGTAGTATATACATACAATGGAATATTAATGACCCTTCAAAGGTAAAAAATTCTGACACACACTACGATACGGATGAACTTTGAAGACATTATGCTAAATGAAATAAGCCAGAACCGAAAACACAAATACTGTGATTCCAGTCATATGAGGTACTACAGCAGTCAAATTTATATAGACAGATAATAGAATGGTGATTGCCAGGGTCTGGGTGCAGTGATGAATGGAGAGGTGTTGTTTAATGGGTACAGAGTTTCAGTTTGGGAAGATGAAAAAAGTCCTGGAGATGAATGGTAATGATGGTTGCACAACAACGTGAATGTACTTAATGCCACTAAATGGTACACCTACACATGGTTAAGATGGTCACTTTTATGTCATGCATATTTTGCCACAACTGGAAAAAAATACATAGGAAGGGCCAAGTGGAAGCTCCTGGAACTGTCCCTACATGAAAACAATACCAAAAAATAGCAATAGCACATATCTGGGGAATTTGCAGAGACTAAAATAACCATGCAGATGGGAATCTCCATCACCTGCCCCATTTAAATAATCTGTTTGGCCTGTAAAAAAGGCAAATAAGTCATGGACAATGATTGTTGATTATCATAAGATAATGAGGTACTAATTCTAATCAAAGCTGCTGGATTTTATGGGCCTTTTTTTCCTGGAACAAATCAAAACATCTCTAACTCCTGATACACAGCTATTGATCTGGCGAATAGTTGTCTCCACATCAAACAGCAAAGGTAACGGAGCAGTTCACTTCTATCTGACAGAGACAGAAGTACACTCAAACTTTGTCTTACTTGAGTGCTATGCCAAGTCTCCTGATGTCTATAATATTATAGTCCATAGGGAGATTAGTCATCTGGATATCACAAAAGCATTATGATAGTCCCTTGTATTGATGAGTTTATGGTGATTGGACATGAGAAAAAGTAGGGAGTACTCAAGTTGTGTCAGTAAGATACATAGATGTCAAAGAGTGGGAAATAAACTCCATGAAAATTTAGGATGTCAAATATATCACAGCCTAAGTATGATAAGCACACAAACAGAAACCAACCTCCAGAAAGCACTGAAGGTCATGTTGATTTGTTTTAAAGATGCAGGCAGCACACAGCTAGGATTCCGAAAGATTTGTTACACACTCCCTTTCCTAAATCCCATTCCTGATAGTGACTGCTCTTTCCTTTTACCTCTTCTCTCCTGTCCTCACCCTTCCTTTATTGTTCCCTATCCTTCTTACCCCTCTGCCCTCTTTCATTCTTCCTCATAGAGAATAGCCTGGGCTATTATTTGTATTCTTTACATTCTTTATATCTCTCTCCCGTCCACCCCCCACCTCAACAAAGGCCTTGTACCAATTAAGAAAGTAAACATTTCAAGTCTTCAGAGTATTGACAGGAGAAAGGTTATGGGGAAATAGCAAATCCTGACAATTTAAATATTCTCTATGTATCACATAAGTATATTTATTGTAAATAAATTCATACATGCAATAATAGTACAAATAGAAAATATTCACAAGCTACCAGACTGCCAAATTCTGCATGAGATACAAAATCACATACCTATACTACCTGCTTTTCAATTTATAATTAAAACCATGTTACCTCAGAATTTTAAAAATAGCATTTTGATAATTATAAAAAAATTATAACTACATTAAAATTTTAAATTTCTGCACTTTTAAAGACACCATTAGAAAATGAAAGGGCAAGCCACAGACTGGAGAAAATATTCATGAGATATAGATATAGATATAGATATATACATAACATAGACTGGCATCCAGGATATGTAAGATGATCTTACAACTCCATAGTGAAGTAGTATTTGGGGGAAATACTACTTCAGAATTATAAGAAACAAATATTTGTGTTTAAGCCACCCAGCCTATAGTATTTTTTATTGAGATATAGTTGAAATATAACATTATGTAAGTGCAAGGTGTACACTTGTTGGTTTGGTACATTTGTATATTGCAGTATGATTACCACCAGTACCATTAGCTAACACCTCTATCATGTCACACAATTATCATTCCTTTTTTTGTGGTGAGAATAATTATGATCTAGTCTCTTAGCAACTTTGAAGTTTATAGTACAGTATTGTTGACTGTAATCACTATGTTGTGCATTAAATCTCCACGGCTTATTTATCCATCAATACCAGTTGAAAGTTTATATCATTTGACCAACATTTTTCCAATTTCCCCACCCCCAGCCCCTGGAAACCACCATTCTACTCTTTGCTTTTATGACTTTGGCTTTTTTAGATTCCATATATAAGTGATATAAGACAGAAAAAGACCGTCTATGGTATTTTTGTCATAGCAGACCAAACAAAGGAGTATTTGGGAGATGCCATATCATGTAAGCTTTTTAGTCAATGGTGAGAAATATTGATTTTATTCAATTACAATAGGATAGTGCAATGCAGAGTTGGGTTTGGAGGCTTAAACATGGGAGAAAAATGATCTAATTTAATTTTTAAAGATTATCTATGGGGGGAGGGCTTCCCTGGTGGCACAGTGGTTGAGAGTCCGCCTGCTGATGCAGGGGACACGGGTTCGTGTCCCGGTCCGGGAAGATCCCACATGCCGCGGAGCGGCTGGGCCCACGAGCCATGGCCGCTGAGCCTGCGCATCCGGAGCCTGTGCTCCGCAACGGGAGAGGCCACAGCAGTGAGAGGCCCGTGTACCACAAAAAAAAAAAAAAGATTATCTATGGGGAGTTTCCTATAGACAAGTAAACAAGGATTCAAGAAGAAACTTTAGAAGGCCCTTTTTAAGAGTCCAGGTAACCGACAGCAGATTAAGGTGGTAAAAATAGAAAAACATTAACTAGCAATTAACTGAGAAATAGATTTTCAGGAACTAACCCCCACACATTTAGATAATTCATCTGAAATATGCTATTTGAAAATATAGCTTCTTAGGATGCATCATATCTCTGAAGGAAACGCTAAAATACCAATGGATTGATAGTCCAAGCAATGAAGATTTACTGAGTGTGTGTGTGTGTGTGTGTGTGTTCCTCAACTGTCCTAGGTTCAAGGAAAGGCAAATAGAAATAAAACCTTCATGTTGGAATACTGTCCCACAGTGAGTAAAGGTATCATGTACTTTTAAAATTGTATCTATTTAAACAAAGCCTAATGTAATGGGAAAAATAAACTAGACCTGGAATCAAAAGACCTGAGTTTGAATCGCAGCTTGATTAATTACCAGAATATTAAGTTCGGGCAAGTTGTCCACATTTGATCAATTTCAGGTTCCTTATTTACAAAATGGTAGGCTGGATGGAGTGATCACTAGGCTCCCTTCTTGCATGAGATTTTGTTATTCTACAACACCATATTGGTATTCTCATTAAAGTGAATTTCAAGTGTTTGGTCAAGAAGAGGCTCCGGCTTCCCTGGTGGTGCAGTGGTTGAGAATATGCCTACTAATGCAGGGGACACGGGTTCGAGCCCTGGTCTGGGAGGATCCCACATGCCGCGGAGCAACTAGGCACGTGAGCCACAACTACTGAGCCTGCGCATCTGGAGCCTGTGCTCCGCAACGAGAGGCCGCGATAGTGAGAGGCCCGCACACCGCGATGAAGAGTGGCCCCCGCTTGCCACAACTAGAGAAAGCCCTTGCACAGAAACGAAGACCTAACACAGCAAAAATAAATAAATAAATTACTAAACTCCTACCCCCAACATCTTAAAAAAAAAAAAAAAAAGAAGAGGCTCATTCACTTCTTTTATTTCAAATTTAATAATAATGTAAGCCCTCATCCCATCAGGCAAAGAAGAAACTCTACCATTTCTCATCATTCAAGAATCCATTTCTTTCGTTAGGTCACATGAACATTCTAGAGGCTTAAAATAACTCTAGAAAGTGTGGGAGAGGCTCTGTATTTGGGCCTTAAACAAAAGATACATCTTGTTGAACTTTCATGGTGGCTTTAAATCTGCTGACTCTACTGCTTCACTGATAAACTGGAATAACAGGAAAGTTGGTGCCTGAACCCATATTACTTGCATGAAGTGCATAACCCCTGTTTCTAAAATCTTTCTGTATCTCTGGAGACATGCTCTATTTTCACATTGCCATAGTGAATGTTTAAGTTTTCTGCTACATGAAGATATGTCCCTCTCTCCAGCCTCGGGGACATCTATCCCTCTTCCTTTGGAGTCTCAATGGCTCTCCTCTGTTTCCTCTCTCTCTCTCTCACCTAACATTATTCTTTCAAAGTATTTGTGCTTTTCAAAGAACAAAGGAAAATCGGTCAATTCCAGGAAACACCAGCTTTTCACCCTAACACAAATCTCCCCTGAAGTAATTAACAGCAAATGTTGACTACCATCTTGAAGTGGTGGTCATAGAGTTATTGGGGAAAACAAACACAAGTTAAAGCTTCAATAAATTATACTGCCATAACTACAAATAATTAGCTCTTCAAGAAAACAGATTTATATATCGACAAAATCCTTGTTTTGGAGCCTCCTCACCAAATAGCCTTAGTCTTTAGGGGAACAATCAATGATCTGAAATCTATCCCCCACCAAGCATACTTTGAAAAGTTCATTCTACTATACAGCTCATTAGATCGAACTTGCAATAAATCTTAACAGACTCAGAGAAGAAAATGTTTACTTAAAGTGGTAAATTTTTCAAAACTTCACGTGGAGCCTGATGGGTATTTCCAAAGATCTGATTCCTGCATTTCGCTTCAGATCATCCCCAATCATTAGAGAGATCTCTATCCAAAAGGTATGTGAATCTTCTATGTTCATGTTGCCATATCTGACTACATATATATTCTTATTTAACACACACAAAAACTCATGTACACACTGTCTCTCGCTCTCTCTCACATACACACACAAACACACACACACCCATCCCTTCAGTTCATATATTTGTAAACCTACATACTTTTTGTAACTGCAATTTATTTTTATTTTATTTTATTTTATTTTTTTTGCGGTATGCGGGCCTCTCACTGTTGTGGCCTCTCCCGTTGCGGAGCACAGGCTCCGGATGCGCAGGCTCAGCGGCCATGGCGCACGGGCCCAGCCGCTCCGCGGCATATGGGATCCTCCCGGACCGGGGCACGAACCCGTATCCCCTGCATCGGCAGGCGGACTCTCAACCACTGCGCCACCAGGGAGGCCCGCAATTTATTTTTTAAATTCACATTATGTTATTATGATCCACCCATGTTAATACACACAAAAACATTTCATTCAATTTACCTATTGTATAATATTACTTCTGAGAACAAACCATAATTTATTTATCAATTACCTTTAAGAAGGGAATTTAGGTAACATCCACCTTATTATAAACAGCACTACATTAAGATTCCAATGCACATAGCTTCTAATGTAGATAAATAAGAATTTCCTTAATGATAGAGAGGCTGACCTTTCTTTTATAAGTTTCGTGGCCACCCAGATTTATTCTTTTGTGTTTTTATTTGTCCATTTGTCTATACTGCTGTGGAAATGTTTCAATATGAACGTCATATAATCTGTTCAGCTTTTCTTCATACTTTGTGATTCTTTAAATGTTGTGTTTAAGAAACCTTTCCCTAACCTGATTTCATAAAGCTATATCCATATTTTGCTCTTAAAGTATTCATGTTTTTTCTTTCATATTTAATTTTTGATTTGAACTGGAATTTATTTTCTCATTTCTTTAAGATAGGGGTCTAATCCTTTGTCCATATGAATTTCCAATCATCTCAACACCATTTATTAAAAGGTTCATCCTTTCTCCACAATCTGTAATGTTACCACATTAGTCTCTTTTTTAATCTATCTATGTTCCTGGGCCCTATATTCTGTTCAATTTTGTTTGTCTATACCTTTGCTGTGCCAGTACCACACTGTTTTAATTAATATGACTTTAAATGTTTATATCAGGTAGCATAGGTTGCCCTTTCTTCATGTTTCTTAATGTTTTCATATCTTCTTCAGAATTTTTTGGCTGCTTTCAACTCCCTACTTATACGTAATGGTCACCTTGGCTAAGACACGGTAACCAGACATTTGGTCAAACATGATTCATGATACTTGTGTGAAGAATTTTTTTAGATGAGATTAACATTTCACCCAATCAGTTGAAAGTCTTAATAGAAAAAAGACTGACGTCCCCTCAAAAAGAGGGAATTCTGCCAGCAGACTGCCTTTGGACTCACACTGCAATATCAGCTCTTCCCTGGGTCTCCAGCCTGTTGCCCTGCCCTGCAGATTTTTGCACATACACATCTCCTATTGGCTCTGCTTCTGTTTCTCTGGAGAACTCTGCCTAATACACTTCTCTCCCATATAAACTTTAGATTTAGCTTGTCACGGCTTATGAAAATATCTATTGCAATTTTCATTGTGATAGCAATGCATACACAAGTTAGTGGCATGGTCAATTATAAAATATTGATTCATTTTTACAAAGAATATTATAAAGTGTTCCATTTAATTTTTTACATCCTTTAAGAAAGCATCATTTCCTCCATGAATATTTGACTCACGTTATTATATTTATTCTCAAATACCTGATATTTATTATTTTATTGTGAATGATATTTTTACTTAATAGTAAAAGTATTAATGGAATAGTATTTACTAATAGTAGTACATTTTCTTACTGGTTGTTGCTAATATTTTAAATTCTTATTGGTTTTTGTACGTCAGTCTTGTATCCAGCAAGTTCAGAGATTACAGATTTTCTTGTATTTTGTATGCAGACATTTTCCACCTCTTTTTTTGTTTTCAAATATATTTTCCACTGGCTTTTGCTTCTGTACATATAAATTAATCTTGTGTTAATATTTTATTTGGAATAGTTTTATTGATCTCTATAAATGGATGTGTTGCATATTTTATTTATTTATTTATTTTGGTTTGGCTATTGTATATTGAAAAAGTGAGTATACCCTCGTTTCACTCTCTAAAAAATTTTATGTAAGATAAAAGTTAATTTGATCCCTGAAGGATTTGCAAAAGCACTTTTAAAATGTCTGGTCCTGGTGTTTTTGTTTGCTGATTTCTAGACATTTGACCAGACTAGCCTATTCATGTAAAAGTTGTTAGTATACTATGTGTCTCTATTTCCTCTTAAGACAATTTTGCTAATTTTATTTTTTAATTCAAGTTTTTATAAATTTTCATATTAATGGCATGATACTCTTTACTTTATTCCTATAATTAGTAAAACTCCAAATATATGTAAGTAAAACCCCTATTCTTTCATAGTTTTGTTTGTGCCTTCCTCTTCTATGAACATAAAAAAATACCATTCTTTATATTTTCAAAGAAACAAAATTGAAGTTTACTGATCCTCTCTATTGTCAATTTAGATCCCATTTTTTCATATGGTAATTTCATGTTTAATTGTTGGAGGAACTGCTTAGATGGTTTTCAATTGACTGACGCCATTTTACTGTCCTACCACTATTGTTTTAAATAGTGTGAAGTGTGAGTCCTCCTACAAGTTGGAGATTATTGATACCCTCTATAGTTTGTTTTCTGTTTGTCCTACTTGTTTTATTAATTATCTCTTCTTCTATGGCACAATCTATTTAATTCTTATGTTGCAAACTTAGCTAATTAATTTCTAATAAGTTTCCTTTCAAATGTGTGTGTGTGTGTGTGTGTGTGTGTGTGTGTGTGTGTGACACAGATTACAAGTATTGATTTACAGGTTCCCAGCAAGGGTTTTTTTTTTCAGCTCTAAATATTTAGTAAATTCTGACAGAAATTGTCATTAAATAATAAAATAGAGCTTACAGTTTCAAACTTAATAGAGTCAAAGTAGACTGCTATAAATATTTCACGATTCCAGAAGAAAAAGAAAAATATGAAAGAATTTAGACAAGTAGGAAAAAAAGGAAGATTTAAACCAAATTAGTAACTACATTTAATGCAAATGGATTGGCTGCTCCAAATGAAAAGAAAATACGTGTCAGATTGTATAAAATTACATGTAACTATGTGCTATCTTCAAGAGACATACCCAAAGAAAGTGGAAGAAGTAAATAATAAATGCAAGAGCAGAAATTAATGACATAGAAAATAAACAATACAAATTCAAAAGCTAACATTTGGCTCTTTGAAAATACTAATAAAAATGGCTATCTACTTGAGAGTCTTCTCAAGACCAAAAAAGAAAAAGAAGCCAATATCAGAAAGGTAAAAGGGTCATATATCACATACATGTTACAGACTTTACAAAGGAAAAAATGAACAAAGTGTTTTCAAATAAATTTTAAGTTTTATAAAAATCACAGTCCCCTAGAAAAATATAATATCAAAATAGATTCAAACAGAAATAGAAATTTATACATACATTTATACATTACAGACACTGAATCAGCACTCACTACTCTCACCATGAAGAAAGCTGAAATCCAAGATTTTTCACTAGTGTGTTCTAAAGAAAGGAAGAATTCCAGTAGTACACAAACTCTTTGAGAATAGAAAGAGGGAACACTATTCAACTACTTTTTAATATTTTCTTCATTTCAAGACAGGAAAGGACAGTATAAGAAAGGATAATTAGAGGTGACCTTACCCAGGAAAACAGATGATAAATATAATATAAGCAAACTGAGTCCAACATAAAAAGCTAATTTCATGACAGACAACCAAAATTATTTTACATAACAAAATTAATTAATAAAATTAAACATACAAAAAATTAAATCCAAAGTTTCTTATAATTTCAGCAGTCATGTATGATTTTACAAAAACCCGCAGCTAATCTTATCAAACTAGAAACAGAAACTTTCTTAAATGAAAATTAGCTATCTACCATAGAGTAACATTATAGATACAGGTGAGATGATTAAAGATTTAAAGATCAGGAAGAAGACAAGGATGCCCCCTGTCACCACTCTATTCAGTATTGTACTTGAGAGTTTAGCCAGTGGAGAAAGTCAAGAAAAAGAACTAAAATGTCTAAGGATTAGAAAAGAAAACACACAACTTGTTCTATTTAGATATGATATTGTTGTGTACAGAGAAAATACAAAATAATGTACAGGAAATTGCTAGGATTTGTAAGAGAGCTTCTTAAGATTTCTAGATAAAAATCAATAAAAATAAATTGTGTTTTTATATAATAGCATCAAACAGAAAGTGATAGTAAAAAGAAAGAAATCCTTTTAGATAGCACCAAAAAGCTGAAGTAGCAATAAATCCAATAAGATATACAAAGCCTTTATAGACAACATTATAATAGTTTTTCAAAGACCTTGAAGAAATCAGAAATGAAGAGATATATTTTGTGTTTATAAGTTGGATATCTTAATAGTGAAAAGATGTTAAGTCTCTAAAAATTAAGTTATAGGGTAAGAAAAATCTAAGTGAAAATGCCAAAGATTTTGTTTTGGACCTGAAAAACTTCTTTAAAAATTTATACGGATTACAAAAGCCCACCACACACTTGAAGAATAATATAAATGTGGGAAAACTTGTTCTACTGAATATTTAGTGTTCTTATAAAGCTCTAGTAACAAAGAGGGTGCAGTTTTGATATAGAGACAAACAAATGAACCAAAAGAAGACTTAATAGAGACAAAGAAAAACAAACCAAAACATATATTATTAAAACAAAATCATATGTATATATATGTACACACACACACACACATACATATGGCACCTCTGTATAACAGAGGTATCACAGCACCTCAACAAAGACATAACAAACTTTTCGATTAAAAAATGCTGAGCACTAGGGTATCCATAAAGAAAAAATAATTAAAATTGTATCATATTGTAAACAAAATTATTTCCAGATGGATTAATGACCTATATGTGAAATGGTACCAAATATATTTTAAAAGACAATATAGGAGGCTATCTTTAAGCCACAAAGTAGAAAGATGGAAAAAAGTATAAGCTTTAAAGGAAAAGATTGATGTATTTACCCACATTAAATTAAGAAATATTTTCCAACAAAAGAAAACACAAAGATAGTTAAAAGAGAGGTCATGCCACAGACCTGAAAAGATCATTGCAACATATAAAACCAATAGAGAGACTACTATTCAAAATATGAAAAGAACTTAAAAAGAATAAAGCTGGAGGTATCTCACGCCCTGACTTCAGACTCTAGTACAGACCTACAGTAAACAAAACAGTATGGTACTGACACCAAAACAGACATATGGAACAGAATAGAGAGACCAGAAATAAACCTATATACACTTATGGTCAATTAATCTAAGACAAAGGAGGCAAGAATGTTCAATAGGAAAAAGGTCTCTTCAATAAGTGGTGCTGGAAAAACTGGACAGCTACTTGTGAAACAATTAAATTAGAACACTTTCTCACATCATATACAAAAATAAATTCAAAATGGATTAAACACCTAAATACAAGATCAGAAACCATAAAACTCCTTGAAGAAAACATAGGCAAAACACTCTGACATAAATAATAGCAATATTATTTTGGATCTGTCTCCTAAGACAAAGGAAACCAAAGAAAAAATAAACAAATGGGACCTAAATAAACTTTAAAGCTTTTGCACTGAAAAGGAAACCACTGACAACATGAAAAGACAACCTACTAAAGGGCAGAAAATATTTGCAAATGATATGACCTATAAGAGGTTAATATCTAAAATACATGAACATCGCATAAAACTCAATATTAAAAAAACAATTAAAAATGGGCAGAAGACCTGAATAGACATGTTTCCAAAGAATACATACAGGTGGCCAATAGGCACATGAAAAGATGCACATCACTAATCAACAAAGAAATACAAATCAAAACCACAATGAGGTATCACTTCATACCTGTCAGAATGGCTATCATCAAAAAGACTACAAACAACAAATGTTGGCAAGGATGTGGAGAAAAGGGAACCCTAGTACACTGTTGGTAGGAATATGAATTGGTGCAGCCACTATGGAAAACAGTGTGAAGGTTTCTCAAAAACTAAAATCAGAACTACCACAAGATCCAGCAATTCCACTCCTGGGTATATATCCAAAGAAAACGAAAATACTAATCCAAAAAGATGAATGCACCCAATGTTCACAGCAGCATTATGTACATTATTTACAATAGCCAAGATATGGAAGAAACCTAAGTGCCTGCTAACAGCCAAATGAATAAATAACATGTGGTATGATACACACACACGCACACACACACACACAGAGAAATATTACTCAGCCATGAAAAAGAAAGAAATCCTGCCATTTGCAACAACATGGATGGACATGGAGGGTATTATGATTAGTGAAATAAGTCAGACAGAGAAAGACAAATACTGTATGTTATCATTTATATGTGGAATCTAAAAAATAAAATGAATGAATATAACAAAACTGAAATAGACTCACAGCTATAGAGAACAGACTAGTGGTTACCAGTGGGGAAAGAGAAGGAGGAAGGGGCAAGATAGGGGTAGGGGATAAAGAGGTATAAAATGTGTAAAATAAATTAGCTACAAAGATATATTTACAGTTCAGGAAATATGGCCAATATTTTATAATAACTTTAAATGGAGTATATAATCTATAAAAATATTGAATCACTATGTTCTACATCTGAAAGTAATATAATATTGTAAATCAACTATACTTCAACTAAAAAATGAAATAAACTCTTAAAAGCAAGAATAAAAAGGCAAATAACCCAATAGAAAAGTAGGCCAAAAATTCAACAGACCCTTCAAAAAACAGCAAATCCCAAAAGCCAATAACTATATTTAAAACTGTAAAATATTTATATTTTCAATAGTAATCATGAAAACTAAAATTCACACCATAATGAGGTACCACTACACACAGATTAGGTAGGAAATATTAAAATAAGTGATAACAACTAATGTCAAGGAATTTAAATATGAGTCACCACCACTGTTGGAAGTGTAAGTTGATTTGACCACTTGTCATTATCTTGTGGTTTAAGGACATATTTTCTCTGTGACTCAGCATCTCATTCCTGAAACTTCCCTGTAACCCAGTAGTTCACTCCCGAGAGAAATGTGTTCTCCTGTGTACTAGGATACATATATAAACATGTATCTTGTTCAGCATTGTTCATGACAGCCATAAATAGAAAACAACACAAATATCTATCAACAGTATTACAGGAATGTGCACATAAGTAATAAATCTACAAAGAAAAACAATGAATGGGTTAACATAAAAGTTAGGTAAGTGGTTATTGTTTGTGCTATGGGAGGGTTTTGTGATGATGCAAGGCATGGAGGGGATTCTTGGTTGTTGCCGATGTTCCATTTCTTGACCCGTGTGATTGTAACAATTGTTACTGCTTCATAATTTTCATTAAATGTACATAGAGTCTATAGATTTTCCATCTAAACTCACAAAGAGAAATAGCTATTGTGCTTACTACCTAGGGAGTTAAGTACACAGGAATGATGCTACAGATGAATACTTATGTCTCCACAGCGATGCTTGCCGGCCACAAAAGCTAAAGCACCAGGATAACTGCCTTTCCTTATTTTCAAATTCCAAGTCTCACATAAATGCACTGAGTTTGTGGAATTTCTTTTACATAAAGATCCCAAGCTGAAAGAGGGTTTGGGATTTTTTTTTCTTAACTTCTAACCTCTGCCTTAGGAAGGTATACTAGAAAATGCAGTAGCCCCCTTATCCTTAGGGTATACATTCCAAGACTCCAGTGGTTGCATGAAACAGCAGATAGCACCGAATCCTATATATACTGTGTTTTTTTCCTATACTTACATACCTATGATAAAATTTATAAGATAGGCACAGTAAGAGGTTAACAATAACTAATAATAAAATGTAAAAATTATAGCAATATACTATAATAAAAGTTATGTGAATGTGTCCCTTCCTCTCTCAAAATATCTTATTGTACAAATTTCATGCCTTTTCCATCTTAACTAAGCACTTATCATGCACTGGCCATAACTTTTGCAATTTGAGGTGTGACTGCAAAACTAGCATGAATTTATTTTTCCTTCTTCACAATTTCACATACAGAAGATTCATTCTTACCATAGATCTTAGCAACCTCAGCAAATGATTTTTTCTTTCCTTATTAAACCAAGAACTTTCACCTTTTCACCTAAAGAAAGTACTTTACAGCTTCTCTTTGGCATATCCAAATTGCCAGCATCACTCCTCTTTTTTTTTTTTTTTTTTTTTCTTTTTGCGGTATGTGGGCCTCTCACTGCTGTGGCCTCTCCCATTGCGGAGCACAGGCTCCGGACGCGCAGGCCCAGCGGCCATGGCTCACGGGCCCAGCCGCTCCGCGGCATGTGGGATCCTCCCAGACCGGGGCACGAACCCGCGTCCCCTGCATCGGCAGGCGGACTCTCAACCACTGCGCCACCAGGGAGGCCCATCACTCCTCTTTTGCTTTGGGGCCATTATTAAGTAAAATAAGGGTGACTTGGACACAAGCACTGTGATACTGAGAGTCAGTTCTATAACCAAGATGGCTACTAAGTGACTAAGGGGTGAGATACGCCAGACAAAGGGATGGTCCATATCCTGGTGGGTGGATGGATGATACAAGATTTCATCACGCTACTCAGAAATTTATGAATTGTTTATTTCTGGAAGTTTCTACTTAATATTTTTGGACTTCGGTTGACCGTGGGTAACTGAAACAGTAGAAAATGAAACCTTGAATAAAGGGAAATGACTATAGATCAAATAGATGCTGAATGCCAATCCACTTATTTCACTCTAGGAGTAATCTTGGATGAATCAATTATAATACCATCTGAACTCTCCAAATATCCTTAGTTCTTTCAGATTGGTAAGAAGTGGTCTTGTTAATGAATAGTAATTCTTTTTCCCCTTGTCAATAAACAACATGGTGCACATATTCACTGAAGTGTGTCAAAACTCACACCTGTTAAATGACATTTTCAAATTAACTTCCTTAAGGTGATCTTGCCCTTAGAGAAGTAACTTTTCTTGCTTTTTCAGAGTCCTTAACGCCAAGAATCAAGTTTATTATTTAACTATACCTACACTTCCAAATACTCTCACCAATAGCCACTGTCCCCAAAGAGTTTAGACTCTAGTGTTACCCTGAAGCATTTTTTCAAAGGAAAAAAAATCTCCCTAGAAAAAAGTATTTATATTCTCTTTAGGTTTAATCTTCCTATGGGTATCAAATAATATTCACTCCTTCCTTAAATCTAACACAGACAAAAAAAATTCCTGAATCTATACCATGCCAACTTCTGAATTCTGAATTTGGGATATAGTAAATTAATGATTAATAGTTTCTTCTTCAACTTCCTTTAGTACAAACGCACACACATCCTAATTTTCTTAGTCTTTTAAAATACCATCACAATTGAATAAGATTACTAACTTCGATACTACGATATCATAATATAGGATTTCCTACTATGGTACCATAAAACATTGATCTCTGATAGCTCAATCACACAGAAAAGCTCTACAAACTCTAGGGTTCTACAGCTGTAGTTCTCCTTTTGCACTGCTTATTGAGAGGAAAAATTTGTATTCATACCTTATAACTTCTCTTTAAACTTGCCTTCCATTCTTAGGTTACTTAAGATTTTGTATATTCAAATCTGTCCATAAATTGGAGTCAAATATTACTCTGATATTTGATTAGGTGCTAAAGTCAGTGGAAAATATTGTTTAAGGGAGTAAAGTCAAAATTACCCTTGAAAATCTCTTAAATCAATCATAACATACACTGTTCACTAAATAATTTATATGAGTTTCTCTAAAGCTTAATCAATTTCCCTTACCCATCCTCTCAATTAATTATTCAATGAATTATTTGAGAATGGCAGAGAATCATGAATTCCTAAATAATGCATTCTTCTTCTCACGTACCTACTGGCTGTCTTTTCACTAGTTTCAAGCCCTCTTTCAAATGTAGCTGGAGCCAAATACTGTATCAACTGCATTGCCCCCATCAATATTGCCATATCATTCCGGGACTTTTCCTCCGTCTTCATAAACAATCTAATTTCCCTTCTATCATCCATTTTGGATGATGCAGACACACATATGACCTTCCCCAGACTTCTTCCCTCTCTTCATAGCCTGATAACAGCTTGTGAAATTTTCCTGTGGGAAACTAATAAACTCACAAGAAAGCATTAACCTAGGCATTCATGTTAAACCATGCATTCTCTCCGCCAGTGCTTCCAGGCCAAGATTACTACTTTTCTCAAGTTACTCCCCTGCTGAAAGAGTATTCATTACATCAATTTACAAAAGCTGTGAGCACTCCCCTTCCTCAGCAACAATCTGGTAGTTTAGATAAACGGTGGAGTATTTCTTGGCTCATTTCTATGGTAGTCTTAGATGGAGGCACAGCCATATGTTATGTCACAGTACAGTAATCTCAGACAAGACCACAAGTATATAAATCCTTATTTATGTAGACTTGAATGTCTGGAAGAGCATGAAAGTGGGTCTGTTACTAGAAGAAAAGCCTACTTTATGATACAAAACACATAGAGAACAGTGGATACCACGGATAGTGTTTTCCTCTTTTCCATTTAAAGTCTATACAGGTTTCAGCTTAAAGCTGCATCTCTGTAGGTTCTCCCTAACTTTTCTCCTCTTCACCATGACCTTGGTTTTTTCAGCTTTCTTCTTACTCTGCAAGGCTTGATTAGCAGTCAATAGGCTCCTTTCATCTTCTCAGCAAGATACGCTGTGGGAGAGGTCAGGTACCTTGAAGGTCCTACGGAAATATGTTTTAATCTTTCAGTTAAACATCTACAACCAAAATTTCCCTTGCAAATGTTGATAGCCTTTATTTGGTGTTATGATAATAGAAACTTTCTTTTCTCATCTAAGCTAAGGCTCTCTTCTAGGAGAGGGAAATGACCAAAAAAAGGGAGGGGGGACTTGGAGAAAACAAATCTTGTCTTACTGCATAACACTGAAGACAGAGAACAGAATTATATGGCACTTTTTCTTGAGGAGATGATGACATTGCACTGTGGTATTCTTTTTTTCTTCTTTAATTAATTAATTTTTATTTATTTTTGGCTGCGTTGGGTCTTCATTGCTGCGCGTGGGCTTTCTCTAGTGGCGGCGAGTGGGGGTTACTCTTCATTGCGGTGTCTTCGCTTGTTGTGGAGCACGGGCTCTAGACACGTGGGCTTCAGTAGTTGTGCCATGAAGGCTCAGTAGTTATGGCACACTGGCTTAGTTGCTCTGGGCATGTGGGATCTTCCTGGACTAGGGCTCGCACCCATGTCCCCTGCCTTGGCAGGCGGATTCTTAACCACTGCGCCACCACGCAAGTTCTGCACTGTGGTATTCTAATGAGAGAAGTGGAATTTTTTAAAATTGTTTTGCATAGAGGGAATTTACCACCATAGTGGTGATATCTGACTTCTCTTGTGTCTTAACTTCTGAGACCTAAAGCCATTCAGCAGTGTTTTCTTGGTAGCTCTTGAAATACCAGACTGTAGTAGAAGAAATTACAGACCTTTGTCCAATGTCTAAAGCCAGTTTATTAACCAGAAGCACAATTTAAGGACTCTGTACTTCAAATAAATCAAATCCTTATAGTCTCTAATTTATACATAATCTTTCAGTTCCATTATTTTTCATTTCCAAAGATAATTTTTTTTAAATCCACTAGGCTATATTTTCTACCTAAACTATATGTTCCATTAAAATAAAAGTATGGGGGTTGCTAAATGGGCCAAGATCCTCTCATGTTCTATCATGTATGTCATTAAAAATAATTTAGAAAGCAATGCCATGTTTATTATCAGATTATGTATCTGTTATAAAAGATACATTGGAAAACCAGGTTAATCATATGTGGTTTGATTGAGAAATTCAATCTTGATGAAGTAAAAAAATTTAAATGTTTAATTTTTTTTCAGTAACTGCTACAAGGGAAATTTAATGCTTTTGCAGTCTAGACCAAAAACTACATCTAATTTTAAAGAATTCATTTAAGTCAATATATGGACATTTCATGTACTACTATTATTATGTTATTATTTTTATTGGGGGGATATTTGTTCAAAGCAACAACTCCAAATAGCCAAAAAGCTTCCCACATGCTCTTCTCTAAATTCCTGTTTTGTTTAATTATAACCCTGAGTTTAGAATTAAAAAGAAAAAGGGGAAAAGAGGGAGACCCTCCTCTGACTACAAGCACAATTAGCTGCCCATTAGCAGTTATGATCCTGGTCTTCTGCCTCTGATATCAGTGGCCTCTAATAACATGGGATGGGTTCACTCTGTGGCTTCAGCATGGGAAGAGTTTATGGTTCATCCTCATTCTTGCCTCTTTTACAACAGAAGACACCCCAAAGTAAGACATGTCTTACTTTTGTCACTTCCAGCAATAACCCCCTCCAACTTATTCTCTGGGCTACTGTTCGACCACACTGAGTTCTCTTTTAAGCTCTCTGAGAGTGACAGTGAACTAACTGCAGGACTGGTATTTTTATCATCTCTTACTCAGAAACACTGTTTCTTCTACCAGGTCTAACTGGTAGAACAAATGAAACAAATTTTCAAAAAACAAAGTTTCAAACACACAAAACCTATCAAATGATTTGTTTGCTTTGTTTTGATCTCAATAACTGTAGCTTTCATCTCTAGAAGTTAAATTGGGTTCTTTTTTATATCTTCTATATTTCGACATAACTTTTTTTAACATGGGTGGTACAATTATAAAAGCTATTTTGACTTCCTTATCTTCTCATTCTAACATCTGTGCCAGTTTTGGGTCACTCTCAAGTGATTATTCTTATTATAGTTCATCTTTCCCTGACCCTTTGTATGCCTGGTAATCTTTGGTTGGATGCCATAACTTATTAATTTTGCCTTGTAGTAGTGATGAATATTTTTGTATTTCTATAAATATTATTGAGTTTTGCTCTGGAACATAGTCAAGTTACTTGGAAAGGTTTTCACCTTTTTGTGTCTTGCCTTGAAGATTTGCTCTGCTCTCAAAAACTTCATTAGTTAAATGTTTTATATCTATTGTTTAGATGATGAAAATGAAATTCCTAGAGAAAATGTAAAAGCCATGTACCTGGCTGTGGTAGGATCTCAAAAATTATCATTGAATAATTGGAATTCATACCCCTCTGATTCTAAAAACACCATGGTGTCACTCTTCACAACGTTCCTCTGTTTTTAATTAACTCACTTACTAGCTAGGTGAAAAGTCCCTCAAAAGTTTCTTAAATATAAAATTTAAATACTGTGCTAAAAATATATATAATAATTTTCTTACCACTGGCTCTAACAATTTACTCATCTAATTCAGGCTTTTCACTTAACAGTAATTACATATGGTTATAATATGTGAGAATGTGCAACGAGAACTTACGTTGGAAAAATATCTGTTCTTACATTTCATATTATAAAAATGTTTTCACTGGGCTTCCCTGGTGGCGCAAGTGGTTGAAAGTCTGCCTGCCGATGCAGGGGACACGGGTTCGTGCCCCGGTCTGGGAAGATCCCGCATGCCGCGGAGCGGCTGGGCCCGTGAGCCATGGCCGCTGAGCCTGCGCGTCCGGAGCCTGTGTTCCGCAACGGGAGAGGCCACAAGAGTGAGAGGCCCGCGTACCAGAAAAAAAAAAAAAAAAATGTTTTCACTGTACAGGAAAAGCCAGACATATTCTAAAATATTTATTTGCAGTAATGTCTTGGATATATATTTTCCTTTAATAATTAATAAAACTAAGAACTGACAATAACATTGATTGAGAAGGAGTATAATTTTGAGGTTCCTGCCTCAGAGATGATGTTAATCTTCATGTTCACATTTCATGTAGCTTAGTTCAGAAAAAAGTTTTCATTTTCCTCTTTGTAACTAAAAGAATCCCCATTCTGCATTCAGAACAGTCACAGTAAAAAACAAAGGCCTACTTTATATAAAGTCAGAATTTATAAACACACACACCCATATATACATATATGTGTGTGTGTGTGTGTGTGTGTGTATATGTGTGTGTGTGTGTGTGTGTATATATATATATATATATATATATAAAACTTCCTTATTCTTGTTTCCAAAATATTATTGTAAAGAAAATTATGACTTATGTGGTATTTATTCATGAATAAACCCTAATGGAGAGTTCTACTCTTCGTTTTTGTCCAGTGTATGAACCCATATATAAGTTATGGAAATCCCCATCTTATGAGGAAGAATCTGTCTCTCGTTATTGAGATTGAAAATGCCAGCTACTTAATCTCTGAGTAACCTTTAAAGCCATAGGCTAGCATATGACCTTAGCTCTGACAATCAGTTATATCCATTCTGGAGACTGGACTAGAAGCTACTGACAAGAAGAAAAGACTGCTTAGAATATATTCTGGAAGTGGAAAGCACACACAGTTTTCAGTATCCAGAACAAATGTATCAGTGATTCATATTACTGTATTTAGCATCCCCTATCATTGATATTTGTAGTTCTAGCTGAAGTGTCTCTGCCCAGTGACTCTTGCACTATGTTGTTCCCTGGACCAATTCTACAGCGTGATTCCTAGGCATAAGTTTAAACTTCCAAACACCAATGCTGGTTGTTGAATCTTTTATTTAGAGATTCCATAAACTGTCCAATAACTTTTTAGTAGTTTATTTTCTACTTAATTAACCCAGAGTAAGTCATCTATTGCTCTAACATAAAAATTGATACCAGGAGAGATCAGAGACAACAGATCATTGAGGATATAGGGAAAACTGCCATCAGTTATCTAGCCTGGTTGGCACTGAAGACAGTAAATCCCTAGTTGGCAATAAGAAACAAATTGAGAAAAATTAACCTTAGAGTCTCCTGGAACTTAAAGCCTACTAGTGACCTGACTAGGGAAAACCAAGTAGTAACTCACATGTAAAAGGATGAAGGTCCTGGGACTTCCCTGGTGGTGCAGTGGTTAGGAATCCACCTGACAGTGCAAGGCACACGGGTTCGAGCCCTGGTCCGGGAAGCAACTAAGCCCACGAGCCACAACTACTGAGCCTGTGTGCCACAACTACTGAAGCCTATGAGCCTAGAGCCTGTGCTCTGCAACAAGAGAAGCCACCACAATGAGAAGCCCGCACACTGCAATGAAGAGTAGCCCTCACTCGCCACAACTAGAGAAAGCCTGTGCACAGCAACGAAGACACCATGGAGCCAAAAATAAATAAATAAATTTATCTTTTAAAAAAGTATGGAGGCCCTGAATATTCCAAATCTGTAGGGTGTCATGGTTACTTCTAAGGGCACTGGGAGAGCATCCTTTCCCAACTGTATTCTTTGCTCCTTTGTCAAAGATCAGTTGGCTGTATATGCATATGTTTATTTCTAGTCTCTCTATTCTGTTCCATTCGTCTGTCTTTTTGCCAGTACCATGCTGTTTTGAGTACTGTAGGTTTGTAATATATTTTTTGAAATCAGAAACTCTTATGCCTCCAACTTTGTTCTTTCTCAGAACTGACAAATGGTGTTGGTGAAATTGGATATCCACATGCAAAAGAATGAAACTGGACTCTTGTATCATACACAAAAATCAACTCTAAATGGATTAAAGACTTAAACATAAGATCTGAAACTGTAAAACTCCTAGAAGAAAACATAGGGGAAAAGATCCTTGACACTAATTTTGGCAATGATGTCCTATCTATATGACACCAAAAGCACAGGCAACAAAGCAAAAATGGGCAAGTAGAACTACATCAAACTAAAAACCCTCTGAACAGCAAAGGAAATAATCAACAAAATGAAAAGGCAGCCTATGGAAGAGAAGAAAATACTTGCAAACCCTGTATCAGATAAGGGCTTAATATTCAAAATTTATAAGAAACTCCTATGACTTAATAGCAAAAAAAACCCCCAAATAACCCAATTTAAAAATGGGCAATGGGCTTGAACAGACATTTTTCCAAAGAAGATATATAAATAGTCAACAGATATATGAAAAGGTGCTCGACATCACTAACCATCAGGAAAATGTAAATCAAAACCACAATGAGGGAATTCCCTGGTGGTCCAGTGGTTAAGACTCTGTGCTTTCACTGCTGAGGGTGCAGGTTCAATCCCTGGTCAGGGAACTAAGATCCCACATGCCGCACAGCACAGACCAAAACAACCCCCAAAAAACAACAAAAGAAAACACACAATGAGGTATCATCCTGAACCTGTTAGGATGCCTATTATAAAAATAAATAAAGTAAAGTATTGGTAAGGATGTGGAGAAATTGGAACTACTGGGTACTGTTGGTAAGAATGTAAAATGGTACAGTTGCTATGAAATAGTATGGAGGGTCTTGAAAACCTTAAAAATAGAATTATCACGTGACTCAGCAACGCCACTTCTCTGTAGATAGTCTAAAGATTTGAAATCAAGATCTAAAAGATATTTCTGCACTACCATGCTCACTGTAGCATTATTCATGATAGCCAAGATATGGACAAAACGTAAATATCCATTGATGGATGAATACATTTTTAAAATGTGATATATACATACAATAGAATATTGTCCAGCCTTAAAAAAGAAGGAAAATCTGCCATGTGCAGTAACATAGATATATCTGAAGATGTTATGCTAAGTGAAATATGCCAGTCACAGAAGAACAAATACTGCATGATTCCACTTACATGAGATATCTAAAATAGTCAAACTCGCAGAAACAAAGAATAGAATGATAGTTGCCAGGGGCTGTATTATACACTTAAAAATGTGAGAGTAGATCACATATTGTTTTCTTACCACAATAAAATTTCTTTTCATAAATTAATAAAATAAATTAAAAATAAAGACAACAGGATAAACCAATGTAATAAGAATGTAATATTCCAGTCTTAAATTCCCAGCTCAAGATAATGCCAAATATCATTAACTTTCTGTGAATGTGATAAAAGTCTTACTTCTTGCATCCACAGGTTGAGATAGAATAACACTAAACATTTAATTCTGATGACTGCTTTATTATGAGAGTTTAATTGGCATCTTGGAATGGGGCACTGACTGAAAAAGAACTGGACTTCTTTGTAGTGGGATGAGGATATAATGGTAGATTCCAATAAAGAAAGGACTCTCCAACCCTCACTTGCCATCTTTCTAAAGAGAAGTCAATTTTACGATATATAGTAACATTTCTTTCGCCATGATTGGAGACATGTAATGACTTAGCCAAGACGAGTTACCTAGAAAATGGAAGTCAATTTTTCCCATCCCAACCTCTTTACCCTTCCCTGTATTGATTCTTGGTACCTTCGATACCACTATTCTCCACTAGGCAGGGTGGAGACATGAAGATGAAATGATAAATGGCAGTTTGACTTAAGTCTGCCTCCCAGTAGGACTACTAGGATGCCCCAAAATTCCATAAATATTTCACTAGTTTCTTAGTATATCATTAAAGTAGTACACTCAGCCACAAGCAGAATCACCATCTTGGCTGCATGTCTCAGGGAATAATATTTTTATTAGGAAGAGCTCAATAAAAGCCCCAAGAGCTTCCTCTATTTATTATAATAATATGTCAAAAGCATGATTAAATCCTTAAGAGAATCACAGTGATTAGTTTCACTACTGAAGATTTTACAAATTCAGGGTTGGTGATTTCTATCATATTCCCTTTTAAAATTTCAATTTGTCTAGTGTAGAAGTCAGAGTATTCAGGAGTAAAACAGAAGATTGTTATAAATTTGATCAGCTAGAGACAGCAAATTGAGGCCGTTGTTCTATATGTGGTCTCTTCACTACAACAAATCAGTAAGGTTCTAAGGGACCTGCTTTGCTTTCTAAGTAATCAACAGTTATTGATTAGGCACATGCTTTTATTCCTTTACTCTAAAAAGCTGAGAACATCAGAACAATTTGCTTGCAAATCACAAGGCAGCAGTATTAATTTCACTGTATTGTCTCAACTTTTTCATTCTACACCACAGCTTAGTTCATAGAGACCTTGACCTTCTGACATCACACTTATCCTCTATTTTAATGACATCATGCTCAGAGAACCTACAGATCAGTAAATAGACTATCCAAAGTGTCTTGGCAAGACCCATGTCTGCCTGAAAGTCATAGATAAATTGCATGAACCTTGTCCATTCCCTATGATTTAGGAATCTCCCACTTTATGAGGCAAATCCACCTTTCACCATAGAAGCTAAACATCTCAAGTACTTGTTTTCTCAGCCTCCTTTGAAACTAGGGCATTAGCACAAAAACGGAATTCTATCAGTTGGATGCATATGCCCCAGATTTGCAATTAAAAGCTGCCAGTGAGTGAGTGGAAAACAGTAATTGTAGAGTCTATACTGGTCACACAAAAGAACCCTAGTGGAAGCAATATCCTCTTTCCAGCAGCATCTAAATTCTGTGTTTGTGAGCTCAGCATTACAATCTGCAGAGTAATCAAGTAATCCAGCAGTAGCGGCAATCTCGTCTTCACCACATCAGACCATGAAATAAGTTTAGACATTTCTCCTGGCTGATAGTTTAGACCCACGGTTCTCTGACTCTCCAAACCATTCTGTGAGCTACTCTGTATCACTGTAATAAATTCATTTTCTTAAAGTTATCTAAGTCATATCATGTTGCTTAAAACCAAGAGTTCTGCCGATACACCCAATTAGCATTTAGTAAGCATCTTCAACTGGCCTTATCAGACCCTAAAGGAAACTAGATAGATAGGATACAAACTCTGTTAGTGCATATGCTTGTGGGGGAAACTGTGATGGTGTTAGAGTACACACATATGTAATAAACCATGGGAGTATAGCTAAAATTTTGCTTTTCTTATGCTAATTGTGATTTCTTCTTTGTGGATTATTAAAGTAAAATGCTTAATTCCTGAACATTTGGATCTATTTTAAAATAATTTTTGTTACTGATTTCTAACTCAACATCTCAATGGTCAGAAAGCATATTTTACTGTATTTCAGTCTTTGAAATATGTTGAGACTTGCTTTATGTACAACCATATAAGTAATTTTGTAACATAGTCTATATATACTTCTGAAAAGTGTGATTTTCATCATTGTTGCATAGAGCGTTTTATATATTTCAAATTGATCAAGTTTGATATTTGTGTTAAAAATCTTCCATGGACTTTTGGCTGGTTGTTCTACCTACTACTGAGGGAGTTGTGTTAAAATCTCCAACGATGATTGTGGATTTACATATTTATTCTTCTTTTCCTGTCAAGTTTTGCTATATGAATTTTTAAAAACATTACTGTTTGTAGGAAATCTTAGATTTATTACATTGTTTTAGAGAATTGATCTTTTAATCCTTATGGTATTAGAAACAAATTCTACAGGTAAGCCATTTGAATAAGATAATTTAACAAGGTTGCTGAATCCAAGGTCAATATTTTTAAAAATCAATTGTATTTGTACAGACCAACAGCAAATAGGATATTCAGAAAACGATGCTCTTGATGGTAATATCTAAAAAGTGAAACACATAAAAATAAATCTAATGAGAGATACGAAGACTTCTATATGCAAAATTATGAAGCAGTACTGAGAAAAATTAAAGAATACCTAGATAAAGGGATATACCATGTTCATGGACTGAGGGACTCAACTTATTAGAGAAATCAATACTCCACATATTAATCTCAGTTTCAACATAGTCAAGTCCCATTAATTTGGGTTTTTTTTTTTTGTTTTTGTGTTTGGCTGTTATATTTGTTGCATATTTGTTTGTCTGTTTGGTTTTTATTTCTTTGGGGAGATTAACAATGGTTTTAAAATCACTGGGAAGTGTGTCCTCCTACAATTTAAAACTGCTACTCTCTTCCTCATTGATGCTTAAAATTTCATATTTAGATATACATTCTATAACTTTACCTTTCTTTGCCCCTCTTAAATCTCACTCCTCACACTTCCCTGGGAGAGGCAGCACCTTTTTTTTTTTTTTTTTTTTTGTGGTACGCGGACCTCTCACTGTTGTGGCCTCTCCCGTTGTGGAGCACAGGCTCCAGACATGCAGCCTCAGCGGCCATGGCTCACGGGCCCAGCCGCTCCGCGGCATGTGGGATCTTCCCGGATCGGGGCACGAACCCGCGTCCCCTGCATCGGCAGGCGGACTCCCAACCACTGCGCCACCAGGGATGGAGGCAGCACCTTAAGGCTTGTAAGCCATTTACATTTCAGTACAAGTTTGATACAAGTTTCCTAGAAGAAGTTTTGGTAGGAGAAGGAGAGAACAGAGATAAGAGGCACCAAAAAGGGCAAGGAAAAAAGAAAATGAGTTCAATAAAGACAACCACAGATTGGAGAAAGACCAGCCTTTTGCTATTTCTCAATCCTTCTTAGAACAGCTCTGTTGATTGACATTCAGAAAAACAGATGACTGCAGTATTTCTGCTTACTGATTTACTTTATATTCCAGTATAAGCCACTACCAATCAAGCAGTCATCATCTGCTTAATCCAAAGTTTTACTTTACAATTGTTTTTTATGTTGCTTTTTAAGTTGATATGACATCTGGATTCTAAAACATGACATTCTGTTCTCTTTTGGATACAGGAAAAATATTTTGATGTTTGAGACTGTATGATTAATTTTCCAAATGGTGGAAAGAGTACTGGATTGAGAACAGAGATTTTAATACTTCTTAATATTTAATATGCAATCATCTATCTTTGGTAAATTCCTTAGCTAAGCAGGCTCATATTTTTCTCATTTGTAAAATGAAGGGACTCATATCTCATGAACCTGTTCTCAACCCCTTTAAGAGTGCATGACTCTTAGTCAGATGTTCATTGGATCACTCAGCAAATTCTTTCTAAGAATAAGACAGTATAATTTTAGATGACACCTTTCTTTTAATAACATCAATTAATTTTTTCTCAAAAATTTCCAGTTAAGCAGTAGAGATAAATATCTTTTAGATATGGGGATATCAATAAAGACTGAAGTTTTACTAAGCTTACAGAGTTGAAAGTAGAAGGATAAGTATTGTTAATATCAATATTATCATTTAGAAAATGTTTTTTACATCTTTTAGGTTTAGTTCAGAAACAAATAATGTTTTAAGTCATCTCCAAATGCTCAAAGGGCAAATAATTTATTCTATATATGACAATTATAATAACACAACACTTTGATTCCTTAAGTATGATTTGTAATTCAAACTTACCCCTCATTTATTATAAAAAAAAGTTTATTCCTTTGATCTAAATTTACTAAAATAGATATAAATTGTCTGTGTTACATAATATTTTCAAATGTAACTTCCTTGTCTTACAATACCCTCACTTGAGACAGGCAATATAATAGATGTATTATTAAAATGCCTGCTCTTTCTACAATCTAATGGTTTTCAACATGACTTAGTCAATCAGTAAATACTTACATCAAAAGTTGCTGAGACCAGGGACTTCTCTGGTGGTCCAGTGGGTAAGACCCTGTGCTCCCAATGCAGGGGGCCCGGGTTTGATCCCTGGTCAGGGAACTAGATCCCGCATGCATGCTGCAACTAAGAGTCCACATTCTGCAACTAAGATCCCGCATGCCACAACTAAGAAGTCTGCATGCCACAACTAAGACCCAGTGCAGCCAAAAAAATAAATATTAAAAAAAAAGAAAAAAAGTTACTGAGACCAGGGGTTTTTAAATTGTAGTTCTTGGAGTTTGGGGATTTTGTCAAGGACATTTATGAGTTTATGAAAGAGCGGAGGGTACAAATAATCAAAGCCACACTTATTTTGTATTTCATAAAGTTATTGGGATTACATGTAAAATTTTGTTTGAAAGATGGGATATGTTCTATTAAACATCTGGATGTCACTGACTGTACAGACGCTTTTCAAATGTAGAGGTTTATAATAATAATAATAATAATAATGCATATTGAGCATTCATTAAATACCAGGCACTGTTTGAGTGCTTAAGACACACTAACTTATTTCATCCTAACATCAATCCACTGATCATTATCTCAATTTTAAAGACGTAGAAACCAAGGCACAGAAAAATTAAATACCTGTCCCAGTTAGTAAATGAAAGAACAATAATCAAACTCAGGCTGTTTAACTCCAGTACGTTCACTCTTACCCACAACATTAATTCACTTTCTTAGGACCTCCTTAGAACAGAAAAATGGACAATCTTAAAAGTCAGAAAAAAAGAGACAAAATAGACTAAATGAAGTTTCTGATCAGAAAAGCAGCAATACAAAAGTGGTATTAAAAATATTCATCTGGTAATTAATGTAAACTAAATAATAGGAGAACCTAACTTTGGGTATTTGGGCTCATTCATTTATTAATGAATATTAATTGAGCTAGTTATCATCCTTTGTGATTAGGCTACATTAATGAACAAAGCACAAAGAAAATTCTTCCCCCTTGGACTTTCTAATGGATCCAGAGACTAGTTACCTTGGCCCAAAGACCTGGCCTAGGAGGATAGCAAGGAGCCTACAGAGTGTTAGTTGAAAAAACAGTCAAATTTTTTTCTATCTAAAGGCTATGGCAGAGATAGAAGAATGAGAAAATCAGAAAGAGGGACTAGGTTTGGAGAGAAAAATGATTTTGAATAGCTATCTTTCAAGGAATAGTAAGACATCCATTTATGAATATTTAGAAGGCAATTAGCAATACAAAGTTGGGGCTTTAGTGAGAGTACATTACATGGATACCATAGCCATTTCCCACTGAGGTAATAGCCAATCCAATGGCAGGTTTTAGCTGGAAACATAAAATTCAATCAATAGTCTGATAGAGGAGAACCAGCACACAAAATACAGAAGTATGGTGAATTCCCAAAATAATGGAATGGGAAAAATCAAAAAGAAGCACTCAAAGTAACAAACTGATTTGCTAAATATGTGAAAAGAGTAACAGGTAGTACATAGTCAACACAATTACAGCACAAAGATAAGAGTCATCTGTGAGGAGCAAAAAATCAAAGGCAATTGAGATTTTAAGGTAAATGAGACTTGAAAAACCTTTGAATTTGGAAATTATAAAGCCATTACTGATGTGGAAAATGAAATCTTGGTGCAATGTGGAATGAAAGCAGGGTGAATAGAGAACATAAAGAGTTCATATATGTCATTTGTTTTGCACATATAGTACAAGGAAGGGGAGGAGTAGACCATTAGGAAGAAGGGCATGCTTCATTTTGGTGGTAACTACATCAAGAACACTACAGGATTCTGAAACCACAAATTAGCTGATGACTAGAGAAAACTTTACTTAGCTTTGGAAAAGCTGTGCTTCAAATAGCGTACGGATAGCCCAACTAATTCCTTAGTCTTTCCACTACTATATGCTCCTTCCAATAGAGTAATACAAACCTGTCACTTGTTTTTAATAATGCTTGCTCATTTCCCCAGCAGTTTTCTCTTAATCTACTATCTTTGACTTCCTTGCCTTAGCTTACAGTAACATTTTAATACAGGGACTATAACAATAATGCTGGACTCATTTATAATTCTATCTCTTCAAACACACTTTCTCACATGAAGTGTTGTTAGGATTAATTAAAAAGAAAGTAAAGTGACAAATAAGAAAACCCTCTTTCAAAAAGACTTTTTAAAAGACCTTTGCTCTGAAAGGCAGATATGAATCACTGACAGCACACAGGTGGGTATTAGCTGGGTGTAATGAAGTTCTCACACTCTTTCACTCAAGCTTTGTTTCAGTCCAACTGTGCCCTCTACAGTCTTATCAAGTGAATGAAGGTGACTTTAGCTGGAAAGGAATCTGATAAGTCTCTGATACTCAGTCCACACTTTTCAGACAGGAAAGCAATATTTGATTCTTTATAAAAATTTCCGACCTATTTAATTTGGGGGAACTCTCTAAGATAAAAGGTAATTAAATTTAACAAGTGGATACATTTGCTTGGCTGTGTGATGACCACTGCAAAAGAAAATAAAGTTTTATATAGTCTAATTGTGTCCTTCGATACTGAAAACTATTATTAGTGACAATGTGGAATTTTACCTGAGCCCTCGAATCCTGGAAAACAGCAAAAGTTAAGATATACCTCTGCCCTTTGTGTTGTGGAAAACAGCTTATTCCTAAGAACCACCACAGATGCCTCCTCTTGTTTACCTATGGCAATGCCAGACAAAGATCTTCCAAATTGCCAGTTTTTTTGTCTCATAAATTATCATCTGAAGTGTTTATTCCTACTAATCAATTGGAACAAACTGCTTATTAATCAAACTGTAAAGTTTCACTCCTTCCTCCAGGCTCCAGAACTCGGACTCACTGTCAGACTGAGTCAACAGATAATCTCTGCTAAGAACAGGCTGACCTCAGGGTAAAATATTCTCTGATCTACCATCCACTCAAGCTACTCTTTTATCCCATTTGCCCACACCCTACCCTTAATACCCTTGTTACTTCCTCTCAAGAGAAGAAAAACCCCTTTTGATTAACCACTGAGAGGCTTGCAGATCTTAGGGTCACAGCATTCTCCCTAATGCGATAGTTCTCCTCCCCCAATTGCAATAGGCCCCTCCTCGCACTTACCCTTTTGAGTAAAGTTTCTCCTTACTACGCTGCTATTGTTTGGGTTTTTTTAGTTGACATTGGTAACTGATAGAAGAAGTAAATATTGCTGCATCTGGATATATGTGGTAATGGGAGATTGAAAACTCTAAAATTTTTATTTGATTTTTATTGGAGTATAGTTCTTTTACAATGTTGTGTTAGTTTCTTGCTGTACAGCAAAGTGAATCAGTCATACATATACATATATCTGCTCTTTTTTAGATTTCCTTCCCAGTTAGGTCACCACAGAGCACTGAGTAGAGTTCCCTGTGATATACAGTAGGTTCTCATTAGTTACCTATTTTATACATAGTAGTTATATATGTCAGTCCCAATCTCCCAATTCATCCCACCCACCCCTTCCCCCCTTGGTAACCGCAAGGTTGTTCTCTACATCTGTGACTCTATTTCTGCTTTGCAAGTAAGTTCATCTCTACCATTTTTCTAGATTCCACACATAAATGGTACTGTACAATATTTGTCTTTCTCTGTCTGACTTACTTCACTCTGTATGACAATCTCTAGCTCCAACCACATCTCTGCAAATGGCACTATTTCATTCCTTTTTATGGCTGAGTAATATTCCATTGTACATATGTACCACATCTTCTTTATCCATTCTTCTGTTGATGGACATTTAGGTTCCTTCCATGTGCTGGCTATTATAAATAGTGCTGCAGTGAACATTGGGGTGCATTCATCCTTTCGAATTATGGTTTTCTTTGGATATATGCCTAGGAGTGGGATTGCTAGGTCATATGGTAGGTCTATCTTTAGTTTTTTAAGGAATCTCCATACTGTTCTCCATAGTGGCTGTACCAATTTACAGTTCCACCAACAGTGTTGGAGGGTACCCTTTTCTCCACACCCTCTCCAGCATTTATTGTCTGTAGATTTTTTGATGATGGCCATTCTGACTGGTATGAGGTGATACTTCACTGTCATTTTGATTTGCATTTCTCTAATGATTAGTGATGTTGAGCATCTTTTCATGTGTTTCTTGGCCACCTGTATGTCTTCTTTGGAGAAATGTCTATTTAGGTCTTCCACCCATTTTTTGATTGGGTTGTTTGTCTTTTTGATATTGAGCTGAATGAGCTGTTTGTGTATTTTGGAGATTAATCCCTTGTCAGTTGCTTTGTTTGAAAATATTTTCTCCCATTCTGAGGGTTGTCTTTTCATTTTGTTTATGGTTTCCTTTGCTGTGCAAAAGCTTCTAAGTTTCATTACGTCCCATTTATTTATTTTTGTTTTCATTTTCATCACTCTAGGCGGTGGGTCGAAAAAGATCTTGCTGTGGAAAACTGTAAATATTAAATGATTTGGTTCATTCAGTGAATGATGAGTGTTAATGAATACATTAAACAGTCCACAAAGAGAGAGTCCTTTAAGCATCTGCTGTGTGCTAGGGTTTCCTCTACTAGGCCACAATTAGAAAAATCTGTTTGCTCAAAAAGCACATAGGTCAGTACAGAAGACTAACATAAAAAACCATCATGAGATGCATTGATAGAAATGTACACAAAGTGCTATGTTTACATTTGATAAAGTCATTTACTATGAGTGCCTAGGGTCTATGGCAGGAAAATGATGTGACCAGAAAAGTTTGAGAGTAAAGGTGATATCTGAGAAGACCATCAAAGAATAAACACGACTCTGTCAGATGAACAAACTGTGAAGAATCTGTATTTGGCATTGGGAACAAAGTGATCACAAAAACCCCAAGTAATACCATGGTTCCTCTGGAGAGCAAAAGTAGTTGGAACTGACTCAACTGTAGCTCACATATGTAAGACAACTGAAGGGGAGCTGGAAAGATGAGCAGATACAAAGCAGCACAGCCTTTTACAACTATGAAAGTTGGGGACTGCACAACTCCAGTGGGTACCATTCATAATAATGTCAATGTGAATGACACAAGCTGGAGTTGTGTACAGCCCTGAGCAAGACCTCTGAGCAGGTACCAAATTAGTAGAGTATTTTTATGCCAAGTGTATAAGTTAGGATGCTTTTGGTAGCAAAAAAATGGAAACCCAATCTCTCTGTCTTCAACTTTAAGAGGATTTTGGAAAGAACATCAGGGCTCATATAACAGAGGAGGACCCTATGGGGCCTTCCTAGGATAGACCCCTCCCCCATATCCTCTACTTTAGCTCCTCTCTGAAGTACATAGATAACAGTATTTGATGCACATTTCCTGCTTTACAGATGCTAAAACTCCCACCAAATGGAAGGTTAACTACTTAATGACCATGAGCACATAGCCCCCAGGCCTACTGGAGCCAAAGAATTGATGACGTTAACCCCTGTGACACTGTCCTGAAACCTCACCATCAACCAAACAGAGAACTGTGCACAAGCTGATCACATACCCTGGGACTCCCCTCCCTCACCGTGCCTTTAAAAACACTTTGCTGAAACCCATCAGGAAAATGAGGCTTTTTGAGTACTAGCTGTCCCGGACTCTTTGTATGGTGCCTTACAATAAAACACGGCACTTTAGTTCACCACAACCCAGTGTCAGTAGATTGGGTTTATTGCACGTGGATAAGTGGACCCAAGTCTGCTTCAGTGACACTCACAATACTGCTATGGGGCTTTTGCACAGCAATGGAAACCATAAACAAGACGAAAAAACAACCCTCAGAATGGGAGAAAATATGTGCAAATGAAGCAACTGACAAAGGATTAATCTCTAAAATTTGCAAGCAGCTCACACAGCTCAATATCAAAAAAACAAACAAACCAATCCAAAAATGGGCGTAAGGCCTAAATAGACATTTCTCCAAAGAAGACATACAGATTGCCAACAAACACATGAAACGATGCTCAGCATCACTAATCATTAGAGAAATGCAAATCAAAGCTACAATGAGGTATCACCTCACACCGGTCAGAATGGCCATCATCAAAAAATCTACAGACAATAAATGCTGGAGAGGGTGTGGAGAAAAGGGAACCCTCCTACACTGTTGGTGGGACTGTAAATTGGTATAGCCACTATGGAGAACAGTATGGAGGTTCCTTAAAAAACTAAAAAAGAGAACTACCATACGACCCAGCAATCTCACTACTGGGCATATACACTGAGAAAGCCATAATTCAAAAAGAGTCATGGACCACAATGTTCATTGCAGCTGTATTTACAATAGCCACGACATGGAAGCAACCTAAATGTCCATCAACAGATGAATGGATAAAGAAGGTGTGGCACATATATACAATGGAATATTACTCAGCCATAGAAAGAAACGAAATTGAGTTATTTGTAGTGAGGTGGATGGACCTAGAGTCTGTCATACAGAGTGAAGGAAGTCAGAAAGAGAAAAACAAATACTGTATGCTAACACATATATATGGAATCTAAAAAAAAAGAGAAAGGTTCCGATAAACCAAGGAGCAGGACAGGAATAAACACACAGACGTAGAGAATGGACTTGAGGACACAAGGAAGGGGGAAGGTTAGGCTGGGACGCTGTGAGAGAGTAGCATGGACATATATACACTACCAAATACAGAATAATAGAGAGCTAGTGGGAAGCGGCCGCATAGCACAGGGAGATCAGCTGGGTGCTTGGTGACAGCCTGGAGGGCTGGGATAGGGAGGGTGGGAGGGAGGGAGACGCAAGAGGGAGGGGATATGGGGATATATGTATACATATAGCTGATTCACTCTGTTATACAGCAGAAACTAACACACCATTGTAAAGCAATTATACTCCAAAACAGATATTTAAAAAAAAGAAAAAGAAAATAATGGAGGGTTTGTAAAGAAAAGGGAAAAGCCAAAAAGTGCTGGATATAATTGAGGATTTCTGCATTAGGAATTCTGCAGCACTGTGAACTACAAGAAAATTGAGTAGGGGGATGAAGATGTAAGAATGTTCAACTTTTTATGAATTTAATTCCTTTTTTCACCTTTTTTTATGAGTAATGGTTAAAATTTGAATTCCTTTATAAATTACTTTTGGGTGATTAACTGTGTTTTTTAAAATGCATCTCTGTACAAAGACTCTCTCAAATTTATTATGGTGGCCTAAATAAATTAATACATCTTGAAGGTCTTAGTGGTAAATCACCATGTTTAATTCCAAGAGAATTTAAAAGGTAAAGAAAAATTAGTTTCAAAAATATTTTCAACAAGTTGACATTTATGAAAATTTTTGAAAGATGAGCAGCTATGGGCATACCACCTTATTTTAGCTGATGAACTAATGAATATAGACTTCACACATTTTCAAAGTACTGAACTGCCTTTTCTTCTATAGCAATCCGCAACATATACCAGGTTCAAAAAAACCAATAATCTTAAATCATGATTTCTTCCCTAAAATCCCCTTTCTACTCATTTATAAATCCTCCTTAATATTAATTTTTCCTATCATATTTCTCAGCCTTGATTATTTCATGTATTTGATGTACAAATGTATTGAACACTTACAATATGTACAAGATACTTTTTTTTTAAAGCTACATGTTAGTTGACTCTTTCGTGCTTGGCACTGGAAGATACACTGTTGGAAGATTCAGCCCCTGCACTCAATTTCTCACAGGTTCAAGAGGATTCAGACAAGTAAATCCACAATTCAACACCCTACTATAAAAGGTATGAGAAAGGGTTGCCCAGGGGGTTTTGATTGTAAAGAGCAGGAGAAACTATCTTTTCCTGGGTATGGGAGGATTCCTAGAGATGTTACCTGAGAAAAGGAAGATGAGAAGAAATTGCTAGGTGAATAAGGGATACTTTTTAGCTTTTATTTCTATTCAATTCTCACAAAAAAAGAAAAAGTCAAAAAAATAAATGAAGGTATGTGACTCTCAGAGCTCCTTAGGCTCTTTGGTATCTATATTTGTAGCTGGAGATACATGTGCCACAATTATGTTCTACGTTAAGGGAGTCTGCGTGTGTCATGCATCAAGCATGTAGCACAAGCTCATGTTAATAAAAATAGCCATTCAGGCATAATCAAGGTAGAAGAGCAACAACTCACTACATATTTACCAATACCTTTCCTCTAGTCTCCTCTCCTGTGTTCCTTTCACCCACCCAAATGTTTTGGTGTGTAAACTTTCCTCTCAAGACAATGGAGTCCACAGCATGGCCATCACAAGTTTGAGTGCTGAACAATAGGTGAGATCCCTAGTGAATAATTACACCCAGTTGGAGAAGACTAAACAGTGCTTGGAGCCAGGTGAGAGAAATAGCGTTTGGCTTATCTGCTCTGAAATAATATCTGAAAGACTCAATCCATAAAGTTTCCATATGGCTGAAAGCAAGTTGAAGAGTGAACACTGGGTCTTAACATTGTGTGTGTGTGTGTGTGTGTGTGTGTGTGTGTGTGTGTGTGTGTGTGTGTGTGTGTGTGTGTGTGTGTGTGTGTGTGTGTGTGTGTGTGTGTGTGTGTGTGTGTGTGTGTGTGTGTGTGTGTGTGTGTGTGTGTGTGTGTGTGTGTGTGTGTATGTTTTGATTCATCAAATGTTAGGGAGAAACATTTTATGACAGAAAGAGCACTGGCCCCAGAGGCATGGGTTTAAAGTTCTGTATCTGTCACTCTATTGACAGGCTTTTTAAAAAGCTCTTGTAATGACTCACTTAATGCTTTTTTACATATGAAAAAGAATGAGCCTTTTTCAAACTTAAAAGTTTGATGATTTCATGGTCACTTTTAGTCGCAGCTTTTTAAGATTCCCCATCTAAATAAACTCTTAGGCTCCATGACGTGTGCCCAACCTAGACATGCCGAAGGGGCTTTGAAATTCTGGCCTGCTTTCAGCCAACTTTATGCATTTATATCAGCTGATTTGTTACTTGATAAAAATGTTCAGGATAATGCAGTCACTTTTTTCAATGTTGTAGAAAAGACCACTTCAGAAACAGATTACAACAGCCATGATAATGGACCGGAGTCCTGAGGCATGGAGCTGAGAATTCCATCTCCCCCTGCATGAGAGAGGCAGGTTGTTACCCTCTACAGAATCTAAGTTGGGGATTTGCTCCCTAACCCCCTAACTCTGGCTAACAGCTTCCCAGCAGCCTACCATCTGTGAATGAATCTGGACCTGCAGATTTATAGTCTCAGTTGGTACCGTGTCTTAGGATGTGGAGGACAGCTCGCTTATTATTCCCTAATGCTGCTTCTTCTCAATCTTAAGAGCTAACTCAAGATTTAGTGAATAATCTATACACACGTTACATGAGCTACTCAGATTCCCTCCCACATCGTGTCTTCCAGACTGAGGAGTTCTTCCAACTGCCTATTCTCAAACCCCCAACCTCACCCACACCTTCAGCTGAGGAGCTGCTTCCTCAGCTGCAATGGAAGGGGGAGGCTTCTGGAAGCCTTCCAGTGCCAAACGATGCAGGGGACACGGGTTCGTGCCCCGGACCGGGAGGATCCCACATGCCGCGGATCGGCTGGGCCCTTGAGCCATGGCTGCTGAGCCTGCACGTCCGGAGCCTGAGCTCCGAAGCAGGAGAGGAGACAACAGTGAGAGGCGCGCGCACAGAAAAAAAAAAAAAAAAAAAACACAGGAAAGCATTGGGGCAGTAAGACGGGCAGTGGACATGAACAGGCCCTTCATACAAAAACAGAAAGACACCAGTCTGAAAAGACCACAGAATGAAGGACTCCAACTACGTGACATTCTCGAAAGGGCAAAAATACACAGACAGTAACAAGACCAGCAGCTGTCGGGGGCTTGGGGGCACTGGTAGGATGTTCTGGTAGGGCACTGGTAGGGAAGGTGGCCCCCAGGGATGTTTCGGGCAGTGAAATGGTTCTGGGTGGCACTGCAGTGGTGGCTGCAGGTCATCACACCTGTCCAAACCTGAACAGTAGGACACAGAGAGTGAGCCTTGATATAAACTACAGACTCCAGGGGAGAATTAGGTGTCAATGCCGATCCATCACTGAGATGACGCGCCACACAGGCCAGAGACGTTACCAAGGGAGGGAACCCAGAGGGACGGGTATAGGAAAGCGCTGTCTGCTCGATTCTGATTCTCCTATAACCCTAAAGCTGCGCTAAAGACTGTCCACCAATTAAAAAGAAGAAACGGCTTCTAAGCACGTGACAATACTCTCAACCTCATTCACGATTCAGAAAAACCCCGAGGGAACGTCCATACTGCTTACCGGGGCCTAGGATGAGCGGGAACACGCCGCGGCCTCGCCCCTTCCTGTCGGGCACCGCGCTGGAGCCCAGAGTCCCCCTGACTTGACCCACTGCACCCCACCCCGCGTTTCATGCCGTCCACAGTCTCTACACATGACATCTTTTGATCAGATGACTCACTGTCCCAATTACAAGGTTTCAGTTTCTGCACAGGAAGAAACCAAAACCAGCACAGAGGGGAGGCTCTTCAGTCAAACTCAGGGTCTGCCTGCCTTCACGTCCCGCTCTTCCTGACGGGAGGCCCACATCCTAAGGAAGGAGGTCCTTACCAGCACCTCAGGAGCCTCATCCAGTCCACCTCACGCTGCTCTGAGAGCCTCGCCAACCTCTGCAGCTACCCAAGTCCTGGGCACTTGAGGGCCGTCCCCCTTCCCCGAGTCACTGAGCCACGTGCTCTGACAATGCATTTAAAACCAGGCTCTCGGACTTCCCTGGTCGCACACTGGTTAACAATCCGCCTGCCAATGGTGGGCACACGGGTTCGAACACTGGTCTGGGAAGATGCCACATGCTGCGGAGCAACTAAGCCCGTGCACCACAACTACTGAGCCTGCGCTCTAGAGCCTGCGTGCCACAACTACTGAGCCCACGACCCGCAACTACTGAGGCCCGCATGCCTAGAAGCTGTGCTCCACAGTAAGAGAAGCCACCGCAATGAGAAGCCCGCGCACTGCCACGAAGAGTAGCCCCCGCTCGCCGCAACTAGAGAACAAAGCCCGCGCGCAACAACAGAGACCCAACGCAGCCGAAACTGAATAAGTTAAATAGTAAACAAATAAAAAATTAAAATGAATGAATAAATAAATAAATAAAAGCAGGCTCTGCTTTGTCAGCACTCTGGAGTTCCCTATGTATCGACGGGCAGGATTCCCGAGCTCTCCTGTAATTATGTCTGTGAAGTGCCTTTCCCGAGGAGCACAGAAGCTCCTGGAAGCAGAGAATTGCTTCTTAAGATCACATGCAGAAACTGAAGACATTTGATGCTTATGTCAAAGATAAAAGACACAACACTAGATGGTGTGAAGGGTCCTCGAGGCCAAGAGCCAGGCAAGCAGGACACTTCCTCTGGGGACCCTTCCATCAGCAGAGAAGAAAATGTCCGTGGCCAGAACTGGCACTCAATTCGCTTTGAGCTGAGCAGCACCCGTGTAATTACATAGGCTCCCCAAAGAGTAATTACTCCCACATTTAAGAAAGGAGATGGCTTTTCAGGCAGGGAAGGCAAGTACAGTCATCCCATCTGGATGCACTGTGTGTGCTGATGGTCACGATGGAGCTGGGACCCAGAGCTCTGCTCTCCCCTCAAACCCCCAACCTCACCCTCACCCTCAGCTGAGGAGCTGCTTCCCTGAGAACACAGAAGCCATCGGAGGGCTTCCCCACCTGCAACCCTGCTCAGCCATCCCCTCCCCACTCCAGGACCACGGGCAGCAGCTCTCCCCTCCCCCACACGCATCTACTGGATCATTCCCACTGTTATTTCTCCCATCACAACACAACACAACACAACACAACACAACATCCTCCCCGGACCTCAGCTCCTACCCCAGCTACTGTCCAGTTTCTATTTTCCCTGTCACAGCAAAATGTCTTGAAAAAGTTGGGACTAGAACAAACCCAGTTCTCCCACTCTTCTCTCCTAAGCCTCTCTGATCAGGATTTTACCCCACAGATCCATCCAAACGCATCATCGGCGAGTTAGGAACTCCCCCCAGTGCTGGGCTCGATGGTTATTGGCTCCGCGGAACGGCAACCTCGTTTGTCCAGTCACCCAGGGAAACTCTAAAGTGCTTCCCACATGCAGACAAAACGCTGTGATTAATATTTTAGGAGAAATACTCAGCGTGGAGAATACACTTGAGCTGCTGGAGGAAAGAGGTAGCGGCACAGAAAAGAAGTTTCTGTAACTACAGAAATGAACAGATAAGCTGTTTTCATGGTAGCAAGTATGGGATGAAGGAGAACGAATAAAAACCATTCAGAAGACGACATTAACAAGACTCACACTACAACGTGGTAACAGAGGATGGAGAAGGACTTTAGAATGAACTCATTTTTCTGGGCAGGCGACAGGCTGGATGATGCAACGATGAGCCGCCAGAGACAACAGGACAAGGCAAGGGGCAGGGGAGCTGTAAATAATCATTTCGGGATCTACTGGATCTAGTCATCCGAGGTGCCCTTTGGACAAACTCCATAGAGATGCTGGCAAGTGGCTGGACAGAGGCATCTGTCTGGTCCAGGTGGGAGAACTGACAGAGCTGGAGGTGAAAAGCACCAGAGGGTGAGATCAGACGGGGTGGAGAGTCATGGACCAAGGGTGAAACGACAACACACACAGAGGGCGGAAGACAGAGTCAGTCAGGAAGACAGCAAGGAGAGATCTGTCACAGAAACCAACAGAGCAGACTCTGCAGATGGCAAGGCGACAGTGGTCTGAGGTGACGACTGGCAAATCTCCACTGCTTTGTATGCTGGATGCCAGGTCACCTCAACCGGATCAGGTTCCGTGGAGGGGCAGAACCAAGACCGCAGGCTGCACGATACAATTCAGCTGGGAAACAAGAATCTTTGCCAGAGACCTCACTGCATGGTGTGTAGCGCGACCCTCTGAGATTGTAAGAGACAAAGAGCGCAATTTACTGGAAGGGTGACAAGGCTGTTCTTCCAGATGATCCTCATTGCATCCCTCGACTGAGCACTGAAAACAATGCACCTATGTGACAACGGTGTTCTACTGAACAGACAACTTATATGCACTGAGTGCTCCCTGGACAGCACGCTCTCGGCTTACAGGAAGCACAAGGAAGGCACCAACGTCAACACGTTAGGGGCTGTCTCTCAGGAAGGCTCGCGGCCTACAGCAGGATCCTCAGGGAAACCTTTTAACGCTCGAGAACAAAAGTGATTTGGCAGGACCATATAAGTCAAGCAAGGGATGGTGTTCTGCCACAAATGTCAAGAACACGAGGCTTGTACTGTGGCTCTAAGAGGATCCTGGGATCTACACGTAGAACTTGCCAGAAACACTTGGTGCTGACCTGCTCCTCTACACTTTGTCTAACCACATCTTTTACCGACTCCTACTTTCCCATTTTAACTTTTGAACTATTCGCCTCCCAAGGTGTTATCACAAAAGAACAGCAGCAGGTAAATACGTAAACAGCAAAACTCACCAGAGGCTGACTCATTTTCCGCTGCTCTTGGAACAACGTGCAGGACTGTGACAGTGGAGGCGGACCTGGAGAAGGAAAACGCAGGCAGTGAAGCTACGACTGAAGCGGCTCGGGGTGCACGAGCACCCGCCCCGCGCTCCACAAGAGACACCTGTGGGAGACCCGTCCTTTCACCTTCAGAAGGGCCTGTGAGAATAAGGAGGGAGCAACCACCCTCAGGTCTGTAACTCCCACGTGACTCTGGTACCTAAGGGGATACTTTATTTTTCCGTAGCGAGTGTACATTGAATCCTATTAAAATAAACCTCCGTCATTAAATATGAAATTAAAAAACGCTTATAGTTTATCTCTTCTCAGTCTGTTAACAACTTAGATCAGAACATCCACAGGATACCCAGAATAAAGGGACACACTCAGGTGCGTTTCAGTCTTGCAATGATTTGTACAAACTTTACAAACTTAAGTGCGACGCTCGAAAACATCTTTTATTAAAGCTGACTTTAAGTGGACAGAACACCTGCCCTAGGAGTTTGGAGTCCTGTGAGCGACCCCACGTGCACACCCGGTGAGGGTCTAGGACAAGTCATCTCCCTTCTCAGGCCCCATCGCTTCCTTCCTCACCTGAGGCAGCAGGACAGAAGCCCTGCAGACTCATCCTGCACCGATTACACTGGGCGACTCCACAGGGCACAACCCAGGGGGGCGGCGGACGCTTACATTACACAACCAAGGTGCTGACGCGCCTTGAGACACACGTGCGAGATGCCGAGACGGCGACAGGAGGGGGAGGACGAGGAGGAGGGGGAGGACGAGGAGGAGGGGGAGGACGAGGAGGAGATGGAGGATCGGGGTTGGACGGAGGGGAAGACGCGGCACGTCCCGGCCGAGCCTGTGGACCCTGCTCCCCCAGGACACCCGGAGCTCACAAGTCCCAGGGGAGCCCCATCTGGAGCAGCCAGCCCTGTCCTCCAGCCCGGCCCCTCCACCTCCGGGAAGCGGTCAAACCCTCCAGGTGGCTCTACCGCGGGGCCCGGCGCGGGCTACCCCAAGCCCTGCTCTTCAAGGGACGCAGGCTCCACAACCAACTACAGGCCTGCAGACGCAATACCTACCCCGTCGGGACTCGCTCACCGGCCCCGGGCTCCCGAGGCTCCGGTCCGGGGGCTGCTCCTCGGGCGCGCTCCTCTCTCGGGGTCCCTCCGCTCCGCCTCCCGAGACCACTGGGCCAGAGGAGCCGGCTCTGGGCCCACGTCCCTCCCGGGACCTCGCTTGGCCCCGCGCTGCACATGGTCGGGCACTGCACCGCTGCCGGCCGCCCGGCCACTCCGGCCCAAACGCGGGCTCCGCAGCTCGAGCTCGGAGGTCACAGTTCCAGCCTCCGCCCGGCCCACGCGAACCCTCGCCCGCACAGCCCGCTCCCGCGGGCTGCCGGCCGGCCCGGACAGCGTACCCTCCCGCAGGCCCCGAAATGCTCGCCCGCAAGAGGCCAAGACGGGGGAACGACGGCCAGCGACGACCTGGGCACGCACAGGAAGCGGGGGCGGGGCGGCGACGGTGCGCGTGCGCCAACACGCACAAATCATGAGGCGCACCTGCGCAGGCGGAGGCCCGAAGTCCGCCTGCCAAAGCCCGCCAGGAGCACGGGACAAGTACCCGGACTCCAGAAGCCTCCCAGAAGTCTCCGTACCGTCAAGATAGTGAGCGTATGAAATGTCTCCTTCTCATCTGGCGCTCAAGTGCTGCTGTGCTGCGAGGGTGTGCCGCCTGGACCAGGGACTCCATTGCCCATTTGTCTTCACTCCTGTTAGGGATCAAGGAAAGGTGTGGCCTCAAGTGGGGGCTCTGTGATGGTCTCCAGGCTCCCTGGTCCTTTCCCGGCCCTGGGACATTTCGGGTTACATCTGAGATTCCCCCACCACCAGGAGAGGGGAAGGAGGGTATCATGTTCGCTTAACTGAAACGCTACAACTTTCATTCAAATCCTAGAATACAATAAATGCCCAGCCATGACACAAACTAATATTGCCCACGGAAGGAAAAGAAAATAGAAACTGTAGCTGTTTAGATTACACAACCAACGCATTAAAAACTGTACGAAAATCAGAACGTACACACAAACAGAAAACAGAAAACAGATACCTGGGATCTTACCTCTTATACAGGATACTGTTTATGTTAGGTAAAAATATCATTTTTCAAAAATGGAATCAGAAGGGTAATGATTTATCACTATTTATCACTGGGGGTGAAATAATATAACTGTGTTCTTGGCCAACTGTTCCTTAAAAGCTGCTAGGGGAAAAGGTAAAAATAAAATCTCCAGGGACTTCCCTGGTGGTCCAGTGGTGAAGACTCCTAGTTTCCACTGCAGGGGGCACGTGTTTGACTCCTGGTTGGGGAACTAAGATCCCGCATGCTGTGCAGCAGTCTAATTAATTAATTAATTAACGAACACACAAAATAAAAATAAAAAATCTCTCGCCAACCGAGAAAATCCTCTCCACAAATGTAGAGATAAAGAAAACGGTTTTACTGTTGAATAACCATTAAACCAGACTGTGCTGTGCACCCACAGGTGAACCACTAATGTTTGTGCAAATGAAATCAACCTCACCTTTTTTTTTTATAGCTCAGCAGATAAAATCTGTTGCATACAGGTTCTCAAGATAAACGGGAACTTGCCTCATGGGAATAGACTTGACACCACCATAAAAATGGCATACATTCTTTCAGAGTACATCCTAAATTCACATGGTCATCTCGGTGGTTGTCCATGCTAGTTAATACCCTTTATCCAAAGGAGAAAGACAACTTCTCCTATCTCTAGGACAAGCAGGTACTTATAGCTCAGAGGAAAGTGCCTAACACCTAGCCTAAACTCCCCTGGTGACAGAGAGATAAAGAAGATAGCTCTCAGGTCCTTAACATAAACATTCCTGGGTTGTAATGCTGGCAAGAGACTGATTTAGCTTTTAAAAAGATTTAGATACTTACAAAAGGGACAGAGGAAGTATTTCTACTACAAGCGTCTTGAGGAAATCCTCTAAAAACGGAAATAAGAAGTGATGATTCATGCAAATGAATAAGCACCTAACCCATTCCTGATTTCCCCAGCTGAACTGCCACATTAAATGAATCCTGCACAAAATGTGTGCTTCTCCAAAACTGCTCTTGGAAGTGGCTGCTTAGAGCCACGAATGGTCTTTTCCAGTTCTTGCTGCTGCTGACTCTGGCCTCTGCCTGAATTCTCACCGATGAAATGCTGCTTGTGTGGGAATGACAGCGACCACACCTCCTCTGAGCCTGAGCCTGGCAAACCTCCAGGGCGCATTTCTCGCATTTTCCAAGTTCACCACATAAGGACATCAGCTACACGGAGTACCTTGCTGGGAAGCGCCTTGGAAGGGCAGTGCGCCCATGAGCACGCCACCAGGCCTCCAGTTCTCACCTCACCCATGTGCACTGACCGTGTCTCAGCAGAAGACTGGGGTGGCCTGTGAACCTCAGCTGCTGTGCCCACCTCCACACCTCACTCTATCCCTTCAGCCCAGAGACATGCTGGGCTCCCCAGCCCCCTGCCCTGGACACTCTCTGGAAGTCTTTCTATTACAAGTTGTCATGAGGAAATGCTCTAAAACAGGGAATAAGAAGTACGGAGTCATCCCAATGAACAGGATGTCCAGCAGTGAGCTGATGTCTCTCACGACTCTCCCCTCTCTCCAAAAGGCGAAAAACTGTCATTTCATACATTTCCCCCTTTTTAAAGTTGTTGAAGCTAGGAGGGTAAACCTGGACCCTGCGATTTCACCTTGACCAGAAGCAGCAATGGCCACCTTTTAGTTTGCTTTCATTAAGATCTCTTCATATATATGGAGATTTACAATATAAAGCTTTCTCTTTTTGTATCTGCATTTCTATTAAATACAGATATTTTCCCTACTTTGTCACTTATCTATTTTTATTGAAGTATACTTCGTTTACAATATTTCAGGTGTACAGCAAAGTGACTCAGTTACATGTATTTATGTAAGAATATATGTATTCTTTTTCAGGTTCTTTTTTCCATTATGGGTTATTACAAGATATTGAACATAGTTCCCTGGGCTATACAGTAGGTCCTTACTGTTTATCTATTTTACATATAAAAGTGTGTATCTGTCAATCCCTGTTCTTTATCTTTTTAACTTAATTTTTTCCTCTCACATTCTGTTATACAGACACTTAAAAAGATATTTTGTGTTCAAATCTTTCACTTTCACTTCATACTTTTCATCAGCTTGGACACTGTACTTGAAGAAGCCTTTCCCATCCTGCATTTCCTAAGTAGTTGCCTGTGTTTTCTCCTGTTTATTTTGGGTCTCTTAACATACCAATTTTATCAAGATAACTGGCACCCATCTTCAGGATTTGTAGAATCATTTTCCTCTTAAAGTCTCTCAACCATTTTTTTCAACACTAACACATCTACCACAACCAGGAAACGCACTGTTTAAGAAGAAAACTCAAGTTTGTAATCTAACAGAAAAGGACAGGCACTTCTTTGAAGCTCAGCGACACGTCTTAATTTAAAGGCAGGGGAGGGACTTCCCTGGTGTTCCAGTGGTAAAGAATCCGCCTTCTAATACAGGGTACGTGGGTTCAAAGCCTGGGAACACTGGTCCGGGAGCTAAGATCCCACACGCCACGGGGCAATTAAGCCCGCGTGCTGCAATTAGACACGATGCAGCCTAAGAGAGATAAATAATTTTTTACAAATAAAAATAAAAAAATAAAGGCAGGGGAAGCAGGAAAGTGACCGTCTCATGTGAATTCCTTCTTATTCAAAATACAGGTCGTAGCAGTTTACTTGGGCTGCGTCACAAAATACGACACACTGGCGGGCTTAAGCAACACAAATGCACTGTCCGACATTTACGCAGGCTGCAAGTCTGAGATCAAGGTGTCAGCAGGGTTGGTCCCCTCTGAGGGCTGTACGGGAGGATGTGCTCCAGGCTTCCTGGTGGAGAGGGCGGTTTCCTCACAAGCACATGCACTATGTATGTAGCAGGTAGGTGCCTGGGCTGAACTCCGATCCCAGGGCTGCTCATCCGCAGCAGCACCAGGCCGCTGGAGGGCTTGTCACGGACCCGTTGGCAGGAGGACTGCAGGCTGACACAGACGTCTGCTCAGCTGTGGACCCATGGCCCGGCCACAGCCCTGCCAGAGGCTGCCTGGTTGAAATCCAGGTCACGGTTCACCTCCCTCCTGCTTATTGCATTCAACGATGCCTTGAAGACCCCCTACTGCACCAGCCTGGGTGGCACATCCCACCCAGTCATTTCCACATCAGAAGCATGTCCATTGAGAAGGTTAAAATTAGGCCCTGGCTCAGTGCTGTGGAATTAGAATCTGTGAGGCTGGGTCCAGGCATCTGTGTTGGAATATTTTCTCCACGGGACTCTCATGCCCAAAGGACTGTATTGACAAAGCCCTTCTGCTTCACCCCACTGATATTTCTGCACTAGAGCTACAGCCGTTGTTGTATTAAACTGCATCCGCAGGAGGAAGAGAGAGGAGGAGAGGTGACAGTTCTGCTGATCTCCAAACACGCTGTTACGGAACCACACTTGGGTCCACTCGCCCGCACGCACTAAAGCCCGTCTACGGACACGGGTCACGGTGAAGGAAAGTGCCGCGTTTATGGCGGGGCAACAAGCAAGGGGTCCAGGTATCTAGGGCTCAGAAGGCCCCCACTCCCCCGTGGCTTTCAGGGAAAGGTGTTTACAGATGGGGTGAGGCTGTTGGTGGGAATGTACACTGGTGCTGCCGCTATGCAGAACAGTGTGGAGGTTCCTCAAAACACTAAAGCTAGAGCTACCGTAGGACCCAGCAATCCCACTCCTGGGCATATACCCAGAGAAAACCATAATTCAAGAAGACACACGCACCCCAATATGTATAGCAGTACGATTTACAATAGCCAAGACATGGAAGCAACTTAAATGTCCATCGACAGAGGAATGGATAGGGAAGATGTGGTACATATGTGTGATGGAATACTACTCAGCCATAAAAAAGAATGAGATTATGCCATGTGCGGCAACATGGATGGACCTAGAGATTATCAGACTAAGTGAAGGATGTCAGACAAAGACAAATACCATACGCTATCACTCCTGTGTGGAATCTAAAACAGTGATACGAATGAACTTCTGAACAAAACGGAAACAGACTCACAGACATAGAAAAAAAACTTATGTTTACCAAAGGGAAAAGGTGGGGGAGAGGGATAGATCAGGAGGTTGGGGCTAACATATGCACACAACTATATATAAAACAGGAAATCAACAAGGACCTCCTGTAGAGCACAGGGATCTCTACTCAATATTCTGTAGTAACCTAGGGAGTTCCCTGGTGGCCCAGAGGTTAGGATTCTGGTCTTTCACGGCCGTGGCCCGGGTTCAATCCCTGGTCAGGGAACTGAGATCCTACAAGCCACACAGCACCACGAAAAAAAAGCAAAATTCGGTAATAACCTAAATGGGAAAACAATCTGAAAAAGAATAGATATCTGTGTCCATATAACTGAATCACTTTGCTGTACACCGGAAACTAACACAACACTGTAAATCAACTATACTCCCAATATAAAATTTAAAAAATGTTTAAAGTGAATTACAAACGAGTGGGGTGAGGGAGAGGAGGTTGAGGGGTGTGTGGTCAGCTTGTGGACATTCTTCCGATTGGTTGGTGGTGAGGTAATCTGAGGTCAACATCATCAACCGGCTGGTTCCAGCTGGTCTGGGGTCTACGTGCTTGTGGGCAGCATGCAGTTACCTTCCTCCCCCCTGCTGGGGGCTTCAGTCTCTGCAAAACAGCTCCAAGGACGTGGCTCAGAACAGTATCTACAGCCCTTGAGGAGGAACTAAAGGTCCTTGACTTTGTTTAATGGCTACACTAGTATTATTTGGTCTTTGGGGACTCTTGTCCTTTCTTTTGGCACTTTCTCCCTTCTCTGATTAAATTGTTTGTTTCCAACTCACGGAAGGCTAGGAGGCTAAAATTTTCTAAAGACAAGAAGCAGGCAGAAGAATCCGTCCCAGGAAGGCCCCACAAGGTCCTGCTCACTTACAACATCACATTCAATCTGGGCTGCTTACGCCATTTTTGGACAACATACCAACACATCTTAAGATGGGTCCCACCCAACTGTTGCACATTTGGACAAGGTGCGGTGGGGTGGGATTATGCAAATCCAGATCTGAAGACTAGATAAAGCAATCAGGGTATTTCACAGTATACAAGAGAAATTTTCATGGGGACAGAATACCAACCTTCTAATATTTGAAAGCCTGTTAGCCAAGAGGGAGAGTGAACTTCTGTTTTGTTATACAAGGACCCAATCAGCTGTGATGGTTGAAAGCATGATGAACGCAAATCTGAATTCATTTGCCTCCTAACAATGCAACGTCTACAGCAGAGGGACACAGGTCCTCAAGCAGCAGTGCTTTTCCCAGCAGTGCAGACCCTGAGGAGAGCCAGGCTGTGGCAGCTCTGGAGGACCTCAGACCCTCTTTGCACGGCCTCTGAGACCTAGAACATCTCAGAAAGTCCACGAGTGCAAACCAAAGAGACACTCAGTCCCTGCACCTTGGATGAGCTGATTTGACTCTACGTATGCATTGCTTGGGCTAATTAGAAATATGGAAGTGATCAGAAGACAGAATAAACCTCTGGGCACATCCTGAACAACAGAGATACTTCTCATCAAAGTCCAAACAATAATTCAAAAGCAAGATTCAGAGCCAAAATGTGGAAACAAACCAAGTGTTCACTGACAGATGAATGGATCAAGAAAATGTAGTGTGTATATTCACACAACAGATATTATTCACCCACAAACAGGAAGGAAAGTTTCTAATTCATACAAAGACCATTTATGTATTTTTCAAAGATTGACATTTCTTTGTATGAACAGTGAAAATTTAACAATTCCACTTTTAAGAGGAAAGGTTAGTGTTTCTTTGTAGAAACAATTAAGTCTCAGCAGTAGAGGCATAAGCACACACGTGCACACAGAGTAAACAGAATAGCGCCCCGCTACCTCCCCGCAATCTGATCCTCCGATGAGCCCTGCTGATTCTCCCTCCAAATATAGAGAACCTGTTTACTTCTCTCCATCTTGTCAGACATTGTCTTCCTGGACTACCACGCCAAATTCCTAACCTTATCTGGGTCTCCCGACTTCCACTCTTACTGAATCCCCACCCCATCCATTTATGCAGCAGCCAAAATCAATTGTTCCTCTTTCAGTGCAAACTGGATCAGGACACCTCTCATTCACTGCTTTCCCACTGCACTTGGCAAACATCTGAACTTCTTCAGACCCACGGTTTTATTTCCTTCTCACTCACTGTGTACTGTCCACACTGGCTTTGGGGTCTAGGAAGGAAATTTTGACACAGGCTACCACACAGATGACACGCGAAGACATTAAGCTAAGTGGATACGTCAGATACAAATGGACAAATGTTACATGATTCCACTTCTGTGAGGTCCCCAGATGGGTCAAATTCATAGAGACAGAAAGTGGAGTGGTGGGTGTCAGGGGCTGGGAGGGGGGTGGGGAGTCAGTGTTTAATGGGGACAGAGTTTCACTTGGACAGGATGAAAACATTCTGGAGATGGATGGTCGGGATGGTTGCACAACAATGAGAATTCTTGTTTTCCTTCCTTAAGATTTTTGTTTTACTTATTTTCGGCTGCGTTGGGTCTTCGTTGCTGGGCGCAGGCTTTCTCTAGTCGCGGCGAGCGGGGGCTACTCTTCGGTGCGGTGTGCAGGCTTCTCATTGAGGTGGCTTCTCTTTGCGGCAGAGCATGGGCCCTAGGCGCGTGGGCTCAGTAGTTGTGGCTCGCGGGCTGAGGAGTTATGGCTTGCAGGCTCAGTAGTTGTGGCGCACGGGCGTTAGGTGTTCCGCGGTATGTGGGATCTTCCCGGACCAGGGCTCGAACCTGTGTCCCCTGCATCGGCAGGCGGATTCTTGACCACTGTGCCACCAGGGAAACCCAAGAAAAAAAGCAAGACTCAGACCCCAAGGGGAGGAGTGGAAGTACGAGTTGGGAGGTTCAGAAGAAGCTTCCAGTGACACTGCATGACCCTGAGTTGGCTATTTTCTTCTCTGCATCTCGGCTACCATATACTTCCTACCCTCATAGAAAAATAACCTGTCTGGAATTGGAAATTTTTCCATTTAGTCTTTTTGTGCATGTGACATTTTTATTCAGAAGAATAATCTGTGTTGAACTGGAGTTTTTTCCATTTAGTATTTTGTACATGTGACATTTTTATTCAGGTAGTGAAATCTCTGGGTCAACAGTGATACCACATTCTCAAGATTTTGATAAGTAGACTAGAACTTCTTAACTGGAATCAAGGGGCAGGCTTTGGACAATCCATGGACTTTGTGACATCCAAAGGTACCCTTTGTGTGTGTGTGTGTGTGTGTGTGTGTGTGTGTGTTTGTAGACACCCTTTGAAGGGTGCGTGAGCACCTGTAGTTTTCTATGATTTTAGCTTCTCCGAATGGCTCTTGGACTCAAAGGTGCCTGAGGGGAGTGGACGTGTACTCCCCCAGTACAGAATTCTGAACGCAGTGTCAGTAAACATTCAGCCAAAGAGCTTTGCCAAATTGCGTGTTTTAACGTAACTTTTTAATCCACTGAGTCGATGTACCTGGGATCTTTTTTTACATACTTATCTCACTCTTTATTTATTTTTTTTGGTGGGGGGGTACGCGGGCCTCTCACGGTTGTGGCCTCTCCCGTTGCGGAGCACAGGCTCCGGATGCGCAGGCTCAGCGGCCATGGCTCATGGGCCCAGCCACTCCGCGGCATGTGGGATCTTCCCGAACTGGGGTACCAACCCGTGTCCCCTGCATCGGCAGGTGGACTCTCAACCACTGCACCACCACGGAAGCCATTATCTCACTCTTATAAGGCTGAAACGTTGCTGCTTCCCCTAAGTTTCCTTGTCCCTCTCCCCACTCTCCCACCAGGCCGTGGAAGAGGAATGGGAGGGAGAGGGAGAGTCCAGCAGGGAGAGGACAGTGCACCTGCTGGGAAGCAGTAAAGAGGGGTCCAGGGTGGGAGGGAGGGAGACACAAGAGGGAGGGGATATGGGAACAGGTGTATATGTATAACTGATTCGCTTTGTTATAAAGCAGAAACTAATACGCCATTGTGAATCAATTGTACTCCAATAAACTTGTAAAAAAAATTAGAACTACCATATGACACAGCATTTTCATTCCTGGATATATATCGAAAAAAATAAAACCAAAAAACATTAATTTGAAAAGATATATGCACCCTAATGTTCATGGCAGCATTATTTACAATTGACAACATATGGAAGCAAGCTAAGTGTTTATTAAGAGATGAATGGGTAAGGAAGATGTGATATACATATATATACAATGGAATACTACTTAGCTAAAGAAAAATTTTGTTTGAATTGAAATTGTATCAAGTATCTTTTCCGACCACAATGCTATGAGACTAGACATCAATTACAGGAAAAGAGCTGTAAAAAAATACAAACACATGGAGGCTAAAGAATACACTACTCAATAACGAAGTGATCACTGAAGAAATCAAAGAGGAAATTTAAAAATACCTAGAAACAAATGACAATGGAGACACGACGATCCAAAACCTATGGGATGCAGCAAAAGCAGTTCTGAGAGGGAAGTTTATAGCAATACAATCCCACCTTAAGAAACAGGAAACATCTCGAATAAATAACCTAATCTTGCACCTCAAGCAATTAGAGAAAGAAGAACAAAAACATCCCAAAGTTAGCAGAAGGAAAGAAATCATAAAAATCAGATCAGAAATAAATGAAAAAGAAATGAAGGAAATGATAGCAAAGATCAATAAAACTAAAAGCTGGTTCTTTGAGAAGATAAACAAAATTGATAAACCATTAGCCAGACTCATCAAGAAAAAAAGGGAGAAGACTCAAATCAATAGAATTAGAAATGAAAAAGGAGAAGTAACAACTGACACTGCAGAAATACAAAAGATCAGGAGAGATTACTACAAGCAACTCTATGCCAATAAAATGGACAACCTGGAAGAAATGGACAAATTCTTAGAAATGCACAACCTGCCAAGACTGAATCAGGAAGAAATAGAAAATATGAACAGACCAATCACAAGCACTGAAATTGAAACTGTGATAAAAAATCTTCCAACAAACAAAAGCCCGGGACCAGATGGCTTCACAGGCGAATTCTATCAAGCATTTAGAGAAGAGCTAACACCTATCCTTCTCAAACTCTTCCAAAATATAGCAGAGGGAGGAACACTCCCAAACTCATTCTACGAGGCCACCATCACCTTGATACCAAAACCAGACAAGGATGTCACAAAGAAAGAAAACTACAGGCCAATATCACTGATGAACATAGATGCAAAAATCCTCAACAAAATACTAGCAAACAGAATCCAACAGCACATTAAAAGGATCATACACCATGATCAAGTGGCGTTTATTCCAGGAATGCAAGGATTCTTCAATATACGCAAATCAATCAACGTGATACACCATATTAACAAACTGAAGGAGAAAAACCATATGATCATCTCAATAGATGCAGAGAAAGCTTTCGACAAAATTCAACACCCATTTATGATAAAAACCCTGCAGAAAGTAGGCATAGAGGGAACTTTCCTCAACATAATAAAGGCCATATATGACAAACCCACAGCCAGCATCGTCCTCAATGGTGAAAAACTGAAACCATTTCCACTAAGATCAGGAACAAGACAAGGTTGCCCACTCTCACCACTCTTATTCAACATAGTTTTGGAAGTTTTAGCCACAGCAATCAGAGAAGAAAAGGAAATAAAAGGAATCCAAATCGGAAAAGAAGAAGTAAAGCTGTCACTGTTTGCAGATGACATGATACTATGCATAGAGAATCCTAAAGATGCTACCAGAAAACTACTAGAGCTAATCAATGAATTTGGTAAAGTTGCAGGATACAAAATTAATGCAAAGAAATCTCTGGCATCCCCATACACTAATGATGAAAAATCTGAAAGTGAAATCAAGGAAACACTCCCATTTACCACTGCAACAAAAAGAATAAAATATCTAGGAATAAACCTACCTAAGGAGACAAAAGACCTGTATGCAGAAAATTATAAGACACTGATGAAAGAAATTAAAGATGATACAAATAGATGGAGAGATGTACCATGTTCTTGGATTGGAAGAATCAACATTGTGAAAATGACTCTACTACCCAAAGCAATCTACAGATTCAATGCAATCCCTATCAAACTACCACTGGCATTTTTCACAGAACTAGAACAAAAAATTTCACAATTTGTATGGAAACACAAAAGACCCCGAATAGCCAAAGCAATCTTGAGGACGAAAAATGGAGCTGGAGGAATCAGGCTCCCTGACTTCAGACTATACTACAAAGCTACAGTAATCAAGACAGCATGGTACTGGCACAAAAACAGAAAGATAGATCAATGGAACAGGATAGAAAGCCCAGAGATAAACCCACACACATATGGTCACCTTATCTTTGATAAAGGAGGCAGGAATGTACAGTGGAGAAAGGACACTCTCTTCAATAAGTGGTGCTGGGAAAACTGGATAGGGACATGTAAAAGTATGAGATTCGATCACTCCCTAACACCATACACAAAAATAAGCTCAAAATGGATTAAAGACCTAAATGTAAGGCCAGAAACTATCAAATTCTTAGAGGAAAACATAGGCAGAACACTCTATGACATAAATCACAGCAAGATCCTTTTGGACCCACCTCCTAGAGAAATGGAAATAAAAACAAAAATAAACAAATGGGACCTAATGAAACTTCAAAGCTTTTGCACAGCAAAGGAAACCATAAACAAGACCAAAAGACAACCCTCAGAATGGGAGAAAATATTTGCAAATGAAGCAACTGACAAAGGATTAATCTCCAAAATTTATAAGCAGCTCATGCAGCTCAATAACAAAAAAACAAATAACCCAATCCAAAAATGGGCAGAAGACCTAAATAGACATTTCTCCACAGAAGATATACAGACTGCCAACAAACACATGAAAGGATGCTCAACATCTTTACTCAGTAGAGAAATGCAAATCAAAACTTCAATGAGATATCATCTCACACCAGTCAGAATGGCCATCATCAAAAAATCTAGAAACAATAAATGCTGGAGAGGGTGTGGAAAAAAGGGAACACTCTTGCACTGCTGGTGGGAATGTGAATAGGTACAGCCACTATGGAGAACGGTATGGAGGTTCGTTAAAAAACTACAAATAGAACTACCATATGACCCAGCAATCCCACTACTGGGCATATACCCTGAGAAAACCATAATTGAAAAAGAGATATGTACCGAAATGTTCATAGCAGCCCTATTTACAATAGCCCGGAGATGGAAACAACCTAAGTGTCCATCATCGGATGAATGGGTAAAGAAGATGTGGCACATATATACAATGGAATATTACTCAGCCATAAAAAGAAACGAAATTGAGCTATTTGTAATGAGGTGGATGGACCTAGAGCCTGTCATACAGAGTGAAGTAAGTCAGAAAGAGAAAGACAAATACTGTATGCTGACACATATATATGGAATTTAAGAAAAAAAAATGTCATGAAGAACATAGGGGTAAGACAGGAATAAAGACACAGACCTACTAGAGAATGGACTTGAAGATATGGGGAGGCGGAAGGGTAAGCTGTGACAAAGTGAAAGAGCGGCATGGACATATATACACTACCAAACGTAAGGTAGATAGCTAGTGGGAAGCAGCCGCATAGCACAGGGAGATCAGATCGGTGCTTTGTGACCGCCTGGAGGGGTGGGATAGGGAGGGTGGGAAGGAGACGCAAGAGGGAAGAGCTATGGGAACATATGTATATGTATAACTGATTCACTTTGTTATAAAACAGAAACTAACACACCATTGTGAAGAAATTATACTCCAATAAAGTTGTAAAAAATAATAATAAAGTTAAAAATTTTTAAAAAAGAAGAAAAAAACCCCCAAGCAAACTAGGAATAGAAAAGGAACATACTGAAACTCATCAAGAGGGTCTACAAACAACCTATACCGACATTATATTTAACTGTGAAAGACTGAATGCTTTCTCTGTAAGATCAGAAACAAGGCACCGATATCTGCCCTCACCACTTTTATTAAATATATTAATGGAGGTTCTAGTAAGAAAGTAAAGCAAAAATAAATAAATACATAAATTTAAAAGTTAAATTTTTAAAACATTTATTTAAAAGATAAAAGGACTATTCCTACTACGTTGAATAGGAAGGAATATATCCTACTGAATGTTGAACAGTAATATATACTATTATATTAAATAAGGAAAAGTAAAACGGTATCTGAAGAGGAGATGATAACCTAAATGGAGAAAATACCAAGGAATCCACAAAAAGCTTGAGAAATAATATTAGTTTGTAAATGTTTTAGAGTACAAATCAACAGTTTTATCAAATTATATATTAATAACAAATGTGTAGAAGCTTAAATAAAAATATGTGATGCCATTTACAACTGACCTAAATAAATACTTAAATATAAGCCCAATAAGACATTTATAGATCCTCTATACTGAAAATTACAAAATGCTGATGAAGAAAAATGTAAAAGTCCCAAACAAATAGTGAGACATACCTTGTTCATGGATTAGAAAACACAACATAATAAAGATGTCAATTCTCCCCAAGTTAAGAGGCTTAACAGAGTTACTCTTAAAATGCCCTCAAGGTTTTTGTGTATATAGACAAGCTTATTCTAAGATTTATATAGTAAGAAGAGGCTGAAGAATAGCTAAAACAATTTGTAAAGGAAGATTAAAATGGGAGGAATTCATCTACCCAATTTCAAGATTTTGCAGTAATGATGGAGGTTAGATACACAGATCAATGGAATGGAATAGAGAACCCAGAAATAGACTGACATAAATACATTTAACTTGTTCTTGACAGCAGTGTGAAAGCTATCAAGGAAGAATAGACTTTTCAAAAAATGGTACTGAAACAGTTGGACATCCCTCGACAAAAACAAACAAACAAAAAATGAACCTTAACCTAAACCTCCACACCTTACACAAAAATTAAGTCAAAGTGGATCATAATCTTCAATGTAAAAGCAGGACACTTTGAGAAAAAAAAATAGGAGAAAATCTTTGGCATCTAGAACTACGTGAATAATTCTTAGACTTGACACGGAAAGTATGATCAATAAAAGCAAACATTGATAAATTGGATCTCATCCAAATGAGTTAAAAATGCTTCATAGAAGATCATTTTAAGTGGATGAAAACTCAAATTACACAGTGGGAAAACATATTTGAAAATCCCACATGAGACAAATGACTTGTATCTATAATATACAAAGAACTCTCCAAACAACTTAAAAAAACCCAACTAGAAAATAGGCAGAAGACAGGAACAGACATTTCATGGAAGAGAATATACACATGGCAAAGAAGCACATGAAAAGATGCTCAACATCATTAGCCATTAGGGAAATGCAAATTCAGACCATAATGAGATATCAGAGAATAACGAAAATTAAAGTATAGTGACAACATCAAATGCTGGTGAGTACATAGAAAAAGGATCTCACATCACTGGTGGGAAAATAAAATGGTTTAGCCACTCTGAGAAACAGCTTGACAGTCTCTTTTAATCCTAAAAGTAGATTCACCCTACAACACAGTAATTGTACTCTTGAGCATTTATCCAAAAGAAACAAAAACTTCATTAAGTTCCCACAGAAACTTACACATAAATGTTCATAGCAGTTTTATTTATAACAGCCCAAAACTGGCCACTACCCAAATGTCTTTCAATGGATGAATGTTGAAACAAATTGTGATAAAATCTTATGATAGAATACTACCGAGCAACAAAAAGGAACAAATTATTAATATATGCAAAAATTGAAATGAACTTCAAGGGAATGATGCCGAGGGAAAAATTTTAAAAAGCCAATCTCCGAAGATGAAGTAATTCATGATGATATTTACATATTATTCTTAAAATAACAAAACTGTGGAGATGGAGAACAGAGTAGAAGTTGCCAAGGGTTAGACATGGGGGTAGAAAGTACAGCGGGGGATCTTTGTGAGGTTTTTGTGGTCCCAGTACAAATAATACAGCAATCTTGGTTTTAACCCCGAAAGATGTTTAAAAGCAATTCCTAATAAGAGGTGTCCAGATATTTAGCAATGGCAGCAGATTAGAGGTATAGCTACCCAACATGACAGCTTCAAAACAGATGGTACTAATTCAATGCATATGTTCATTTTTAAAAGGCCAATCACAACACTTAAATGGTATATATCTTAACGATATTATTCTAAGGATCCAGCTATACCAGATGGACTAGCAGGATTTTCTGTACATTCAATCTTATTTTAGACAGTAAATCTTATAATAAGACAGTTAAAAAAAGAAAAAGAAAAAAAAACAAACCAACTACAGTTGGATATTCTCATAGGAAGATGAGGTGAAAATATGTAGCAGCGGTTCAAAAGCTTAAGCAGTGGCACCTAAATTTGGCTGCACATTAGAATCATCTGAAGCACTTTTTAAAAACCCTCACACCAACAGTTGGTCATCCTAAACCAATAAAATCATTTTAAATCTCCTCAGACGATGCCATTGTCTAGCCAGAAGTGAGAACCAGCGGACTAAGCAGAAGGGGATGTTTCTACAAAGATTTCTTAACAATAAGTTCTTTCACCCAATCAGATTTACCTTCCTGCAAAGGGGTAAAGAAGGCTAGATGTTGTCCATACTTGCTTAGCTTTAATTAGCACTTGTGACTTGCCCAAAACCTAGATCATGTTTCCCCTAAATTTCATGTGATTTCCTAAGTTCTTCAAATCCAGGGCTAAGGGGTTTGCCAGGATGAGATTTTAAGTGCTCACACAGGGGAAGTCCCTGGCAAACCAGGACAGAGGTCACTCTACATTGAAATGTAAAGCATCCTAAATAACCCTGCCACTGCCCCCAGATACTTGTCTGTGCCAACCAGTGGAGAAAAGGCATTCTCCATTACTACCACGGCAAATGCTGCTGTACTTGCCTTGGCTACTCCCTATCTTTTCCAGGCGTCTCTCCCCTTCACCTGCTGGTGGACGCTTTGGCAGCTGACAATGCAGATATTTTCAAACTTTAAGGTGAATAAAAATCATCTGGGGCCTCCCTGGTGGCGCAGTGGTTGGGAGTCCGCCTGCCGATGCAGGGGATACGGGTTCGTGCCCCGGTCTGGGAGGATCCCATATGCCGCGGAGCGGCTGGGCCTGCGCGTCCGGAGCCTGTGCTCCGCAGCGGGAGAGGACACAACGGTGAGAGGCCCGCGTACCGCAAAAAAAAAAAGAAAAAAAAAATCATCTGGAGGGCCAGTTATAACAGAGATCACTGAGCCCCACTAGAGTTGCTCATTCCATAGGGCTGGGACAGGGCCCTAAAACTTGAATATCTGACACATTATCAGGGGACGCTGGTAAAGCTGGTCAGGTTGTTACCGAATGCACGTTCGTGTGTCTGAAGCACAGTGAGGCCAAACAAACCGAAAGGTTGGAGTCTGGGGCAGAGAAAGGTTTATTGCAGGATCGAGCAAGGAGAGGGGTGGCCCGTGTTCCAAAAACCCTGAAATCTCCAAAGGATTTCAGCAAAGCATTTTTAAAGGCCACGTGAGGGAGGGACGTCCCAGGGAATGTGATCAGCTCGTGCACAATCATCTGACTGGCTGATGTTGAAGCCACAGGGCAGGTAACATTATCCATCCTTAGGTGCCAGAAGGTCTGGGGGCTGTGTGCTCATGATCATCAAAGAGTTAACTTCTTCCACTGGGTGGTGGTTTTTAGCATCTGAAAACTCAAGAAATATGCCTGAGATACTATTATCTGAGGACTTCAGAGAGGAACTACAGCAGAAGCTATGGAGGATGGGTCTGTCCTAAGAAGGCCCCATAGGGTACTGCTTGGTTACAAGGTGACCATACTTTGAGAACCACTGCTCTAGTGGCTTGGAATGTTAAAGTAATGGAAGAAGCCCTTCCCAGATCTAGATTCTAGTATCACCAGCTATTTTGGTGGGGGGAAGGGTAAGTTTTGTCCTTGCTTGGACTTCTTGTTCATTTATATCAAAGCCTATTTGAGGCAGTGCACTCGGCAGTCCTGCAGATCTGTCTTTGGCTTCAACAGTGTTTGGAATGAACAGACCCAGGGACGCTCCTTGCTCCAGCCCCCGACCACACTCCAACATTTCTTCCTGTCGCAACCTTTGGAATCAGCCACTCAGCTATCCTCAGCCTCCAGGACAGGCCAACGCCGTTTTTGGAGCTTAGCTCCTTATCACTGATCAACCACGAGTTCCCAGGTTCGTCAGAATTATTCCATCGAGGTGGAGGCCGCCATCCACCGCCTGTTCAACATGCATCTGTGGACACTTACCTCTCTCTAAGCTTCTATTTCCACAGCAACAGTGGGACTCTGGACAATGGGGGCCACATTTTTCGCCAACTGGCTGAAGAGAAGTGTGAGGGCGCCCAGCGACTCTTGAAAATGCAAAACAAGTGCTGCGGCCGCGCCCTCTTCCAGGATGCGCGGAAGCCTTCTCAAGATGAGTGGGGTAAAACCCAGGACACTGTGCAAGCCGCCATTCTTAGGGAGAAGAACCTGAACCAGGCACTATCGGATCTGCGTGCCCTGGGTCCTGCCCGCGCAGACTCTCACCTCTGTGACTTCCTGGAGAGCCGCTTCCTGGAGGAGCAGCTGAAACTCATCAAGAAGATGGGCAACCACCTGACCAACCTCCGCAGGCTGGCTTGTCCGCAGGCTGTGCTGGGCGAGTATCTTTTCCTGGAGAGCCGCTTCCTGGAGGAGCAGCTGAAACTCATCAAGAAGGTGAGCAACCACCTGACCAACCTCCGCAGGCTGGCTGGTCCGCAGGCTGTGCTGGGCGAGTATCTTTTCGAAAGGCTCACGCTCGAGCACAAACAGGAGTCTCTGAAGTCCAGCGGCCTCTGAGGAGCCCCTCTGGCGTCAGAGCTTCTGCCCGAAGCCCAGCTCTGCAGCCACTAGGCAGCTTTGTAACCGCCCTGGAGCACTCTCCCAAGCCTTGGACCAAATGGAAACAATAACGCTTTTTGCAGAAGGAAAAAAAAAGCCTATTTGAAACACAAACAGAATAAAGAGAAAAAAAGAAAAAAATATATATATATATATTCATGTTCTTTTAACATATGAATTGCCCCACTTTATCTGTGTGAAATATGTTTGTTCCCGTTATTGGGCTGGTTCTCAAGCTTTGCTGCTCGTATGAATTACCTAAAGAGCTCTTTTTTTTTTTAGTATTAAATATTTTTTAAATTAGTTTCTGCTTTATAACAAACTGAATCAGTTATACATATACATCTGTTCCCATATCCCTTTCCCTAAAGAGCTTTTAAGAGAAACTTTGGTGTCTGGGTCCCAGCCCCAGAGATTTTGATTCAGTAGGTCTAGGGAGGAGCCTGGGCACGGGGAGGTCTCAGAGTTCCCCAGGTGATTCTAATATGCAGCAACTTTGTGAACCACCTCTTGGCTTCAATCCAGCTAGTGATCAGATATTAAATCTAAGACACATGGGCTAGTGCGTGAGCTCTGCTGCTAGGCGTGTTCCATTTTCTTCCTCCTGGAAGATTCGTGCCAGGGAAAATGATTGATAGTTGTGTTACTTCTCTGAAATGGATAGAAATTTCCAATTAGCGTGAACAGGGGAGGGTGAATGGGTGAATGCAATAAGGTGTATCATTTATGTATTTCCCTATGTGTATGGCTAGAAGCTTTTGCAACTGACGTCTGCCCTACTTTTCATGCGAATGGTAGTGCTTGTCCTCCTAATGCAGCTGTAAACTTTATAAGCCCATAGGTAGACAGCATCACAAAATATTTACCCCTCCCCACTGGCCCACTCTCAAGCTTCACTCCCCTTCCCCAATACACAAATGTACATCAGTGTGCTTGAGACCATCAACATACTGACCGTCAATTCTTCTACTTTGCAGCTTCCCTCTTATCAGGAGGTGTCAGCATTTAGTGCCCAGAGGAGGCATTTCCAGTCATCTCAGCTTAGAGGTCAAATATCCAAATATCCAAAGTAAAAAAGGTTAAAGAAAAGAAGAAGAAGAAGAAAGCAAGGAAGAAAAGAAGGAAACAATTTTCTTATCTCATAGTAATAAGGCAGTTTTCCTTAAAAAAAAATAAAGACTTAAGCCTTAAATTCTCTTTCCTAATCAAAATGTGCTTTTCCGTCTTTAGACTATTCCTCTTATATCCTGTATTATTCATGATGTTTAATTCTTGAAATAGCACATGGCTGAAAACAGAAGCTAACCTCTTGTCCACTATGAATTAAATCTTCTTTTCCTAGGACCCGTCTACAATGTAGTTTGGGGTTTGCCAACATAATTATTTTCTCTGAAATAAGGTACAGCATTTTGCCTTTTCAATATATAGTTATACAATACATTGTTAACACAACATAGTTAATATAGTCAATACAACTATAACACACATGATATGATGCCACTTTGGTGATTTTCTTCATCCATGTAATTCTGAAATTTGACAGTATAGTTTTCATATTCTAATGAGCTGAGTATTACCTTTGCAAGGCTAGAAAAATAAAATAAATTCATAATATTCTTGTGTGGTTTGCCCCTGGGGTGGATTACCATAATGGGGGCATATTTGAGCCTTTCTCCAAGTCATTAAAAAACCTCCAGCGAGTAGCCCCTTGTCCTCTCCAGGAAACTGCGGGAAGGTATCTTTAATCACAATAATCCTGGGGGGAGAAATCTCGGAAATAAGACATCTGCTTCTGTGCCTTGTTGTTTTGCAGAATAGCAATGATTGCTTTAGCAGCTTCTATTGCCATATGTGTATAGTAAGTAAATGAACATAAAATTGAATGAACGCATAAAAGAAGGATAAACCCACCCAGTTTAACAAATCCACTCTCTCACCTGCTGTGCCCTGAAACGTGAAAGAAAGAATCACGGGATCATAAGGATTCATAAAGTAACAGTCTCTGTTAACAATATTGACAGGAGGTATAAGGATGATTTGTCTGATGTGGGACCAACAGCTTAACTGCTTAATTCTTTTTTTTAAGGGCAAATCATTCATTTATTGTTTAAAGATTGCAAGACAACATCTGAATTTTTGTAGCACAATTTAAATGTTTTACTTTTTTGATAAAGCAGAGTATAATAGAAAAACAATTAGTTTCCAGTAATATCTATATTTCTATTCAGAATTAAGTCTTCCACAGACGTGTAACCTGGAAACAAAAGCCTGTTCCAATAAGCAAAGCTTCAACAGAGTGGCTACTTTTCAGGCCAGGGAAAGGTTCATCCCTATAGGATGATGATGTGCTGTGTAAAATGGCTGCAAGGTCACAGCCTTGAGGGCGTTGGAAGTCTGTTATCCTATTCCACATTAAGTAGTTTGGTGAACTTCAAACGACCATTCGTCTGCAACCAAGCTGCCAACCTTTAACTGATATTTCAAACAGGTAAAAAATAAATGAAAAGAAATCCTTACACTGATGTTCCTCGATTTACACTGTTAAATGGTTCATTAACATGTAATTCTGGCTAAGAATTACATTTGAGACTCCTTGCTCAGATTTTGGTTAACAGTACTAATCTTTAGAAATTCAAGTTCTTATTAATCAATAATTTGTCAGCTAGGATACATTCAGGCATCAGCTGCAACTACAGAATAGGTGCACTGCCTCAGCGCTTTGGAAAGACATAATCTACAACACTACTAGCAGACAAAATATCTGTTACTAGACAGCATATGTGCAGTACAGCAAGACAAAAACGTATATTCATATGTGCCGCGGACCAGCCGGAGAAAGAGGATTTCTCCGCCCAGGGTCAGAAGGGACGGGATAAGGAACTGAAGTAGCACCGACGAATGGGGTCAGAAGGACCAAGACAACTGATGGTTGCAAGGCAAGTTTTATTATGCTACGGTTGCAGATTATATAGACTAGAAATGGAAGGTTGCCAGATGGTGGTTTACATTATCTATAGACTGTCTTGGCTCAAGGTTAACTTCCCTGGGAGAAAACCCATAAGCCCAGAATCATCCAAAATAACCTGCATGTGCAAGGGGGAGACAGCTTTGCTTGTCTCATTTTACATTCTTTCTGATTTCTGGGCCCTGGTGATTTATCTCCCATGGAATGGAACAAGGAAGGGAACAAGTAGGGACAGTCCCTTCGAGCAGCGGCGGCATGCCTGGCATGTCCATAGCCTGATCTCAAGGCTGACTGTTTCCCTCAGTTCCCCCTTTTTTATTTTTTAATTTTTGCTGCAAAATAATTCCATGAAGCGTAGTGCCGAGAGTAGTATATTGTTGCATGAGGATACGAAACAGACATGAGAAGATTATTATCAAAAATAGGCAAATTATGGCCAGGGTAATAAATCCTGACAACCCTCCAGTAATCCACGACTGAGGGTTTAACCACTTTAAATGGTCCAGTAAAGTTTTAATTACATCTTCTTGCCAAATATCATCAAGATGTGCATTTTGCATATCCTGAATTTCAGCATTTAATTTCTTAAGGTCAAGACTAATATTATTATCTGACCAAACACTCAGCAGATGCATTTTTACTTTTTCCCATTCCCAAATACAGTCATTGTACTTGTAAGGAGTAACACAAATCCATGTATACTTTTCATGACAAGCTAAACGCATCCTCAATTTTAATGCTGCCATCTGATCTCCAATCCCCCAAATTGCGTTTTTAAATTCATCTAACTTGTTATTCATCTGTAAATCTATGTGACTTTGTAAAGATAAAGCAAGACTGGTATTTTGAGATAATTGATTAGCAAAGTGAGCATGATTAATACTCTGTGAAAGAGCAAGACAGGCAGTAGCCGCGGTAGCAGACAGAGCAGCCAAGGCAAGTAAACTTACTATTAGCCACCCAATAAAGCGTCTCCTTCTCTGCAAGGCTTTAGAGAGTTCCACCCATGCCTGTACTCCAGTATCTTCCTACCAAGGTTCTCTCAGATGTACAGGCACCATAACATATATGGGTTACTTTAGTATAAGCACAGATTGTGTTCCTGCAGAAGGGAACATACAACTGTAAAAATACAATGAACACAGCTAATATTATATCCTCCTTTGGAAGAATTACCAATGCTAATAGAACCAATCAAAAGTGTATATGGAGGAGCAACACAAGTTATAATAGGTGTATTGGAATAAGTTAGAGCTAGTTTCCATATACCCCAGTTCTTTTGAAATGCGATAAACCTATCTATGACGGGAAACAAGAGATAAGAATTTACCCCTTGGTATAATCTATAGTACACCATATTTGGTTATTATTCCAAGATGCATTGCAACATTCAAAATTGGATCCAGGAAAGTTAATGGTCATAAAAGGAGGAAATTGATTTTTTGATTTTCTCTTTTTTTTTTTTTTTTTTTTTTTTTTTTTGCGGTAGGCGGGCCTCTCACCGTTGTGGCCTCTCCCCTTGCGGAGCACAGGCTCCGGAAGCGCAGGCTCAGCGGCCATGGCTCACGGGCCCAGCCGCTCCGCGGCACGCGGGATCCCCCCAGACCGGGGCACGAACCCGTGTCCCCTGCACCGGCAGGCGGACCCCCAACGACTGCGCCACCAGGGAAGCCCTGATTTTCTTTTAAAAATAGTAACCATATGTCCAGCCATAAGTATCCCTTGTCCTCCAAGTAAACGCTTCATACACAAATAATTTCCTGAATCTTCACCTGTAACCTTGGCTATAGTAATAGCGGAATCCCTAAGTGGTGAGGCGTATGAGATTTGACCTCTAATATTAATAGGTTGCCCATTTTTATAGCAAATGATGGTATCCTTAAGATCCTCTCGTCGGCTGGTAGCCGGGCATGTAAGAGTAATGTTGGTTCCTGTAAAACGAAGGATGCCTGGAGAGCCTGACAAACTAATTGATTGATCCGTTCCCTCATAAACATCTGTATGCTCATAACTAATAGCCTTTACACATCCAGTTTCCAGATTCAATGGGCTAAGACAGACAGGATAGGTACTAAACCAGTTAGTATAATTTACAGACATATTGATTTGTTTCATATTCCCAATAAGAGGCCCATAAACAGTATCATTGTAAAATACAGGAAACTCTGCTTCAGACCAAGATATGGGTTTTAATAGTGGAGGATCAGGTACATAGGCCCAGTAAGTTGCTGCATTAACAGAGGGAACACATGAAATGGTTGCCAACATAGCCAAAAATAAAGTCACAGGTGTAACAGGATTATTCTGTTGTTTCACTAACTCTAGAGCTCGTGAAAGCAATTGTTTAATTTGTCCCCAAGTTGGAACATCACTCCTTTGAGTCGTCCTGGCAAGTGGTCTCCTCTTCTTCTTCTTTTGCTGAATCAACACTGTCAAATTTTCGGGAGAGATGCAGAGCTTCTTCATCTTCTGAACTAGTTGTGAGCTGTGGCGAGCCATCTATTTGCTTGACTAAGCAAGCGCTCAGGAAGCCAGAGAGGTCCAGGAGCTGATCTGGGAAATATACACACGTGACCACGTCCCCAAATCAACACAGGATCAGGACCACGCCAAGTGCTGGTTAGCGGATCTTTCCCGAGGACCTCCAGAGACTGAAAGGCCAATCTTGGCTCAGCCACCAACCTTTCCCCTGTCAACAGTGAGAAAATTTAAAATAAACAGAGCATGATTTATAAGGTTATGTAGTGTTGTTCTATATAATTCCCCCATTTTTATTTTTTCAATAGTTAGCTTTAAAGATCTATTTGCATGTTGTATAATACCTTGTCCTTGAGGGTTACGTGGAATGCCTGTAATATTGGTAATTTGTAATGAATTACAAAATGTTGCAAAGCAACACTAGTGTAAGTGCGCCCATTGTCTGTTTTAATAATTTTGGGAAGGTTCATGAAAGCAAAACAGTGTAATAAATGAGTGATGACATGTTTAGTAGCTTCTCGGGTCTGTGCTGTAGCACAGAGGAAACCAGAATAAGTATCAATAGTGACATGAACAAACTGTAATTTCCCAAAAGACGGGATATGAGTAACATCCATTTGCCATAAATGACTAGGTAATAATCCACGAGGATTAACACCATAATGTGGAACAGGAAGGTGAGGTAAGCACTGTGGGCATTGCTTAACAATTTGTCAGGGCAGCTTCACGAGTAAGGGAAAATTGTTTGCGTAATGTAGCTGCCGACTGATGGTGTAAAGCATGCGATTGTTGTGCTGCTTGTGAAGCAGTTTGATCATAACTTACCATAATATGAGGGTGTCCAGGACATGGACCATGAGTATCAACAGTATGAAGATAATGAATGCAATACCTTAGCCATTCTTGACAGCATGACGAACGGAAAGGAGGAGGACGGTAAATTGGGATATGTCCTGCTTTAGGGAAAAGAGATTGAGGAGGAAGAGTAACTTTAACTTTATTTTTGGGAGGAAAATGCACAGGATAAAGATCACGTTTAGATCGAGTTAAAACATCTGCAGTCCCATTCATTTTAGACAATGGACCAGACAAGTTAGAATGAGCACGGATATGCAGAGCTGCAACAGGACCATCGTGGGAACGAATAAGCTGTTGAAGCAAACGAAAAGACGATGATAATTCAGGGTCATTAGTATATCCTCTGGTCGCAGTCTCCAGAAGAAATAATAAGCTAATAAGATATTTACTATCAGAAAACAAATGAAAAGATATAGAAGGCAAATGTTTAAAAGCCATAATGACAGCAAACAGTTCAACACGTTGAGCTGAAGTCAAGGAAGTTTGTTTAATGAGTTTTGTTCCATCGTCAATGATTACAGTAGCCACTCCTGAAGAAGAACCGTCTGTAAAAAACCAAAGGTACATGAGGAATAGGCTGTTGCGTAATTATAGAAGGAAAGATATAAGAGTTAAGTTTGCTGAATTGGATCAATTTATCAGCAGGCTAATGGCATTCCAAGGTACCTGAAAATCCTGCAAGAACAAGACCCCATTCATTACTATGTTGAAAAAGCCAATTTTGTTGACTAACTGAATAAGGGATAATAATTTGAGAAGGTTCTAGACCTATAAGTTGTAAGCATCTAGTTCTACCTTGCATTATTAACTTAATAATAAGTTCATAATAAGGGTTAATAACTTTAGAGGATGGAGTTTTCATATGAATCCATTCAATAATTCCAACAGTTTGCCATAAGATGGCAGTAGGCACATGAGGTGTTGGACAAGCAACTAAAGACATGGGCAGGTGAGTATGTATTCGAGTTAACTGTGCAGAGCTGATAGCTCTATTAACTATTTGGGAAGCTTGAAATCCTCTGGAGTCATAGAGCGTGAAGTAGAAGGATCTGAGCCACCTTTAAGAATATCAAATAAAGGCTCTAACTGAGCAGTAGGAAGTTCTAAGGAAGGCCTTAGCCAATTAATATCTCCAAGTAATTTTTGAAAATCATTTCATGTTTTTAAATTATCAACTCGAATTTGCAGTTTTTGAGGCCTAATGGTAGAGTTATCAATATATTTTCCCAAATAGAAAAATGGAGATTGTCTTTGAATTTTTTCTGAGGCAATGACCAAGCCAAATGATTGTAAGGATTGTTGTAAAAATTGAGAAGCAGTCTCTAATCAAGAAATATTGTCAGTGGCTAAAAGTATGTCATCCATATAATGTATGAGATATAACGTTGGAAACCTTTTTCTCACAGGAGTTAAGTCCTGAGCCACATATATTTGGCATAATGTAGGACTATTTGCCATGCCCTGAGGCAATACTTTCCATTGACATCTCCTCATGGGTTCCTTAAAATTTAAGGAAGGCAAGCTAAAAGCAAAATGTTTTCTATCTTCAGGAAACAAAGGAATAGTGAAAAAACAATCTTTAAATCTATAACTAAAAGATGATAACTGTGTGGTATGGCTGTTGGAGAGGGTAGGCCTAGTTGAAGAGCTCCCATTATTAGCATAGTTTTATTAACAGCTCTTAGACCCTGTAATAACCTCTATTTTCCAGACTTTTTCTTGATAATAAAAATAGGAGTATTCCAAGGACTACTGGAAATTTCTAAATGCCCGAATTGTTCCAGTACTAATTGTTCTGCAGCTTCTAATTTCTCCTTTGTGAGGGGCCATTGGTCCACCCATACAGGGTCATCACTCAGCCAAGTAATTGGACCAGCAGTGAGTGGAGGAGAATCCAAGGCCCCTAAGAAAAACCCAAACCTTGTCTATCACTTTTTATTTTCACATCAATAGGATAGACAGTTCCTTTTTGATTTGTTCCCAGCCCTTTTGTGGGAAGAAATCCTTGATCCAACACCATATTAGAGACGTGAGAATTTGGACTATAAAGTAATACTCCCATTTCTTTTCATATATCTTGGCCCAAGAGGTTTAAAGGCAGCCCAGGCAAAACATAAGGCTGGAAGTATCCTGAATGGCCCTCACTATCTTGCCATAATAATAACTGACTACCTTGCATAGGAGAACTCTGTCCTATTCCTTGAAGTTCTGTAATAATAGGACTAACGGGCCAATGTTTAGGCCAGTGCATCTGCGTCATAACAGAGACATCAGCTCCAGTGTCTAACAAACCTGAACAAACCTTTCCATTCATGGTTCATTTCATTTCTGGACGTTCTTTCCCTATCTTCTGAATCCAGTAGGCAGCACTAGATGATCCAAAAGCCTTTGTTTCTCTCTTTTGATGTTGTAAAATTTGTCCATGAGGTACAAAGGGCAAAAGTAGCAATTGTGGAATTTTATCACGAGGAGAAATCGTTATTATATTTTTAATAGTTTGTGCCATGATTTTTATTTCTCCTTCGTACTCAGAGTCTATGAGTCCTGGCATAATAGTTAAACCCTTCATGGCGACACTACTTCTTCCCAATAACAGTCCAATCAAACCCTTGGGTAAAGGTCCATAGATGCCCATAGAGAGGGCCTGAGGACCCATTGCAGGAGTTAATACATATCGGGCGGAGGTACTGAGGTCCAGGCCTGTGCTTCCTGCTGTTGCTCTGGAGAGCGAAGATATTGTATGTTTTTGTTTTTGGTTAATGTCTGATTGATAGTTTGAGGAGGATACGCAGACGTTGCCCCTATTATTTGTTGGGGCCGGGGAAGGCCCCGGGAGGAGTTTCCCGACAGTGGTGTCCCATCCCTGTGGGCCACTGAGTGACAATCTCGTGCCCAACGTTTTCCCCTATTGCATTTAGGGCATAAACCAGGGATTTTCGGACCATCTGGAGGTTTTTGAGTAGGGAAGGAAGGAGCAGGGTTACAATGAAAAAATCCACATTCTCCAGCAAAATGACCTGCCTTTCCACATTGAAAACTAGTCTTTGTTCTCTTTTGATTGTTTTTAAACCCCACTTTAGTTAATGCTGCAGCCATAGCAGCACCCTGTATATAAGCAGGCCCAATGTCTGCACAAAGGCGAATATAATCCTCCAGTGTTCCCCGTTTTCTCCAAGGTCGAATCGCAGCCTGACCTGCATTATTAGCATTTTCAAAAGCAAGTTGCTTAACTACAATTGTACCAGTGAGTCCATCCACAATGAGTCTCCCCACCGCCTGTAACAATCTATCTACAAAATCAGCATATGGTTCATCAGGTCCCTGTCTCATTTTTGAAAGATCCTCAGTTTTGTGTGTAGAAGGTAATTTCCTCCAGGCTTGTAATGCCAAATGATTTATTTGAGGATAAGCAACAAAGGTATAAGTTAGTTGATCTTGTAAAGAAATATATGGTCCTTCCCCAATCAGCATATGATAATCCACTGGAATATCATGGGTAGCATTCTTTTCTGCTTGTTCAACAGCCCGTTCATAAAAATCAAACTTCCATATTAAATAATCTCCACCATTTAAACAAGCTCGTGCAATAGACTTCCAATCAGCGGGGGAAAGAGCTTCTCCTGCAATAGTGTCAACCATAGCAGTAGTAAAAGGAGCAGTGGGCCCATATTGAGCACAAGCAGATTTTAAATCTTTCAAAACTTTAAAAGGAAGAGCCTGATGCTCCCTAATAGCCTGTTGAGGATGATTAGGATCAGGTCTTTCTATGACAGGACAACAGAAAATAGGATCTTCTCCTCGTTTTATTGCTGCTTATACAGCACGTTGCAAGAGACTGAGCATTTTTACAGATGTAGATTTTTGAGGAAGACAGTCCTTACTAATTTGCAGCTTTTTCACTGACTTATCTGTCATAGCCATTAGAAAATCATCCTCAGGATGATTCTCTCTTTTATGTTTTTTTCTCTCTCTCTTTTATGTTTAAAAGCCTCATCGGTTAAGTCAAAATGTTCCTCTTCATCTGAAATATTTAAATTAATTAGCTCTTTCGGTTTAGGAAGTGGCGACACAGTAGCTGATAATACAGTCTTGTCTTCTGTCAGAGGCTTATGTTTTTCTGACTTTACATTCAAATCAACACTATCATGAGAAGAACCTAAACATATTTTTATCAGATTCCACAAACTAAATGTAACAACAGCAGTATGAGTAGGCCCTCGAGACTCATAATAATTTTTTAAATCTTCTCCAACTTTCTGCCAGATTTCTATGTCACAGAGCCGCCATCAGGAAACCAGGGAGATACATCATGGATATGCTGCAAAAATTCAGTCAACTGTGAGGTAGAAACTTTATTACCCCGAGCTATAAGCATCGAAAGTAAAACCTGAGCAAATAATTCACGCTCCTTTGAGCCCTTTTGCCCCATCTTCTTTTACTTCTGACTGTTGCCTTATGCCTCTATTAGTTTCACTTTTACTCGTGGCCACACATATTTTGCATAAGGGTTCTCTTACCTGCACTTTCTTTTCCTTTTAATTGCCTTCATGCTTCAGGTCCCTGTTCGGGCACCACTTGCCATGGACCAGCCTCAGAAAGAGGATTTCACCACCCAGGGTCAGAAGGGACGGGGTAAGGAACTGAAGTAGCACCGACGAATGGGGTCAGAAGGAACAAGACAACTGATGGTTGCAAGGTAAGTTTTATTATGCTACAGGTGCAGATTATATAGACTAGAAAAGGGAAGGTTGCCAGACGGTGGTTTACATTATCTAATGACTGTCTCGGCTCAAGGTTAACTTCCCTGGGAGAAAACCCATAAACCCAGAATCATCCAAAATAACCTGCATGTGCAGGGAGGAGACAGCTTTGCTTGTCTCATTTTACTTTCTTTCTGATTTCTGGGCCCTGGTGATTTATCTCCCATGGAATGGAACAAGGAGGGGAACAAGTAGGGACAGTCCCTTCGAGCAGCAGCGGCATGCCTGGCATGTCCGAAGGTGCTCTCAAGGCTGACTGCTTCCCACACATATGTTGGCTTGTTTAAGCCTCAAGCCCTCGATCCTTTGTTGAAATACAATAATTTCATTCCTATGGTTTTCAATACCAAAAACTCAACCTCCAGGAGGGTTAAAGTCTAATTTGTACTCCAAACCAAGTAGCAGTGCAGTTCGCTACTACTGAGGCTGAATCCATAAAGACTTCAAGACCTCGACCAGAAGACAAGTTATTATATATAATACCCTAGAAGGCCTGAAACATAATTATCGTATACATAGCTGATCCTTCAGAACTTTTTACCTATAACATGTTTTTTGATGAAAGTTATTTAATGTACTGGAGATAACTGTGAATTACTGATCAAATATTTGAATACTTATACTTACCTGGAATTTCATTTCTGCTGAAAGAAAAAGGAAGAACAGGACTCACCTAAAAAAAAACAAACTTTAGAAATGAAAGTAAACATCTTATCACACACTATCACTTTTGGAAGCAGCATAGAGGGGCAGTCAACAGTAAAACACTGGTGAAATAGGACAAAACTCTAGGCCAAAAATCCATTATTATTATCATCAGTGACAGTACCACAACTGTGCCCTTCATAATTAATAAGCACTCCTAAGAGTCTTCATTTGGCACCAGATGATGTGTTTAAGAGAAACACTCTGGGAGGTTTTGAATCAGACTTGGTTTTTTGTTAGCCAAGTTACAGGAGAATTTTTAAAGTGGGGGGAAGGGAAGAAGGAAACGGACCAGAAAAAGAATTGAGGCCATCATCTACAAACCAACAAAGCACTGAGAGTTCCAAACGTTATGTCAGACACTAAAATGACTGATACAGGCTCAAACGGTTTATAAAACCTAGAAAAAGACTACACCAGCAAAGTCCCCATTTATCTGTAGAGTTCAGAAACTAAAACAAGGAATATTTCAGCTTAACACCTTATCTCAAGAGAATCATATACACTTCACATGAATAAAAATACCTGAAACCAAACATTTTTAAAAGCTCCAATACCCAAAATAGAAAGAAAAAAATTAATTCAGAAGACTCAATCCAGCCATGATAATCACAAAATGGCTGGGCAATCTCTATCTCCCTTCCACACTAACCATCCATCCCCTGGAAGACCAAGGGAGATCAGACCTTCCAGACTTACTTTCCAGACCTTCCAGACACCTGGCTGCAGCAAAATTCGATGGAATCTCCTTGTGGAACAGCAGTTTCCCATCTCTTGTGTCTCTCCCTGTCATGATCATGCAGGAAGCAAGTCTGGCTGTGCTACTTCTTATCCTTGTGTGTCACCCATCTGCAACATGATATTGAAAAAGTAGTTCCCTTTCCCCCAGAAGGTTGAGGCTCAGCTACAGGGGTAATTCTCCTGGGCACACAGTCATTATTTAGGCCGACTCAGTGACTTCAACAGGCTTAATCATGTGATCAGGTTTGTTGCCAGCTGCATAATGCTCCCACATCTGTAGATAGAGCCGCTCTAGTTCCATCGTGTATTGTCTGGTGTTGAACAGAGGGCTAGATGTTCTCTGCTTCCAGACTTTGCCACGAATTTTCTTCAGGTATTCGAGATCAGTTCCCAGTTTCACAGCTATCTCTTCATATTCTTGTCTATTTTGAGCAATAAGCTCAAGACAGCCTAAACAAGTGAGCTGGGAAGCTGCAACTCGGGAAGCAAGAGTCTCTCCTGGCATAGTCACCATGGGGGTCCCTGCCCAAAGGACGTCCATCCCTGTGGTGTGTCCATTACAGAGTGGAGTGTCCAAGCAGACATCAGCCAGCTGGCCTCTCCGAACATGTTCCTCTTTAGGAGCAACAGGGGAAAAAATGATACGGCTCGGGGGAAGGCCCATATTTTGTGCGTACTGTTGAATATTAGCTTCTCCTGCTGCTGGAAAACGCAACAGCCACAGTACACTATCGGGAAAACGCTTCAGAATATTTGCCCACATCTGCAAAGTAGATGGGTCAAGTTTGTATAACTGATTAAAGTTACAGTACACAATGGCATCTTCCGGTAACCCGTACTGAGAACGTGTGGTTACAATAATGGTACGGGGAACCTCCTCTCCAGTGGCAGCCTTATTGTTGATCAGGGTAGTTGCCAGTCCATTGCTAATACTGAATCCATTAATTGTAATCTGAATTTGTCCTCTGTTAATCATTTCAATAACTGCTTCTGCAACAGTATTCATAGGAATGACAGGCATATTAAGAGTTGTATTACTGCTGTCTGCGTTGTCTTCTCCATCAGGACATTTCATCTTGACTATTTGCACATCTGATAGACTATCAAGAAATGCTTGGAGGTCGATGCCATTCAGCACAATCCGATTGTCATAAATGTGCCCATTGGACTTAAAATCGATGACGGCTTTTTTCTTCAGGTGAGGAAACATATTAGCATGATCACCAATAAAGAAAGTATGGGGCATATAAGCCAGTTTCTCAGAATACTGCTCAGCAACTTCAGCAGGTGAAGTTTCCTGATCAGTGATGATATAATCCATGAAAAGCGCGCCACTAGTCCCAGGGTACCCCAGCCACATTGCCTGAATAGGAGCTGGCCTGAGAGCAAAGAGTTCATTTCGAGCACCCCTGGTATAACCATTCAGATTTACGAGGATGTGTATACCATCTTGATGGATGCGATCAGCTGCTTTCCCATTGCATGGAATCTGAGAAAGATCAATGAAATGATTGGCTTCTGCCATCACCTTCGCTCGGAAGTTTGTGCCATCATGTGGGCTCAGGCCATAACAGAATATCTCAAATTTATCAGGATTGTGCATGCCTGGAATAGACTGCATAAGATGAGAAGTAGGATGATTCCCAAAGTCAGAACTCACGTATCCTACACGCAGTCGACCATCACTGAGCTTCAGGTCTTTTGGATGTTCATACGGTGGTTTATGAAGGACACTTATATTAGCCAAGCAGAGGTTCCCATGCCTCTCAGCAATAGCCTTCCTGAAGCCATGAGAAAGAGGATAGAGCATACTATGATGAGGCTGCACAGAAGGCAACCTATTCCTCTCCAACTGGTCAGCCACAATGCTGACCAACTTCTTCATTCGCTCATCATAGTCTGTCCAATCACAGACAACCTGCAGGCAATGAGCCAAATTACAATAAGCGTCAGGAAAGTCAGGTTGAAGCTTCAGAACAGTGCGATAAGAAGCAATTGCTTCTGGAATATTCCCTGAATCGTGGTGAATGGAAGCCAGATTGCTGTGGGCATCCGCAAATGCAGGGCTGATCTGAACGGCACGAGTATAACACTGCAAGGCTCCCTGAACATCCTGCATCTCCCGTAGGGTGTTTCCCATATTGCAGTAGGCATCAGCAAAGGTAGGACTGATTCGAATAGCCTCCTTATAATGCATCAGAGCTTCGTGCAGTTTTCCCTGCTGCTTCAATACACTTGCTAAATTTGAATGGGCATCAGCAAAGTCTGGGCAGAGCTCTAATGCTTTACGATACAAGCGAACTGCCTCTTCACTGTTTCCCTGTTCTCCTTTGATATTGGCTAGGTTATTCAGAGAGTCTGCATGGGTGGGACACAGCCAGAGAGCTGTATGATAACAAGCTTCTGCTTCAGCAACACTGCCCTTCTCTTTGAGTGCGTTTCCTAGGTTGCAGTAAGCATCAGGGAAATGTGGTTGCAATTCAATAGCTCGCCTGTAGGTGTCTATTGCCAGATCCATCAGGCCTTGCTCATAGTATACACAAGCCAGGTTGCCATGTACCACTGCATGATTTGGACTCAAGCTTAGGGCACAAAGGTAAGCTGCCACAGCTCTGTCAAAAATCCGTGCCTCATTGAAGACATTTCCTAAATTGATATAAGCATCCAGAAAATTGGGGTCAAGGGTGACAGCCTTTTCAAAGTGATGAATTGCAAGCCAAATCTCCCCTTGTGCATTGAAAACACAGCCAAGATTACTCCAAGCTACTGCAAAGTTCGGTTGCGTCTCAATTGCTTTCAAATAACATGCCTTGGCTTCTTCTAAGCCACCCAGGGCTTTGAGCAGGTTCCCCAGGTCACTGCGAACACAGTACAAATAAGGATTGTACTGAAGAGCAGAGACGTAAGCTTGTACTGCCCCTTCCATGTCGCCTGCTGCTACCAATGCGGCTGCCAGGTTAATATAACCATCGATGAAATCTGGTTTGAGACGCAATGCATGCCGGTAATGCTCAGTTGCTTCCTGCAACTGCCCTCTTTCCTTGTACACATTCCCCAAATTCGAATAGGCTTCTGCCAGAAGAGGGTTCTGTTTAATTGCCAGAGTACTAAAGTGGGCAGATCTGTCCAGCCTTCGACACTGGAAGTGTATAGATGAAAGTAATAAAAGTACACCAGTATTGCCTGGCTCTTGTCTCCAGAGCTGCATGCAGTGTCTCTCAGCTGTCTCAAAATCTCCTGCCTGATATTCTCGATGTGCCAACTCAGCTAACCCTTGGAAGGAAAGCATACATTTCGTTGGTTCTGTGCTGTCGGCCATGTTGCCCACGGAAGACGCCATCTGGAGCTTCTGGAGAGAGTGAAAAAAGGGGGTAATCGAGTCCCGCTGCCGCCACTACTGGCAAGAATGTTTCTAGAGGTAGCAAACACGAGCGCAGCAGCCGTACCACTGCTTTGGCAGGCTTAAGCGGCGGCAACGGTTACAGGCACCGAACCTTAGGAACTCTGGTTGGCCATCTACCTCTCATGCTCTTGAAATCTTAATTCTTAACCCTGCCCTCTTCCACCATTTTTCTGCTAATCAGGGAATAAAAATTACCTATCCATTTGCCTTACAAGAAATCAAAAGTCAGTAGTCCAAACACTTTTTAAAATATTGTTTTCTGTCCAGTTGGAAATGAGATACATGATTGACTTTTCTTCATCATTCATATAGTCAACGTGGAAAACATTAGGGCCATGAATTTCAATACAGTAAGATGAGAAAATTTTAAATTGGCCTTCCCAAACCACTAATAAGTAACCGATGTTGTATATGATGCTAAAATCTTAGAGACTGAGTTTGATATTTTAAAAGTTCTGAAAACATTAGCTAATTTCTCCTCATCAAATTTCTCATGACTCAAACCTGAGTGTTACTTTTTAAAAGATAAATTTATTTATTTTTATTTATTTATTTTTATTTTGGCTGCATTGGGTCTTCAGTGCTGCGTGCAGGCTTTCTCTAGTTGAGGTGAGCGGGGGCTACTCTTTGTTGTGGTGCCGGGGCTTCTCATCACAGTAGCTTCTATTGTTGTTCCACAACTCTATGGGTTCCTTTTTAGGTCCTACGAAGAACCCTAGAAATTAGTTCATGTAATTATAGGTTTTTGCAAAATTGTCAAAAGTGAGATATTTTAACTTCCATCTGGTAAGACCAGCGTCTATTTCTTTGCCAATTTTCCTTCTATCATAGTCCGCTATGTTGGATCATATTGGATTGGTCACAGGCTTTTTTGAAACCTGGCTAAGGAGATGTTTTAAGTGAGGCTATTATGTGATTTTCAGACACCACCATATGTAATTGACTATATAATATCCCATTACAGGAATAACTTCCAGTACTCTTACTGACTACTCTACTGACTTAACTAGCACAAGACACAGAAACTTAAGGACAAAAACCACCTTACAATATAGCCATGTCTTGCACTTCACAGCTCTCAAAGCATGTGCATTTGAAGAAGAAAAAAAGAACTGAAAAGTATAAAACCAGAAGTTATTCTGTGGAAAATTATTTCAATCATCAGGCATGTGAAAGATAAGTCAAAGATTCAGTTTTCTTCAATGCTTAGTCAAAACGGACATTTCCTTCTGTCAAGAATATACTCCAGGGCTTCCCTGGTGGTGCAGTGGTTGAGAGTCTGCCTGCCGATGCAGGGGACACGGGTTCGTGCCCCGGTCCGGGAAGATCCCAAATGCCGTGTAGCGGCTAGGCCCGTGAGCCATGGCCACTGATCCTGCATGTCCGGAGCCTGTGCCCCGCAACAGGGAGAGGCCACAACAGTGAGAGGCCAGCATACCGCAACACAAAAAACCAATAAACTCCAGGGGCTTCCCTGATGGCACAGTGGTTAGGAAGCCACCTGCCAATGCAGGGGACACGGGTTCGAGCCCTGGTCCGGGAAGATCCCACATGCCGCGGAGCAACTAAGACCGTGTGCCACAACTATGGAGCCTGTGCTCTAGAGCCCGTGAGCCACAACTACTGAGCCTGCGAGCCACAACTACTGAAGCTTGCGTGCCTAGAGCCCGTGCTCTGCAACAAGAGAAGCCACTGCAATAAGAAGCCTGCACACCGCAACAAAGAGTATCCCCCAGTCGCTGCAACTAGAGAAAGCCTGCGCACAGCAACGAAGACACAACACAGTCAAAAATAAATAAATAAATAAATAAATAAAAGAATATAGCCCATCAATAATGTGTGTAATGGAATGGTGTGAATGAGTATTTTATCAGAATTCCTGTAATGCACAATCCTATAGCAGTACTGAAATCAGTAATGCATTTATAATAGTAAATAGTTATGAGGAAGTAATCCATAGAGGTTTTCTCAAATTTAACAATGAAAATTAATGTGACATTATCAATAATAAATTGTGACGCTGAAATAAACTTTTCTAAACTATTAATAACTAAAAGCAAACTCTAATCAACCATGTTAAAAGAAATCTATGTCTATAAACTACAAAGTTTATTTCTGAAAATTTTATTTCTAAAACACATAAACTGTCATATGAGGAGGCAGTTAAAGAATATATAGCTACAAGAGTGGGGAAAAAGTTTTATAGAGACACATCTGGCAGTAGTGAATTTTCAAATGTCATTTTTCTAGATTTTGTGACACCTATAGTATTGATATTTGAAAGCATTTAAAAAATTGTAATTTGAAGATTTGCTACTTCCAGGTAGAGTAAAATATTTGGAAGCAAAACAACATTTCCACGGAGAAAAATTTTAAAAGCCAAATAAAATAGTCAGCATTCAATCAAAAAGTTCTAGACATACCAAGAGATAGAATCATTTGACTAAAATTCTAAGAAAGGAACAGATAATACAAAAATATTTATATAAGATATTGTGTATCTTTATCAGGAAAAGTCTTTATCAAGAAAAGACTTTAAAATCATCAGAATTAATATTATATTTTATTTATTTGTATATTTTATTTATATATTTATATAAAGGACTTAAAGATAAAGGCCTAGTTAAGGCAGTGACAAAAGCAGTAGCAGTGGGAGTGAAAAGAAATGGTTATATTCAAGGATATTTTGTCAGTAAAAGTCCAAGATCAAATGTCTGACTGCATACATGGGATGGATAGACGGAGTGGGAAAAATCAAAGTTAACTATAGAGGTTCTAGTGAAGATGGGGTTGCCATCACCCAACCCAAGGGGTTGCAATCATCCCCAAGGTCTAGGAGACTCAAAGGGAAGGTCATGGTCGAGGAAAAGTTAATTGCTGGGAAAATAAGACTCCCAGTCTCTCCATCTCCTTATACTAGTTTTTTTTTTTTTAACATCTTTATTGGAGTATAATTGCTTTACAATGGTGTGTTAGTTTCTGCTTTATAACAAAGTAAATCAGTTATACATATACATATGTCCCAATATCTCTTCCCTCTTGGATCTCCCTCCCTCCCACCCTCCCTATCTCACCCCTCTAGGTGGTCACAAAGCACAGAGCTGATCTCCCTGTGCTATGCGGCTGCTTCCCACTAGTTATCTATTCCTTACACCAGTTTTGTTTTTCCACTCATATACGTAGCAGCATTTCATTCAAGGGGAAAGCCATTGATCTGACTGGTCAAATTAAACACCATAGTTCAAGGCACATTTACAGTGGTTAGTTCCTCCACAATTTAGAAAGTAACATTCACAATTTCCCTCTTCCTACACCGTGGAACACATTGGCCATTCCTCCAAAGTTTCCACTCCATAGAGTGGACCAGAGTTGACATTAGCCCAGAACTGAGAGCTTGGCATGAGATGGTGTCAACCCCTCCTAGAGCTCTGGCATAAGTTATGACCCAACCCAGCTCCACAGAGAGCTCTGCATGGAATCTTGTCTCAGCCATAATAATGTGATTCTGCTTTTCATTTGGTTTTCTTCTTTGCTTAACTTTCTCTGGCCACTCTGACAAACAAAATTTCAGGCATTCCTGGGCCACTCACTAACTTTATTCTGTCTAATGATATCCAGATTCCCAAGAAAATTACTAACAATAAAGGGGGAAATTTGGAACATGGTGAGTTTTAGGTGCCTGAAAATACAGGTAACTGAATCCAGTTAAGTAGCAAATTATTTGGGTATCAAATATGCCAGTAGAAGAGCAGACTAAGCTCAATTTAATGTACTCTTATTGGAGACACATGTAAATTCTGGGTCAATTTTGAAAAAGTTAAAAGCACATAGCTGAGATTAAAAGAAAGAAAGGAACACCTGCATGTTTCAGAAAGTAACAGAGAAATTAAATCCAGAGAAATAAGAGCAGACTGATGTGTATGGGTTCCGTTCCTTAGTATAGGCCTTATGTAAATAGGGGCTGGAGCTAGAAATCTAACATTACCTTGAGGCCAGGAATTTAGACTCAGGATGGAACAATATTGAGAAGTTAGTACAGATATCCTACAGAAATTTCATGAGGAACTGCTTAGTCCATTAAGAGGGCCAAGGGAGGTGGTGAGGAAGACTGATATCTCTTGAAAACCTTCAGGTACAGAAAACATCAACACCTCTGAAAAGTAGGCCTGTCCTTCCCAGAGTTGTGATGGCCAGGTTGTCACTAACCTGGAAGGCCCTGTAGGAATCAGAAACTGCAAGGAGAGTAATTCAAAGAAAAACAGATGCAGGATGGGTGTGGCAATAAATCCTAGGACCCTATCAGAAACAAAATTAAAACCACTCTAGAGGGAAATTTTAACAAACCAGAGCAGAGAGTATCCTAACCAGAATAGAATAATAATTCTGAAGAAGTTACTTTAGTTATTTACGTAATATTCAATGCATTTCCATGGCCAGGCCCTTTTGAAGAATTCGAAAACATATACAAACAATTCATTTACATCTTATATATCCCACCATCCAGAGCAAAATTCACTTAAGAACTGTACTGGTGGAAATTGGGCGGCACTATGGAGAAAATAAAACGGTGTTTGCCATCAAAAAACACGAAGGTAAGAAAGATAATGTCTAATTTTTTAATTATCCTGTGGTTTCTTGAAATCTTTTGGAAACCCAAAATAGAGAAACCTAGGAGGAAATGAAGATTTAAATATTTAGAGATTTATCAACTCATCTCTAAAAGCTTTATTAATCTCTTATTTTAATAACATTCCTGAGAGGTATAAATGTGTCCAGTGATAGGGTTGAATAAGCCTGAGAGAATTTCATTTGTTTACTATTCTTGGTCAGCTCTTAAGACCTTTCAGGAGCATCTTGATTTTCATGGCCTCATCCAACAAAAAGCAGGATATTTTACAGAAAGTCCTGGTCCACTTTTTGGCTTGCTTTTGTGTTTATGTTTTTGGTTTTTTCACATTGGGCGGTACATTAGGCTACTTATTGCATACTCCCTCATTCATGCATGCATTTATTCAAACAATATTTACTGAGTTGAGACATTTAATTAACACTCAATAAATGATGTTTACATGAATGAATGCGCTTTTTATCAAAGTAAGTGTAAGTACTGAGAAAAATTACAGAATGTATGATCCCAGCCCCACAAAAGCTTATAACTGTGTTGAGGATGCTGATGAAATAACTAATATATCATATTATCATAATATATCATATTGGACAGTTTCTAAGTTCAAAAATTAGTTTTTATAGATAATCAGAGCATAAGGAGGACAAAGAAGGGACAGTTCATTATGGGTTGAATCTATCAATAAATGTATAGTTCAGATGAGATTTGAGATTGACCTTAAAGAAGAGGACTTAGATATATGAACAGAGAACAAAAAAGGCATGGTGATAGCATGTGCATAGATAGTGTGGCCGATATTTATGTTCTTCATTAAAGATAGTCAGAGATAACCCAAATGTAACTGTTTCCATGGGTCCATTCTCAGTATCCAAACAAAACGGCAAATCCTATCTTAGTAAAACTAATGAAAAACACAGTCTTTAACAAAGAGATTGTGAAGGAAAGGGAGAGAGAAAGGCTTGCATCCCACACCACACAACAAAACTTATTGAATTCTTTGTTTAATTTTCTCCCTCTGAAAATTTCCTCTCCCTCTCTCTGTACGTTTCTCTTCTCCCACATCTGGCCACACTCTACCAGCCATCTTTCCAGATCTTTCCAGAACTCTCCATCCTAGTTTCATTAGGCCACAATTTAAACATCTCACAGGTCTCCAGGATGCCTCCCCATCACTTATTCCACAAAGACAAACAAAGGACACTTCTCAGGATCACGTTTCTTTGAAGGAAGAGGTCATGAGGAGTGATTATAAATAATATAAGGTGGAGAACAGTGACTTAAAATACCATTTTTCAGCTTAGAATGTGAATACAGGGAACTTTGGGAAACTAGGAAATCTAGAAAGGATTCATTGATAATTATTTATGTTCAATGAATAAAATAAAATGTAATAATACAGCTAAACTCTGACAGATTAACTTTTTCAAAAGTTGCTTTCACACACCTTCACTATTGGGATGATTGATAAACACACCTTTCCTTCTTTACTTTCTTCTTTCTTTGCAGATACTGGCACCAAACTTTCAAACAATAAGAACCTTCCCATAAGTCCCTTGCCAGGAAGATTAAGGTATAACAATCCAAACAAATTTTTGAAGAAGATAACTGGTTGAAAGCATAAGAAAAGAGCTGGGGGGCTTCCCTGGTGGCGCAGTGTTTGAGAGTCCGCCTGCCGATGCAGGGGACGCGGGTTCGGGCCCCGGTCCGGGAAGATCCCACATGCCGCGGAGCGGCTGGGCCCGTGAGCCATGGCCGCTCAGCCTGCGCGTCCGGAGCCTGTGCTCCGCAATGGGAGAGGCCACAACAGTGAGAGGCCCGCATACCGCAAAAAAAAAAAAAAAAAAAAGAAAAGAGCTGGGTTTCTCTTATTCAACAGTCACATAATGAGTAATGTGGGAATTGGTTTAAAAAGTCTCTCTGCATGAAGGGCTAAGGTTAAGATTAGAACTTCTGAGGCCAGAAGAGCAAAATGACTACAACAATCCACATATTTTCAAGAGCCGCCCTTTGGATGTGAGGGATTCATTTTTCCCACTACTTTTTCAGCAACCCAACTGGTGTCTTTATTAAACGACCTAAGAGAATACAATGTGGCCAAGAAGGCTTAGATTTCCTTAGCCCCAAGTCAGATATTCTCCAGTGATTGTCCACTCTAATTAAAAAGAGAGATTTACAAAAGGAAACTGGATACAACTGAGTGTACCTTAATTTCAACCCTTTACCTGAGTTATTTGTTTTGCTTTCAATTCTCCGCTGAACTGCCTACATTAATATATTTTTAAGAACATTTCCTTAAGTTGAAGTATTCATTCAGTATATTCATTTACTATAATTTAGAAAAGTCAAATGATCTAGGCAAATTCATTTCTATATTGCCACAGCAGTGTATTGTGAACTAAATGACACCTGGCAGTTCTTTACTCAGATACTAACTCAATTAGAAGGCAGAACAAGGATACCTACCCATTCAGGGAAGGAAAGGTCACTTAGCCTCTGTAGCTGTCTTAGGTCTCTCATCATCACAGTAACAAATTGAACACTAAAAACCATATGATCATCTCAAGAGATGCAGAAAAAGCTTTTGAAAAAACTTCAATATCCATTCATGGTAAAAACTCTCCAGAAAGTGGGCATAGAGGGAACATACCTCAACATAATAAAGGCCATATATGACAAGCCCATAGCTAACATACTCAATGGTGAAAAGCTGAAAGCATTTCCCCTAAGATCCAGAACAAGACAAGGATGCCCACTCTCACCACTTTTATTGAAGGTAGTTTTGGAAGTCCTAGCCACAGCAATCAGGCAAGAAAGTAAATAAATAAAAGGACTCCAAAATGGAAAGGAAAAAGTAAAACTGTCACTGTTTGCAGATGGCATGATACATAGAATATCTGAAAGACACCATCAAAAAATTATTAGAGCTCAAAAATGAACTTGGTAAATTTGCAGGATACAAAATTTATATATAGAAATCTATTGTATTTCTATACACTAACAGTGAACTATCAGAAGGAGAAATTAAGGAAACAATCCCATTTACAATCGTGTAAAAAAGAATAAAATACATAAGAATAAATCTGCCTAAGGAGGTAAAAGACCTGTACCCAGGGAACTATACGACACTGATACAAGAAATTAAAGATGACACAAACAGCTGGAAAGATATACCACGGTCACGGATTGGAAGAATTAATATTGTTAAAATGACCATCATACCCAAGGAAATCTACAGATTCAATGCAGTCTGTATCAACATATCAAGGGCATTTTCCACAGACCTAGAACAAATAATTTTAAACTTTGTATGGAAACACAAAAGATCCTGAATAGTTAAAACAGTCTTGAGAAAGAAGAACACAACTGGAGGAATCATGCTCCCTGGCTTCAGACTGTGCTACAAACCTACAGTAATCAAAACAGTGTGGTACTGGCACAAAACATCGATTACTGGAACAGAATACAGAGCCCAGAAAGAAACCCATGCACTTATGGTCAATGAGTCTATGAAAAAGGAGGCAAGAATATGCAATGGAGAAATGTCTGGGCTTCCTTAGGGATGGTTTCATCAATTAATTTGTTTTCTTAAATGGACCATACTTTTCCATGTCTTTGTATACCTTGTGATTTTTTTGGTTGAAAATTTGTCTTTCAAATATTATAATGTAGTATCTATGGAAATCAGATTCTCCCACTTTCCCAGGGTTTTCTGGGCTTTTGATTGTTGAAGGCTGTAGTAGTCTGTTTGTTTAGGGACCTTTCCAAACTATTTTTGCAATGACTGTTTTCCTTATTGTATGTACGCACTGAAGTCTCTGTTCCTTTAGTTCATGTTTAGCTAATGTTTTGACAGAGATTTCCTTGAATTCCTGCAACTAAAACAAACAAAAACAAATATACACAAGCACATCCACATGCACACTCAAAACCACACACCTCTGCCCATTGTGCAGATTGATGGATCACTCCTTCAACATTTAGCTGACCTGCATTGAGTTCAGGGCTCAACCCATGGTCAAAGCTTAGAGACTCCTCTGGTGTTTTCAGAACATGCATCTTATCTTGAGTATGCATGTGGCTTTCTGAATTTCTCTGGGCACATGTGTACTTTTTGTAGGTTCTAATTTCCCAAAGAATCTCCCCCAACTTTGGCTCCTGCATCTTCTGTGGTCTAGTGTATTTCAATACACAGTCTTCTGCCCCAGCCATCTGTGCTTTGTTAGTTCACCTTGCACTTTTTTTGAGCAATGACCGCTGCTTTTCCAGACTGTGTTCCAAGTTAGCTAAGACAGAGATAAGCATCTTGTGTCAGTCCTTCAGGTAGCTCCCAGACAGGTTAGAACAGATACACATGATAATCTGACAGTACGGTCTCTTCTGCTCCCTCCTGAAGCAGGATTGAGGGTCCCATACTAGGAATGGTCTGCTGCTACTTTCAGACTATCACTGCATTAAGACTCCACCACTTTAAGACCATCACTACACTAACAGTGGATGGGGCAAGGGCAGGTAAAAATGCCACAAAGCTTTCCTGCCATTTTCAAATTGCCTCTTCCCTGGTTCAGTATGTGTTTGGTTGCTATAAATCTTTGGCTGATTTCAGGACTAAGAGAAACTCAAAGAACCCCACAGCAAGAAACAGTACAATCAAACTCTCAGAAGCCAAAAGACACAGAAAGAATCTTTTCTCCCAAAGGAGAAAGAAAAAAGAAATTTGTTACAAAGCAGGGATCCTCAGAAAGATTAGAGCTAATTTCCTATATGAAACCACGGAAGCAAGAGGCCAGACATATTTAAAGTGCTGAAAGAAAAAAAATTGTCCACCAAGAATTCTATATTTGGCCAAACTGGTTTCAAAACTTAGGGAGAAATTAACGCATTCCCAGATGAACAAAGGCTGAGGGCGTTTATTTTACAGCTTCCTACCACTGCCCTAGGAGAAATGCTAAATTGAACCTTCAGGTTGAAATGAAAGGACACTAGACAGCAACTCAAAGCTGTAGAAAGAAATAGAAATCTCCAGTAAAGATAAATACATGGGCAAATACTAAAGCCAGTATTGTGTTATTGGCTTGTAACTCTACTTTTTATTTCTTACATGGTTGAAAAAACAAATGCATAAAATAATCATAAATCCATGTTTTTGGGCTCACAAAGTATAAAGGTGTAATTTGTGACAACAATAATGTAAAGAGGAGGAATGGAACTGTAGAGGAACAGAGTTTCTGTGTGCTACTGAAGTTGGTTTCAATTGAAATTATATTGTTTTAACTTTAGAATGGTAAATGGAATCTTCTTGAGAACCACAAAGAAAATATCAATAGACTATATGCAAAAAGAAATGAAAAGGGAATCAAGAGTTCACCACAAGAAAATCGGCTAAGCACAGAAGTCAGTAATGGAGTAAATCAGGGGCAAAAAATGCATAAGACATACAGAAAACAAGCAGGAAACAGACAGAATTAAGTTCTTCCTCATCAGTAAGTTTTGAAAAAGTAAGTGGATTAAGCTCTCCAATAAAAAGATAAACATTGGCAGAATGGACTTTAAAAACAACCATAATCCAAGTATATGCTGTCCACAAAAAACTCACTTGATTTCAAAAGACACAAGTTACTTGAAAGTTAAAGCATAGAATAAAATATCCCATGCAAATAGTAACAAAAAAGAAGGAAAGAGAGACAGAAAAAGAAAGGAAGGAATGAAGGAAGGAAGGAAGGAAGATAGATCTGGGATGGCTATGTTACTATCACACAAAATAAACTTTAAATCAAAAACTATCACAAGAGGAAAAGGAGGCCACTATATGTTGATAACAAGTTCAATCTATCAAGAAGATATAACAACTATAAACATATATGTACCAAACAACCCCCAAATATGTGAAGCAAACATTGACAGAATTGAAGGAAGAAATAGATAGTTCTAAAATAATAGGTGGAGATCAATAGCTTGCTTTCAATAATGGAAAACACATCTAGACAGAAGATCAGTAGAGAGGTAGGGGGACTGAATAACACATTTAATCAACTAAACCTAACAGCCATATATAGATCACTCCACTCAACAACAGCAGAATACACATTTTTCTCAAGTACACATGGAACATTCTCCGGGAAAGACCATATGTTAGGCCACAATACAAGTACCAATACATTTTTTTTTTTTTTTTTTTTTTTTTGTGCGGTACGCGGGCCTCTCACCGCTGTGGCCTCTCCCGTTGCGGAGCACAGGCTCCGGACGCGCAGGCTCCGGACGCGCAGGCTCAGCAGCCATGGCTCACGGGCCCAGCCGCTCCGCGGCATATGGAATCCTCCCGGACCGGGGCACGAACCCGCATCCCCTGCATCGGCAGGCGGACTCTCAACCACTGCACCACCAGGGAGGCCTCCAATACATTTTTAAGAAATTGAAATCATACAAAGTATCTTCTTTAGCCACAGTGAAATGAAGGTAGAAATCAATAACAGAACCATTGATAGCCATTTCCCATCATGCCTGCCACACATGATATAAAGCAATGAAGGGAAAAACATAATTTACCATTTAGAAAAGTGGGAAAGAGGACATACCATTGACACAGAGTGTGTGCTGTTTTCCGTTGTCAGGGATAGAAATAAATTAGCATCATTTATTCATTAGTGTGTTAATTTCTTGGTCAATCATTGGGCAGCCAGTGTTTCTGCCTGATGGGAAGATTTCCTATACTCAGTGTTGAGTGGAGCCAACCTTGAAAGGGACATTTTAAAGGATTATACTGTGATGGGCTTCGCAGCACCCTTCCTCCTATGCCAGTATTTAGGTTGGGGTATTTCCATGGAGTGTGTAAAATCGTAGGCCCCAGTTCACCAGAATTTAGTTTGACTCGTTTTGTTAATACATTCCCTCAGTACTTTGTCTTTTGTAACCTTTTGCATTTACTTCATTCTTCATTATCACTGCAAAACAACTTTGTTTCCTGTTCAGATGCCAAAAAGTGGATATCAATACTTCCTGAGTTTTACACATCACAGATCAGTTTTGGATATCAGGGACAGAGACAACAGCTATTTCCAATGACTCTGAGACATACTTTGAACATGTGATTAAAATGTTGAGTGTTGAAATGTGTGTCGAGCTCATTATAGTTGCTCTAAAAGGATCAAACTGCAAAGATTTAAAAATCTTTACCTTTGAATAGTTTTCCTGTGCTGTCCTTTTGTGTCAGACTGTTAATGTGCAGTCTGGCACCTTCAAATAATGTGGCTTTGTAACCAATTATTTACATGTTGTTTTATCCACAGAGAATGTTTTTTTAAAAATAAATTTATTATTTATTTTTGGCTGTGTTGGGTCTTTGTTGCTGCACACAGGCTGTCTCTAGTTGGGGTGAGCGGGGGCTACTCTTCGTTGTGGTGTGCGGGCTCCTCATTGCTGTGGCATCTCTTGTTGCGGAGCATGGGCTCTAGGCGCTGGGGCTTCAGTAGTTTTGGCACACGGGCTTCAGTAGTTGTGGCTCATGGGCCCTAGAGCACAGGCTCAGTAGTTGTGGCACACGGGCTTAGTTGCTCCGTGGCATGTGGGATCTTCCCGGACTAGGGCTCGAACCCATGTCCCCTGCACTGGCAGGCGGATTCCCAACCACTGTGCCACCAGGGAAGTCCCCACACAGAGAATCTTAAGGTCAAAACATACAACTCGATTAACTACACTTCCTCCTGTTCACATTTCCCTCATCTTTTCTTCATCTTCTGTCTATGTATCCTTGGCCCTGTTTATATTAAGTGCTTTTGCAGTTATATTTGATTGTCTGTATTCCGGTGAGTTACCACAATGCTTTATGAGACATACTAGGATATAAATGCATTTAAGTAATATATATATATGTGTAGTTTGCTTGAGTGCAGTGTTTTTTGTTTTCTGTACTGAATTCATTAGCATGGGTCGGTATAAACTTTAGCATAGGTTGATATGTAATTTGTAAACTCATAAAGTCTTAAAGGTGAGGAAATAAGTCTTTTAAATTTAATTATTTATTGTAAAGAGCAGAATAGCATACATAAACAGGTGCCTAATGAAAACTTGTATTCTAATTTGGAACTCTCATGAACACCTATTTTTTTGTTCTTCTAATGGTATGATAGTAGGCCATTTGATTATTTTTATTTTTATGGCTTTAACTTTAGAACAATGAAATATTCATACATTTTAAAAAGTATTTTTCTTTATTTCATGGGGGTGGGATACTGGAGAAGTGAAAGGTCAAACACCTATTGAGGAATCCATACTTGTCTATATAGTGTGTACTTTTATTTCAATAACTGATTTAAAATTCCTAAAAGGATGCTATAATAAGTTATTATGCCATTTTACAGACTGAATCAAGTGAATTTCAGGGAGGTATGAAACTTGCCTAAGGCCATCCAGCTGCCAAGTGGTAGAAGTGAGAATTAAATCCAGGTATACCTATCGCCAAAGTTTCTGCTCATCTCTTTACATCATCCACTTTTAATAGCCAATGCTTTTCTGCTTACAAATATGACTGAGGTTTCCAGACAGTCAACATTGCTTTTTAATAAGATAGAAAAGTTATTGTTGCTTCTCTAAAGACATATTCCTTTTCCATTAAGTGACTTTAGTTGTTCAGATAATACTTCCAGACAGTAGTCATCATACAGTTGGAGACTAAGAACAGAACTCAGGGATGTGTCTAGCAGTCAGTAAAGACCAACTGGGCTCACTGATGATACTTACGGTCATTTCCTCTAGACTAACATAATGTTATTAATAAGACCCTAATAATTCACAGTACTGCCCTTGCCTGATTGTTTGTTCTTCTCCCTCTATCACTCTCTCTTTCCCCATATTATTATTATTTTTGACAATTTTTGGTGAATTAAATTCAGGGATTAGTATTCAGGAGCGCTAGTCACAAAAGCAGAGAATCTTAGCTCACACCAAAGGAAGAAAATAGAGAAACAGTATAAATTATATGAATACACACATTTCACACATGTACCAACTATATGTTGCACTTCTCCAAAATCTATTCGGTATCTGCACATTTATTGTATGTTAGCAGTAAGACTAGAAATGAGCGTAATGCTCTGTTTACAAGATACAGAAAACAGACCCAAATATGAAAATTACTAGCAATGAGAATGGGGAAGAAAGACTACAACAAGGAATGTAGATGATATTTTTGTTTCTTAGCTGTGATGCCAAATATTGAACTTTCAACTTGAGACAAGGAGGCCATAAAAAGTTGTATTAGTTTCCTAGAGCTGCCATGACAAAGTACCAGAGACTGAGGAGGTTAAACAACAGAAATTTACTCACTCACTAAGTAAGTAAATTTACTTACTCAGTGTAGAGGCTAGAAATCTGAGATAAGGCGTCAACAGGATTGATTTCTTCTGAGGTATCTCTTCTTGGTTTGTAGATGCCATGTTTTCCTTTTGTCTTCACATGGTCTTCTCTCTGTGCATGTCTGTGTCCTAATATTTTCTTTTTATAAGGACACCAGTCATATTGAATTAGAGCCCACCCATTTGACCTCATTTGACCTCAGTTACCTATTTAAGGGCCTTATCTCCAAATACAGTCAGATTACGAGGTATTGGTGGTTAAGACTTCCACATATTAACATGAGCAGGACACAGTTCAGGTGATAATAGAAGATAAGAGTAATTTAAGCAAGTAAGTAACTATTGTTTACAGTGAGTTGCTTAAGGATATGAATTTACACAAGACAAACAAGAAGAAATTACAGAACACTGTGTGTTACACAAAGATATTAAATTAATCATCTTAACATCCTGTGAGATGGGCATTAAATTAGACTAAGCAAGAGTAAGCAACTTATCCAGAATTGTATAGTTGGTACTTTCCAGAATTTAAACCAGGTATTTTTCCAGTTCCATTCTACGTTATATATTCATTTCATTATTTGAAATGAATTTTGAGTCCTCATTTTGCTTAGTTTCTGAAGTTATATGGGGATAGAATGGAGTTGGATATTTTCAGTGACATTCACACATGGGGAAGGAAATTGAGTCCAGAAGCTTCAGCAATGTTTCTATGGAGAATGCTAACAACAGAACCAGAAACACCGTTATCCTTTTGGTTCAGTGATCTTTCCTAAAGCACTACAAGAATCAATTTTAAGAAGCCCAGTGTTTTCCAAACTTTCACCAATGGGCTCTGTAGGGTCCTCTAACAATATCTAAGAGACTAACTAGCTTCACATTCCAAGCCACTTAAGACAAGGAGTTCTGATTGTTCTCTGTGAGGAAATCAAGTGACAATCATAGCTGGTAATTTAGGGTAGTTTCTTCAGGGCCCAGGCAAAACCTAATACACAAGTAATAATCATTGTTAAGTGCATCTCTGACAAGGATTCATCAAGTAGCAAAGAGGTCTATAAATTGGGAGAAATTATGATCAAAGACAAACCTAGACCACAGTTATTTAATTAATGCTCAATTATTTATGAGTTTAACTTTGGTTAACCTCATTTTCCTTCTTCTAGACAATTTCCAATTCATCTCCACAAAGAGACCAGAATACTTACCTTCCAAAACAAGATTTATTGTGTTCCTTTAATTCAAAGCATACAGTGACTTCTACATTCACTCCACCAAGTTTTGCTAGGAGAGAAAAGGAGACATTATATTTTGTCTTGAATTACATATGCCACCATACTTGACTTAGCCCATCCTACTGGAAGCACTTTGACGCAGATTCTACAGTGTTGTCTTACATCCTCTACGGAATCAAGCCAAGGGAATCACACATAGTTACAGCTGGAAAAACGTTTGTTCTGGGTTGATACTTTTAGCCTTTACCACCAAGACTTTATCACCAAGATCTATCTTTACAGCCTCTAAACAGGAGACCTTCTTGCCTTCCATTTTCATATTGACAAGGAAGGTAAAGGGAAGAACTGAGAAGTACCCAAAGTCAGCTAGCAGCCAGCACAGATAAATCATCTGTGGAGATATTGTTTCTTTCAAAAGATATAAACATGAGAGGAAGTCCTAGTGTTTGAAACAATTGTGCATAATAAAATTCCATGAAAACCTAGAAATCCAGATGCAGATCAGTAACATATTGGCTAAATAAGCTGTTATGTTCATGCAATGGACAAGTGTACAGACATTAAGAAGAACGAGATACTCATTTCTATGAGATTCTCTTTTCACTGAACTCATCAGTGCTGCAAAAACAATGTTACATAATACTTTTTCTTTAACATTATATCAGGCATCCTCATCTTGTCCTGCATTTATTGCCAGTGTTACTAAAGTTTATCATTTACCTCTTTCTCTTTTAGACATATAATTTCTTCTTATTTTGGAAGCATTCATCAATCCCTATTTTACTCTTTCTTCTAAATTACAAATGAATATTGAACTTTAGAAACTATCTTTTGGGGGCTATTTCAAGTGATTGTATAGTTTGGCTCTCCTTGGACCTTGTTATATGGTAAATTATATTTTGTTATTTTATATATGCTATTTATTATATTTCGTATTATGTTTACTAATTACATTTATTATATTATAATTACATTATAATTAAGGTAGCATTTTGTTTTAGATAGACAAAACAACCAGTGGAATAGGAAGCATCTTAAAATTAAATGCAAGAGCATAAGGGAATTGAGATTAAAATAAAATTCACATTTTGGATCAGTAGCAAAAATTATTCAACAGAAGTGGGAAAATATGGCTATCATTACTAAATTCTAGATACAGCAACTAGTTAAAAGTTAAAAAAATAATGAAACTGTAAAAGTATCAGAAACCTGGGAGACATGAAATAAAGTATTCATGAGGAATACCTTTCTAAGATACAAAGAAAAAAGGATACATTTAATTATATAAGAATTAAAATTTGCCTCATGGCAAAATGCACTACAAAGGTCAGAAAACAAGCAAAAGAAATTGGGAAATATATTAAGAAATGGATATGCTTTGTTTACAACTTTTGAGAGAAGCACATGTTTCTTTTTCCTTTAACCTGTTATGGGGGTATTCATCTATGATGTAAGTGCATGGTTCCTTTCCTTTAACCTGTAATGTGAGATTTAATCCATATGGTAAGTGCATGGTTCCTTTCCTTTCATCTGTAATGTGAGTGTGAACATGTGGCACTGTTCCCAAGCACAGACTTTGGATGTTCCTGTACTGGTCCCATCACTGACCATCCACAAAAACTTACAAATGTTGCTTCACTTTCCTGGGGGTTAGAGTCTTAGCTACGAAATGGAAGCAAAATAGAACTTTCCCACAGGGATGATAGAAGGTTTAAAGGAGTAAATATGTAAGTGCCTTAGCACAGTGCCTAGTACAAGAGAGATCAATATAAGTACTTATCAATTTTTTAAAGAGACAGATGAAAGAAATAAAATGTGGTAATTTCAATCTATTGATATATATTCTTGACTTTAAACTACCTTTTCATTCATTGGATGACCTAACTTGCTCATGCTTTTTCTTACTCTAGTGAACTTGGGTAGCTAATATCATAGTTTAAAATTTTTGCTTTTATATTTACAAGGAAATTTGACCTGTACATTTCTTTTTCCTTACAGTCCTAATCTATTTTCAGTATTAGGATTATATAGACTTCATAAGATGAATAAAGGAGCATTCTTCCGTCGCTTTCTCTAGAAGTTTTTCTTTGTTAATATTAACGTTACCTGTTTAATAGAAGTTCGATAGAATACACCTCCCAAATGATCTGGCTGGGTCTGGTATTTTCTTGGTGAAAGATTGTAAACTATTGACATAATTCCTTTACTGGTGAAAGAACTCCAGCTATAGATTTCCTCTTGTGTCAGTTTTGGTAAACTTTAGGAGCTAGGAAATTGTCCACTTTACAGAAATGTTCAAATTTACTGGCATTTTATATATTCTCTGTTTGTACTCTCTGCTATAACATTGTCCTGATTCTTTCTGTATATTATTTACTTATGTTTTTGTTTTGCTTAATCAAAGTGTGTTTTTTAAATCTTTTCAAAGAATATTCCTTTGACTTACTAAATCACCTCAATTTTATACTTTTTTCTGTTTTATTAAGTTCTGCTCATGTATTTATTATCTATTTTTCTATGTTCTCAGGGTTTATTGTTTTACTCTTCTGATATCAATTAAAACACTTGATTATTAATTTTTAGAAATCTTTTTAGTTATAAATAGTTGAACTTTTTGAAGATTCCAGCTTAGTTGTAAGTATCTAAGGGTCAGCTCGTCCACATTGTTGCTAGCCTAAGGCTTAGTTCACCCTATCGCAATGTATATATTGACATTTTTTACCCTCGACTTTCTGTGTTTTGCTACTTCTCACTTTTCTTTGGAGAGAAGCCCTTTGAAATACCCTTAACTTATTTTACAGCCAATAAGTCTTTAAAATAATGTGTATTTTTTAAAGATAGATCTACTTATATAATTAGGCAGAAAATCTGATCTGCCATATTTTTAAAAACAGCATAAATTCACTCTTCTCCATGATTAATCTGCTGTATTACACGACCTTCGAGTTTTTAGCTTTATCAATGACATGTACTTGAAAAATGTTTTAAAGATCCTACCCAGTCTTTTAAAACATCCTTGTTCCTTGTTTCAGTTCTAGTTTTATGTATATTTTCTGCCTTGCACCTGATTATTCCAACATCTGATGGATGGCCTTGGGAATCTAATTCTGGTATTGATTGCTTTTTGCTGATTCTCTTCACTTCTAGCTGATTTCTTCATTATTGTGTAAATTTAGATCATGAGCTCATGTTTAGCTAAACTTTATCTGTGGGAATGCTATAGGCCTGTGTTGAAGGTCTACCTCTCCAGAAAGGGTTTAGTTTTGTGTTTGGAATACCACCGATTTGGGAGCATTTTAAGTTAATTTCTTAGCTTCTGTTTGCAAGAACGCACATAAATTGGCAACCCAAACACTGGGAACACAGATCTGGGGTTCAGAATTCTGAAGATTTCCTACCTGTTTCCTACCCAGAGCAGAGGCCAAGAGAATTTGGTCTTAGTCTCCCTTTGCCAGCAGATATTTTTTCTCCTGGCACACCCTTTCATTGAAGGTGAAGCTAGGGATAGATAGGTTTAGTTCTAACTTCCCATCTAGTAGGAATGGAGTCTTACCTCCTGCCTCTCATGTGGTCATGGTCATTTAAAAACAAGTTTCTATGTCAGGTGTGTCATTAAACTAAGGCATCCAGACAGAGGCCTATTTTTATGGCCTATGAGCTATGAATAATTTACACATTTTAACTGGTAACGTTTTAAACGGTTACCTAAGTACCTAAATAATATCCTCAATTTTGCCTCTTTGGTCTACAAAGCCTAAAATATTTGCCACTTGGCTCCATAAAAACAGGATTTCCAGCTTCTGTTCTAAGCTATCAAGATCTTCAATCCACTCCTAATATAGCTATAACTCTCACGCATGTACCACCCTTCTTCCATGGGTCCTGGAAATTTCTACTGCATACTTCAAAAATCAACCACGCACTTAAAAATAAGTTGTGTACATTTAACCTAGCATACCTAACCCTTTTCCTTTAGGAGAGTTTTTCAAGTAATCTTGCCCACCGTATTCTTTAGAGCTTCATTAATAATGGCAAAAAATTAAAACAACTTAACATTCAACAAATGGGAATTGTTCATAACAATTATAGAAGCACATACAGTAGAAAACTATACACTCTTATTGAAACAGTGAGACATAACTAGTTTTATTCTTAGAGAACTATGTTTATTTAGGTCCCTTTTGTTTAAATAAGTATATTTCTGTGTATGTATGTATATAGTCATGTATTTATATACACATACATTATTTGTATGATCTAGTTATATAAACATATGAAATACATACCTATACACATACCTTTGATTTATATTTGTATACATACACAGGAATATAATTATATATATTATATAGTTATACACATTGAACTGAAAACTGGTAGTATACATATATATAGTGTATAAATGTGTGTCTATGTGCATGTGTAGAAAAGCAGGTTGAGAGATATGGAAGCATGAGTTAGACAGGGTTCACGACTGTAAAAGTAGTTATGTGTAGGTAGTGAGGTTAAGGCCTATTTGATTGAAAATATTGCATATTTTTACATCAATTGTTATGATGAACAGATTCCTATGTAAATAAAATTATAAGTAGCTATACATACTTGAATGTGTAATGTATAATTAAAATATATATAGTTTCATAGATGTATTATATTTATATTACATAATATAATTGTCTTATACTAGTACATTATGTATTGTGTTATATAGAATATATTAACTATAGTGTATTATATCAGATAATAATAATTATATATTTATAATATATATATATATAAATATATATATTTATAATTTATATATTATGATATAATTGTTTTATAATCAATATTACAGGATATATCATATTAATATTATGAACATATTAACCATATAAATACATTTCATTACTCATATATTTTGTATATAATATATGCTAGGCAAAAATATATATTAATATAATACATAATTGTTATACATTAATATAAATATTAGTATATTACATTTATATATCAATATAATATTTAATATTGGTATATTATAGTTAATATATACATAACTAATGCTCTGCTACAAGTAGAATAAGACCAGGAGTATGGCCAAAGCAAATTCTAAAAATATTAGATTACTTCTATTCATTTATATGTTATTTTCCTGGAATCTGCATCTGGCTATTAGAGAGGACACACAGCAAAATCAACACAAAGTGCCCAGGAGGACATTGGATCCTTTATTTATCGGAGCCTCAAAGGAAACACAGTGCTATCCAGTCCCCCATCAAAGAGCCAAGAGCAAACCTTGAAGCACCCAGTAAAAGCCCATTGAAACAAAAAAGCTTTCCCACTTAAACTGGAAAAAGTTAAGTTCCCAAGAGACCCCCTACATCAACCACCAAAGCTCATTTGGCAGTAAAAGCAATAACGTTCACCAAACAACAAGAAACCCAAAACAATAGTTGTTTTAGCACAAACACAAAAAAGCAGCTAATTAGTGTCTCTCCCGTTTGAAAGAAGGGGGTGGGAAGTGGGCAGAAGACCTGATAGGAAAGATAAAAAGCAAAGGAAAAGGAAAATAAAAGTTTCCAGTTTGACACTCAAGCTGTCTTCTGCATCCATTTTGTCAAGACCACCAAGTCAATGTGGAGGCTTTTTCCTCCTTCCCTTTTCTTTTCATGAGACTGATCACAACCAGCACTGCAGAGTCCATCGAATTAAGGAATGCTGTTGCCTACATGTGTGAATGAGCTGTGAGTAAAGTACTGAAGTAGAGGACACCTAAAGTGAAACGTCTTCATGAATGTCCATGTGGCTGAGCAGGAAGTTAACCTTTCATAGATGTGCTAAAGAAGAAGAGTTGCCTTTTATTTTATTTACTTTTCCCTGGACTCTGTTGAATGACTATCATCTACAAGTTCAGGCTACTTTTTGCTGAGGATTAATGCACTGGGAGAGCTGTGAGAAAACTGAACAGTAGAGCGGTCTTTTTCTTGACCAGTTCACCTTACTTTCCCAAACTCTAAGTCTTTCCCTAATTCTTTCTCCTTTTTAGTGTAGTAAAATGAACAGAACACAAAATTCACCATTTTGATCATTTTACAATTCAGTGGAATTTAGTACTGTCACAATGTTGTGCAACTATCACCGCTGTCCAGCTGCAAAACATTTTCATCCCCCCAAGAGGAAACCTACACCCATTTTAAGGACTCATTCCCTATTTCCCTCTGTTCCAAACCCCTGGCAACCACTAATGTATAATATTTGCCGTGTGTATGGATGTGCCACTGCTGGACATTTCGTATAAATGGAACCATACCATATGTAGCCTTCCGTGCCTGATGATAAGTTGTGCAGTGGTAGGAAAAACTAAAATGCGATGTACTGTATGATGTATGTTTTACTGAAGTGGCTTGGTCAGATTATAATGATTTATGATAGAAATCACGTAAAGCAAGCATCACAATTCTCCAGGAATGTTCTGAAGAATGCTGATGTTAATTATGAATATGTGAATCCCAAATCTTTCATTTGTATTGACCTTATCTCATTAATTCTTCTCCCAACACTGCCATAACTAGAGTTGAGTTCTAAAACTTACCTTCCTCTTTCCCCATAGAAATTGTCCCACAATTTCAAAAAGTTCTCAAAGGTGAAAAAGTGCACACGATGTTTATCACGTTTGCAAATGCCGATGGAAATGCTAAGCTAACACTGTCCAAAATGCAATATTCTTCTGTGAGAGCACCCAACTTTAAACAAATACACATATTCTAAATACAGCTTAGATCTGTGACATGTTTTGGTCACTGAAGTATGAGCAGACATGATGGCCTTAAATGAGCAGAAGAGGCCTTAAATGGGCTTGTGCGGTTGGGCTCACCTATGTTTCAGTGAACTTTTAGAGAAGACAGGGCCTGGGAGCTGCGGCCTCACAGTTGGGCTCCAGACGAAGAGGTGTGTGACAGACCTCAAACTGACCCAAAACACGGAGCAAAACTAGCCATCTAGAGGTCTAAAAGAGAGCCACTGCAGCTAGCCCATAGGTCCAAGAAAAATAAATTCTTGTTTATGTAACTGAGTTTGGGGTGATTTGTTCCAAAGCATTATCACAGCAAGAGCTGACTAACACAACATCCTCCAAATCATTGTTATGTAAATGGATGCCACCATGCCTACATTTAAGGCAACTGTGTCCTCAAATTGTGAGAAATCTTGAACCCTTGGTGCCTCTCCAACACAATGTACATGGCTAAATTTCCACAAATAAGTTCACTAATATACCACAAAGATCTCCCTAAACTTGTATTAAATGTAATGCAAAGTTCTTTCTTTTCATTTTCTGCTTCTACATAGTTAAAATGCTGTTTATCAATGGAAAACGGTTCTTGCCGTTTCGCTTCTGTCGTTAGAGTCCTTTGAACTCTTTGGCTTTTCAGCTCCTAGGCTGTAACATTTCAATCAGCAAATGCCCCAAGGAGAAAGGCTGCACCAAATGTGAAGCTTGCGTCTGTGTTTCCCTTCTCTCCAGAACTTGGCCCACATGTCTTGGTGTCTCTCTAACACTCAGACGCCAGCGAACAGAAGTTCTCCTACTCTATCCAGCTTCTCTAACATTTCTTTAGACTTCGCCTGATCTTCTGTTATTATTCAACTATCATCTCAATTAACCCTAGGAAGCAAATCTACCATTTTTAGAGAAAACGGAACCCTGGTACACCGTTGGTAGGAATGTCAACTGGTGCAGCCACTGTGGACAACAGTATGGAGGGTTCTCAAAAACTAAAACTAGAACTACCATATGACCTCGCAACTCCACTCCTGGGTATAAATCCAAAAAGAACAAAAACATGTGTTTTCAAAAACATGTATTTGAAAAGATACATGCACCCCAATGTTCGGAGCATCAGTATTTACAATTACCAAGATATGGAAGCAACCTAAGTGTCATCAAGTGATGAATGGATAAAGAAGATGTGGTACATATAACCAATGGCATACTACTCAGCCTTAAAAAAGAAAGAAATGTTGCCATTTGCAGCAACATAGATGGACTTGGAGGGCATTGTGGTAAGTGAAATAAGTCAAACAAAAACAAACACTGTAGGATATCACCTATATATGGAATCTAAAAAATACAGCAATCTACCGAATATAACAAAAAAGAAGGGGAGTCACAGATATAGAGAACAAACTAATGGTTGCCAGTGCGGAGGGGGAGGAGGGGGCAATACGGGGTGGGGAAGTGAGAGATGTCAACTACTGGGTGTACGATAGGCTCAAAGATGTATTGTACAACACAGGGAATATAGCCAATATTTTGTAATAACTGTAAAAGTAAAGTATCCTTTAAAAAGTATACAAAATTTTTTACAACAGAAATCATACTGAAAATTGGAAACAATTTAAATGTCCATCAACAGGAAAATGCACATATAAATTATTGCATTTCCCTACATGGGAATCCTACATAGTGAGGAAACTACATGAACTAGACAGATCTTTACGTGTCAGCATGGATGAACCTAGCAAAGATAACACTAAAAAAAGCAAGTAAGAAGAGAAAACATAGTAGAATACTATATGAGGTTTAAGAATACTTAAAAATGTAGCCTAAATAGAAAGACATCCATGCAGTGATGGAGACTAAGTTCAGAAGAGTGGTCACCCAGGGTCAGCTGGGGAGTGGCTGTGTTTGGGAAAGTGGTCACAGCAGGCTCTTCAACAGGAATGGTCATGTTTCACTTCACACGCTGGCTGGAGGACGGAGGAGTGTCTGCAATGTTATAATGTGAGCACGCTGCATGTGAAAGCCATTGCTGACCACATCTAGGGGATCTGATACGCGGGAGCTGGTAGTGGGTGGAGGCATCCAGAAGGTGGTGGTAGAAGAGGAACGTTGTATGCATAACGCCTAAGGCCTGACCAGAGGATGACCACTGTTCTAGAAACTGGACACAAATCCAACTTCTACGGCCAATGTTAAAAGACAAACTGAGGCATGTTTAAAAGAAGACTTTACGTGAGCAAAAATAGATTCAATTCAGGCACCGCCAAAGCGGAAGTGGTGAGGAGCACTCCAGCCACAGGAGCTGCAGAGATTTTTAGTTTCAAAGGGCAGAAGCAAAGCAAGGAAATGACTGACTTGCTATCGCTTTAAAGCCTAGTTGGTGGTTTCTGACTAGTTGTCCTCAGCGCTGTGCGTCACCCTGAGGCGTTGACAGGCTTAGATTTCGGTTGCTTTACGTAGGCGGCCGCATCACTAGAGCCACCGCAGGCTAACGGCCTCCTTGCAGGGTTCATTTACTAACACCAATTGTCTGAGTCCTTACTCTTACTCGGCCACTTCACTTCCTACGCCTCAATTTCTCTTCTGTAAAGTGGATATTCAGTAGTAAATTCTCTGTGGAGTTGTCAGTACAAAACAAAGTGATTATTAGTAACCACGATCATGTCCTGAATGCATGGAACACGTCACCATTTGCCAACTACCGTGTCAAGTTAGCAGAAACTACGGAAATTAAGAGCTCTCCGCATAAATTCACACACCCGTGCACCAGGTAAGGGACCACAGGCAGACGTTCACTCAGCCTTTCGTGTGTCCCTCACGGAATACACGCTCTCTCCTGGGCGGGGGGAGCACAGACACTTACGGGAGTTTACTTTTCAAATGCGTTGATACAACCAGGTCTCACTTTTGTTTGGATGAGTCAGCAAACGCTTTTTGGAAGCCCCAAAGTCTCCACACCTCCAACGTTTCGCGCTGCCTTAGTCTCAGAGCTCAAGCCCCTACTCTTCAGGCCGCGTCACCATGGGAGACAGGGCTGCATGCGGACGTGACGCACGGCGAGCGTGCTGACGTCCTCGAGCCCCGCCCCCACGGTCCCGCCCGCTGACTTAAACGGCAGCCCTGCGGCGTGGAGGGCGTAGGTGCGTGCGCCAACACCAGGCCGTGCGGGGTCTCCAGAGCGCGGCATGGGGGGGTTGGCGTAGCTGGGGCCCGTGGCCCTATGTCTTCTGGCTGCGACGCCGGTCCTGCGCACGCTGCGGGGCCGCAGCCGCCGGGCGGTGGGCGCCCGAGGGGCCGGGAGGCGAGCCGGGGCCCCCAGGCGGGTGTGGGCATCATGTCCGCAGCCAGCGTCCCCGAGGCCGCGCTCGGGCCATGATCCCTTGGTGAAGCTGCGCCGGGACGGCGTGGCCGATATCTTTCCGCGCTCTGAGGACCTGTGCGCGCTGCAGGACTCGGTGCCTCTGCCCTCCGTGCGCGCTTCCCTACAGGAGGGCCTGCTGGACTTAAGGCCGACCGCCTCCGCGGGGTGCACTGGGCGCCGCTCCTGAGCACCCGCTGCCCCTGATCTGTATCCAGAGCTTCTTCCAGCCACGGCGTGTCGAGACAGGTTTGTACTTCCCGCTTCCAGGGCCCCTCGTGTGGGCACTGAGAAGCAGGGTTTTAAATGGTGCAAGGTGGAGGGTGGGCACTAGAACCAGTGCCCAGTGACCGGGTGTGCGTGCACTAGACAGGGCGTGTGGCCTAGGACTCCTGCCGGCTCGGTGACCCCGGCCGAGTGCCTTAAGGCTTCAAGGTCTCAGTGTTCTCATCTGTAGCGTGGGCTTAACAGGACCCAGTCTCTCTGGCGGTTACAAGGATGCACTGTGTTAATGCTTCTAGACTCTACAAAGTAGAACACTTAGCACAGTTTGGAGCATCGTTAATTGTTGCACAGATGTTACCTGGTCTGTTGAATGACTTTGCCTGGTACACACCAAAGCGATTAGGAAATGGATATATCCCAGCTTCATTTCCTTTCCATTAAAACAGGGCTCAGGAAAGAAAAAATCTGTTTTTCAGTAGTCGTATCATATAGTGGAAAGAGCACTGGTGTGAAGGCAGCCTAGGGTTTGAATTCCAGGGCTTATGCTGTCTGTGGCCTGGGCAGGTTTCTTTTGCACTACAATCCCCACACTTGTAAAATGACATTAATAACCACTCTTTCTGTGGGTTCTTAGAATGAATTAAGCAGGTTATGTGTGTAAAGTAGCCTGGCACTTAAATGAGTTGTCAGAACCAAGGGCTGCTGGAGAGGATGCTTCTGCCCTAGGTAATCTTCCCTTCTACTGGGCAGCAAGTAAACACAAGCACAGTAGTCAGTGCTCTGGAAGAAGTGAGTTCTGGTGCTATAGAGCACAGAATCTCTTTTTTCTTTAATTTAATTTTTATTTTATATTGGAGGATAGTTGATGTACAATATTGTGTTAGTTTCAGGTGTACAGTAAAGTGATTCCGTTATACATGTATCCATTCCTTTTCAGATTCTTTTCCCGTACAGTTTGTTCCAGGCTATGGAGTAGAGTTCCCTGTGCTGTGCAGTAGGTCCTTGTTGATGATCTATTTGATATAGAGTCGTGTGTCTATGTTAATGCCAAAGTCCTAATGTATCCCCCCCCACCTTTCCCCTTTGCAGAGCACAGAATCTTGGAAGGGAAAGTTCAGGGTAGGCTTCTTGGAGGAGGTGCCATCCTTTCTAAGGATATGTAGAAGCTACTGGGGTGGCAGGAGGGAGCAGTGTGTGTCAAAGTTTGAGAAATATAAGAAAATATGGCAAAACTAAGGTATAGGACTGGAACTCAGGGTTTGGGAAAGAAATGAGAGTTGATATTGGAAACCTAGTGGGGCCCAACAGAACGGGGCCTTGTTTGTCCTGTCAGAAGTTTAGATGTTTATCCTGAAGGCTGTGGGAAACCCTAAAGAACAGTGAGATGGACTTCTGGTTTAGAGACTTACCCGGACCTCCATGTGCAAGGCACTTGATTGGGTGCAGGGTGAATTGTAATCTAAGGTTCCCACTTAAGTTATAAAAGGTTGGACTGGATTTTGCAGATCTGAGAGAGAATGGGTGGGGCCTGGTGACCAGTTAGAAAAGGGAGGGCAGCAAGCGTGGGTGACAGTTTACAGCTGCATCTTTTTGAGAGATACAGAGCACCGTAGGAAGGTATTGGGGGTGGGGAGAGGATTTTAGTTCATCTTCAGTGCTTTAGAGGGGCCTGGTAGACAGGTCTGGGCCCAAGGTTCAGATCTGGGCTTTTGGGGAGGAGAGGTGTTTGAAGGCATGGTAGAGACTTAGGTTATCCACAAGAAGATCCAAAGAATCATAGGTCTGAGAGATTTTTAAGTGGGTATATTTGAGGATGTTTATAAGCTGTGAGAAAGTAGCCAGCAGAGGAAGGGTGTAAAGATCTAGGACAGGAAATGATTGTTCATTTGATTTTGAAAAGCTGAATACTTATCGTGTGCCTGGCCCTTTTCTAGGATCTGGGGTTCACACCATCTGTTATCTCTTCTGCAAGGATAGTTCAACTCCTCCCCTGGTGAAGAGAAGTCAGATTATTCTTTGCGTCCCATTCAGGTATAAGAACTGTTCTGTACCTCTGAAGGGACTTTACTTAACCAGAGTAATAAGTTAGAAATCAAAAGAAATTAGAGCTGGAAGGGACCTTAAAGGCCACTGTACTTAATTTTGCCTGATATTTGACATTGAATGTAAGAAAAATTTATTGTAGAGCCCATTCTCTTCAGAGTTCCTTCACTGAACTTTCTTTATGTCTTGCATCCAGTGGGTCTATCTTGTAAATTTTGGCCTCCTCCTAAATTTTCTTCTTCATCCATATTACATTTTGCCCAGGCTATGGCAGAAACTCCTGGGTGGTTTCACGGCCCCTGGTCTCAGTTCCTCTAAGTTCATCTGCCTACTCGGGTTGAGTGATCTTCTAACATGACAAGATATGCCTAAAATAATGCTGCTAATGGCTTGCCCACACAGAGTTAGTGCATACTAGCCGCCCAGCGTGTGCTCTGCACAGAGGCCTGTAGTCTGAACTGTGCTTTGCCAAGCCTCCTGGGGCTCTTTGGCCTTGAGGAAGGGGAGCTTTTTGTGATCACTCCCTTTATCTAATTGGTCCTTCAGCAGCGGGGCGCCTTTTTCTAATCAGCGGAGGCACCCTTACTCAGCCAGTGGTAGCCCCATGCCTCATCACCTGTGGGATACAAGCCATGCTCTCTCCCAGGCTTGCTTGGGCCAACATCTCTATTTTTATTTCTGTCTCTTCTCACACTTGGACCCCTGGTCTTTAGTCATCCCCACCTGCAGTATTTACAGTGCCCAGCAGGTGTCAGGCTTGAGTGTCTTTGCACAGGTGCTCCCTGTGCAGTTAATGCACCTCCTACTCCAACTCTGCATAGCCTCATCTTTCTAGACTGTACTTCAGGGTTATCATGAAGCCGTCACTTAGATATAACTTTTGGCCTCCATAGGCACTTCTGTGCTTAAAGGTTATAGTTCTTTATCTCATGTGATTGAAATTTTGAGTTTATAGATCTTCCTCCTTAATGAGGCTTTAAGGACAGGAGTCATTTCTAATCCTTAGCACAGAGCAGATGCTTTTTAAAGGTGATAAAATGTATGGTTTAAATGACTCATTTTACAATAATTTTGCTGTAGCTTCCGATAGAAATAAAGTTTCCAGATGTTGTGTTCCTGCAATAAGAAATAAAGATGTGACCTTCCAGCTGTGTAAAGCCCATCAACGCTGTGTAAGTGCATCGGATGCGCTAAGGAACGTGGAGCCAAGTGGGCTAGTTGTGAGAGAGAGAGACTTAACTATGTTAACAAAGGTAAGCCTTCATTGTGTCCTGCCAACATTTGATAGTTACTTTTGGGCCAACTAAAGCAATAAAATTTTAAACTGTTCCTCCCCATTAAAGGGATTGACTATTTGGCCACTTTGGTGCACCTGTGTCTTGTGAATTGTCCAATTGGAGATGGAGGTTTAGAAAGTGAGTTTCAGTCTTGTTTCAGTCTCTTCCCATCAGACTGGTCTCGTGATTTCCTACACACCATGTTACTTCCTGTCTACCTTTCCTTGGTGTTGTTCATGCCTGGATTGTCTCCTGTACCTGCTCAAACCTTGGTCCATTCTCATTTGTACCATGGAAGTTTGTCATGCCGGATACTGTCAGAACTCATTTTACTTAAGTTTGTGTTAAGGTGCAAAGCACACGTTTTGTATATTATCTATTTTTTGTGTTTGTTTATATTTTTATGGTTTCTCTTCAAGAAATATTATGAGTAGGGAAATAACAAGATGTAAAGAGCAAAAAAGTCATCATTCTCTTTTAAGTTGTTAGAACATCTACCCGCAATCATACTGCACTGTGGTATGTGTTAAAATAGGAAATTTATGTCATGTCCCGTAGGAGCAGGAAAGTCAGTGGTGTTAGTGAGGGTGTGTCATGGAAGTAATCACTAAGCAGGTGACTGCTGGTTGGGGTCCTGAAACATTAGTGTGTGTTCCCTGTGTCCAGTAGTGGTCTGGAGAGGTCAGGAAGCCTGCCTTTCAATTTGAGGGAACAGAGGGTTTGAGGTCCTCTCTGTTCTATTGCTCTAGTACACTGCATAGCAGCTCATAAAATACTGTGTTTATAGTTGATATTTAAATCGCTGATTGATCATCAAGATTGGGATGTATCATTGGAAATGAAAATAGGAAGAGTCTTATGCTTTTTAGGTTTTTCCTTTTTTCCCGATGTCTCAGAAGGCTCTTTGACGGGGGACATTTTATTCTCCCATACAATTCCATGAATACTTATACCCTGGCACTTATTTTAATGTCATTTTCAATTTATAAATGTCTCTGAAACACATACTGTAAACTATTTGAGGGTAATGACCATGGCCATCGATGACACATCTTAAATGTGCATCGTGTTAATGTTTGAGTGTCAGGTGGTCTACCATCAGTGCTTCCTTCTTTCACCCAGTTTTCTTCCTCATTTCCTTCTCCAAATTTGTCTCATTTTTCTACTCTCCCTTTTGCTTCTCTATTCTTGCTTTCTCTTTCCCATTGCATGTGTCATTCTTCTTTTTCTTCTTCTTCTTCTCCTTCTGACTTCATTATTATGGCCAACCAAAACCTTTTCCAGGATTGTCTCTATCTTCCTTTCCTCTTCATTGCTATCCACAAACTCTTAGAGAATATTCTTGCTTGACTCCCTTACTTCCTAGCATACCCATGTACTTCCTGATCACTTTAGAACATTGAAAAGGGTTGGAATTTTTAAAAATAGGTAATTATAATCAGTCTTCTTTCACCTCTGGCATAAGACTCTTCTTCCTCAATCTGACCATTCTTAAATCTAGAAGTACTCCAGCTCATTGGTCTCCCTTACCCCCATGTTTAGGCCAAAGAACTTGTGAAACCTTAGCCCTGTTTAATACTTGAATTTATCAAAACATAAGAGGGCTAATTCTGCCTAAGGGCACCAAAGAAGAATAAAGATGCCACAAATAAATGTTTAGTCCAGATTTATAATGGACTCTTAAGTGCCTAGTTGAGTGCTAACCGTTAACTCACTTGAACACCAGGGAGGTCATGACACAAACTAACATGTTAATTGTAAAGACACTTCACTTCACCATTCCTCAATGTAGCTGATAAACTGCATCCAGTTAGCTTAAATAACATGAATGATGAATTTCCCTGTGTATATAAATCTGGAGTTTCTAAAGTTTTCTTTTTCCCTTTGTACAACTACTGACTGCCACCTCGCTTGGTCAGTGCAATAGGAAATGATGACTAAGAAACACATTGTCTCAATATCAGTGGACATAATGTCCTAGTAGTCTATAAAAATCTCAAAATTCTTAATCTAAAAGGTAGGTCTGCCAATCTTATATCCTTTTCCTTTGTTAATATAAGTATCCAATCTATGAAGGTCTCAGTTTCCTTACTTAGAATATGAGGTGGATAGATTTGCTAATATCTAGGGACCTTTCCAATTTTAATATTCCCTAGTTATAAGGGCTGAGCCAAATACAATGGCTCCCTTAATCATTAACCTCGCTCATGATGAAAGTTATCAGCAAGTTCTACTTGTAAGAGATCAAACATTCATATCCATGTATATTGTAGCACATTGACTTTTTCAGAACTCAAAGTAACACAACATAGTTACATTCATAGACTTAAGGTCACCGTGGTATACTTTACAATTTTTCTTTTCCCTAGGAAGGAAATGTAGATCCCTAGGAAGGGATTTCTTTCTCTGCCTTTCAGTAATGTAAGCCTTTTATTATCTCTTGGATCCTAAAAATGGGTAGGGTTTTGGCAGGTGGAGCTTAGGACAGACATTCCAGGTGACAGGGACAACAGGAGAAAGGGCAGAAGGAAGAATGGATTTTCAGAAAGATTTGATATCTTACATGATGAGAGCAGCGTTTCACAATCTCTGTCCTGCAGAACACTGGTTTTAGATGATGTTAATGTAGTTACAGGACAGAAGCATTTGGGAAGAACTGTACTCTACATCCCGACATGAAATTCAAGTTTCACTTTGTTTCATTACATACTCTGAAAAGTTTTGGAGGAAGGAATTGATTTATTTTTGTTTAATTCAGTCTTACTCACAGTTACTTGACAAACCTATATTCAGCTGATGGGACTGTATTTTGTGAAAGGCCAATCGGAGAAATGGTGAGATGGAGCTTAGGCTATTTCTCTGTTGGGACAGGCATGTGATTATTTTTCTTATAATTCTTTACTGTTTGTCCTAACAACTGTTACTTTGCAGGCGTCAGTGTTTTTTTTGTTTTTTTTTTACATCTTTATTGGAGTATAATTGCTTTACAGTGTTGTGTTAGTTTCTGCTGTGTAACAAAGTGAATCAGCTATATGCATACATATATCCCCAGGATTCAGTTTTAAGCCCTCTGTTTTTATCTGAGTTATTGGGACTCTTAGAAAGCTCAACAATCCTGGAGTCTTCATCTGTGATGTAGTTTCCAGAAGCTCCTGGCACTTACCACTATTTCCTCTTGATTCTTTTCCTCCGACTTCAGACTTCTTACAATTATGAGCTGATGGTTTTCTCAGCCTCTAGTGTCAAAACCAGCTACCTCACTCATCTTCATTGTCTCAGTTACAAGGTGCAATATTTCCCATGTTTATATGCGTCAAAATAGAAGTCAGGGATTGATACATAGTATATGCGTAATAAAAATTGTATTTCTTTTTTTTCTTTGTTCAAAGGTATCCAAACACTGGCCAAGTTCTTAAATTGAAAGTAGAGTGATCTAACTTATTCAGCTCATCCAACCATCAAAGTTGAATATTTGTCTTTTTTCTTACACATATTTCTTGTATTCCAATTGTGACATTCTAGAGCACAGTGAGTACATTTATAACTTATTACTGCATTACTACCTTGGCTATTCCTTGATCAAAATTTACTTCATACAACTGACAGCCTAATTAACCTACTAGAGTCTTTTTTTTAATGTACGCATATATTAAAAAAACTCTAGTAGGTTAACTGCATTGCTAATAACTGAATTTTTACACCTCTATGCACCCATGTATCCAACACCAGATCAAGATATTATAAAATATTTCTAACACCCTACACGGTTCTCTGTTACTTCTTTCTGTTCCATACTCTCCCAGGGCAACACCTAAGCTGACCTCTATCACCATATATGACATACGTGGAAACACACAGTGTGTATTCTTTGGTATCTGGCCTCTGGTTACATATCATTATATCAGTAGTTTATTCTTTTATTGTGTTTTCCTGATTTTTTTAAACCTAGACATTCATACAGTGTCAAAGTACCACTGAGTTCTTCATATTATTATGCTGACCTCCATCTTCAGGGGCTTTCTACAGTCTTCCATGTGTCTTTGCACCTACTTTCTCTTCCGTCTAATTATGTTTCATTTAACCAACCTCAGCCAACCTTCCCCCATATTCCCCAACACGTAGCACTCCTGTGTTCAGCTTTTTTTTTTTTTTGTCCCCTATTCCATAAGCCCTTTGTGCCATTCCTGACACTGTGCCTGTTCCCTGCCCGGAAGGCCTGTTCCCTACCCTCTATATACTTGTTCAAGACTCAGTTTAAATGCTACCTGTTCTGAGAAGTCTTCTCAGAAGAAGCCAGTACTTTTTGGAATCCTTCTTTAATGAAATCCCATAGCAAGTGTAATCTGTCCTCCCTGATCTGGTAATTAATTATCCATTGTTCCTATCATATAGTGTTTGTTTTCCTTGTGTGCTGTTATTCTTTATTGAAGCAGATTACAGTGACTTGAACCAGGAACTGGGTCATTTTCCTCTTCATTTTAGTGCAAGTTTCTGTGATAAACTCTTTTTCCCTCACTTCCCATTCACCCTCAGCAGTTGTTAAACATGAAGTACAAGTGAAACTTATTGGTTAACAGGTTTTTGTGGTCCTTGGTTCTGGTCCCTAGGTCTAAGCTGCACTTCTGTAGTGCTAATTTGACTGATTTCTTATTGTCACATAACTCAGGCATTAACTAAATCCTTACAAATTTAGCTACATATAAGATAGTATTAAAAAAACCCAGTGGATATCAAAAGTTTTGGCCTGGAGGAGAGTGTTGTATGAGTCCTAGTTTGGTGGGGCTCACACTTAATGATCGAGCCTTCCAATATTCCACTGTAAGTAAGAAAGAGGTATGCAAATATATGGTTAATATTTAGCAGTGTTGATAAAAAGAAGAGAGAAAGGGACGACAGATACTTTGAGGGCCTTTTGGAATTCATGAACAATTATGATTGGATGAGGAAAAAGAAGAACCGAGGGCTAACCTCCCACAAGTGAAGTCAGGAAAGAGAGAAGGGCTCCTCTGGTATGCAGGTAGAGAGGTTTGACCTACAGAATCTTAGAAAACCTCAACAATCTGAGCAGCGTTTGCAAGAGGCAAACTAAAGGGCTAACAAAAGTCTGCAAAAGTCTCACACAAAGAACTCTGGCATGGTGTTCATCATCTAGCTAATCCTAACATGCAGACATTTATGAGAGTAAAGTCAGGTCTTTACCAGAGTGGGTTTCTTATTTGGGCAACTGGGTCAAATGAAGAAAGGCAGGTGTAGGCTGCCAGAGTAATAAATAAGGAGAGGAAAAACAAAAAGAATGAGACATATGATTCATCAGTGATTTCCCCCCAGTATTCTTAGCCTCCAGCTTATCTCCATCTTACTGCTAACACAGGAACTAGACCGAACAGTGAGGTAAAAGGTCTCTACAGAAACTGAGGTAATATAGAAAATAAAAAAATAAAACATAAAATTGTCAATTTTCTTCCTAGGGGTAATTGAGATGGTAGTTCAATAATAACATAAGGTCAGGTGAAGTCTAAAGAAATTTTAGAAAAGCTGGATAAAGTAAGAAAACATCTGTTCGCTGCCATCTGAATGTTAGAGAGACACCAAGACGTGGGCCAAGTTGTGGAGAGAAGGGAAACACATACACAAGCTTGACATTTGGTGCAGCTTTTCTCCTTTGGGCATTTGCTGATTCAAATCTTACAGCCTACGAACTGAAAAGCCAAGGAGTTCAAAAGACTCTAACCACAGAAGCCAATGGGCAACAGCTCAAGCTAAAGGCAACAACTAATGGAATGACAAGCTAAGTGTATCTTTAGTCTCACAGGGCTGCGGGAACCATTACATTTAAAGCCTAACAAATACAAGGGTAGTTGGGAATAGGGAGAATCCAAACTTGCACATGGTAATCCCAAAGGGCAACACCCGTAGAGGAAGGACAAGACAGGAATAGACCAACCTTCACACAGACTGAAAAACGGCTTTGAATGAGCTCAAACGGAGAATGGACTAAGGTTACCAGTCCCTATAGTAACTGTCTGCCATGGGCCAAAGTAAATCTTTTCAAGAGAAAGATAACAACATCCAGAATGTGGAGGTATCTTTATAGTTTCCTAAAATAAGTTAAGCCCAATTTTAGTATAAAAAATAATTGGACATAACCAGGAAAAAGACTAAATGATCAAAAGTTCAAAAAAAGAAAGAAAGAAAAAAGACAACAGAAATAGACATAGGAGGACAAGAGTTAGCAGGCCTTGGTTAAAAAACAACAAAACTACTATGGTTAAACAAAGAAAATAGACACATGGCAAATAAGCATATGAAAAGATGCTACACATTCCATGTCATCAGTGAATTTTGAATTAGAACGATAATGAGATACCACTACACACCTATTTAAATGGCTAAAATCCCCAAACTGAAATACCGAAGTTGGTGATGATGCAGAACAATTGGAATTCTCATTTGTGGCTAGCGGGATACTTGGCAGTTTCTGACAAAATAAACGTACTTTTACCATACAGTGATCTAGTAATCCTGCTCTTTGGCATTTACCCATAGGAACTGAAAAGTTATGAAAGTAAGAGCCTTTACAGTGAGAAAATTCTATGATTCTATGGTTTTTCAACTCATTAATTTGTGTAGTTCATCCATTTTACTCATTGTATACACTTAAGTATATTGTTCCTTGAAATGGCCATTCAAAGTTGTTTCCTGTGCCACACACTATGAATGTTAGGGTTGGTCCTGTGTAAATCTTACCCCCATTGATTTAGTATTATCCCTAAACAAGCAACTTTCTTCCATAAGGAAACAAAAAAGAGGTTTAGAAATGTCCAAACTAAGTTTTTATAAAACTGTGTTATCAAATCTTATTTATCAAAAAACTTCAAACATAGCAGTATGAGTTCCCATATACCCTTTACTCAGCTTCCCCAAATGTTAACATTTTCTATTACTAGAGTATAATTATTGAAAGCAGAAAGTTTACATTGTCACAATGCTACTAATGATTTATAGACTCGTATTCAAATATTGCCTATTGTCTTGCGGTCCAGATTCAAATCTAGGATCCCTTATTGCATTTGCTTGTCATATCTCCCCATTCTTCTCTAATCTAGGATAGTTCCTCAGTCTTTTTTTGTCTGTTATGACCTTGAACTAATGGAAAATCTTAGCCAGTCATTTTGTAGAATTTTTCTCAAATAGGGTTTGTTTGATATTTTCTCATGGTTAGACTGAGGATACGTATTTCTTGACAAGAACACTTCAGGAGAGATATTATGCCATTTTCAGTACATATTAGAGGTACAAACAAATCTGTATGTCTCACTACTGGGGATGCTAACTTTGATGACTTAGTTATAATGATAGCTGCAAAATCACTATTTTTCCCTTTGTAATTATTTGAGATTGTTGAAATATTCTGCTGCTTGTTTAATTTTCCCATACTAATTTTAGCATCCATCAATAATTTTTGACTCCACCCATTACTGTGGTGTTTGATGATTGTTCATTTTCTATCCCCATCATTCCCTCTACATTTATTAACTATAATTTGAGTATAAGAAAGAGCTGTTCTTCTCCTTCATTTATGTATTTATCTGGTTATTTGTTCATATATATACATACATCAGTGTGAACTTGTGGATAATTATTTTATTCTACGGGTTAAAATTTATTACTATCATTAATTGTTTTGTTTCTCAAAGTGTTCCATATTTGGTCACTGGTACTCCTTCCAGCTGTCTCCTATATTTTTCCTACATGGCCATACAATTGTTGGAGTAATATCTTACTTTCTGACACCACAAAGTGCTCCAGACCCATCTTTTACTTTCCTCTGTCTCAGCCTTGAATCAGTCATTTCTCCATGGAGTTCTTGTTCCTTGCATTAATAATGGTATTCAGAAACCAGAATCTTAGTATGAGGTGGATTTATCACTATCCAAGCTACCTCATTGTGTTTTCAGCAGAGAGAGCTAAAAATATATATACGAATACATAAAAATATACAAGTATCTCTATTTTCATATTATCTATCTGGGTGTGTGTGTATATACACACACGTGTGCACGCACACACATTATCATCTGTCTATCTACATATATATATAACTTCAAATTGATATATGAATTCAAATTGATACCTTGATTCCAATCCAACAGCACAGGGTTTATTCTAGCCTCCCTTACCCTTTCCTTATTTGTCACTCTTTAACAATTAGAAACCTGATTCTCATTATTTGCAGTCTATTCATTTGCTCAATTCTGGAATACACATAAAATATTTAAAAATCATTAACCTGTACACGTGTGAAAAATAAATTTACTAACAAGTTCAATATTTGTGTACATTTCTTTTTGTCTTTAGCTTTTCAGTATATATTGTGCATGGTTAATCACAGTATATTAAAATACTGTTTTCCAAAGTTACTTAGGTTAGCTCTTTCCCACCTCCTTCAGTGTGTTTTTTTTTCTTCTGCAGTGTGAGAAAATCTAGTACTTTGTGTTCAACTCAGACTACCAAACCAGAAGTTCTAGCAGAAAAGGTGATAATCCATATGTGCAATGAGATCCCCAGGTGATTCTTTTCATTGGAGAAATATGAGGAACACTGCTTGACGTCTCTACAACTAAGATGTCTAAAATGAAACTTCAATGATTCCTTCTTCCAAACTTTTCCATCCTGCAAATCTTTTCTTCCTCAGTGAATGGTGCCATGATTCACACAAAAAGTAACTCCATGCAAAAACCTGGGAATTTCCTTTTGTTCACTTTCTGCATAGACTGCATCATTAGGTCCTCTGGAATCTCATCTCTCTCTCTCTCATCACATATATAATGTTTCTCTTCATCTTCATTGCCACCGTCTTAGCCACTACCATTTCTCCTTTGCTCTACTTGAACAGCCTAGTATCTACACAACTCTCTTTTCATTTAATTGCTTTCTCTTGCATCTAAGATAAAGTCAAAATCCTTAGCCTTATAGATTCTGGTCTTGCCTTTTCTTGTAAGTTGTATTTTCATACTTATAAGTACAGGCACACTCTCACACACACACACACGTATAGTTGGTATTGTTAGTTTCGGTTTTGTTTGCCCTCCCATCCTAGCATGAGAAAATTAAGAAACAAAGTCAAACCAAAAAAAACACTTTAAAAATAAATTTGAATAATATCCTTTCCCTCCAGAACATTTCTCTAAAGCAGTATTATCATTAATGGCAGTACAGACCAGAATTTTTTCCCTTAGACATAAAGGCATGGTGAAGAAGTCTCATTAAAAACTGGAATCTAAGCTTTCAATGTCAAATTCTGTCTCTAATCTTCTGCAGTAAGCCCTAATGATTAAAGTATAGGAATCTGAATCAGAGGTCTGGTTTAGTATAATCTTTTTTGTAATAAGCTTTGTACCTTAGACAAGTCATTTATCTCTCCATTCCTTAATTTCTTCATTTATAAACGGAGATGTTAAGAGTATTGATATTCAAGGCTAATGAAAAAAGAATGCATCTAAGTACTGTATCAAACACTTTAAAAAGTAACCAGTTCAGGTTCTCTGCCCATTTTTAAATTGGAATATCTGGGGTTTTTTGATATTAAATTGTATGATTTCTTTAGATAATTTGGATATTAACTCCTTATCAGATATATCATTTGAAAAAATCTTTCATTCAGTAAGTTACCTTTTCATTTTGTGATGGTTTTCTCCTCTCTGCAAAAGCTTTTCAGTTTGATATAATGACACTTGTTTAATTTTACTTCTGTTGGCCATGCCTGAGGAGATAGACCCCCCAAAAATATTGCTAAGATCGATGTCAATGTATTTTTCCTAGGGGTTTTATGGTTTCAGGTCTTAAATGTGAGTCTTTAATCCATTTTAAATTTATTTTTATATATGGTATAAGGAAATAATTCAGTTTCACTCTTTTGCAGGTAGTTGTCCAATTTTCCTAACACCATTTATTGTCTTTATTTCATTGTATGTTCTTGCCTCCTTTGTTGTAGATTAATTGATCACATAACTGTGGGTTCATTTCTGGGCTCTCTATTCCACTGACCTATGTGTCTGTTGTTATGCTAATACCATACTGTTTTGATTACTATAGCTTTGTAGTATAGTCTGAGATCAGTGCATGTCATACCACCAGGTTTGTTTTTCTTTCTCAATATAGCTTTGGTTATTGGAGGTTTTTTGTTTGTTTGGATGATTCTATACAAATTTTAGGATTATTTGTTCTAATTCTGTGAAAAATACCATTGGTATTTTGATAGGGGTTACATTGCTTTGGGAATACATACAAATGACCAAAAGACACATGAAAAGATGCTCAATATCACTAATCATCTGGGAAATGCAAATCAAAACCACAGTGAGATATCACCTTACACCTGTCAGAATGGCCATCATCCAAAAGGGAACCCTTGTGCACTGTTAGTGGGAATGTAAATTGGTGCAGCCACTATGGAAAACAGTACAGAGGTTCCCCTAAATGTTAAAAATAGAATTACCATATGATCCAACAATTCAACTTCTGAGTATCTATCCAAAGAAAACAAAGACACTAATAAGAAAGGATGTATGCACCCCTCTGTTCATTGGAGCATTACTTATACTAGCCAAGATATGGAAGAAACTAGTGTCCATAAATAGATGAATGGATAAAGAAGATGTGGTGTATATATACACACATATATAATGAAATATTACTTAGTCCTAAAAAAGAATGAAATATCTTCACTTGCAACAACATGGATTGACCTAGAGTACTAGGTGTGCTAAGTGAAATAAGTCAGACAGAGAAGAACAAATACTGTATGATTTCACTTATATGTGAAATCTAAAAAAGAAAACAAAGAAAACAAAAGAGAAACAAACTTGTAGATACAGAGAACAAACTGGTGATTACTAGAGGGGAAGGGGGATGGGGACTGAGAGAAATAGGTGAAGGGGATTAAGTGGTACAAATTTCCAGTTATAAAATAAATGTCTTGGGGATGCAATCTACTGCATAAGGAATATAGTCAATAATCCTGTAATAATTTTGTATGGTGATATATGGTTACTAGACTTATCATGGTGACCAATTCAAATGTATTTAGATGTTGGATCACTATGTTGAACACTTGAAACTAACATAATATTGTATGTCAACTCTACTTCAATAAAAAAGTGACCAGTTAACATTAATTGGTATTATAATTACATTTTCTCTTCATAAAGGCACATTTTATTGATTTTTTCATTATAAAGTATAAAAGTACCTTTTACTTTCAAGATGAGTTCTAAGATTACTTGTTAATGTTAATATGGTAATTTAAAATACGTCTAGATATAATTTAATTTTAATTGCCTAACACAAATATGTCTGATATTCACCATTATGAGTTCAAACCTTTTAGTAAAGATGTCAAATGAGTCACCAAAACATTTTTGTTTATTGCCTCTCATTGAACCCTAAATGCTAACAAGACTTTTTGTTGGAATGAGGGATCAAAGTTTTATACTCTTTAAGAACTAATGCCATAGCTGTTTTATTTTTATAAATAAAGCTCTTTCTGTTTACTTTGTAGTGTACAATTTTTGACTGGCCTGGAAAGAGAAAAATTATTCTTTGGGCTGACAAAAATGATAAAGAGGCTCATTGCTGATGAAGGGAAGAAGACAAAGAAGAATAGAGAAAGAAGGATTAGTTCCTCTTTCAAAAGGGGGTAAGATACTAGAGCTTTCTGCAGGGAAACTGAAGCACACCTTTCTTTCTGAGATTTGAAAGGAAGAGATGCCCTACATTTAAATATCTAGAGTATATCTTCCATTTAAAAATGAACCTAGGGCTTCCCTGGTGGCGCAGTGGTTGAGAGTCCGCCTGCTGGTGCAGGGGACACGGGTTTGTGCCCCGGTCTGGGAAGATCCCACATGCCGCAGAGCGGCTAGGCCCATGAGCCATGGCTGCTGAGCCTGCGCGTCCGGAGCCTGTGCTCCGCAAGGGGAGAGGCCACAACAGTGAGAGGCCCGCCTACCGCAAAAAAAAAAAAAAAAAAAAAAAAATGAACCTAGCTATCTTTCTGTTTTTGTGCCAGTACCATACTGTCTTGATTACTGTAGCTTTGTGGTATAGTCTGAAGTCGGGGAGCCTGATTGCTCCAGCTCTGTTTTTCGTTCTCAAGATTGCTTTGGCTATTCGGGGTCTTTTGTGTTTCCATACAAATTGTGAAATTTTTTGTTCTAGTTCTGTGAAAAATGCCAGTGGTAGTTTGATAGGGATTGCATTGAATCTGTAGATTGCTTTGGGTAGTAGAGTCATTTTCACAATGTTGATTCTTCCAATCCAAGAACATGGTACATCTCTCCATCTATTTGTATCATCTTTAATTTCTTTCATCAGTGTCTTATAATTTTCTGCATACAGGTCTTTTGTCTCCTTAGGTAGGTTTATTCCTAGATATTTTATTCTTTTTGTTGCAATGGTAAATGGGAGTGTTTCCTTGATTTCACTTTCAGATTTTTCATCATTAGTATATAGGAATGCCAGAGATTTCTGTGCATTAATTTTGTATCCTGCAACTTTACCAAATTCATTGATTAACTCTAGTAGTTTTCTGGTAGCATCTTTAGGATTCTCTATGCATAGTATCATGTCATCTGCAAACAGTGACAGCTTTACTTCTTCTTTTCCAATTTGGATTCCTTTTATTTCCTTTTCTTCTCTGATTGCTGTGGCTATAACTTCCAAAACTATGTTGAATAAGAGTGGTGAGAGTGGGCAACCTTGTCTTGTTCCTGATCTTAGTGGAAATGGTTTCAGTTTTTCACCATTGAGGACGATGCTGGCTGTGGGTTTGTCATATATGGCCTTTATTATGTTGAGGAAAGTTCCCTCTATGCCTACTTTCTGCAGGGTTTTTATCATAAATGGGTGTTGAATTTTGTCGAAAGCTTTCTCTGCATCTATTGAGATGATCATATGGTTTTTCTCCTTCAATTTGTTAATATGGTGTATCACGTTGATTGATTTGCGTATATTGAAGAATCCTTGCATTCCTGGAATAAACGCCACTTGATCATGGTGTATGATCCTTTTAATGTGCTGTTGGATTCTGTTTGCTAGTATTTTGTTGAGGATTTTTGCATCTATGTTCATCAGTGATATTGGCCTGTAGTTTTCTTTCTTTGTGACATCCTTGTCTGGTTTTGGTATCAAGGTGATGGTGGCCTGGTAGAATGAGTTTGGGAGTGTTCCTCCCTCTGCTATATTTTGGAAGAGTTTGAGAAGGATAGGTGTTAGCTCTTCTCTAAATGCTTGATAGAATTCGCCTGTGAAGCCATCTGGTCCTGGGCTTTTGTTTGTTGGAAGATTTTTTATCACAGTTTCAATTTCAGTGCTTGTGATTGGTCTGTTTATATTTTCTATTTCTTCCTGATTCAGTCTTGGCAGGTTGAGCATTTCTAAGAATTTGTCCATTTCTTCCAGGTTGTCCATTTTATTGGCATAGAGTTGCTTATAGTAATCTCTCCTGATCTTTTGTATTTCTGCAGTGTCAGTTGTTACTTCTCCTTTTTCATTTCTAATTCTATTGATTTGAGTCTTCTCCCTTTTTTTCTTGATGAGTCTGGCTAATGGTTTATCAATTTTGTTTATCTTCTCAAAGAACCAGCTTTTAGTTTTATTGATCTTTGCTATCGTTTCCTTCATTTCTTTTTCATTTATTTCTGATCTGATTTTTATGATTTCTTTCCTTCTGCTAACTTTGGGATGTTTTTGTTCTTCTTTCTGTAATTGCTTTAGGTGCAAGGTTAGGTTGTTTATTCGAGATGTTTCCTGTTTCTTAAGGTAGGATTGTATTGCTATAAACTTCCCCCTTAGAACTGCTTTTGCTGCATCCCATAGGTTTTGGGTCGTCGTGTCTCCATTGTCATTTGTTTCTAGGTATTTTTTAATTTCCTCTTTGATTTCTTCAGTGATCACTTCGTTATTGAGTAGTGTATTCTTTAGCATCCATGTGTTTGTGTTTTTTTACAGCTCTTTTCCTGTAATTGATGTCTAGTCTCATAGCATTGTGGTCGGAAAAGATACTTGATACAATTTCAATTCAAACAAAATTTTTTTTTAGCTAAGTAGTATTCCATTGTATATATATATATCACATCTTCCTTACCCATTCATCTCTTAATAAACACTTAGCTTGCTTCCATATGTTGTCAATTGTAAATAATGCTGCCATGAACATTAGGGTGCATATATCTTTTCAAAATAATGTTTTTTGGTTTTATTTTTTTCGATATATATCCAGGAATGAAAATGCTGTGTCATATGGTAGTTCTAATTTTTTTTATGAGTTTATTGCAGTACAGTTGATTCACAATGGCGTATTAGTTTCTGCTTTATAACAAAGCGAATCAGTTATACATATACACCTGTTCCCATATCCCCTCCCTCTTGTGTCTCCCTCCCTCCCACCCTGGACCCCTCTTTACTGCTTCCCAGCAGGTGCACTGTCCTCTCCCTGCTGGACTCTCCCTCTCCCTCCCATTCCTCTTCCACGGCCTGGTGGGAGAGTGGGGAGAGGGACAAGGAAACTTAGGGGAAGCAGCAACGTTTCAGCCTTATAAGAGTGAGATAATGGCTTCCGTGGTGGTGCAGTGGTTGAGAGTCCACCTGCTGATGCAGGGGACACGGGTTGGTACCCCGGTTCGGGAAGATCCCACATGCCGCGGAGTGGCTGGGCCCATGAGCCATGGCCGCTGAGCCTGCGCGTCCGGAGCCTGTGCTCCGCAACAGGAGAGGCCACAACCGTGAGAGGCCCGCGTACCCCCCCAAAAAAAATAAATAAAGAGTGAGATAAGTATGTAAAAAAAGATCCCAGGTACATCGACTCAGTGGATTAAAAAGTTACGTTAAAACACGCAATTTGGCAAAGCTCTTTGGCTGAATGTTTACTGACACTGCGTTCAGAATTCTGTACTGGGGGAGTACACGTCCGCTTCCCTCAGGCACCTTTGAGTCCAAGAGCCATTTGGAGAAGCTAAAATCATAGAAAACTACAGGTGCTCACGCACCCTTCAAAGGGTGTCTACAAACACACACACACACACACACACACACACACACACAAAGGGCACCTTTGGATGTCACAAAGTCCATGGATTATCCAAAGCCTGCCCCTTGATTCCAGTTAAGAAGTTCTAGTCTACTTATCAAAATCTTGAGAATGTGGTATCACTGTTGACCCAGAGATTTCACTACCTGAATAAAAATGTCACATGTACAAAATACTAAATGGAAAAAACTCCAGTTCAACACAGATTATTTTTCTGAATAAAAATGTCACATGCACAAAAAGACTAAATGGAAAAATTTCCAATTCCAGACAGGTTATTTTTCTATGAGGGTAGGAAGTATATGGTAGCCGAGATGCAGAGAAGAAAATAGCCAACTCAGGGTCGTGCAGTGTCACTGGAAGCTTCTTCTGAACCTCCCAACTCGTACTTCCACTCCTCCCCTTGGGGTCTGAGTCTTGCTTTTTTTCTTGGGTTTCCCTGGTGGCACAGTGGTCAAGAATCTGCCTGCCGATGCAGGGGACACAGGTTCGAGCCCTGGTCCGGGAAGATCCCACATACCACGGAGCACCTAACGCCTGTGCACCACAACTACTGAGCCTGCAAGCCATAACTCCTCAGCCCATGAGCCACAACTACTGAGCCCACGCGCCTAGGGCCCATGCTCTGCCGCAAAGAGAAGCCACCTCAATGAGAAGCCTGCACACTGCACCGAAGAGTAGCCCCCGCTCGCCGCGACTAGAGAAAGCCTGCGCCCAGCAACGAAGACCCAACGCAGCCGAAAATAAGTAAAACAAAAATCTTAAGGAAGGAAAACAAGAATTCTCGTTGTGCAACCATCCCGACCATCCATCTCCAGAATGTTTTCATCCTGTCCAGGTGAAACTCTGTCCCCATCAAACACTGACTCCCCACCCCCCTCCCAGCCCCTGACACCCACCACTCCACTTTCTGTCTCTATGAATTTGACCCATCTGGGGACCTCACAGAAGTGGAATCATGTAACATTTGTCCATTTGTATCTGACGTATCCACTTAGCTTAATGTCTTCGCGTGTCATCTGTGTGGTAGCCTGTGTCAAAATTTCCTTCCTAGACCCCAAAGCCAGTGTGGACAGTACACAGTGAGTGAGAAGGAAATAAAACCGTGGGTCTGAAGAAGTTCAGATGTTTGCCAAGTGCAGTGGGAAAGCAGTGAATGAGAGGTGTCCTGATCCAGTTTGCACTGAAAGAGGAACAATTGATTTTGGCTGCTGCATAAATGGATGGGGTGGGGATTCAGTAAGAGTGGAAGTCGGGAGACCCAGATAAGGTTAGGAATTTGGCGTGGTAGTCCAGGAAGACAATGTCTGACAAGATGGAGAGAAGTAAACAGGTTCTCTATATTTGGAGGGAGAATCAGCAGGGCTCATCGGGGGATCAGATTGCGGGGAGGTAGCGGGGCGCTATTCTGTTTACTCTGTGTGCACGTGTGTGCTTATGCCTCTACTGCTGAGACTTAATTGTTTCTACAAAGAAACACTAACCTTTCCTCTTAAAAGTGGAATTGTTAAATTTTCACTGTTCGTACAAAGAAATGTCAATCTTTGAAAAATACATAAATGGTCTTTGTATCAATTAGAAGCTTTCCTTCCTGTTTGTGGGTGAATAATATCTGTTGTGTGAATATACACACTACATTTTCTTGATCCATTCATCTGTCAGTGAACACTTGGTTTGTTTCCACAGTTTGGCTCTGAATCTTGCTTTTGAATTATTGTTTGGACTTTGATGAGAAGTATCTCTGTTGTTCAGGATGTGCCCAGAGGTTTATTCTGTCTTCTGATCACTTCCATATTTCTAATTAGCCCAAGCAATGCATACGTAGAGTCAAATCAGTTCATCCAAGGTGCAGGGACTGAGTGTCTCTTTGGTTTGCACTCGTGGACTTTCTGAGATGTTCTAGGTCTCAGAGGCCATGCAAAGAGTGTCTGAGGTCCTCCAGAGCTGCCACAGCCTGGCTCTCCTCAGGGTCTGCACTGCTGGGAAAAGCACTGCTGCCTGAGGACCTGTGTCCCTCTGCTGTAGACGTTGCATTGTTAGGAGGCAAATGAATTCAGATTTGCGTTCATCATGCTTTCAACCATCACAGCTGATTGGGTCCTTGTATAACAAAACAGAAGTTCACTCTCCCTCTTGGCTAACAGGCTTTCAAATATTAGAAGGTTGGTATTCTGTCCCCATGAAAATTTCTCTTGTATACTGTGAAATACCCTGATTGCTTTATCTAGTCTTCAGATCTGGATTTGCATAATCCCACCCCACCGCACCTTGTCCAAATGTGCAACAGTCGGGTGGGACCCATCTTAAGATGTGTTGGTATGTTGTCCAAAAATGGCGTAAGCAGCCCAGATTGAATGTGATGTTGTAAGTGAGCAGGACCTTGTGGGGCCTTCCTGGGATGGATTCTCCCCATGTCTTCTGCCTGCTTCTTGTCTTTAGAAAATTTTAGCCTCCTAACCTTCCGTGAGTTGGAAACAAACAATTTAATCAGAGAAGGGAGAAAGTGCCAAAAGAAAGGACAAGAGTCCCCAAAGACCAAATAATACTAGTGTAGCCATTAAACAAAGTCAAGGACCTTTAGTTCCTCCTCAAGGGCTGTAGATACTGTTCTGAGCCACGTCCTTGGAGCTGTTTTGCAGAGACTGAAGCCCCCAGCAGGGGGGAGGAAGGTAACTGCATGCTGCCCACAAGCACGTAGACCCCAGACCAGCTGGAACCAGCTGGTTGATGATGTTGACCTCAGATTACCTCATCACCAACCAATCGGAAGAATGTCCACAAGCTGACCACACACCCCTCAACCTCCTCTCCCTCACCCCACTCGTTTGTAATTCACTTTAAACATTTTTTAAATTTTATATTGGGAGTATAGTTGATTTACAGTGTTGTGTTAGTTTCCGGTGTACAGCAAAGTGATTCAGTTATATGGACACAGATATCTATTCTTTTTCAGATTGTTTTCCCATTTAGGTTATTACCGAATTTTGCTTTTTTTTCGTGGTGCTGTGTGGCTTGTAGGATCTCAGTTCCCTGACTAGGGATTGAACCCGGGCCACGGCCGTGAAAGACCAGAATCCTAACCTCTGGGCCACCAGGGAACTCCCTAGGTTACTACAGAATATTGAGTAGAGATCCCTGTGCTCTACAGGAGGTCCTTGTTGATTTCCTGTTTTATATATAGTTGTGTGCATATGTTAGCCCCAACCTCCTGATCTATCCCTCTCCCCCACCTTTTCCCTTTGGTAAACATAAGTTTTTTTTCTATGTCTGTGAGTCTGTTTCCGTTTTGTTCAGAAGTTCATTCGTATCACTGTTTTAGATTCCACACAGGAGCGGTAGCATATGGTATTGGTCTTTGTCTGACGTCCTTCACTTAGTCTGATAATCTCTAGGTCCATCCATGTTGCTGCACATGGCATAATCTCATTCTTTTTTATGGCTGAGTAGTATTCCATCACACATATGCACCACATCTTCCCTATCCATTCCTCTGTCGATGGACATTTAAGTTGCTTCCATGTCTTGGCTATTGTAAATCATACTGCTATACATATTGGGGTGCGTGTGTCTTCTTGAATTATGGTTTTCTCTGGGTATATGCCCAGGAGTGGGATTGCTGGGTCCTACGGTAGCTCTAGCTTTAGTGTTTTGAGGAACCTCCACACTGTTCTGCATAGCGGCAGCACCAGTGTACATTCCCACCAACAGCCTCACCCCATCTGTAAACACCTTTCCCTGAAAGCCACGGGGGAGTGGGGGCCTTTTGAGCCCTAGATACCTGGACCCCTTGCTTGTTGCCCCGCCATAAACGCGGCACTTTCCTTCACCGTGACCCGTGTCCGTAGACTGGCTTTAGTGCGTGCGGGCGAGTGGACCCAAGTGTGGTTCCGTAACAGCGTGTTTGGAGATCAGCAGAACTGTCGCCTCTCCTCCTCTCTCTTCCTCCTGCGGATGCAGTTTAATATAACAACGGCTGTAGCTCTAGTGCAGAAATATCAGTGGGGTGAAGCAGAAGGGCTTTGTCAATACAGTCCTTTGGGCATGAGAGTCCCGTGGAGAAAATATTCCAACACAGATGCCTGGACCCAGCCTCACAGATTCTAATTCCACAGCACTGAGCCAGGGCCTAATTTTAACCTTCTCAATGGACATGCTTCTGATGTGGAAATGACTGGGTGGGATGTGCCACCCAGGCTGGTGCAGTAGGGGGTCTTCAAGGCATCGTTGAATGCAATAAGCAGGAGGGAGGTGAACCGTGACCTGGATTTCAACCAGGCAGCCTCTGGCAGGGCTGTGGCCGGGCCATGGGTCCACAGCTGAGCAGACGTCTGTGTCAGCCTGCAGTCCTCCTGCCAACGGGTCCGTGACAAGCCCTCCAGCGGCCTGGTGCCGCTGCGGGTGAGCAGCCCTGGGATCGGAGTTCAGCCCAGGCACCTACCTGCTACATACATAGTGCATGTGCTTGTGAGGAAACCGCCCTCTCCACCAGGAAGCCTGGAGCACATCCTCCCGTACAGCCCTCAGAGGGGACCAACCCTGCTGACACCTTGATCTCAGACTTGCAGCCTGCGTAAATGTCGGACAGTGCATTTGTGTTGCTTAAGCCCGCCAGTGTGTCGTATTTTGTGACGCAGCCCAAGTAAACTGCTACGACCTGTATTTTGAATAAGAAGGAATTCACATGAGGCGGTCACTTTCCTGCTTCCCCTGCCTTTATTTTTTTATTTTTATTTGTAAAAAATTATTTATCTCTCTTAGGCTGCATCGTGTCTAATTGCAGCACGCGGGCTTAATTGCCCCGTGGCGTGTGGGATCTTAGCTCCCGGACCAGTGTTCCCAGGCTTTGAACCCACATACCCTGTATTAGAAGGCGGATTCTTTACCACTGGAACACCAGGGAAGTCCCTCCCCTGCCTTTAAATTAAGACGTGTCGCTGAGCTTCAAAGAAGAGCCTGTCCTTTTCTGTTAGATTACAAACTTGAGTTTTCTTCTTAAACAGTGCGTTTCCTGGTTGTGGTAGATGTGTTAGTGTTGAAAAAAATGGTTGAGAGACTTTAAGAGGAAAATGATTTTACAAATCCTGAAGATGGGTGCCAGTTATCTTGATAAAATTGGTATGTTAAGAGACCCAAAATAAACAGGAGAAAACACAGGCAACTACTTAGGAAATGCAGGATGGGAAAGGCTTCTTCAAGTACAGTGTCCAAGCTGATGAAAAGTATGAAGTGAAAGTGAAAGATTTGAACACAAAATATCTTTTTAAGTGTCTGTATAACAGAATGTGAGAGGAAAAAATTAAGTTAAAAAGATAAAGAACAGGGATTGACAGATACACACTTTTATATGTAAAATAGATAAACAGTAAGGACCTACTGTATAGCCCAGGGAACTATGTTCAATATCTTGTAATAACCCATAATGGAAAAAAGAACCTGAAAAAGAATACATATATTCTTACATAAATACATGTAACTGAGTCACTTTGCTGTACACCTGAAATACTGTAAACGAAGTATACTTCAATAAAAATAGATAAGTGACAAAGTAGGGAAAATATCTGTATTTAATAGAAATGCAGATACAAAAAGAGAAAGCTTTATATTGTAAATCTCCATATATATGAAGAGATCTTAATGAAAGCAAACTAAAAGGTGGCCATTGCTGCTTCTGGTCAAGGTGAAATCGCAGGGTCCAGGTTTACCCTCCTAGCTTCAACAACTTTAAAAAGGGGGAAATGTATGAAATGACAGTTTTTCGCCTTTTGGAGAGAGGGGTGTGTCGTGAGAGACATCAGCTCACTGCTGGACATCCTGTTCATTGGGATGACTCCGTACTTAATATTCCCTTTTTTAGAGCTTTTCCTCATGACAACTTATAATAGAAAGACTTCCAGAGAGTGTCCAGGGCAGGGGGCTGGGGAGCCCAGCATGTCTCTGGGCTGGAGGGATAGAGTGAGGTGTGGAGGTGGGCACAGCAGCTGGGGTTCACAGGCCACCCCAGTCTTCTGCTGAGACACGGTCAGTGCACGTGGGTGAGGTGAGAACTGGAGGCCTGGTGGCGTGCTCATGGGCGCACTGCCCTTCCAAGGCGCTTCCCAGCAAGGTACTCCGTGTAGCTGATGTCCTTACGTGGTGAACTTGGAAAATGCGAGAAATGCGCCCTGGAGGTTTGCCAGGCTCAGGCTCAGAGGAGGTGTGGTCGCTGTCATTCCCACACAAGCAGCATTTCATCGGTGAGAATTCAGGCAGAGGCCACAGTCAGCAGCAGCAAGAACTGGAAAAGACCATTCGTGGCTCTAAGCAGCCACTTCCAAGAGCAGTTTTGGAGAAGCACACATTTTGTGCAGGATTCATTTAATGTGGCAGTTCAGCTGGGGAAATCAGGAACGGGTTAGGTGCTTATTCATTTGCATGAATCATCACTTCTTATTTCCGTTTTTAGAGGATTTCCTCAAGACGCTTGTAATAGAAATACTTCCTCTGTCCCTTTCGTAAGTATCTAAATCTTTTTAAAAGCTAAATCAGTCTCTTGCCAGCATTACAACCCAGGAATGTTTATGTTAAGGACCTGAGAGCTATCTTTATCTCTCTGTCACCAGGGGAGTTTAGGCTAGGTGTTAGGCACTTTCCTCTGAGCTATAAGTACGTGCTTGTCCTAGAGATAGGAGAAGTTGTCTTTCTCCTTTGGATAAAGGGTATTAACTAGCATGGACAGCCACCGAGATGACCAGGTGAATTTAGGATGTACTCTGAAAGAATGTATGCCATTTTTATGGTGGTGTCAAGTCTATTCGCATGAGGCAAGTTCCCGTTTATCTTGAGAACCTGTATGCAACAGATTTTATCTGCTGAGCTATAAAAAAAAAAGGTGAGGTTGATTTCATTTGCACAAACATTAGTGGTTCACCTGTGGGTGCACAGCACAGTCTGGTTTAATGGTTATTCAACAGTAAAACCGTTTTCTTTCTCTCTACATTTGTGGAGAGGATTTTCTCGGTTGGCGAGAGATTTTTTATTTTTATTTTGTGTGTTCGTTAATTAATTAATTAATGAGACTGTGCTGCACAGCATGCGGGATCTTAGTTCCCCAACCAGGAGTCAAACACGTGCCCCCTGCAGTGGAAACTAGGAGTCTTCACCACTGGACCACCAGGGAAGTCCCTGGAGATTTTATTTTTACCTTTTCCCCTAGCAGCTTTTAAGGAACAGTTGGCCAAGAACACAGTTATATTATTTCACCCCTAGTGATAAATAGTGATAAATCATTACCCTTCTGATTCCATTTTTGAAAAATGATATTTTTACCTAACATAAACAGTATCCTGTATAAGAGGTAAGATCCCAGGTATCTGTTTTCTGTTTTCGGTTTGTGTGTACGTTCTGATTTTCGTACAGTTTTTAATGCGTTGGTTGTGTAATCTAAACAGCTACACTTTCTATTTTCTTTTCCTTCCGTGGGCAATATTAGTTTGTGTCATGGCTGGGCATTTATTGTATTCTAGGATTTGAATGAAAGTTGTAGCGTTTCAGTTAAGCGAACATGATACCCTCCTTCCCCTCTCCTGGTGGTGGGGGAATCTCAGATGTAACCCGAAATGTCCCAGGGCCGGGAAAGGACCAGGGAGCCTGGAGACCATCACACAGCCCCCACTTGAGGCCACACCTTTCCTTGATCCCTAACAGGAGTGAAGACAAATGGGCAATGGAGTCCCTGGTCCAGGCGGCACAGCCTCGCAGCACAGCAGCACTTGAGCGCCAGATGAGAAGGAGACATTTCATACGTTCACTATCTTGACGGCACGGAGACTTCTGGGAGGCTTCTGGAGTCCGGGTACTTGTCCCGTGCTCCTGGCGGGCTTTGGCAGGCGGACTTCGGGCGTCCGCCTGCGCAGGTGCGCCTCATGATTTGTGCGTGTTGGCGCACGCGCACCGTCGCCGCCCCGCCCTCGCTTCCTGTGCGTGCCGGGTCGTCGCTGGCCGTCGTTCCCCCGTCTTGGCCTCTTGCGGGCGAGCATTTCGGGGGCCTGCGGGGCGGTACGCTGTCCGGGCCGGCCGGCAGCCCGCGGGAGCGGGCTGTGCGGGCGAGGGTTCGCGTGGGCCGGGCGGAGGCTGGAACTGTGACCTCCGAGCTCGACCGCGGAGCCCGCGTTTGGGCCGGAGTGGCCGGGCGGCCGGCAGCGGTGCAGTGCCCGACCATGTGCAGCGCGGGGCCAAGCGAGGTCCCGGGAGGGACGTGGGCCCAGAGCCGGCTCCTCTGGCCCAGTGGTCTCGGGAGGCGGAGCGGAGGGACCCCGAGAGAGGAGCGCGCCCGAGGAGCAGCCCCCGGACCGGAGCCTCGGGAGCCCGGGGCCGGTGAGCGAGTCCCGACGGGGTAGGTGTTGCGTCTGCAGGCATGTAGTTGGTTGTGGAGCCTGCGGCCCTTGAAGAGCAGGGCTTGGGGTAGCCCGCCCCGGGCCCCGCGGTAGAGCCACCTGGAGGGTTTGACCGCTTCCCGGAGGTGGAGGGGCCGGGCTGGAGGACAGGGCTGGCTGCTCCGGATGGGGCTCCCCTGGGACTTGTGAGCTCTGGGTGTCCTGGGGGAGCAGGGTCCACAGGCTCTGCCGGGACGTGCTGCGTCCTCCCCTCCGTCCAACCCCGATCCTCCTCCTCGTCCTCCCCCTCCTGTCGCCGTCTCGGCATCTCGCACGTGTGTCTCAAGGCGCGTCAGCACCTTGGTTGTGTAATGTAAGCGTCCGCCGCCCCCCTGGGTTGTGCCCTGTGGAGTCGCCCAGTGTAATCGGTGCAGGATGAGTCTGCAGGGCTTTTGCCCTGCTGCCTCGGGTGAGGAAGGAAGCGATGGGGCCTGAGAAGGGAGATGACTTGTCCTAGACCCTCACCGGGTGTGCACGTGGGGTCGCTCACAGGACTCCAAACTCCTAGGGCAGGTGTTCTGTCCACTTAAAGTCAGCTTTAATAAAAGATGTTTTCGAGCGTCGCACTTAAGTTTGTAAAGTTTGTACAAATCATTGCAAGACTGAAACGCACCTGAGTGTGTCCCTTTATTCTGGGTATCCTGTGGATGTTGTGATCTAAGTTGTTAACAGACTGAGAAGAGATAAACTATAAGCGTTTTTTAATTTCATATTTAATGACGGAGGTTTATTTTAATAGGATTCAATGTACACTCGCTATGGAAAAATAAAGTATCCCCTCAGGTACCAGAGTCACGTGGGAGTTACAGACCTGAGGGTGGTTGCTCCCTCCTTATTCTCACAGGCCCTTCTGAAGGTGAAAGGACGGGTCTCCCACAGGTGTCTCTTGTGGAGCGCGGGGCGGGTGCTCGTGCACCCCGAGCCGCTTCAGTCGTAGCTTCACTGCCTGCGTTTTCCTTCTCCAGGTCCGCCTCCACTGTCACAGTCCTGCACGTTGTTCCAAGAGCAGCGGAAAATGAGTCAGCCTCTGGTGAGTTTTGCTGTTTACGTATTTACCTGCTGCTGTTCTTTTGTGATAACACCTTGGGAGGCGAATAGTTCAAAAGTTAAAATGGGAAAGTAGGAGTCGGTAAAAGATGTGGTTAGACAAAGTGTAGAGGAGCAGGTCAGCACCAAGTGTTTCTGGCAAGTTCTACGTGTAGATCCCAGGATCCTCTTAGAGCCACAGTACAAGCCTCGTGTTCTTGACATTTGTGGCAAAACACCATCCCTTGCTTGACTTATATGGTCCTGCCAAATCACTTTTGTTCTCGAGCGTTAAAAGGTTTCCCTAAGGATCCCGCTGTAGGCCGCGAGCCTTCCTGAGAGACAGCCCCTAACGTGTTGACGTTGGTGCCTTCCTTGTGCTTCCTGTAAGCCGAGAGCGTGCTGTCCAGGGAGCACTCAGTGCATATAAGTTGTCTGTTCAGTAGAACACCGTTGTCACATAGGTACATTGTTTTCAGTGCTCAGTCGAGGGATGCAATGAGGATCATCTGGAAGAACAGCCTTGTCACCCTTCCAGTAAACTGCGCTCTTTGTCTCTTACAATCTCAGAGGGTCGCGCTACACACCATGCAGTGAGGTCTCTGGCAAAGATTCTTGTTTCCCAGCTGAATTGTATCGTGCAGCCTGCGGTCTTGGTTCTGCCCCTCCACGGAACCTGATCCAGTTGAGGTGACCTGGCATCCAGCATACAAAGCAGTGGAGATTTGCCAGTCGTCACCGCAGACCACTGTCGCCTTGCCATCCGCAGAGTCTGCGCTGTTGGTTTCTGTGACAGATCTCTCCTTGCTGTCTTCCTGACTGACTCTGTCTTCCGCCCTCTGTGTGTGTTGTCGTTTCACCCTTGGTCCATGACTCTCCACCCCGTCTGATCTCACCCTCTGGTGCTTTTCACCTCCAGCTCTGTCAGTTCTCCCCCCTGGACCAGACAGATGCCTCCGTCCAGCCACTTGCCAGCATCTCTGTGGAGTTTGTCCAAAGGGCACCTCGGATGACTAGATCCAGTAGATCCAGAAATGATTATTTACAGCTCCCCTGCCCCTTGCCTTGTCCTGTTGTCTCTGGCGGCTCATCGTTGCATCATCCAGCCTGTCGCCTGCCCAGAAAAATGAGTTCATTCTAAAGTCCTTCTCCATCCTCTGTTACCACGTTGTAGTGTGAGGCTTGTTAATGTCGTCTTCTGAATGGTTTTTATTCGTTCTCCTTCATCCCATTCTTGCTACCATTAAAACAGCTTATCTGTTCATTTCTGTAGTTACAGAAACTTCTTTTCTGTGCCGCTACCTCTTTCCTCCAGCAGCTCAAGTGTATTCTCCACGCTGAGTATTTCTCCTAAAATATTAATCACAGCGTTTTGTCTGCATGTGGGAAGCACTTCAGAGGTTCCCTGGGTGACTGGACAAACGAGGTTGCCGTTCCGCGGAGCCAATAACCATCGAGCCCAGCACTGGGCGGAGGTCGTACCTCGCTGATGATGCGTTTGGATGGATCTGTGGGGTAAAATCCTGATCGGAGAGGCTTAGGAGAGAGGAGTGGAAGAACTGGGTTTGTTCTGGTCCCAACTTTTTCAAGACATTTTGCTGTGACAGGGAAAATAGAAACTGGACAGTAGCTGGGGTAGGAGCTGAGGTCCGGGGAGGATGTTGTGTTGTGTTGTGTTGTGTTGTGATGGGAGAAATAACAGTGGGAATGATCCAGTAGATGCGTGTGGGGGAGGGGAGAGCTGCTGCCCGTGGTCCTGGAGTGGGGAGGGGATGGCTGAGCAGGGTTGCAGTTGGGGAAGCCCTCCGATGGCTTCTCTGTTCTCAGGGAAGCAGCTGAAACAGAAGGCTTGCAGGGGCCTTCTCTTTGAGGGGAGAGCAGAGCTCTGGGGCCCAGCTCCATCGTGACCATCAGCACACACAGTCCAGCCAGCTGGGAAGACTGTACTTGCCTTCCCTGCCTGAAAAGCCATCTCCTTTCTTAAATGTGGGAGTAATTACTCTTTGGGGAGCCTATGTAATTACATGGGTGCTTCTCAGCTCAAAACGAATTGAGTGCCAGTTCTGGCCATGGACATTTTCTTCTCTGCTGATGGAAGGGTCCCCAGAGGAAGTGTCCTGCTTGCCTGGCTTTTGGCCTCGAGGACCCTTCACACCATCCAGTGTTGTGTCTTTTATCTTTGACATAAATATCAAATCTCTTCAGGTTGTGCATGTGATCTTAAGAAGCAATTCCCTGCTTCCAGGAGCTTCTGTTCTCCTCGGGAAAGGCACTTCACAGACGTAATTACAGGAGAGGACGGGAATCCTGCCCGTCGATACGTAGGGAACTCCAGAGTGCTGACAAAGCAGAGCCTGCTTTTATTTATTTTATTTATTTATTTATTTATTCATTTAAATTTTTTATTTGTTTACTATTTAACTTATTCAGTTTTGGCTGCGTTGGGTCTCTGTTGCTGCGCGCGGGCTTTGTTCTCTAGTTGTGGTGAGTGGGCGCTACTCTTCATGGCGGTGCGTGGGCTTCTCATTGCGGTGGCTTCTCTTATTGCGGAGCATGGCTTCTAGGCATGCGGGCTTCAGTAGTTGCGGGTCCCGGGCTCAGTAGTTGTGGTTCGCAGGCTCTAGAGCGCAGGCTCAGTAGTTGTGGTGCACGAGCTTAGTTGCTCCGCAGCACGTGGGATCTTCCCGGACCAGGGTTCCAACCCGTGTGCCCACCACTGGCAGGCGGATTCTCAACCAGTGTGCCACCAGGGAAGTCCGAGAGCCTGGTTTTAAATGCATTGTCAGAGCACGTGGCTCAGTGACTCGGGGAAGGGGGACGGCCCTCAAGTGCCCAGGACTTGGGTAGCTGCAGAGGTTGGCGAGGCTCTCAGAGCAGCGTGAGGTGGACTGGATGAGGCTCCTGAGGTGCTGGTAAGGACCTCCTTCCTTAGGATGTGGGCCTCCCGTCAGGAAGAGTGGGACGTGAAGGCAGGCAGACCCTGAGTTTGACTGAAGAGCCTCCCCTCTGTGCTGGTTTTGGTTTCTTCCTGTGGAGAAACTGAAACCTTGTAATTGGGACGGTGAGTCATCTGATCAAAAGATGTCATGTGTAGAGACTGTGGACGGCGTGAAACGCGGGGTGGGGTGCGGCGGGTCAAGTCAGGGGGACTCTGGGCTCCAGCGCGATGCCCGACAGGAAGGGGCGAGGCCGCGGCGTGTTCCCGCTCATCCTAGGCCCCGGTAAGCAGTATGGACGTTCCCTTGGGGTTTTTCTTTTTTTTTTTTTTTTTTTTTTTTTTTCTGTATGTGGGCCTCTCACTGTTGTGGCCTCTCCCATTGCGGAGCACAGGCTCCGGACGCGCAGGCCCAGCGGCCATGGCTCACAGACCCAGCCGCTCCGCGGCACGTGGGATCCTCCCGGGCCGGGGCACGAACCCCCGTCCCCCGCTTCAGCAGGCGGACTCTCAACCACTGCGCCACCAGGGAGGCCCTTGGGGTTTTTCTGAATCGTGAATGAGGTTGAGAGTATTGTCACGTGCTTAGAAGCCGTTACTTCTTTTTAATTGGTGGACAGTCTTTAGCGCAGCTTTAGGGTTATAGGAGAATCAGAATCGAGCAGACAGCGCTTTCCTATACCCGTCCCTCTGGGTTCCCTCCCTTGGTAACGTCTCTGGCCTGTGTGGCGCGTCATCTCAGTGATGAATCGGCATTGACACCTAATTCTCCCCTGGAGTCTGTAGTTTATATCAAGGCTCACTCTCTGTGTCCTACTGTTCAGGTTTGGACAGGTGTGATGACCTGCAGCCACCACTGCAGTGCCACCCAGAACCATTTCACTGCCCGAAACATCCCTGGGGGCCACCTTCCCTACCAGTGCCCCCAAGCCCCTGACAGCTGCTGGTCTTGTTACTCTCTGTGTTTTTTTGCCCTTTCGAGAATGTCACGTAGTTGGAGTCCTTCATTCTGTGGTCTTTTCAGACTGGTGTCTTTCTGTTTTTAAATGAAGGGCCTGTTCATGTCCACTGCCCGTCTTCCTGCCCCAATACTGTCTTGTTTTGTTTTGTTTTGTTCTGTTTTGTTTTCCTTGTCTTATTGGCTTTCAGAGTCATCTTAAATGTTTCTAATTTTTTCCAGTTGGGGTCCTGTTAGTAAACATTGTTTTCCAAGGTTTATTGTCATTTTCCTGTATTTTCCTGCATTGCTATATAATTCATTACTTTTTTTTACTTTGAGAGGTTGAATACCATGCATTTCAAAAGTTTCTCAAAATCAGCACATTTGTGTGGATAAGATTCCTAGTTGAAGAGCACCCTCCTTGGTCAGTACTGGGGTGCAGCTTCTTTGCGGGGGGAGGAATGCATCGGTCTCGTGGTTCCCTTTCTGTTGGGTCTCAGTTCCCCTTTCTGGTTCTGGGCACTGCATCAGCCACTCTCCTGGGATAGGCCAGGCAGGTGGGGTCCTCACTTCCTGGCTCCAGAAGTTGTGTATGTCTGAGAACACCTTTGTTTTTCCCTGAGGAGCAAGAGGACTCTTTTGGTTGGGGAGCGGCGTCCTAGGACTGCGGCCCTTGGGCCCCCACTGTTCTGTGTCATTTGGGCCCCAGCCATGCGTGGGAGGTCTCTGACACAGGGACGCAGCTGTTAAAGTCCTCTTGGGGTTGTGTCATTTACAATCCTCTGAGGAATACTCCTTTTCTTTAATGAAATTCCAGTGCTTAAGCTTTCTAGCCACAAAGGAATCTCAGAAAGGAAAGGAGACCGGTCCTCTCTGCCCCCAAGCAGGGGAGTGAGCCGACACTGTTAACCTAACAGTGAGAAAGTGGCTTGTGGGAAATGTGTAACCAGTTCTGAGTTCTGTGATTACAAGGCTGTCTGTGGAATCTTACTGTACCAAGGGGTCTTTTAAGACACATACATCATGGGTTGTTCCCTTGTGTTTTGAAACTAACCTAAAACCCCTAAATATTTGCAGTTCTGATTGCTTTCTTAATTTGTTATCCAGGTTTCCCGAAATCCATTTTCTTAAAGTTTAAAGTGCAAGAAGAGTGCAATTTTCTCATCTTCCCTTTACATAAAAGTGAATGTGGGGCCTCCCTGGTGGCGCAGTGGTTGAGAGTCCGCCTGCCGATGCAGGGGATACGGGTTCGTGCCCCGGTCTGGGAGGATCTCATATGCCGCGGAGCGGCTGGGCCCGTGAGCCATGGCCGCTGGGCCTGCGCGTCCGGAGCCTGTGCTCCGCAACGGGAGAGGCCACAACAGTGAGAGGCCCGCATACCGCAAAAAGAAAAAAAAAAAAAAAAAGTGAATGTGGTCAAGCCGCTTAACCCATCACCAAATAGAAAATCATCTGGAACGTTCACATTAATGCTCTTTTCAAGCAGGAATAGTGCGTATATTTTTATGCCCATTACCAGTGAAAACTATAATGTTTTCTTATTGTGCTGTTTTTTTCGCATCAGGCAAAATGACAAGCAATTAGAAAAGCCCCACAAATCACACATTTTGTGAAATTACAAATGCAAAACCGGAAAGTAGAAATAAGGTGCGCGTGATTCTACTTAGGCATTAAAATTAGAGTAGTTCATGGTCTGATCCCTCACTCTCTTGCATTTGGTAGTAACTTTCAGTGTGTGAACGAGTGGGCCCCCAGTCTTCATCCGGGCAGCCACAGATGTGACCAGCGACACCTGAATGGAATATGCGCAGAGCTTCTGGAAGACTTGCTGTCGATTTCTGAGCCAGGCTTCTCGAGGCTGAGCCGAGGCAGTTCTGCACAGACGCTTGTCTGCCTTGGGCGGCAACCAACTCTTTCCCCCGGCCCCCCTCATCCCCCCACCTCGTGTGTCCTATCAGCAGCTGGGCACCCTCAGCCTAACCAGGCCAGCAAAGCCTGGGTCCCAGACATCTCTGCATCTGGAGCTGGGGGTCAGGTGACCTGGCATCTCAGGGGACCTTGCTAACAGGACCCATCCTGCCTCTTCGATTGTTCCACATGAAGAACTTTGATTTGCAGTCAATGTCAGGAGTTTGTTGCCATCTGAAACGGCCTCTGAGCTTGGCATGGTCTTTTCCTTAACCTCCTCCACACCATTCCTTAGTTACACTGTGGCACGTGGGGTCTCAGTGTCCTGACCAGGGATTGAACCCAGGTACCCTGCATTGTAAGGCAGATTCTTTAACCCTGGACCACCAGGGAAGTCCCTACCCTTATGTTTTAACAGTTTTGGAGGTCTTCACAGAGATCTTGGATGGATTCACCTAACATCACCAGGTAAACTTCGTTTCAAAAGTAGTGCACCTCATTCCTCAAAACTTTTAAAGTAGAACTAATTATAAGATCCAGAAATTCCACTTCTGTGTATTTTTTCGGAAGAAAACAAAAACACTAGTTCAAAAAGACACATGCACCCCTATGTTCATTGAGCATTATTTATAATAGCCAGTGTATAGCAGCAACCTAAGTGTCCATCCATAGATGAATGGATAAAGAAGATGTGTCATATATACATATATATTTATATGTATACGTATATATATATATATATACACACATATATATGTATATGTATATATATATAACTGTACACACACACACAATGGACTATTAGCCAGAAAAAAAGAAAAGAAGAAGAAGAATGAGGGGCTTCCCTGTGGATGCAGTGGTTAAGAATCCGCCTGCCAGTGCAGGGGAAATGGGTTCAAGCCCTGGTCCGGGAAGATCCCACATGCCACGGAGCAGCTAAGCCCGTGTGCCACAACTATTGAGCCACGCTCTAGAGCCTGTGAGCCACAACTACTGAACCCATGTACCACAGCTACTGAAGCCCGCTCACCTAGAGCCCATGCTCTGCAACAAGCTAAGCAACCGCAATTAGAAGCCCATGCACCGCAAGGAAGAGAAATCCCCGCTCGCTGCAACTAGAAAAGAGGCTGCATGCAGCAACAAAAACCCAATGCAGCCAAAAGTAAAATAAATAAATTTTTAAAAATTAAAAAAAAATGAAATCTTGCCATTTTGTGGCAACATGGATGGAGCTAGAGTGTATTATGCTAAGTGCAATATGTCAGACAGAGAAAGACAAATACCATATGATCTCATTTGTATGTGTACTCTAAAAAACAAAACAAATGAACTAATGTCACTAAACAGAAACAGACTCATAGATACAGAGAACAAACAGGTGGTTGCCAGAAGAGGGTAGGTGGATGAGTGAAATAGGTGAGGGAGATTAAGAGGAACAGATAAGCAGTTAGAAAATAAATGAGTCATGGGAATGAACTATACAGCATGGGCAATACAGTCAATAGCATTATAACTTTGTACGGTGACGGATGGTAACTAGACCATAACTAGAGTTAATCTTGGTGATCATTTTCTAATGTACAGAAATATTGATATTATGCACCTGGAACTAACATAGTGTAGTAGGTCAGTTACACTTGAATTAAACTTTTTTAATTCAAACGAAAACAATAGTGTGCCTCGTTAACTAGAGATGCTTAGTCATACAGCAGTTCTCTAGAACGTATTCATCCTGTGTAACTGTAACTTTATACCCGTTGAACAACTCCCCATTCTCTCCTCCCCCACCCCTGACAATTTATGGGTGACTCTTTTAGATACCTCACCTCATATAAGTGGAAACACACATTTTTGTCCTTCTGTGACTGACTTATTTCACCTATCATAATGTGTTCTGTTTATATCCCCGTTGTCACAACTGGTAGGATTTCCTTCTAATAGGAAAGTCTGAATAATATCCTATGTATATACCCCATTTTCTTTATCCATTTCTCTGTGGATGAAAATTTGCATTTTTTTCCTACCTTGGCTCTGGTGAATAATGCTGTAATGACTATAGAGGTGCATGTATCTCTTCTAGATATTGATTTCCTTTTCTTTGAATATACAGGCTATATTATATTGTATTATATTGTATTACATTATATTCTATTACAGTTATTGTGCTTCCCGGATCTTGTGTTTTTCACAAATTGAAGGTTTGCGGCAACTCTTTGTTGAGCAAGTCTGTTGGCACTGTATTTCCAACAGTAGTTGCTCACTTCTTGTCTTTGGGTCATATTTTAGTAATTCTCACACTATTTCAAACCCTCCATCAGCAAAAAGGTTACTGCTCGCCGAAGGCTCAGATGATGGTTAGCATTTTTTAGCAGTAAAGTATTTTTAATTTTCTTTTTGTTTCGGCTGTGCTGCACACCACATCACGTGGGATCTCAGTTCCCCGACCAGGGATCAAACCTGCGCCCCCTGTAGGAAGGCGGATTCTTAACCACTGGACCACCAGGGAAGTCCCTAAAGTATTTTTTTAACATCTTTATTGGAGTATAATTGCTTTACAGCGTTGTGTTACTTTCTGCTGTATAACAAAGTGAATCAGTTGTATGTATACCTGTATCCCCATATCCCCTCCATCTTGCGTCTCCCTCCCACCCTCCCTTTCCCACCCCTCTAGGTGGACACAAAGCACTGAGCTGATCTCCCTGTGCTATGCGGCTGCTTCCCACTAGCTATCGGTTTTACATTTGGTAGTGTACACGTGTCCATGCCACTGTCTCGCTTCGTCCCAGCTTACCCTTCCCCCTCCCCGTGTCCTCAAGTGAATTCTCTATGTCTGCGTCTTTATTCCTGTCCTGCCACTAGGTTCATCAGAACCACTTTTTTTTTCCTTTGGTTTCCATCTCGCTTCGTCCCAGCTTACCCTTCCCCCTCCCTGTGTCCTCAAGTGCATTCTCTACGTCTGCATCTTTATTCCTGTCCTGCCACTAGGTTCATCAGAACCACTTTTTTTCCTTTGGATTCCATAAATATGTGTTAGCATACGGTATTTGTTTATCTCTTTCTGAGTTACTTCACTCTGTTTCACAGACTCTAGGTCCATCCACCTCACTACAAATAGTTCAATTTCGTTTGTTTTTATGGCTCAGTCAAATTCCATGGTATATATGTGCCCCATCTTCCTTATCCATTCATCTGTCAGTGGACGCTTAAGTTGCTTCCATGTCCTGGCTATTGTAAATAGTGCTGCAGTGAACATTGTGGTACGTGTCTCTTTTTGAATTATGGACTTCTCAGCGTATATGCCCAGGAGTGGCATTGCTGGATCATATGGTAGTTCTATTGTTAGTTGGGTTTTTTTTGTATAAATTTATGTATTTTTATCTATTCATTATTTTTGGCTGTGTTGGGTCTTTGTTGCTGTACGCGGGCTTTCTCTAATTGCAGCGAGCAGGTGCTTCAGTGTTGTGGTGCGCGGGCTTCTCATTGCGGTGGCTTCTCTTGTTGTGGAGCGCGGGCTCTAGGCATGCGGGCTTCAGTAGTTGTGGCATGCGGGCTCAGTGGGTGTGTCTCGCGGGCTCTAGAGTGCAGACTCAGTAGTTGTGGCACACGGGCTTAGTTGCCCTGCGGCATGTGGGATCTTCCCGGACCAGGGCTCGAACCCATGTCCCATGCATTGGGAGGAGGATTGTTAAACACTGCACCACCAGGGAAGCCCTATTTTCAGTTTTTTAAGGAACCTCCATACTGTTCTCCGTAGTGGCTGTATCAATGTACATTCCCACCAACAGTGCAGGGGGAGGGTTCCCTTTTCTCCACACCCTCTCCAGCATTTATTGTTTGTAGATTTTTTGGTGATGGCCATGCTGAGTGGTGTGAGCTGATACCTCACCGTAGTTGTGATTTGCCTTTCTCTAATGGTTAGTGTCATTGAGCATCCTTTCATGTGTTTGTTGGCAATCTTATATCTTCTTTGGAGAAATGTCCATTTAGGTCTTGTGTCCACTTTTGGATTGAGTTGTTTGTTTTTTTGATATTGAGCTGCGTGAGCCGCTTGTATATTTTGGAGATTAATCCTTTGTCAGTTGCTTCCTTTACAACTATTTTCTCCCACTCTGAGAGTTGTTTTTTTGTCTTATTTATGGTTTCCTTTCCTGTGGAAAAGCTTTTAAGTTTGAATAGGTCCCATTTGTTTATTTTTGTTTTTATTTCCATTTCTCTAGGAGGTGGGTCAAAAAGGATCTTGCTGTGATTTATGTCATAGAGTGTTCTGCCTGTGTTTTCCTCTATGAGTTAGACAGTGTCTGGCCTTACCTTTAGGCCTTCAATCCATTTTGAGTTTATTTTTGTGTTATGGTGTTAGTAGTGTTCTCATTTCATTCTTTTACAGGTAGCTGTCCAGTTTTCCCAGCGCCACTTATTGAAGAGGCTGTCTTTTCTCCATTGTATATTCTTGCCTCCTTCATCAAAGCTAAGGTGACCATATGTGCGTGGGCTTATCTCTGGGCTTTCTATCCTGTTCCATTGATCTATATTTCTCTTCCCCAAAGTATATTTCAATAAAGGTATGTACATTGTTTGTTTAGACACAAGGCTGTCACACACTTAACAGACTACAGTATAGTGTAAACAGAAGCTTTTCATGCACGGGTACACCAGAAATTTCATGTGACTCGCTTTATGGCGGTATTGGCTTCATTGCAGTGTTCTGGAACTGAAGCTGCAGTGTCTCTGAGCTGGGCCTGTACACCCAGAAGTGGGATTGCTGGATCATATGGAAATTTTATTTAAAAGATTTTGAGAAAACTACATACTGTTTTCCACAGTGCCTGCACAATGTTACATTCCTGCGTACAATATGCAAGGGTTACGATTTCTCTACCACCTTGACAACTCTTATCTTTAAAAAAAAATAAAAAATTGTAGGCATTCTAAGAGATGTGAGGTAGTATCTCATGATGATTTTGATTTGCATTTCCCAGATGATTAGTGACGTTGAGCACCTTTTCATGTACCTGGTGCTGTGTTACGTCTTTCTAACACACATACACACACACAGAGGGATAGAAGGAATCTTTTGGAAGTGATGAGTATATTATCGTGATGGTGGTGATGGTATCACAGGTGTGTGCATATGCCCAAACTCATCAAGTTATATACATTAAACATGGGCTAGATTTTGTATATCAGTTGTACGTAAATAAAGCCGTAAAAGCCCAGCAACAAGTGGTGTATTTCATGAGCCAGTGAAGCCCAGGTACATCTTGTCTCCTCTCCCAGGGGTGAACCCAAGCAGCCTTTGAACTTGGCTCACTTTCTGTTTCTTTAGTTTCCCCTTCTATTACTTTTGTGTTTCTCCTTTGTTCTCAGATTCCAGCTAAGTGGTTCCCCATTGGTGGCAGCAGTGGTTCTGAGTTTGGCTCTGTCGTTTGAAGACTTGATGGTCTCTAAAGGGATTAAGTTTCTACAGAACTGATCTCAGTTAGGTGAGAGGTAACAGAGGATCTAGTTTGTTAGTCTTTTCTTAGTCTTTTCTGTTTGTCTATTTGTCTACTTTGACAAGCTCAAATCAATTAAGAATCTCTTGCCCAATGGGATGAGAATGGCTCTTTAGTATCTAGACTGGTGAGTGTTTATTCCTGACCCAAGTCTAAGACTTAAAGCTGCAGGTAAAAGTTCCATTTCTCTGTATGTCTGTGTGTCTATAATTCAAAAAGGTCTTTACCTCTGACAGTGCGAATATGTAATGTTTTCCTACTTCTGGATCTATTAAAGTAGATTGTAGAGTCTGTTAAATTAAAGGGTTTCTGTCCTGATTGGCTTACAAAGATACAAATGTGCTTATAAAAATTATATATCCCTAAAATTCTCAGAGAGAAAGGAATTAGAACTTCTAATACTTTAAATGTGCTAGAAAAATATTCTTATTGAAATCAAGTCAGGGAATTCCCCAGCGGTCCAGTGGTTAGGACTCGGTGCTTTCACTGCCAGGGTCCAGGTTCAGTCCCTGGTCAGGAACCTAAGATCCAGCAAGCCCCTCGGTGCAGCCAAAAAAAAAAATCAACTCAGAAATTTAAAGACTTCAAGTTTACATAATTTAGGTAAATCTTTGACACATGAAGCTAGTTTAATATTTTTGGTTTAATAAAAAGTTATTCGTATCTTATTTATCAGTATTAGGCATACATTTAAAACAATTCTACTTGGGTGTGTTCTTCCTAAATTTATATAGGTGTGCCCATCAACTAAGCTCATATTACTTCTACTTAATGTTTAAGGTTATGAAAAATGTAAGTTTGTGTTTAACCACATTTAGTTTTTATTCTGACAAACTTTCTTTCAACAGTAACTATGTTTTCTACTGTGTTAGCTTGTCGATAAATTCCCAGATCTTCAGTTTACGTAAACCCTTGAACTGGTACTAAGTTGTGCTACTTACTGGATAATCATTGGATACCGAGGTCATTTGTAAGCAAGACAGAAACCTGAGGCATTGATTACTAAGCATAATCTCAAGTTATATGCTCTTGCTGCATATGTTTACTTGTTACCTAGAGGCTCTGTCTGTGGGTGTGTTAATGAATGTGTTTGTCTCTGCCACTTGAATAAGTTGTGTAAGGGATGTTTGTGGCTGTGTAAAGTTGTGTTATGTGTGTTCATGAGCTCTGCTAGCCTGAAATGCTGATGTGTGATGGGCAGTTGTCAATCATTCACTCCTAGTTTTCTTTGTGAAATGGAAGTAACTTTGGTTCAAAGTTAGTATTAATATACTATGAATGAGACTTGACCCATAGTGATGTTATCGGCTGGAACAGAACTCAGGTTCAGCTGCTCATCGCTCAGAAGTCAGTGTTCCAGAGACAAGGGTTGGTGGAAGAAGAAAGATGCTTTATTCAGGAAGCTGGCAACCTGGGAAGATGGTGGGCTAGTGTCCCCAATACCATCTCCCAGTTGCCAATGAGAGGGAAAAGGGGTTGATAGGGAAAAGACGGGAAGTCTCTGGGCTGTGCCGGTGGGGGCTCCATGCAGAGTAGCACAGTCAGCTCTGACCATCCTCTTGAAATTGGTCATGCAGCGGTGTGGTCAGTGTCATGTTGATTGTTTCAGGCACAGTTAATCTTCAATTCCAGTGTTGGTTTGTTCCCATTTCCTTGAGGCCAGTTCCTGGAATTGTGTAAGCCATTGGTTCAGGTCTGCTCAAGATGGAGCAGCTTGTGTCATAGCTCCAGTCTGATCATCATACAGTTAGCTTTCTCCTCTTGTAGTGGTTTTAGTATCTGCAAAACAAGTTAGGAGTGTGTGTCTGACACTGTTACTTACGTCCTTCGGGAGGAACTAAAGATTCTGTGACTGCTGTTGTCCTAATCAGTAACTGCTTGAACCTGTTCTTTGGTGACTCAGGGGAGGCCTGGGAGACTGCAGCTATTTTACAAACAAGAGGCAGGGGACATGGAAGGGCCCTGCATGGTCCTCCTTGGTTCCAGCAACCGAGAGGTACAACTTTGTATGCAAGATAATGCGATGTAGTTTTGTTTATTAACAGGAACAAAAATAGTTTGGTCCTAAAGTAAAATGACTGATTGTTCCAGCACCAGAAAGAGGATAGTGAAGGACACAACCTGAATGAGTATAGAAAGTTGTAGGAGACGGGTAGAAAGGGAATTTTATTTGTCTGAGCCGAAGGCAGCTCAGTTTTGATGTTTATTCCAGAGATTTTCAAAAAAGAGCTTATGGTTCTCTTAGTAGCAAATATTATATTGATGCAAAGCTGGAGTTTGGTTTTCTCTCTGTACAAATGATAAATTTTTTTCATGGAGTATTGGTCTCTTTAATAAGTGGTTGGAAAAGTTGTTCTCTAAATCTGCCTAAACAGCAGAGATTCTGTATCTCACTGGAAGAGGTTTCTGCACCTAGTTCTGAATTCATCCGGCCTTATTATTTTTTTGAAAATAAATGCACAGGGACTTCCCTGGTGGCTCCTTGGTGAAGAATCCGCCCGCCAGTGCAGGGCACACTGGTTCAAGCCCTGGTCCGGGAAGATCCCACGTGCTTTTAGAAACTAGAGCACGGAAAGACTAAGGTCATGTGAAATTTGAAACGCTAAATATTGTCATAGTGTTAAGCAGTTTGAAGATTGTTGGAAGAAATTATTTGTCATTCATTCAAGCAATAAACATTTGATGAATACTTGCAAAACATAAAAAACCTCTAGAGCCCGTGAGCCACAACTACTGGAATCGATGTGCCTAGATCCCATGCTCCGGAAGAAGAGAAGCCACCGCATGGAGACGCCGACACACCGCAATGAAGAGTCGCCCCCGCTCCACTGCAACTAGAGAAAGCCCACGTGCAACAACGAAGACCCAACGCAGACAAAAATAAATAAATATATAAATAAATGTATTGGGGGAAAAAAAGAAAGAAAATAAATGCACAACAAAATTTCTGCATTTCTGAGAAAGTTAAGCTTCCTTAAAACTGTGTTCCTTTTGGTCTGTTTTTTTTTTTTTTTTAAAGTCTACTGTCAGGAACTCCCTGGCACTTCAGCGGTTAGGATTCTGCGCTTCCACTGCTAGAGGCCTGTTTTCGATCCCTGATCAGGGAACTAAGATCCTGCAAGCTGCGTGGCGAGGCCGAAGAAACAGCCAAGACAAAATAATCATCTCTTGGCTGTTAAACAAAGTCAAGGACCTTTAGTTCCTCCTCAAGGGCTATTGGGTAATATTCTGAGCCACGTCCTTGGAGCTGTTTGGCAGAGACTGAAACCCCCAGCAGGTGGAAGAAGTTAACTGCATGTTGCCCACAAGCACGTAGACCCCAGACCAGTTGGAACCAGAAGGCTGATGATGTTGAGTCCCCGTTACCTCACCACTGACCAATCAGAAGAATGACCGTGAGCTGATCACGCACCCTGTAACCCTCTCTTCAACATGTAGCCCCTTTCTCTTTTCCCTGTATAGTCCTCAAGCAAAACTTCAGGAGGGGAGAGTTGGTTCTTCGGGACATGAGTCCACCTCTCTTCTGGACTGCCGGCTTCCTCAATAAAGCTATCTTTCCTTTTACCCAAAAGTTGTCTCTCAGTATTGGAGTCCTGAATGATGCAAGACCTGCCTCATCTTCTGTAGTTTTCTCTACATGAAAAATAATTGAGGACTATTTTTCAGAGTTAAGAAATGTGGTTGGATAATCACAACGCCATTAAGCAACACCTCGTTGGACAGCAAAGAGGCGAAGCCGACTGGTAATGACCACACACATCCTGACTGTGAGAAGACTTTCATCTTTATTGTAGTTCCCCAAAAGCTGCATCGCACGGTACTCTTGAACAATCTAAAATAACATACAAACATGCTGAGGCAAGTTAAAAAATTAGGACTGAATTCCCACAATTCAATAATGAGAACTAAAAAAATACAAATTTATGCTTACAAGAATTGGGAGGAAATACCCACTATGCTATAAGTAGAATGGAAATATTATGTAATAGATAAAATCAACAATCTCTCTTGAAAATGTGAGTAAAATTGTATATATGTGTAAATATACAACAGCTACAGTTCTCATCACAAAAGTTTGTAGTAATAAGATGTTTCAAAATGAAGACTATTTCAAAACTATTTAAAATAAATATATAAATATAAAATATAAAAATACAATAATTTTATAGGTGACATTTTCAAAATAAGCCAGTGAAACTTAAGTCATGAGTCATGACCCTGTGGCTGTAATTATATATATATATATATTTTTCTAATTATATATTTTAATGTTGTTCCCTCCTATTCTGAGCCGCTACACTCCACCTTCAAATGCTTCTAGACTGGGGCAAACAAGTGTATAAAAAATGGGACCTCCAATGTTCGTCTCAGGGGAGATGGAAATGAAATGATCTGAAAATTGAGGTGGTGCCTTCCAAAAGGGTGGAATCTGAATAAACCCTGTTTTCTTATTGTCCTGCCACAGACTCCTAGAAGCACGCCCCGCTCCTAGGAGTATAACACGAAAACTGGCCTCCGCTCATTCTAGAAGATGCTGGCTTCTTCTCGATGATCTGCACAAGAGGCTTCTCCCTTCCTTCTTCACGGCTGTCGTCAGTGTCTGGATTGACCTCTTGTTGAACATCCTCATCTCTCCTGGGCTCTGTGATCTGGAAGTAAGAGAAGGAGCAAGGATGTCAGATTTCAAAGTGGCAACTGTCCAGATATAAAGGTTTTCACATTCTTAGTCAATTCTAACCAGAATTGAGACTCATTTATGATTGGAGTTTTATCTCAAATTCTCCATTCTGAACCCCAGTCCTGAACCATTCATTGTTTTCAAGTGTGATTCTTGGACTTTGGTGACCCTGACTCCAAAAACTACTGAATACACCCAAGGTCAGGCCCAGTAATCTGCTTTATAGCCCAGACTCCAGGTGATTCTGCTCAGGGAGCTGGCATTTGGAGAATGCTGCTTTAGTCTTAACTCACCTTGGTCCTTTGGCACCACTTAAATTCTGAACTTGGAAGCACACTACAGACATCACTGACAAGTCAACATCGTGGACCAGGAGACCTGAGGCCGGATCCCTAACCCTAACCCTGCATCCTAATGTCTATGTTATTATTAAGTTTTCATTTATTTACTTATTTTCTTTCTTTTATTTTTGGCTGCATTGGGTCTCTGTTGCTGTGTGTGGGCTTTCTCTAGTTGTGGTGAGCGAGGACTACTCTCCGTTGCTTCTCCTGACGGCTTCTCTTGTTGCGGAGCACGGGCTCTAGGCGCACAGGCTGAGTAGTTGCGACTTGCAGGCTCTAGAACGCAGGCTCAGTAGTTGTGGCTCGTGGGCTCTAGAGCGCAGGCGCAGTAGTTGTGGCGCACGGGCTTAGTTGCTCCGCGGCATGTGGGGTCTTCCCAGACCAGCGCTCAAACCTGTGTGCCCTGCATTGGCAGGCGGTTTCTTAACCACTGTGCCAACAGGGAAGTCCCTGGATCCTAATGTTTAAATAATACTCAGCCCTAAACTTGGTTAGTGTTATGTGCTGAATGTTTGTGTCCCCCAAAATTCTTATGTTGAAATCTTAAAATCTTAACCCCTAGGGTGCTGGTCTTAGGAGGTGGGGTCTTTGGGAGGTTATTAGGTCATGGGGTAGAGCCCTCATGAATGAGATTATTGCCCTTGTAAAAGAGACCGTGCTGTGTTGTTTCTAAGCGACGCGGTCTGTAGTAGGGCAGGTTGAATGGACTAAGACAGCTAGCTTGCAAGATTTAAACCAAATGTTTGCTCAATCCTCTGCTCACATCTAGAACTCTAATGTGTCAATTGTAATAAGCCATGCTGAAGATGGCATTCCTTAACCTTCAGTCGTTGTGATAAACCCCCTTGACCATAAACGTGAGGGGGAAAAGGTGAATTGTACTAGAGGAATCATTGGTCCAGAAGTGGTGAGTCAGGGGGAATAAAGAGTCACAGGTGATCTGGCTATAGGCAATTTGAAAGTAAATTTGGATGAATATAAAGCTAGTCATAATTCATCTTTTCTTATTGAACGTGTGGGCTGTTCTATCTAATATCCTGTTTGTGGACATTTACTTTGTTGTAGATAAATGCTAGAACCCATAACCCTGAGGGATGTAAGGCCAAAAATGAATGAAAAAGAGAAACTGGAAACACAGTATATGGAAAAGAATCACCATCTCGTCAAAGCTGTTATTTGGACCCAATTGCTTTGGGTGAAATAACTTCAGTGAGACCCATGCGTCTGGGACAAACTGGTTTCCCCGAGGTCTGGTGCCCACGGGCCTCGCGGTGCTGGTGTCTGTGTGTGGCTGTCAGTCCGTGGCTGGCGCAGAGTCGGCACGTGGCTGTGTGCCTGGCTGGCCCCCTTCACAGCGTGAGAGGTGATGTGGGTCCAGCAGTGGGATTCCTCCGATTTCCTCAGTAGACAACACGTCATTCCACCTGCACCTTTGCGCACGCAGACCTACCTTTGCGCAGGCCGATGACCTCAGGCCTGCGTGGTCCTGGGGCCTCTGGGGCAAGAGGGCGCGATCTCTTCCCCACACCCAGAGCTCTGGATCAAAAGCCTGGATCTGGAAAGACAAACAGCCCCTGGCAATGAGGATGCCGCTGCCTCCCATTGCCCCGCCTCCGGTTCTTTCTCGTCTGTCCCCAAGTCCCAAACCGAGTCCCCCATGATCCCCACCTCCTCTCCGTCCCTCCCCCTCCCCGAGACCGCCACAGCCCACCCACCTGCTCGCACTCTTCCCGAGTGACCCATGTCTTCCAGCCCATGGAACGGATGAACTGGGAACGCAGTTTGTGGAACAAGGCATGCTGGGAGCTGTTCTTTCCATAGAGGAACGAAACGATGGCCTGCTTGGGGGCCTGGTTGTTCTCTTCCATGTCGCTGGCCACATAGCTGGGGAAAGACATCAGGTCGCTGTCATCAGGACAGGAAGGGCCTCCACTTGAGATCAGCTTCCCAGAAAAGAGGCAGGCTGAGCATCCTCACACGACCCACCCAGCCCTGCCCAGCATCACCGGGAGCTGCCCAGTCATCAAGGAGCCACTGCCAGGCAGGACCTTCAGAAGGGTGCCTCTCACACCTTGATGATGAGGACACGATCCAAACCCCCCGTTCCCTTCAACTTGTTTTATGTGCACACACCTCTCTTCCTATGTTGTAGGTACATGTACAGTTCCTGAGGGCAGGAGCTGATCTGATCTGTTTCTCCTAGCAAATGACACATTTAGGGCTTGGTTCATATTGATGCATGAATTCAACAGCCTTTTGTGAATCTCTGTTCCCACCACCTCATATTCCCCAGCATGTAGGGTGTACTTTATAAGGTTTGTTAGATGAATGAATGAATGAATGAATGAACATTTTATCTCATGGCCAAATGCAATACTGATTACCTAGAAGTCTCACAATAACAAACATTTGCCCAATGAAAAGAATTGTGCTGAGTGTTTTGGGAATGCATTGACATTTTGACGAGACCTGCCTTCCACGTGGTGTCTAGTCTAGTGGGACCGGGGAAGGGGAAAGGGGGAGATAAGAAATGACTATAATGCAAAGCATCACATTATAATACAATTTGAACTAAAGTGCCTCTGGGATTCAGAAGTTAGGGAGATCGGGCATCGTGAAGGTTTTGGTGTTTGAACCCACTTTAAGGATAGGGTCGTTTTCTTCAGATAAATGTATGGCAAAGATACCTGGATAGAAAGCTCAATAGAAACTTAGAGGGCAGGGTATTTGGAAGGAGCAGTGAAACACAGGAGTAAAGTATCAGGACGGTGTGCTGGAGATTGCAGAGAGAGTTAAATCCCAACGCAGAACTCTGGCCTTGATTTGGCATGTCATTAGCCAATGAAATTGTGTGAAGCGGTCAGACCTGTGTTTTGGAAGGATGTTCAGGCAAATAGAGCCAACTGGCTTGGGAGACTTGGAAGAAACATCAGTGGGGAGCATTTGACACCAAATCCGCGCTATGTGATACGGGCCCCGATTGTGGCATTTGTCGTGGGAATGCAGAAACGGAAGATAATCACACTTGGTGCTGATGTCGGAAGACCTGAGACCGGAGAATTCGAACCGGAAACGTCTCAAGTCTGTTACTCGGGGGCAGGATGGTGTCAGTTCTTTCTTCCTCTCCTCTTAGGAAAGTTTCGCGTTTTGCTTTGTTTCTTTCAGTGTTTTAATTGACATTAGGGTAGTTTGTTTTGACAATGAATGCTATAAAAAACAGAACATGGTTTGAAAAAGAAACCACGGTACCGTAATCCTGTCATTTTCACACCTAGAGTCAGTACAAAGGGGTTTAAAAAAATAGATGAAAGGTCAGAGCCCCACATCTCTCCCTCTGCCCTCCCAGGGTGTTGAATATTGATGGCGGGGATGGAGCAAGGTACTCACAGAGCTATGAAGAAATGGATTATCTGGAATTGCCAGGAGAAGAGGCCGGCCCGGCTGACATACGCTATCACCATCGACAGGAGATACTGATGGAAAGAGGGGAAAAAACGTAGGAGAGAGGTCACATCCTGGAAGAGGAGAAAGAGTGGGAGGGAGAAGGGAGCAGGGGACGAGGAATGGGTGGTGCCACTTGGAGGAGAGACCCCCGTGTGGGGTGAGCCTGATTATTTGGGGAAGGGGAGAGGACAGAAGGTCAGAGTTGGCGGCGCTCCAAGGATGGGAGGCTGTGGGATTGAGGGCGTGGACTTAGGGCCGCGGGCACAGGACGGTGTTCGATGAACCGGAGCCAAGGCGAGTCCCCAGGATCTGAGAGGAGAGGGGACTTAGGCAGCAACCACCAAAGGGGCACTCCTGGGGCTCAGATCCCAGAGGGGACCTCGAGGCCCCTGGAGGGAAGTGTTGACAAGGCATGAGGTTAGGAGGGGAGTGGAAACGTGGGTGTAGAAAGCACCCAGCGCGCCCACCTAGAACAGGCGCTGGAGCAGGAATCCATCTCAGTGGGTGACTTACCTTGTCAGATACTTCCAGGTTTTTGTCCCAGGCGAGGAATTTCTTAACGACGGGATCCTCTGTGAAAAAAGGGCAGATGTTGCCAGTGGGAACAGGGCTGTCGTGGGAGCATTCCAGAGCCAAGAGGGTGAACCGCGCCCCCCTGGGGAAATGCCAAGATGTGGCCCAGGGTGAAGCTGACGGAAAGAGGGGAGGGAAGACCATTCACTGTGGGAGGAAAGGGGGTGACTCCCCTTCTGGGGGGGCCGAGTGACAGGGAGTGATGCCCCTTCATCATGCATTCACGTACCTGCAGAGGGCATCAAGATACTCTCAGCCAATGTCTCAATTGACAGTCATGTCAGGGGGTGAAGATGGCTTGTCAGCCCCTCCTCCCTCCACCCCGAACATGCCAGTAAGATTCAAAAGGCCAGTAAGAGCTAGAGTCTCGGGTACAGTTGAAACCAAGGGAACCTAATCCTGTATCATTTCTAAATCTAACCTAGTCTTGTATCATTTCTAAGTCTAACCTCATCCTGTGTCTTTTATGTGCCCCCCATATCCTTTATTCGTAGACAGTCCGCCAGGGACGGAGAGCGCACCAAGTAGCAGGGAATTCTTTTCCACTGGGAAAGTGTAGTCATGGGAAGTTTTGGTTTGTTTGTTTTTCAAGTATAGGATTGGAGGTTGCTGGGCAGGGCGGTGGGTCCTTACCAAGCATCTACTTGAAGACCTCGTGGTGCTCAGGCAGCACTGAAGACACCCGCTGTCGCTTGAGCTTCATCTTGAGCTCACTGAACGACTCCACGACCCAGGTGTCGGCCTCGTGGTGCTCAGGCAGCACTGAAGACACCCGCTGTCGCTTGAGCTTCATCTTGAGCCCACTGAACGACTCCACGACCCAGGTGTCGGCCTCGTGGTGCTCAGGCAGCACTGAAGACACCCGCTGTCGCTTGAGCTTCATCTTGAGCCCACTCAGCGACTCCACGACCCAGGTGTCCTGGGCCTCAGCGGCCGTGTTGCCCTCCACCTCCGCTCTGAACGCCACTGACCTCTTCCTCTTACAGCCGGGGCGCTGAGGCGGGGGGCTGCAGCCAGCCCAGGGAGCTGACGAAGGAGAAGAGACTGCAGTATGACGCTCTCGTCTTGGGAATCCAGCCACTGGTGACCACCCAACCCCACCCCGACTCCGCCTCCCCCCCCGAAGCACCCCCGTGCTTTCCAGTCTCACAGACCGCTGACCTTGCCCCAAGTCATCTTTCCATCTTTCTCTGTCCATATCTACCTATCCCTCCCCTGACTCTTTTTGTCATTTGTCCAGCTTCCCGTTCTCGAAACTCTTTCTCATGGTAGATAATTTCTCCCACCAGGAATAAAAAAAAAGAACCCTCCCCTTGTTTCCTCTCTCCTCTTCTCTCATCCTTGGATCTCATCTCCTAACCCTGTTTCTTGCTCCCCAGGTGTTCCGTGTCCCCAGCTCCTGTGCTCTCCTCCCTCAATCCCTGGCTCTCTGAATGTCTCCTTTCTTTCATAGGCACCTTATGCAGGTGCTCCTTCCCGACCTCTGTACCCTTTCCTCCTTACTGGTCAAATCTCTGAAATTCCTTCTCATGCCAGTTCCCTCACCTGATGGTCCTGGGCTTTCTTCATAGACAGTCAACTCCATGGGGTACCCTGAAGAGCTGGACTGGGAGTTCAGCTCCTCAGCCTGGGAAGTCGGTTGACGATTGTCCATGATGTCTCCCAGACTCTTCCCTTCCTCGAAGCCTAGACTCTGCTTTGTCCCAACTCTTCTTCTGGACTTGGGCTAAACACAAGTGGTCGTCCCTTCTCCAAGCTGCGGGGCAACTGTCAGTGGAGAGAAGCTCTGGCAAGATTCTGTTGTCTACTACTGCTGCCAAGCACCAAGGAGTCTGGTCCATCCAATCGGGAAGGTCGGAAGCCTCTGATGTCATCATCGGAGTTTGAAGGAAACCAGTTTGAAGGAAAACACAAGTAACTGTCAGACCTATGCGTGCACTTGTCCCAGAGATCAGGGGTAAATGGTATCTCCTGCCACTGACCCAACCTCTGCCCGTCCTCCAAAACCCCCCTCAAGGTATCCGGACCCCTCTTTTTTTTGTCATAAATGGCAAAATTTTATTTTTTTTTCTGCATCTTTATTTTTTTTTTTTGCTTTATAACAAATTTAATCAGTTATACATATACATATGTTCCCATATCCCCTCCCTTTTGCGTCTCCCTCCCACCCTCCCTATCCCACCCCTCCAGGCGGTCACAAAGCACCGAGCTGATCTCCCTGTGCTATGCGGCTGCTTCCCACTAGCTATCTACCTTACGTTTGGTAGTGTATATATGTCCATGCCGCTCTTTCACTTTGTCACAGCTTACCCTTCCGCCTCCCCATATCTTCAAGTCCATTCTCTAGTAGGTCTGTGTCTTTATTCCTGTCTTACCCCTATGTTCTTCATGACATTTTTTTTTCTTAAATTCCATATATATGTGTCTGCATACAGTATTTGTCTTTCTCTTTCTGACTTAATTCGCTCTGTATGACAGGCTCTAGGTCCATCCACCTCATTACAAATAGCTCAATTTCGTTTCCTTTTATGGCTGAGTAATATTCCATTGTATATATGTGCCACATCTTCTTTACCCATTCATCCGATGATGGACACTTAGGTTGTTTCCATCTCCGGGCTATTGTAAATAGGGCTGCTATGAACATTTTGGTACATGTCTCTTTTTGAATTATGGTTTTCTCAGGGTATATGCCCAGTAGTGGGATTGCTGGGTCATATGGTAGTTCTATTTGTAGTTTTTTAACGAACCTCCATACCGTTCTCCATAGTGGCTGTACCAATTCACATTCCCACCAGCAGTGCAAGAGTGTTCCCTTTTTTCCACACCCTCTCCAGCATTTATTGTTTCTAGATTTTTTGATGATGGCCATTCTGACTGGTGTGAGATGATATCTCATTGTAGTTTTGATTTGCATTTCTCTACTGAGTAAAGATGTTGAGCATCCTTTCATGTGTTTGTTGGCAGTCTGTATATCTTCTGTGGAGAAATGTCTATTTAGGTCTTCTGCCCATTTTTGGATTGGGTTATTTGTTTTTTTATTATTGAGCTGCATGAGCTGCTTATACATTTGGGAGATTAATCCTTTGTCAGTTGCTTCATTTGCAAATATTTTCTCCCATTCTGAGGGTTGTCTTTTGGACTTGTTTATGGTTTCCTTTGCTGTGCAAAAGCTTTGAAGTTTCATTAGGTCCCATTTGTTTATTTTTGTTTTGATTTCCATTTCTCTAGGAGGTGGGTCAAAAAGGATCTTGCTGTGATTTATGTCATAGAGTGTTCTGCCTATGTTTTCCTCTAAGAGTTTGATAGTTTCTGGCCTTAGGTCTTTAATCCATTTTGAGCTTATTTTTGTGTATGGTGTTAGGGAGTGATCAAATCTCATACTTTTACATGTCCCTATCCAGTTTTCCCAGCACCACTTATTGAAGAGACTGTCCTTTCTCCACTGTACATTCCTGCCTCCTTTATCAAAGATAAGGTGACCATATGTGCATGGGTTTATCTCTGGGCTTTCTATCCTGTTCCATTGATCTATCTTTCTGTTTTTGTGCCAGTACCATGCTGTCTTGATTACTGTAGCTTTGTAGTATAGTCTGAAGTCAGGGAGCCTGATTCCTCCAGCTCCATTTTTCATTCTCAAGATTGCTTTGGCTATTCGGGGTCTTTTGTGTTTCCATACAAATTGTGAAATTTTTTGTTCTAGTTCTGTGAAAAATGCCAGTGGTAGTTTGATAGGGATTGCATTGAATCTGTAGATTGCTTTGGGTAGTAGAGTCATTTTCACAATGTTGATTCTTCCAATCCAAGACCATGGGTACATCTCTCCATCTATTTGTATCATCTTTAATTTCTTTCATCAATGTCTTATAATTTTCTGCATACAGGTCTTTTGTCTCCTTAGGTAGGTTTATTCCTAGATATTTTATTCTTTTTGTTGCAGTGGTAAATGGGAGTGTTTCCTTGATTTCACTTTCAGATTTTTCATCATTAGTATATAGGAATGCCAGAGATTTCTTTGCATTAATTTTGTATCCTGCAACTTTACCAAATTCATTGATTAGCTCTAGTAGTTTTCTGGTAGCATCTTTAGGATTCTCTATGTATAGTATCATGTCATCTGCAAACAGTGACAGCTTTACTTCTTCTTTTCCGATCTGGATTCCTTTTATTTCCTTTTCTTCTCTGATTGCTGTGGCTAAAACTTCCAAAACTTTGTTGAATAAGAGTGGTGAGAGTGGGCAACCTTGTCTTGTTCCTGATCTTAGTGGAAATGGTTTCAGTTTTTCACCATTGAGGACGATGCTGGCTGTGGGTTTGTCATATATGGCCTTTATTATGTTGAGGAAAGTTCCCTCTATGCCTACTTTCTGCAGGGTTTTTATCATAAATGGGTGTTGAATTTTGTCGAAAGCTTTCTCTGCATCTATTGAGATGATCCTATGGTTTTTCTCCTTCAATTTGTTAATATGGTGTATCACGTTGATTGATTTGCGTATATTGAAGAATCCTTGCATTCCTGGAATAAACCCCACTTGATCATGGTGTATGATCCTTTTAATGTGCTGTTGGATTCTGTTTGCTAGTATTTTGTTGAGGATTTTTGCATCTATGTTCATCAGTGATATTGGCCTGTAGTTTTCTTTCTTTGTGACATCCTTGTCTGGTTTTGGTATCAAGGTGATGGTGGCCTCGTAGAATGAGTTTGGGAGTGTTCCTCCCTCTGCTATATTTTGGAAGAGTTTGAGAAGGATAGGTGTTAGCTCTTCTCTAAATGCTTGATAGAATTCGCCTGTGAAGCCATCTGGTCCTGGGCTTTTGTTTGTTGGAAGATTTTTTATCACAGTTTCAATTTCAGTGCTTGTGATTGGTCTGTTCATATTTTCTATTTCTTCCTGATTCAGTCTTGGCAGGTTGTGCATTTCTAAGAATTTGTCCATTTCTTCCAGGTTGTCCATTTTATTGGCATAGAGTTGCTTGTAGTAATCTCTCCTGATCTTTTGTATTTCTGCAGTGTCAGTTGTTACTTCTCCTTTTTCATTTCTAGTTCTATTGATTTGAGTCTTCTCCCTTTTTTTCTTGATGAGTCTGGCTAATGGTTTATCAATTTTGTTTATCTTCTCAAAGAACCAGCTTTTAGTTTTATTGATCTTTGCTATCGTTTCCTTCATTTCTTTTTCATTTATTTCTGATCTGATTTTTATGATTTCTTTCCTTCTGCTAACTTTGGGATGTTTTTGTTCTTCTTTCTCTAATTGCTTTAGGTGCAAGGTTAGGTTGTTTATTCGAGATGTTTCCTGTTTCTTAAGGTGGGATTGTATTGCCATAAACTTCCCTCTTAGAACTGCTTTTGCTGCATCCCATAGGTTTTGGGTCGTCGTGTCTCCATTGTCATTTGTTTCTAGGTATTTTTTAATTTCCTCTTTGATTTCTTCAGTGATCACTTCGTTATTGAGTAGTGTATTCTTTAGCCTCCATGTGTTTGTATTTTTTTACAGCTCTTTTCCTGTAATTGGTGTCTAGTCTCATAGCATTGTGGTCGGAAAAGATACTTGATACAATTTCAATTCAAACAAAATTTTTTTTTAGCTAAGTAGTATTCCATTATATATATATATATTTCACATCTTCCTTACCCATTCATCTCATAATAAACACTTAGCTTGCTTCCATATGTTGTCAATTGTAAATAATGCTGCCATGAACATTAGGGTGCATATATCTTTTCAAATTAATGTTTTTTGGTTTTATTTTTTTCGATATATATCCAGGAATGAAAATGCTGTGTCATATGGTAGTTCTAATTTTTTTTAGAAGTTTATTGGAGTACAATTGATTCACAATGGCGTATTAGTTTCTGCTTTATAATAAAACGAATCAGTTATACATATACACCTGTTCCCATATCCCCTCCCTCTTGTGTCTCCCTCCCTCCCACCCTGGACCCCTCTTTACCGCTTCCCAGCAGGTGTACTGTCCTCTCCCTGCTGGACTCTCCCTCTCCCTCCCATTCCTCTTCCACGGCCTGGTGGGAGAGTGGGGAGAGGGACAAGGAAACTTAGGGGAAGCAGCAACGTTTCAGCCTTATAAGAGTGAGATAATGGCTTCCGTGGTGGTGCAGTGGTTGAGAGTCCACCTGCCGATGCAGGGGACACGGGTTGGTACCCCGGTTCGGGAAGATCCCGCAAGCCGCGGAGTGGCTGGGCCCATGAGCCATGGCCGCTGAGCCTGCGCATCCGGAGCCTGTGCTCCGCAACGGGAGAGGCCACAACCGTGAGAGGCCCGCGTACCCCCCCAAAAAAAATAAATAAAGAGTGAGATAAGTATGTAAAAAAAGATCCCAGGTACATCGACTCAGTGGATTAAAAAGTTACGTTAAAACACGCAATTTGGCAAAGCTCTTTGGCTGAATGTTTACTGACACTGCGTTCAGAATTCTGTACTGGGGGAGTACACGTCCGCTTCCCTCAGGCACCTTTGAGTCCAAGAGCCATTTGGAGAAGCTAAAATCATAGAAAACTACAGGTGCTCACGCACCCTTCAAAGGGTGTCTACAAACACATACACACACACACACACACACACACACACACACACAAAAAGGGCACCTTTGGATGTCACAAAGTCCATGGATTGTCCAAAGCCTGCCCCTTGATTCCTGTTAAGAAGTTCTAGTCTACTTATCAAAATCTTGAGAATGTGGTATCACTGTTGACCCAGAGATTTCACTACCTGAATAAAAATGTCACATGTACAAAATACTAAATGGAAAAATCTCCAGTTCAACACAGATTATTTTTCTGAATAAAAATGTCACATGCACAAAAAGACTAAATGGAAAAATTTCCAATTCCAGACAGGTTATTTTTCTATGAGGGTAGGAAGTATATGGTAGCCGAGATGCAGAGAAGAAAATAGCCAACTCAGGGTCATGCAGTGTCACTGGAAGCTTCTTCTGAACCTCCCAACTCGTACTTCCACTCCTCCCCTTGGGGTCTGAGTCTTGCTTTTTTTCTCGGGTTTCCCTGGTGGCACAGTGGTCAAGAATCCGCCTGCCGATGCAGGGGACACAGGTTCGAGCCCTGGTCCGGGAAGATCCCACATACCGCGGAGCACCTAACGCCCGTGCGCCACAACTACTGAGCCTGCAAGCCATAACTCCTCAGCCCGCGAGCCACAACTACTGAGCCCACGCGCCTAGGGCCCATGCTCTGCCGCAAAGAGAAGCCACCTCAATGAGAAGCCTGCACACTGCACCGAAGAGTAGCCTCCGCTCGCCGCGACTAGAGAAAGCCTGCGCCCAGCAACGAAGACCCAACGCAGCCAAAAATAAGTAAAACAAAAATCTTAAGGAAGGAAAACAAGAATTCTCATTGTTGTGCAACCATCCCGACCATCCATCTCCAGAATGTTTTCATCCTGTCCAAGTGAAACTCTGTCCCCATTAAACACTGACTCCCCACCCCCCTCCCAGCCCCTGACACCCACCACTCCACTTTCTGTCTCTATGAATTTGACCCATCTGGGGACCTCACAGAAGTGGAATCATGTAACATTTGTCCATTTGTATCTGACTTATCCACTTAGCTTAATGTCTTCGCGTGTCATCTGTGTGGTAGCCTGTGTCAAAATTTCCTTCCTAGACCCCAAAGCCAGTGTGGACAGTACACAGTGAGTGAGAAGGAAATAAAACCGTGGGTCTGAAGAAGTTCAGATGTTTGCCAAGTGCAGTGGGAAAGCAGTGAATGAGAGGTGTCCTGATCCAGTTTGCACTGAAAGAGGAACAATTGATTTTGGCTGCTGCGTAAATGGATGGGGTGGGGATTCAGTAAGAGTGGAAGTCGGGAGACCCAGATAAGGTTAGGAATTTGGCGTGGTAGTCCAGGAAGACGATGTCTGAGAAGATGGAGAGAAGTAAACAGGTTCTCTATATTTGGAGGGAGAATCAGCAGGGCTCATCGGGGGATCAGATTGCGGGGAGGTAGTGGGGCGCTATTCTGTTTACTCTGTGTGCACGTGTGTGCTTATGCCTCTACTGCTGAGACTTAATTGTTTCTACAAAGAAACACTAACCTTTCCTCTTAAAAGTGGAATTGTTAAATTTTCACTGTTCATACAAAGAAATGTCAATCTTTGAAAAATACATAAATGGTCTTTGTATCAATTAGAAGCTTTCCTTCCTGTTTGTGGGTGAATAATATCTGTTGTGTGAATATACACACTACATTTTCTTGATCCATTCATCTGTCAGTGAACACTTGGTTTGTTTCCACATTTTGGCTCTGAACCTTGCTTTTGAATTATTGTTTGGACTTTGATGAGAAGTATCTCTGTTGTTCAGGATGTGCCCAGAGGTTTATTCTGTCTTCTGATCACTTCCATATTTCTAATTAGCCCAAGCAATGCATACGTAGAGTCAAATCAGTTCATCCAAGGTGCAGGGACTGAGTGTCTCTTTGGTTTGCACTCGTGGACTTTCTGAGATGTTCTAGGTCTCAGAGGCCGTGCAAAGAGTGTCTGAGGTCCTCCAGAGCTGCCACAGCCTGGCTCTCCTCAGGGTCTGCACTGCTGGGAAAAGCACTGCTGCCTGAGGACCTGTGTCCCTCTGCTGTAGACGTTGCATTGTTAGGAGGCAAATGAATTCAGATTTGCGTTCATCATGCTTTCAACCATCACAGCTGATTGGGTCCTTGTATAACAAAACAGAAGTTCACTCTCCCTCTTGGCTAACAGGCTTTCAAATATTAGAAGGTTGGTATTCTGTCCCCATGAAAATTTCTCTTGTATACTGTGAAATACCCTGATTGCTTTATCTAGTCTTCAGATCTGGATTTGCATAATCCTACCCCACCGCACCTTGTCCAAATGTGCAACAGTCGGGTGGGACCCATCTTAAGATGTGTTGGTATGTTGTCCAAAAATGGCGTAAGCAGCCCAGATTGAATGTGATGTTGTAAGTGAGCAGGACCTTGTGGGGCCTTCCTGGGATGGATTCTCCCCATGTCTTCTGCCTGCTTCTCGTCTTTAGAAAATTTTAGCCTCCTAGCCTTCCGTGAGTTGGAAACAAACAATTTAATCAGAGAAGGGAGAAAGTGCCAAAAGAAAGGAAAAGAGTCCCAAAAGACCAAATAATACTAGCCGTTAAACAAAGTCAAGGACCTTTTGTTCCTCCTCAAGGGCTGTAGATACTGTTCTGAGCCACGTCCTTGGAGCTATTTTGCAGAGACTGAAGCCCCCAGCAGGGGGGAGGAAGGTAACTGCATGCTGCCCACAAGCACGTAGACCCCAGACCAGCTGGAACCAGCCGGTTGATGATGTTGACCTCAGATTACCTCACCACCAACCAATCGGAAGAATGTCCACAAGCTGACCACACACCCCTCAACCTCCTCTCCCTCACCCCACTCGTTTGTAATTCACTTTAAACATTTTTTAAATTTTATATTGGGAGTATAGTTGATTTACAGTGTTGTGTTAGTTTCCGGTGTACAGCAAAGTGATTCAGTTATATGGACACAGATATCTATTCTTTTTCAGATTGTTTTCCCATTTAGGTTATTACCGAATTTTGCTTTTTTTTCGTGGTGCTGTGTGGCTTGTAGGATCTCAGTTCCCTGACCAGGGATTGAACCCGGGCCACGGCCGTGAAAGACCAGAATCCTAACCTCTGGGCCACCAGGGAACTCCCTAGGTTACTACAGAATATTGAGTAGAGATCCCTGTGCTCTACAGGAGGTCCTTGTTGATTTCCTGTTTTATATATAGTTGTGTGCATATGTTAGCCCCAACCTCCTGATCTATCCCTCTCCCCCACCTTTTCCCTTTGGTAAACATAAGTTTTTTTTCTATGTCTGTGAGTCTGTTTCCGTTCTGTTCAGAAGTTCATCCGTATCACTGTTTTAGATTCCACACAGGAGTGGTAGCGTATGGTATTTGTCTTTGTCTGACATCCTTCACTTAGTCTGATAATCTCTAGGTCCATCCATGTTGCTGCACATGGCATAATCTCATTCTTTTTTATGGCTGAGTAGTATTCCATCACACATATGTACCACATCTTCCCTATCCATTCCTCTGTCGATGGACATTTAAGTTGCTTCCATGTCTTGGCTATTGTAAATCGTACTGCTATACATATTGGGGTGCGTGTGTCTTCTTGAATTATGGTTTCCTCTGGGTATATGCCCAGGAGTGGGATTGCTGGGTCCTACGGTAGCTCTAGCTTTAGTGTTTCGAGGAACCTCCACACTGTTCTGCATAGCGGCAGCACCAGTGTACATTCCCACCAACAGCCTCACCCCATCTGTAAACACCTTTCCCTGAAAGCCACGGGGGAGTGGGGGCCTTTTGAGCCCTAGATACCTGGACCCCTTGCTTGTTGCCCCGCCGTAAACGCGGCACTTTCCTTCACCGTGACCCGTGTCCGTAGACGGGCTTTAGTGCGTGCGGGCGAGTGGACCCAAGTGTGGTTCCGTAACAGCGTGTTTGGAGATCAGCAGAACTGTCACCTCTCCTCCTCTCTCTTCCTCCTGCGGATGCAGTTTAATATAACAACGGCTGTAGCTCTACTGCAGAAATATCAGTGGGGTGAGGCAGAAGGGCTTTGTCAATACAGTCCTTTGGGCATGAGAGTCCCGTGGAGAAAATATTCCAGCACAGATGCCTGGACCCAGCCTCACAGATTCTAATTCCACAGCACTGAGCCAGGGCCTAATTTTAACCTTCTCAATGGACATGCTTCTGATGTGGAAATGACTGGGTGGGATGTGCCACCCAGGCTGGTGCAGTAGGGGGTCTTCAAGGCATCGTTGAATGCAATAAGCAGGAGGGAGGTGAACCGTGACCTGGATTTCAACCAGGCAGCCTCTGGCAGGGCTGTGGCCGGGCCATGGGTCCACAGCTGAGCAGACGTCTGTGTCAGCCTGCAGTCCTCCTGCCAACGGGTCCGTGACAAGCCCTCCAGCGGCCTGGTGCTGCTGCGGATGAGCAGCCCTGGGATCGGAGTTCAGCCCAGGCACCTACCTGCTACATACATAGTGCATGTGCTTGTGAGGAAACCGCCCTCTCCACCAGGAAGCCTGGAGCACATCCTCCCGTACAGCCCTCAGAGGGGACCAACCCTGCTGACACCTTGATCTCAGACTTGCAGCCTGCGTAAATGTCGGACAGTGCATTTGTGTTGCTTAAGCCCGCCAGTGTGTCGAATTTTGTGACGCAGCCCAAGTAAACTGCTACGACCTGTATTTTGAATAAGAAGGAATTCACATGAGGCAGTCACTTTCCTGCTTCCCCTGCCTTTATTTTTTTATTTTTATTTGTAAAAAATTATTTATCTCTCTTAGGCTGCATCGTGTCTAATTGCAGCACGCGGGCTTAATTGCCCCGTGGCGTGTGGGATCTTAGCTCCCGGACCAGTGTTCCCAGGCTTTGAACCCACGTACCCTGTATTAGAAGGCGGATTCTTTACCACTGGAACACCAGGGAAGTCCCTCCCCTGCCTTTAAATTAAGACGTGTCGCTGAGCTTCAAAGAAGAGCCTGTCCTTTTCTGTTAGATTACAAACTTGAGTTTTCTTCTCAAACAGTGCGTTTCCTGGTTGTGGTAGATGCGTTAGTGTTGAAAACAATGGTTGAGAGACTTTTAGAGGAAAATGATTTTACAAATCCTGAAGATGGGTGCCAGTTATCTTGATAAAATTGGTATGTTAAGAGACCCAAAATAAACAGGAGAAAATACAGGCAACTACTTAGGAAATGCAGGATGGGAAAGGCTTCTTCAAGTACAGTGTCCAAGCTGATGAAAAGTATGAAGTGAAAGTGAAAGATTTGAACACAAAATATCTTTTTAAGTGTCTGTATAACAGAATGTGAGAGGAAAAAATTAAGTTAAAAAGATAAAGAACAGGGATTGACAGATACACACTTTTATATGTAAAATAGATAAACAGTAAGGACCTACTGTATAGCCCAGGGAACTATGTTCAATATCTTGTAATAACCCATAATGGAAAAAAGAACCTGAAAAAGAATACATATATTCTTACATAAATACATGTAACTGAGTCACTTTGCTGTACACCTGAAATACTGTAAACGAAGTATACTTCAATAAAAATAGATAAGTGACAAAGTAGGGAAAATATCTGTATTTAATAGAAATGCAGATACAAAAAGAGAAAGCTTTATATTGTAAATCTCCATATATATGAAGAGATCTTAATGAAAGCAAACTAAAAGGTGGCCATTGCTGCTTCTGGTCAAGGTGAAATCGCAGGGTCCAGGTTTACCCTCCTAGCTTCAACAACTTTAAAAAGGGGGAAATGTATGAAATGACAGTTTTTCGCCTTTTGGAGAGAGGGGTGAGTCGTGAGAGACATCAGCTCACTGCTGGACATCCTGTTCATTGGGATGACTCCGTACTTATTATTCCCTTTTTTAGAGCATTTCCTGAAGACAGCTTGTAATAGAAAGACTTCCAGAGAGTGTCCAGGGCAGGGGGCTGGGGAGCCCAGCATGTCTCTGGGCTGGAGGGATAGAGTGAGGTGTGGAGGTGGGCACAGCAGCTGGGGTTCACAGGCCACCCCAGTCTTCTGCTGAGACACGGTCAGTGCACGTGGGTGAGGTGAGAACTGGAGGCTTGGTGGCGTGCTCATGGGCGCACTGCCCTTCCAAGGCGCTTCCCAGCAAGGTACTCCGTGTAGCTGATGTCCTTACATGGTGAACTTGGAAAATGCGAGAAATGCGCCCTGGAGGTTTGCCAGGCTCAGGCTCAGAGGAGGTGTGGTTGCTGTCATTCCCACACAAGCAGCATTTCATCGGTGAGAATTCAGGCAGAGGCCACAGTCAGCAGCAGCAAGAACTGGAAAAGACCATTCGTGGCTCTAAGCAGCCACTTCCAAGAGCAGTTTTGGAGAAGCACACATTTTGTGCAGGATTCATTTAATGTGGCAGTTCAGCTGGGGAAATCAGGAATGGGTTAGGTGCTTATTCATTTGCATGAATCATCACTTCTTATTTCCGTTTTTAGAGGATTTCCTCAAGACGCTTGTAATAGAAATACTTCCTCTGTCCCTTTCGTAAGTATCTAAATCTTTTTAAAAGCTAAATCAGTCTCTTGCCAGCATTACAACCCAGGAATGTTTATGTTAAGGACCGAGAGCTATCTTCTTTATCTCTCTGTCACCAGGGGAGTTTAGGCTAGGTGTTAGGCACTTTCCTCTGAGCTATAAGTACTTGCTTGTCCTAGAGATAGGAGAAGTTGTCTTTCTCCTTTGGATAAAGGGTATTAACTAGCATGGACAACCACCGAGATGACCAGGTGAATTTAGGATGTACTCTGAAAGAATGTATGCCATTTTTATGGTGGTGTCAAGTCTATTCCCATGAGGCAAGTTCCCGTTTATCTTGAGAACCTGTATGCAACAGATTTTATCTGCTGAGCTATAAAAAAAAAAGGTGAGGTTGATTTCATTTGCACAAACATTAGTGGTTCACCTGTGGGTGCACAGCACAGTCTGGTTTAATGGTTATTCAACAGTAAAACCGTTTTCTTTCTCTCTACATTTGTGGAGAGGATTTTCTCGGTTGGCGAGAGATTTTTTATTTTTATTTTGTGTGTTCGTTAATTAATTAATTAATGAGACTGTGCTGCACAGCATGCGGGATCTTAGTTCCCCAACCAGGAGTCAAACACGTGCCCCCTGCAGTGGAAACTAGGAGTCTTCACCACTGGACCACCAGGGAAGTCCCTGGAGATTTTATTTTTACCTTTTCCCCTAGCAGCTTTTAAGGAACAGTTGGCCAAGAACACAGTTATATTATTTCACCCCCAGTGATAAATAGTGATAAATCATTACCCTTCTGATTCCATTTTTGAAAAATGATATTTTTACCTAACATAAACAGTATCCTGTATAAGAGGTAAGATCCCAGGTATCTGTTTTCTGTTTTCTGTTTGTGTGTACGTTCTGATTTTCGTACAGTTTTTAATGCGTTGGTTGTGTAATCTAAACAGCTACACTTTCTATTTTCTTTTCCTTCCGTGGGCAATATTAGTTTGTGTCATGGCTGGGCATTTATTGTATTCTAGGATTTGAATGAAAGTTGTAGCGTTTCAGTTAAGCGAACATGATACCCTCCTTCCCCTCTCCTGGTGGTGGGGGAATCTCAGATGTAACCCGAAATGTCCCAGGGCCGGGAAAGGACCAGGGAGCCTGGAGACCATCACACAGCCCCCACTTGAGGCCACACCTTTCCTTGATCCCTAACAGGAGTGAAGACAAATGGGCAATGGAGTCCCTGGTCCAGGCGGCACAGCCTCGCAGCACAGCAGCACTTGAGCGCCAGATGAGAAGGAGACATTTCATACGTTCACTATCTTGACGGCACGGAGACTTCTGGGAGGCTTCTGGAGTCCGGGTACTTGTCCCGTGCTCCTGGCGGGCTTTGGCAGGCGGACTTCGGGCGTCCGCCTGCGCAGGTGCGCCTCATGATTTGTGCGTGTTGGCGCACGCGCACCGTCGCCGCCCCGCCCTCGCTTCCTGTGCGTGCCCAGGTCGTCGCTGGCCGTCGTTCCCCCGTCTTGGCCTCTTGCGGGCGAGCATTTCGGGGGCCTGCGGGGCGGTACGCTGTCCGGGCCGGCCGGCAGCCCGCGGGAGCGGGCTGTGCGGGCGAGGGTTCGCATGGGCCGGGCGGAGGCTGGAACTGTGACCTCCGAGCTCGACCGCGGAGCCCGCGTTTGGGCCGGAGTGGCCGGGCGGCCGGCAGCGGTGCAGTGCCCGACCATGTGCAGCGCGGGGCCAAGCGAGGTCCCGGGAGGGACGTGGGCCCAGAGCCGGCTTCTCTGGCCCAGTGGTCTCGGGAGGCGGAGCGGAGGGACCCCGAGAGAGGAGCGCGCCCGAGGAGCAGCCCCCGGACCGGAGCCTCGGGAGCCCGGGGCCGGTGAGCGAGTCCCGACGGGGTAGGTGTTGCGTCTGCAGGCCTGTAGTTGGTTGTGGAGCCTGCGGCCCTTGAAGAGCAGGGCTTGGGGTAGTCCGCCCCGGGCCCCGCGGTAGAGCCACCTGGAGGGTTTGACCGCTTCCCGGAGGTGGAGGGGCCGGGCTGGAGGACAGGGCTGGCTGCTCCGGATGGGGCTCCCCTGGGACTTGTGAGCTCTGGGTGTCCTGGGGGAGCAGGGTCCACAAGCTCTGCCCGGACGTGCTGCGTCCTCCCCTCCGTCCAACCCCGATCCTCCTCCTCGTCCTCCCCCTCCTGTCGCCGTCTCGGCATCTCGCACGTGTTCTCAAGGCGCGTCAGTACCTTGGTTGTGTAATGTAAGCGTCCGCCGCCCCCCTGGGTTGTGCCCTGTGGAGTCGCCCAGTGTAATCGGTGCAGGATGAGTCTGCAGGGCTTCTGTCCTGCTGCCTCAGGTGAGGAAGGAAGCGATGGGGCCTGAGAAGGGAGATGACTTGTCCTAGACCCTCACCGGGTGTGCACGTGGGGTCGCTCACAGGACTCCAAACTCCTAGGGCAGGTGTTCTGTCCACTTAAAGTCAGCTTTAATAAAAGATGTTTTCGAGCGTCGCACTTAAGTTTGTAAAGTTTGTACAAATCATTGCAAGACTGAAACGCACCTGAGTGTGTCCCTTTATTCTGGGTATCCTGTGGATGTTCTGATCTAAGTTGTTAACAGACTGAGAAGAGATAAACTATAAGCGTTTTTTAATTTCATATTTAATGACGGAGGTTTATTTTAATAGGATTCAATGTACACTCGCTACGGAAAAATAAAGTATCCCCTCAGGTACCAGAGTCACGTGGGAGTTACAGACCTGAGGGTGGTTGCTCCCTCCTTATTCTCACAGGCCCTTCTGAAGGTGAAAGGACGGGTCTCCCACAGGTGTCTCTTGTGGAGCGCGGGGCGGGTGCTCGTGCACCCCGAGCCGCTTCAGTCGTAGCTTCACTGCCTGCGTTTTCCTTCTCCAGGTCCGCCTCCACTGTCACAGTCCTGCACGTTGTTCCAAGAGCAGCGGAAAATGAGTCAGCCTCTGGTGAGTTTTGCTGTTTACGTATTTACCTGCTGCTGTTCTTTTGTGATAACACCTTGGGAGGCGAATAGTTCAAAAGTTAAAATGGGAAAGTAGGAGTCGGTAAAAGATGTGGTTAGACAAAGTGTAGAGGAGCAGGTCAGCACCAAGTGTTTCTGGCAAGTTCTACGTGTAGATCCCAGGATCCTCTTAGAGCCACAGTACAAGCCTCGTGTTCTTGACATTTGTGGCAGAACACCATCCCTTGCTTGACTTATATGGTCCTGCCAAATCACTTTTGTTCTCGAGCGTTAAAAGGTTTCCCTGAGGATCCCGCTGTAGGCCGCGAGCCTTCCTGAGAGACAGCCCCTAACGTGTTGACGTTGGTGCCTTCCTTGTGCTTCCTGTAAGCCGAGAGCGTGCTGTCCAGGGAGCACTTAGTGCATATAAGTTGTCTGTTCAGTAGAACACCGTTGTCACATAGGTACATTGTTTTCAGTGCTCAGTCGAGGGATGCAATGAGGATCATCTGGAAGAACAGCCTTGCCACCCTTCCAGTAAACTGCGCTCTTTGTCTCTTACAATCTCAGAGGGTCGCGCTACACACCATGCAGTGAGGTCTCTGGCAAAGATTCTTGTTTCCCAGCTGAATTGTATCGTGCAGCCTGCGGTCTTGGTTCTGCCCCTCCACGGAACCTGATCCGGTTGAGGTGACCTGGCATCCAGCATACAAAGCAGTGGAGATTTGCCAGTCGTCACCTCAGACCACTGTCGCCTTGCCACCTGCAGAGTCTGCGCTGTGGGTTTCTGTGACAGGTCTCTCCTTGCTGTCTTCCTGACTGACTCTGTCTTCCGCCCTCTGTGTGTGTTGTCGTTTCACCCTTGGTCCATGACTCTCCACCCCGTCTGATCTCACCCTCTGGTGCTTTTCACCTCCAGCTCTGTCAGTTCTCCCACCTGGACCCGACAGATGCCTCTGTCCAGCCACTTGCCAGCATCTCTGTGGCGTTTGTCCAAAGGGCACCTCGGATGACTAGATCCAGTAGATCCAGAAATGATTATTTACAGCTCCCCTGCCCCTTGCCTTGTCCTGTTGTCTCTGGCGGCTCATCGTTGCATCATCCAGCCTGTCACCTGCCCAGAAAAATGAGTTCATTCTAAAGTCCTTCTCCATCCTCTGTTACCACGTTGTAGTGTGAGGCTTGTTAATGTCGTCTTCTGAATGGTTTTTATTCGTTCTCCTTCATCCCATACTTGCTACCATTAAAACAGCTTATCTGTTCATTTCTGTAGTTACAGAAACTTCTTTTCTGTGCCGCTACCTCTTTCCTCCAGCAGCTCAAGTGTATACTCCACGCTGAGTATTTCTCCTAAAATATTAATCACAGCGTTTTGTCTGCATGTGGGAAGCACTTTAGAGGTTCCCTGGGTGACTGGACAAACGAGGTTGCCGTTCCGCGGAGCCAAAAACCATCTAGCCCAGCACTGGGGGGAGGTCCTAACTCGCCGATGATGTGTTTGGATGGATCTGTGGGGTAAAATCCTGATCGGAGAGGCTTAAGGGAGAGGAGTGGGAGAACTGGGTTTGTTCTGGTCCCAACTTTTTCAAGACATTTTGCTGTGACGGGGAAAATAGAAACTGGACAGTAGCTGGGGTAGGAGCTGAGGTCCGGGGAGGATGTTGTGTTGTGTTGTGTTGTGTTGTGATGGGAGAAATAACAGTGGGAATGATCCAGTAGATGCGTGTGGGGGAGGGGAGAGCTGCTGCCCGTGGTCCTGGAGTGGGGAGGGGATGGCTGAGCAGGGTTGCAGGTGGGGAAGCCCTCCGATGGCTTCTCTGTTCTCAGGGAAGCAGCTCCTCAGCTGAGGGTGAGGGTGAGGTTGAGGGTTTGAGGGGAGAGCAGAGCTCTGGGGCCCAGCTCCATCGTGACCATCAGCAGACACAGTGCATCCAGCTGGGAAGACTGTACTTGCCTTCCCTGCCTGAAAAGCCATCTCCTTTCTTAAATGTGGGAGTAATTACTCTTTGGGGAGCCTGTGTAATTACATGGGTGCTGCTCAGCTCAAAGCGAATTGAGTGCCAGTTCTGGCCACGGACATTTTCTTCTCTGCTGATGGAAGGGTCCCCAGAGGAAGTGTCCTGCTTGCCTGGCTCTTGGCCTCGAGGACCCTTCACACCATCTAGTGTTGTGTCTTTTATCTTTGACATAAGCATCAAATGTCTTCAGTTTCTGCATGTGATCTTAAGAAGCAATTCTCTGCTTCCAGGAGCTTCTGTGCTCCTCGGGAAAGGCACTTCACAGACATAATTACAGGAGAGCTCGGGAATCCTGCCCGTCGATACATAGGGAACTCCAGAGTGCTGACAAAGCAGAGCCTGCTTTTATTTATTTATTTATTCATTCATTTTAATTTTTTATTTGTTTACTATTTAACTTATTCAGTTTCGGCTGCGTTGGGTCTCTGTTGTTGCGCGCGGGCTTTGTTCTCTGGTTGCGGCGAGCGGGGGCTACTCTTCGTGGCAGTGCGCGGGCTTCTCATTGCGGTGGCTTCTCTTATTGTGGAGCACAGCTTCTAGGCATGCGGGCCTCAGTAGTTGCGGGTCGTGGGCTCAGTAGTTGTGGCACGCAGGCTCTAGAGCGCAGGCTCAGTAGTTGTGGTGCACGGGCTTAGTTGCTCCGCAGCATGTGGCATCTTCCCGGACCAGTGTTCGAACCCGTGTGCCCACCATTGGCAGGCGGATTGTTAACCAGTGTGCGACCAGGGAAGTCCGAGAGCCTGGTTTTAAATGCATTGTCAGAGCACATGGCTCAGTGACTCGGGGAAGGGGGACGGCCCTCAAGTGCCCAGGACTTGGGTAGCTGCAGAGGTTGGCGAGGCTCTCAGAGCAGCGTGAGGTGGACTGGATGAGGCTCCTGAGGTGCTGGTAAGGACCTCCTTCCTTAGGATGTGGGCCTCCCGTCAGGAAGAGTGGGACGTGAAGGCAGGCAGACCCTGAGTTTGACTGAAGAGCCTCCCCTCTGTGCTGGTTTTGGTTTCTTCTTGTGGAGAAACTGAAACCTTGTAATTGGGACAGTGAGTCATCTGATCAAAAGATGTCATGTGTAGAGACTGTGGACGGCATGAAACGCGGGGTGGGGTGCGGTGGGTCAAGTCAGGGGGACTCTGGGCTCCAGCGGGATGCCCGACAGGAAGGGGCGAGGCCGCGGCGTGTTCCCGCTCATCCTAGGCCCCGGTAAGCAGTATGGACGTTCCCTTGGGGTTTTTCTGAATCGTGAATGAGGTTGAGAGTATTGTCACGTGCTTAGAAGCCGTTTCTTCTTTTTAATTGGTGGACAGTCTTTAGCGCAGCTTTAGGGTTATAGGAGAATCAGAATCGAGCAGACAGCGCTTTCCTATACCCGTCCCTCTGGGTTCCCTCCCTTGGTAACGTCTCTGGCCTGTGTGGCGCGTCATCTCAGTGATGGATCGGCATTGACACCTAATTCTCCCCTGGAGTCTGTAGTTTATATCAAGGCTCACTCTCTGTGTCCTACTGTTCAGGTTTGGACAGGTGTGATGACCTGCAGCCACCACTGCAGTGCCACCCAGAACCATTTCACTGCCCGAAACATCCCTGGGGGCCACCTTCCCTACCAGTGCCCTACCAGAACATCCTACCAGTGCCCCCAAGCCCCCGACAGCTGCTGGTCTTGTTACTGTCTGTGTATTTTTGCCCTTTCGAGAATGTCACGTAGTTGGAGTCCTTCATTCTGTGGTCTTTTCAGACTGGTGTCTTTCTGTTTTTGTATGAAGGGCCTGTTCATGTCCACTGCCCGTCTGACTGCCCCAATGCTTTCCTGTGTTTTTTTTTTTTTTTTTCTGTGTGCGCGCCTCTCACTGTTGTCTCCTCTCCTGCTTCGGAGCTCAGGCTCCGGACGTGCAGGCTCAGCAGCCATGGCTCAAGGGCCCAGCCGATCCGCGGCACGTGGGATCCTCCCGGTCCGGGGCACGAACCCATGTCCCCTGCATCGTTTGGCACTGGAAGGCTTCCAGAAGCCTCCCCCTTCCATTGCAGCTGAGGAAGCAGCTCCTCAGCTGAAGGTGTGGGTGAGGTTGGGGGTTTGAGAATAGGCAGTTGGAAGAACTCCTCAGTCTGGAAGACACGATGTGGGAGGGAATCTGAGTAGCTCATGTAATGTGTGTATAGATTATTCACTAAATCTTGAGTTAGCTCTTAAGATTGAGAAGAAGCAGCATTAGGGAATAATAAGCGAGCTGTCCTCCACATCCTAAGACACGGTACCAACTGAGACTATAAATCTGCAGGTCCAGATTCATTCACAGATGGTAGGCTGATGGGAAGCTGTTAGCCAGAGTTGGGGGTTAGGGAGCAAATCCCCAACTTAGATTCTGTAGAGGGTAACAACCTGCCTCTCTCATGCAGGGGGAGATGGAATTCTCAGCTCAATGCCTCAGGACTCCGGTCCATTATCATGGCTGTTGTAATCTGTTTCTGAAGTGGTCTTTTCTACAACATTGAAAAAAGTGACTGCATTATCCTGAACATTTTTATCAAGTAACAAATCAGCTGATATAAATGCATAAAGTTGGTTGAAAGCAGGCCAGGATTTCAAAGCCCCTTCGGCATGTCTAGGTTGGGCACACGTCATGGAGCCTAAGAGTTTATTTAGATGGGGAATCTTAAAAAGCTGCGACTAAAAGTGACCATGAAATCATCAAACTTTTAAGTTTGAAGAAGGCTCATTCTTTTTCATATGTAAAAAAGCATTAACTGAGTCATTAAAAGAGCTTTTTAAAAAGCCTGTCAAGAGAGTGACAGATACAGAACTTTAAACCCATGCCTCTGGGGCCAGTGCTCTTTCTGTCATAAAATGTTTCTCCCTAACATTTGATGAATCAAAACATACACAGACACACACACACACACACACACACACATACACACACACACACAATGTTAAGACCCAGTGTTCACTCTTCAACTTGCTTTCAGCCATATGGAAACTTTATGGATTGAGTCTTTCAGATATTATTTCAGAGCAGATAAGCCAAACGCTATTTCTCTCACCTGGCTCCAAGCACTGTTTAGTCTTCTCCAACTGGGTGTAATTATTCACTAGGGATCTCACCTATTGTTCAGCACTCAAACTTGTGATGGCCATGCTGTGGACTCCATTGTCTTGAGAGGAAAGTTTACACACCAAAACATTTGGGTGGGTGAAAGGAACACAGGAGAGGAGACTAGAGGAAAGGTATCGGTAAATATGTAGTGAGTTGTTGCTCTTCTACCTTGATTATGCCTGAATGGCTATTTTTATTAACATGAGCTTGTGCTACATGCTTGATGCATGACACACGCAGACTCCCTTAACTTAGAACATAATTGTGGCACATGTATCTCCAGCTACAAATATAGATACCAAAGAGCCTAAGGAGCTCTGAGAGTCACATACCTTCATTTATTTTTTTGACTTTTTCTTCTTTTGTGAGAATTGAATAGAAATAAAAGCTAAAAAGTATCCCTTATTCACCTAGCAATTTCTTCTCATCTTCCTTTTCTCAGGTAACATCTCTAGGAATCCTCCCATACCCAGGAAAAGATAGTTTCTCCTGCTCTTTACAATCAAAACCCCCTGGGCAACCCTTTCTCATACCTTTTATAGTAGGGTGTTGAATTGTGGATTTACTTGTCTGAATCTTCTTGAACCTGTGAGAAATTGAGTGCAGGGGCTGAATCTTCCAACAGTGTATCTTCCAGTGCCAAGCACGAAAGAGTCAACTAACATGTAGCTTTAAAAAAAAAGTATCTTGTACATATTGTAAGTGTTCAATACATTTATTTGTACATCAAATACATGAAATAATCAAGGCTGAGAAATATGATAGGAAAAAATTAATATTAAGGAGGATTTATAAATGAGTAGAAAGGGGATTTTAGGGAAGAAATCATGATTTAAGATTATTGGTTTTTTTGAACCTGGTATATGTTGCGGATTGCTATAGAAGAAAAGGCAGTTCAGTACTTTGAAAATGTGTGAAGTCTATATTCATTAGTTCATCAGCTAAAATAAGGTGGTATGCCCATAGCTGCTTATCTTTCAAAAATTTTCATAAATGTCAACTTGTTGAAAATATTTTTGAAACTAATTTTTCTTTACCTTTTAAATTCTCTTGGAATTAAACATGGTGATTTACCACTAAGACCTTCAAGATGTATTAATTTATTTAGGCCACCATAATAAATTTGAGAGAGTCTTTGTACAGAGATGCATTTTAAAAAACACAGTTAATCACCCAAAAGTAATTTATAAAGGAATTCAAATTTTAACCATTACTCATAAAAAAAGGTGAAAAAAGGAATTAAATTCATAAAAAGTTGAACATTCTTAAATCTTCATCCCCCTACTCAATTTTCTTGTAGTTCACAGTGCTGCAGAATTCCTAATGCAGAAATCCTCAATTATATCCAGCACTTTTTGGCTTTTCCCTTTTCTTTACAAACCCTCCATTATTTTCTTTTTCTTTTTTTTAAATATCTTTTTCGGAGTATAATTGCTTTACAATGGTGTGTTAGTTTCTGCTGTATAACAGAGTGAATCAGCTATATGTATACATATATCCCCATATCCCCTCCCTCTTGCGTCTCCCTCCCTCCCACCCTCCCTATCCCAGCCCTCCAGGCTGTCACCAAGCACCGAGCTGATCTCCCTGTGCTATGCGGCCGCTTCCCACTAGCTCTCTATTACTCTGTGTTTGGTAGTGTATCTATGTCCATGCTACTCGCTCACATCGTCCCAGCCTAACCTTCCCCCTTCCTTGTGTCCTCAAGTCCATTCTCTACATCTGTGTGTTTATTCCTGTCCTGCTCCTTGGTTTATCGGAACCTTTCTCTTTTTTTTTAGATTCCATATGTATGTGTTAGCATACAGTATTTGTTTTTCTCTTTCTGACTTCCTTCGCTCTGTATGACAGACTCTAGGTCCATCCACCTCACTACAAATAACTCAATTTCGTTTCTTTCTATGGCTGAGTAATATTCCATTGTATATATGTGCCACACCTTCTTTATCCATTCATGTGTTGATGGACATTTAGGTTGCTTCCATGTCGTGGCTATTGTAAATACAGCTGCAATGAACATTGTGGTCCATGACTCTTTTTGAATTATGGCTTTCTCAGTGTATATGCCCAGTAGTGACATTTCTGGGTCGTATGGTATTTCTCTTTTTTAGTTTTTTAAGGAATCTCCATACTGTTCTCCATAGTGGCTATACCAATTTACAGTCCCACCAACAGTGTAGGAGGGTTCCCTTTTCTCCACACCCTCTCCAGCGTTTATTGTCTGTAGATTTTTTGATGATGGCCATTCTGACCGGTGTGAGGTGATACCTCATTGTAGCTTTGATTTGCATTTCTCTAATGATTAGTGATGCTGAGCATCGTTTCATGTGTTTGTTGGCAATCTGTATGTCTTCTTTGGAGAAATGTCTATTTAGGCCTTACGCCCATTTTTGGATTAGTTTGTTTGTTTTTTGATATTGAGCTGTGTGAGCTGCTTGCAAATTTTAGAGATTAATCCTTTGTCAGTTGCCTCATTTGCACATATTTTCTCCCATTCTGAGGGTTGTTTTTTCGTCTTGTTTATGGTTTCCATTGCTGTGCAAAAGCCCCATAGCAGTATTGTGAGTGTCACTGAAGCAGACTTGGGTCCACTTATCCACGTGCAATAAACCCAATCTACTGACACTGGGTTGTGGTGAAATAAAGTGCCGTGTTTTATTGTAAGGCACCATACAAAGAGTCCGGGACAGCTAGTACTCAAAAAGCCTCATTTTCCTGATGGGTTTCAGCAAAGTGTTTTTAAAGGCAAGGTGAGGGAGGGGAGTCCCAGGGTATGTGATCAGCTTGTGCACAGTTCTCTGTTTGGTTGATGGTGAGGTTTCAGGACAGTGTCACAGGGGTTAACGTCATCAATTCTTTGGCTCCAGTAGGCCTGGGGGCTATGTGCTCATGGTCATTAAGTAGTTAACCTTCCATTTGGTGGGAGTTTTAGCATCTGTAAAGCAGGAAATGTGCATCAAATACTGTTATCTATGTACTTCAGAGAGGAGCTAAAGTAGAGGATATGGGGGAGGGGTCTATCCTAGGAAGGCCCCATAGGGTCCTCCTCTGTTTTATGAGCCCTGATGTTCTTTCCAAAATCCTCTTAAAGTTGAAGACAGACAGATTGGGTTTCCATTTTTTTGCTACCAAAAGCATCCTAACTTATACACTTGGCATAAAAATACTCTACTAATTTGGTACCTGCTCAGAGGTCTTGCTCAGGGCTGTACACAACTCCAGCTTGTGTCATTCACATTGACATTATTATGAATGGTACCCACTGGAGTTGTGCAGTCCCCAACTTTCATAGTTGTAAAAGGCTGTGCTGCTTTGTATCTGCTCATCTTTCCAGCTCCCCTTCAGTTGTCTTACATATGTGAGCTACAGTTGAGTCAGTTCCAACTACTTTTGCTCTCCAGAGGAACCATGGTATTACTTGGGGTTTTTGTGATCACTTTGTTCCCAATGCCAAATACAGATTCTTCACAGTTTGTTCATCTGACAGAGTCGTGTTTATTCTTTGATGGTCTTCTCAGATATCACCTTTACTCTCAAACTTTTCTGGTCACATCATTTTCCTGCCATAGACCCTAGGCACTCATAGTAAATGACTTTATCAAATGTAAACATAGCACTTTGTGTACATTTCTATCAATGCATCTCATGATGGTTTTTTATGTTAGTCTTCTGTACTGACCTATGTGCTTTTTGAGCAAACAGATTTTTCTAATTGTGGCCTAGTAGAGGAAACCCTAGCACACAGCAGATGCTTAAAGGACTCTCTCTTTGTGGACTGTTTAATGTATTCATTAACACTCATAATTCACTGAATGAACCAAATCATTTAATATTTACAGTTTTCCACAGCAAGATCTTTTTCGACCCACCGCCTAGAGTAATGAAAATAAAAACAAAAATAAATAAATGGGACCTAATGAAACTTAGAAGCTTTTGCACAGCAAAGGAAACCATAAACAAAATGAAAAGACAACCCTCAGAATGGGAGAAAATATTTTCAAATAAAGCAACTGACAAGGGATTAATCTCCAAAATACACAAACAGCTCATTCAGCTCAATATCAAAAAGACAAACAACCCAATCAAAAAATGGGTGGGGCCTTCCCCTCGAGCCCCTTCGCTTCCCGACGCTCCGTCCCCCCCGCCTGCCTTCTCCAGCCGCCGCCTTCCGCAGGCCGTTTCCACCGAGGAAAAGGAATCGTATCATATGTCCGCTATCCAGAACCTCCACTCTTTCGACCCCTTTGCTGATGCAAGTAAGGGTGATGATCTGCTTCCTGCTGGCACTGAGGATTATATCCATATAAGAATTCAACAGAGAAACGGCAGGAAGACCCTTACTACTGTCCAAGGGATCGCTGATGATTACGATAAAAAGAAACTAGTGAAGGCGTTTAAGAAGAAATTTGCCTGCAATGGTACTGTAATTGAGCATCCAGAATATGGAGAAGTAATTCAGCTGCAGGGTGACCAGCGCAAGAACATATGCCAGTTCCTCGTAGAGATTGGACTGGCTAAGGACGATCAGCTGAAGGTTCATGGGTTTTAAATGCTCCTGGCTCAGTGACGCTTAAGTGAGGATTTCCATGCAATGAGTAGAATTTTCCTCTGTCCCTTGTCACAAGTTTAAAAACCTCACAGCTTGTGTAATGTAACCATTTGGGGTCCGCTTTTAACTTGGACTAGTGTAACTCCTTCATGCAATAAACTGAAAAGAGCCTTGCTGTCTAGTCTTGAAGTCCCTCATTTAAACAGAGGTCAAGCAGTAGGCACCTGGCAGTGTCCAGCCTGAAACAAAGAATAACAGTGATGTTTCAGCCAAGTCCAGAGCCCTAAGATCACAGACGGCTATGTCTGGCCAGAAGCTCCTCAGCAATCCCTCTACAGAGTTCCCTGCCCTAAGAGAATGTCGCCACCTGAACAGCCCTCGGTGACGCTGAGAGTGGAGTATGGGGTGAGGCAGCGACGGCAGCTATACTGCTAGAGGGAGTCTTTGATCATCAGGGGAAAGATCCCCTGGTATCTCCAACGTGACCAGGTGGACAGAGCTTAGAGCAGCCACCTTCCTTCTATTGAGGTGACAGGACAGCTGGCTTGCCACCAAGGTCTTTTTGCCCAGACATATCCTAGGTGATCAATGTCCAAACTAGAATGTGAGGCCAACCTTCTATCAAGAGTTAAACTTTTGACAAGGGAACAAATTTCGAACGGACGTATCAGTCATGTAGCTGTAGAGCTCGCAACTTACTAGCAACAGCTGCCCAATGCCATGTGAAGTAACAAACTGGTTTTTGGTTTTTTGGGTTTTTTTTTTCCCCCTTCAGTTTTAATGTTATGTAATGTATTTAAACCCTTATTTAAATAAAACTTGTTTTCAGAAACAAAAAAAAAAAAAAAAAAAAAATGGGTGGAAGACCTAAATAGACATTTCTCCAAAGAAGACATACAGGTGGCCAAGAAACACATGAAAAGATGCTCAGCATCACTAATCATTAGAGAAATGCAAATCAAAATGACAGTGAAGTATCACCTCATACCAGTCAGAATGGCCATCATCAAAAAATCTACAGACAATAAATGCTGGAGAGGGTGTGGAGAAAAGGGTACCCTCCAACACTGTTGGTGGAACTGTAAATTGGTACAGCCACTATGGAGAACAGTATGGAGATTCCTTAAAAAACTAAAGATAGAGCTACCATATGACCTAGCAATCCCACTCCTAGGCACATATCCAAAGAAAACCATAATTCGAAAGGATGAATGCACCCCAATGTTCACTGCAGCACTATTTATAATAGCCAGCACGTGGAAGGAACCTAAATGTCCATCAACAGAAGAATGGATAAAGAAGATGTGGTACATATATACAATGGAATATTCCTCAGCCATAAAAAGGAATGAAATAGTGCCATTTGCAGAGATGTGGTTGGAGCTAGAGATTGTCATACAGAGTGAAGTAAGTCAGACAGAGAAAGACAAATATTGTACAGTACCATTTATGTGTGGAATCTAGAAAAATGGTAGAGATGAACTTACTTGCAAAGCAGAAATAGAGTCACAGATGTAGAGAACAACCTTACGGTTACCAAGGGGGGAAGGGGTGGGTGGGATGAATTGGGAGATTGGGACTGACATATATAACTACTATGTATAAAATAGGTAACTAATGAGAACCTACTGTATATCACAGGGAACTCTACTCAGTGCTCTGTGGTGACCTAACTGGGAAGGAAATCTAAAAAAGAGCAGATATATGTATATGTATGACTGATTCACTTTGCTGTACAGCAAGAAACTAACACAACATTGTAAAAGAACTATACTCCAATAAAAATCAAATAAAAATTTTAGAGTTTTCAATCTCCCATTACCACATATATCCAGATGCAGCAATATTTACTTCTTCTATCAGTTGCCAATGTCAACTAAAAAAACCCAAACAACAGCAGCGTAGTAAGGAGAAACTTTACTCAAAAGGGTAAGTGCGAGGAGGGGCCTATTGCAATTGGGGGAGGAGAACTATTGCATTAGGGAGAATGCTGTGACCCTAAGATCTGCAAGCCTCTCAGTGGTTAATCAAAAGGGGTTTTTCTTCTCTTGAGAGGAAGTAACAAGGGTATTAAGGGTAGGGTGTGGGCAAATGGGATAAAAGAGTAGCTTGAGTGGATGGTAGATCAGAGAATATTTTACCCTGAGGTCAGCCTGTTCTTAGCAGAGATTATCTGTTGACTCAGTCTGACAGTGAGTCCGAGTTCTGGAGCCTGGAGGAAGGAGTGAAACTTTACAGTTGGATTAATAAGCAGTTTGTTCCAATTGATTAGTAGGAATAAACACTTCAGATGATAATTTATGAGACAAAAAAATGGCAATTTGGAATATCTTTGTCTGGCATTGCCATAGGTAAACAAGAGGAGGCATCTGTGGTGGTTCTTAGGAATAAGCTGTTTTCCACAACACAAAGGGCAGAGGGATATCTTAACTTTTGCTGTTTTCCAGGATTCGAGGGCTCAGGTAAAATTCCACATTGTCACTAATAATAGTTTTCAGTATCGAAGGACACAATTAGACTATATAAAACTTTATTTTCTTTTCCAGTGGTCATCACACAGCCAAGCAAATGTATCCACTTGTTAAATTTAATTACCTTTTATCTTAGAGAGTTCCCCCAAATTAAATAGGTCGGAAATTTTTATAAAGAATCAAATATTGCTTTCCTGTCTGAAAAGTGTGGACTGAGTATCAGAGACTTATCAGATTCCTTTCAAGCTAAAGTCACCTTCATTCACTTGATAAGACTGTAGAGGGCACAGTTGGACTGAAACAAAGCTTGAGTGAAAGAGTGTGAGAACTTCATTACACCCAGCTAATACCCACCTGTGTGCTGTCAGTGATTCATATCTGCCTTTCAGAGCAAAGGTCTTTTAAAAAATCTTTTTGAAAGAGGGTTTTCTTATTTGTCACTTTACTTTCTTTTTAATTAATCCTAACAACACTTCATGTGAGAAAGTGTGTTTGAAGAGATAGAATTATAAATGAGTCCAGCATTATTGTTATAGTCCCTGTATTAAAATGTTACTGTAAGCTAAGGCAAGGAAGTCAAAGATAGTAGATTAAGAGAAAACTGCTGGGGAAATGAGCAAGCATTATTAAAAACAAGTGACAGGTTTGTATTACTCTATTGGAAGGAGCATATAGTAGTGGAAAGACTAAGGAATTAGTTGGGCTATCCGTAAGCTATTTGAAGCACAGCTTTTTCCAAAGCTAAGTAAAGTTTTGTCTAATCATCAGCTAATTTGTGGTTTCAAAATCCTGTAGTGTTCTTGATGCAGTTACCACCAAAATGAAGCATGCCCTTCTTCCTAATGGTCTACTCCTCCCCTTCCTTGTACTATATGTGCAAAACAAATGACATATACGAACTCTTTATGTTCTCTTTTCACCCTGCTTTCATTCCACATTGCACCAAGATTTCATTTTCCACATCAGTAATGGCTTTATAATTTCCAAATTCAAAGGTTTTTCTTCTGTCTCATTTACCTTAAAATCTCAATTGCCTTTGATTTTTTGCTCCTCACAGATGACTCTTATCTTTTTGCTGTAATTGTGTTGACTATGTACTACCTGTTACTCTTTTCACATATTTAGCAAATCAGTTTGTTAGTTGGAGTGCTTCTTTTTGATTTTTCCCATTCCATTATTTTGGGAATTCACCATACTTCTGTATTTTGTGTGCTGGTTCTCCTCTATCAGACTATTGATTGAATTTTATGTTTCCAGCTAAAACCTGCCATTGGATTGGCTATTACCTCAGTGGGAAATGGCTATGGTATCCATGTAATGTACTCTCACTAAAGCCCCAACTTTGTATTGCTAATTGCCTTCTAAATATTCATAAATGGATGTCTTGCTGTTCCTTGAAAGATAGCTATTCAAAATCATTTTTCTCTCCAAACCTAGTCCCTCTTTCTGATTTTCTCATTCTTCTATCTCTGCCATAGCCTTTAGATAGAAAAAAATTTGACTGTTTTTTCAACTAACACTCTGTAGGCTCCTTGCTATCCTCCTAGGCCAGGTCTTTGGGCCAAGGTAACTAGTGTCTGGATCCATTAGAAAGTCCAAGGGGGCAGAATTTTCTTTATGCTTTGTTCATTAATGTAGCCTAATCACAAAGGATGGTAACTAGCTCAATTAATATTCATTAATAAATGAATGAGCCCAAATACCCAAAGTTAGGTTCTCCTATTATTTATTTTACATTAATTACCAGATGAATATTTTTAATACCACTTTTGTATTGCTGCTTTTCTGATCAGAAACTTCATTGAGTCTATTTTGTCTCTTTTTTTCTGACTTTTAAGATTGTCCATTTTTCTATTCTAAGGAGGTCCTAAGAAAGTGAATTAATGTTGTGGGTAAGAGTGAACGTACTGGAGTTAAACAGCCTGAGTTTGATTATTGTTCTTTCATTTACTAACTGGGACAGGTATTTAATTTTTCTGTGCCTCGGTTTCTACGTCTTTAAAATTGAGATAATGATCAGTGGATTGATGTTAGGATGAAATAAGTTAGTGTGTCTTAAGCACTCAAACAGTGCCTGGTATTTAATGAATGCTCAATATGCATTATTATTATTATTATTATTATTATAAACCTCTACATTTGAAAAGCATCTGTACAGTCAGTGACATCCAGATGTTTAATAGAACATATCCCATCTTTCAAACAAAATTTTACATGTAATCCCAATAACTTTATGAAATACAAAATAAGTGTGGCTTTGATTATTTGTACCCTCCACTCTTTCATAAACTCATAAATGTCCTTGACAAAATCCCCAAACTCCAAGAACTACAATTTAAAAACCCCTGGTCTCAGTAACTTTTTTTCTTTTTTTTTAATATTTATTTTTTTGGCTGCACTGGGTCTTAGTTGTGGCATGCAGACTTCTTAGTTGTGGCATGCGGAATCTTAGTTGCAGAATGTGGACTCTTAGTTGCAGCATGCATGCGGGATCTAGTTCCCTGACCAGGGACCAAACCCGGGCCCCCTGCATTGGGAGCACAGGGTCTTACCCACTGGACCACCAGAGAAGTCCCTGGTCTCAGTAACTTTTGATGTAAGTATTTACTGATTGACTAAGTCATGTTGAAAACCATTAGATTGTAGAAAGAGCAGGCATTTTAATAATACATCTATTATATTGCCTGTCTCAAGTGAGGGTATTGTAAGACAAGGAAGTTACATTTGAAAATATTATGTAACACAGACAATTTATATCTATTTTAGTAAATTTAGATCAAAGGAATAAACTTTTTTTTATAATAAATGAGGGGTAAGTTTGAATTACAAATCATACTTAAGGAATCAAAGTGTTGTGTTATTATAATTGTCATATATAGAATAAATTATTTGCCCTTTGAGCATTTGGAGATGACTTAAAACATTATTTGTTTCTGAACTAAACCTAAAAGATGTAAAAAGCATTTTCTAAATGATAATATTGATATTAACAATACTTATCCTTTTACTTTCAACTCTGTAAGCTTAGTAAAACTTCAGTCTTTATTGATATCCCCATATCTAAAAGATATTTATCTCTACTGCTTAACTGGAAATTTTTGAGAAAAAATTAATTGATGTTATTAAAAGAAAGGTGTCATCTAAAATTATACTGTCTTATTTTTAGCAAGAATTTGCTGAGTGATCCAATGAACATCTGACTAAGAGTCATGTACTCTTAAAGGGGTTGAGAACAGGTTCATGAGATATTTGAGTCCCTTCATTTTACAAATGAGAAAAATATGAGCCTGCTTAGCTAAGGAATTTACCAAAGATAGATGATTGCATATTAAATATTAAGAAGTATTAAAATCTCTGTTCTCAATCCAGTACTCTTTCCACCATTTGGAAAATTAATCATACAGTCTCAAACATCAAAATATTTTTTCCTGTATCCAAAAGAGAACAGAATGTCATGTTTTAGAATCCAGATGTCATATCAACTTAAAAAGCAACATAAAAAACAATTGTAAAGTAAAACTTTGGATTAAGCAGATGATGACTGCTTGATTGGTAGTGGCTTATACTGGAATATAAAATAAATCAATAAGCAGAAATAGTGCAGTCATCTGTTTTTCTGAATGTCAATCAACAGAGCTGTTCTGAGAAGGATTGAGAAATAGCAAAAGGCTGGTCTTTCTCCAAACTGTGGTTGTCTTTATTGAACTCATTTTCTTTTTTCCTTGCCCTTTTTGGTGCCTCTTATCTCTGTTCTCTCCTTCTCCTACCAAAACTTCTAGGAAACTTGTATCAAACTTGTACTGAAATGTAAATGGCTTACAAGCCTTAAGGTGCTGCCTCTCCCAGGGAAGTGTGAGGAGTGAGATTTAAGAGGGGCAAAGAAAGGTAAAGTTATAGACTGTATATCTAAATATGAAATTTTAAGCATCAATGAGGAAGAGAATAGCAGTTTTAAATTGTAGGAGGACACACTTCCCAGTGATTTTAAAACCATTGTTAATCTCCCCAAAGAAATAAAAACCAAACAGACAAACAAATATGCAACAAATATAACAGCCAAACACAAAAACAAAAATAAAAAACCCCAAATTAATGGGACTTGACTATGTTGAAACTGAGATTAATATGTGGAGTATTGATTTATCTAATAAGTTGAGTCCCTCAGTCCATGAACATGGTATATCCCTTTATCTAGGTATTCTTTAATTTTTCTCAGTACTGCTTCATAATTTTGCATATAGAAGTCTTCGTATCTCTCATTAGATTTATTTTTATGTGTTTCACTTTTTAGATATTACCATCAAGAGCATCGTTTTCTGAATATCCTATTTGCTGTTGGTCTGTACAAATACAATTGATTTTTAAAAATATTGACCTTGGATTCAGCAACCTTGTTAAATTATCTTATTCAAATGGCTTACCTGTAGAATTTGTTTCAAATACCATAAGGATTAAAAGATCAATCCTCTAAAACAATGTAATAAATCTAAGATTTCCTACAAACAGTAATGTTTTTAAAAATTCATACAGCAAAACTTGACAGGAAAAGAAGAATAAATATGTAAATCCACAATCATCGTGGGAGATTTTAACACAACTCCCTCAGTAGTAGGTAGAACAACCAGCCAAAAGTCCATGGAAGATTTTTAACACAAATATCAAACTTGATCAATTTGAAATATATAAAACGCTCTATGCAACAATGATGGAAATCACACTTTTCACAAGTATATATAGACTATATTACAAAATTACTTATATGGTTGTACATAAAGCAAGTCTCAACATATTTCAAAGACTGAAATACAATAAAATATGCTTTCTGACCATTGAGATGTTGAGTTAGAAATCAGTAACAAAAATTATTTTAAAATAGATCCAAATGTTCAGGAATTAAGCATTTTACTTTAATAATCCACAAAGAAGAAATCACAATTAGCATAAGAAAAGCAAAATTTTAGCTATACTCCCATGGTTTATTACATATGTGTGTACTCTAACACCATCACAGTTTCCCCCACAAGCATATGCACTAACAGAGTTTGTATCCTATCTATCTAGTTTCCTTTAGGGTCTGATAAGGCCAGTTGAAGATGCTTACTAAATGCTAATTGGGTGTATCGGCAGAACTCTTGGTTTTAAGCAACATGATATGACTTAGATAACTTTAAGAAAATGAATTTATTACAGTGATACAGAGTAGCTCACAGAATGGTTTGGAGAGTCAGAGAACCGTGGGTCTAAACGATCAGCCAGGAGAAATGTCTAAACTTATTTCATGGTCTGATGTGGTGAAGACGAGATTGCCGCTACTGCTGGATTACTTGATTACTCTGCAGATTGTAATGCTGAGCTCACAAACACAGAATTTAGATGCTGCTGGAAAGAGGGTATTGCTTCCACTAGGGTTCTTTTGTGTGACCAGTATAGACTCTACAATTACTGTTTTCCACTCACTCACTGGCAGCTTTTAATTGCAAATCTGGGGCATATGCATCCAACTGATAGAATTCCGTTTTTGTGCTAATGCCCTAGTTTCAAAGGAGGCTGAGAAAACAAGTACTTGAGATGTTTAGCTTCTATGGTGAAAGGTGGATTTGCCTCATAAAGGGGGAGATTCCTAAATCATAGGGAATGGACAAGGTTCATGCAATTTATCTATGACTTTCAGGCAGACATGGGTCTTGCCAAGACACTTTGGATAGTCTATTTACTGATCTGTAGGTTCTCTGAGCATGATGTCATTAAAATAGAGGATAAGTGTGATGTCAGAAGGTCAAGGTCTCTATGAACTAAGCTGTGATGTAGAATGAAAAAGTTGAGACAATACAGTGAAATTAATACTGCTGCCTTGTGATTTGCAAGCAAATTGTTCTGATGTTCTCAGCTTTTTAGAGTAAAGGAATAAAAGCATGTGCCTAATCAATAACTATTGATTACTTAGAAAGCAAAGCAGGTCCCTTAGAACCTTACTGATTTGTTCTAGTGAAGAGACCACATATAGAACAACGGCCTCAATTTGCTGTCTCTAGCTGATCAAATTTATAACAATCTTCTGTTTTACTCCTGAATACTCTGACTTCTACACTAGACAAATTGAAATTTTAAAAGGGAATATGATAGAAATCACCAACCCTGAATTTGTAAAATCTTCAGTAGTGAAACTAATCACTGTGATTCTCTTAGGGATTTAATCATGCTTTTGACATATTATTATAATAAATAGAGGAAGCTCTTGGGGCTTTTATTGAGCTCTTCCTAATAAAAATATTATTCCCTGAGACATGCAGCCAAGATGGTGATTCTGCTTGTGGCTGAGTGCACTACTTTAATGATATACTAAGAAACTAGTGAAATATTTATGGAATTTTGGGGCAACCTAGTAGTCCTACTGGGAGGCAGACTTAAGTCAAACTGCCATTTATCATTTCATCTTCATGTCTCCACCCTGACTAGTGGAGAATAGTGGTATCGAAGGTACCAAGAATCAATACAGGGAAGGGTAAAGAGGTTGGGATGGGAAAAATTGACTTCCATTTTCTAGGTAACTCGTCTTGGCTAAGTCATTACATGTCTCCAATCATGGCGAAAAAAATGTTACTATATATCGTAAAATTGACTTCTCTTTAGAAAGATGGCAAGTGAGGGTTGGAGAGTCCTTTCTTTATTGGAATCTACCATTATATCCTCATCCCACTACAAAGAAGTCCAGTTCTTTTTCAGTCAGTGCCCCATTCCAAGATGCCAATTAAACTCTCATAATAAAGCAGTCATCAGAATTAAATGTTTAGTGTTATTCTATCTCAACCTGTGGATGCAAGAAGTAAGACTTTTATCACATTCACAGAAAGTTAATGATATTTGGCATTATCTTGAGCTGGGAATTTAAGACTGGAATATTACATTCTTATTACATTGGTTTATCCTGTTGTCTTTATTTTTAATTTATTTTATTAATTTATGAAAAGAAATTTTATTGTGGTAAGAAAACAATATGTGATCTACTCTCACATTTTTAAGTGTATAATACAGCCCCTGGCAACTATCATTCTATTCTTTGTTTCTGCGAGTTTGACTATTTTAGATATCTCATGTAAGTGGAATCATGCAGTATTTGTTCTTCTGTGACTGGCATATTTCACTTAGCATAACATCTTCAGATATATCTATGTTACTGCACATGGCAGATTTTCCTTCTTTTTTAAGGCTGGACAATATTCTATTGTATGTATATATCACATTTTAAAAATGTATTCATCCATCAATGGATACTTACGTTTTGTCCATATCTTGGCTATCATGAATAATGCTACAGTGAGCATGGTAGTGCAGAAATATCTTTTAGATCTTGATTTCAAATCTTTAGACTATCTACAGAGAAGTGGCATTGCTGGGTCACGTGATAATTCTATTTTTAAGGTTTTCAAGACCCTCCATACTATTTCATAGCAACTGTACCATTTTACATTCTTACCAACAGTACCCAGTAGTTCCAATTTCTCCACATCCTTACCAATACTTTACTTTATTTATTTTTATAATAGCCATCCTAACAGGTTCAGGATGATACCTCATTGTGTGTTTTCTTTTGTTGTTTTCTGGGGGTTGTTTTGGTCTGTGCTGTGCGGCATGTGGGATCTTAGTTCCCTGACCAGGGATTGAACCTGCACCCTCAGCAGTGAAAGCACAGAGTCTTAACCACTGGACCACCAGGGAATTCCCTCATTGTGGTTTTCATTTACATTTTCCTGATGGTTAGTGATGTTGAGCACCTTTTCATATATCTGTTGACCATTTATATATCTTCTTTGGCAAAATGTCTGTTCAAGCCCATCATTGCCCATTTTTAAATTGGGTTATTTGGGGGGTTTTTTGCTATTAAGTCATAGGAGTTTCTTATAAATTTTGAATATTAAGCCCTTATCTGATACAGGGTTTGCAAGTATTTTCTTCTCTTCCATAGGCTGCCTTTTCATTTTGTTGATTGTTTCCTTTGCTGTTAAGAAGGTTTTTAGTTTGATGTAGTTCTACTTGCCCATTTTTGCTTTGTTGCCTGTGCTTTTGGTGTCATATAGTTAGGACATCATTGCCAAAATTAGTGTCAAGGATCTTTTCCCCTATGTTTTCTTCTAGGAGTTTTACAGTTTCAGATCTTATGTTTAAGTCTTTAATCCATTTAGAGTTGATTTTTGTGTATGATACAAGAGTCCAGTTTCATTCTTTTGCATGTGGATATCCAATTTCACCAACACCATTTGTCAGTTCTGAGAAAGAACAAAGTTGGAGGCATAAGAGTTTCTGATTTCAAAAACTATATTACAAACCTACAGTACTCAAAACAGCATGGTACTGGCAAAAAGACAGACGAATGGAACAGAATAGAGAGACTAGAAATAAACATATGCATATACAGCCAACTGATCTTTGACAAAGGAGCTAAGAATACAATTGGGAAAGGATGCTCTCCCAGTGCCCTTAGAAGTAACCATGACACCCTACAGATTTGGAATATTCAGGGCCTCCATACTTTTTTAAAAGATAAATTTATTTATTTATTTTTGGCTCCATGGGGTCTTCGTTGCTGTGCACGGGCTTTCTCTAGTTGTGGCGAGTGAGGGCTACTCTTCATTGCAGTGTGCGGGCTTCTCATTGCGGTGGCTTCTCTTGTTGCAGAGCACAGGCTCTAGGCTCATAGGCTTCAGTAGTTGTGGCACACAGGCTCAGTAGTTGTGGCTCGTGGGCTTAGTTGCTTCCCGGACCAGGGCTCAAACCCGTGTCCCTTGCACTGTCAGGTGGATTCCTAACCACTGCACCACCAGGGAAGTCCCAGGACCTTCATCCTTTTACATGTGAGTTACTACTTGATTTTCCCTAGTCAGGTCACTAGTAGGCTTTAAGTTCCAGGAGACTCTAAGGTTAATTTTTCTCAATTTGTTTCTTATTGCCAACTAGGGATTTACTGTCTTCAGTGCCAAGCAGGCTAGATAACTGATGGCAGTTTCCCCTATATCCTCAATGATCTGTTGTCTCTGATCTCTCCTGGTATCAATTTTTATGTTAGAGCAATAGATGACTTACTCTGGGTTAATTAAGTAGAAAATAAACTACTAAAAAGATATTGGACAGTTTATGGAATCTCTAAATAAAAGATTCAAGAACCAGCATTGGTGTTTGGAAGTTTAAACTTATGCCTAGGAATCATGCTGTAGAATTGGTCCAGGGAACAACCTAGTGCAAGAGTCACTGGGCAGAGACACTTCAGCTAGAACTACAAGTATCAATGATAGGGGATGCTAAATACAGTAATATGAATCACTGATACATTTGTTCTGGATACTGAAAACTGTGTGTGCTTTCCACTTCCAGAATATATTCTAAGCAGTCTTTTCTTCTTGTCAGTAGCTTCTAGTCCAGTCTCCAGAATGGATATAACTGATTGTCAGAGCTAAGGTCATATGCTAGCCTATGGCCCTAAAGGTTACTCAGAGATTAAGTAGCTGGCATTTTCAATCTCAATAACGAGAGACAGATTCTTCCTCATAAGATGGGGATTTCCATAACTTATATATGGGTTCATACACTGGACAAAAACGAAGAGTAGAACTCTCCATTAGAGTTTATTCATGAATAAATACCACATAAATCATAATTTTCTTTACAATAATATTTTGGAAACAAGAATAAGGAAGTTATATATATATATATATATATATATATATATATACACATATATATATACACACACACACACATATATATACACAGACACAGACACACACACACATACACATATATGTATATATGGGTGTGTGTGTGTTTATAAATTCTGACTTTATATAAAGTAGGCCTTTGTTTTTTACTGTTACTGTGCTGAATGCAGAATGGGGATTCTTTTAGTTACAAAGAGGAAAATGAAAACTTTTTTCTGAACTAAACTACATGAAGTGTGAACATGAAGATTAACATCGTCTCTGAGGCAGGAACCTCAAAATTATACTCCTTCTCAATCAATGTTATTGTCAGTTCTTAGTTTTATTAATTATTAAAGGAAAATATATATCCAAGACATTACTGCAAATAAATATTTTAGAATATGTCTGGCTTTTCCTGTACAGTGAAAACATTTTTATAATATGAAATGTAAGAACAGATATTTTTCCAACGTAAGTTCTCGTTGCACATTCTCACATATTATAACCATATGTAATTACTGTTAAGTGAAAAGCCTGAATTAGATGAGTAAATTGTTAGAGCCAGTGGTAAGAAAATTATTATATATATTTTTAGCACAGTATTTAAATTTTATATTTAAGAAACTTTTGAGGGACTTTTCATCTAGCTAGTAAGTGAGTTAATTAAAAACAGAGGAACGTTGTGAAGAGTGACACCATGGTGTTTTTAGAATCAGAGGGGTATGAATTCCAATTATTCAATGATAATTTTTGAGATCCTACCACAGCCAGGTACATGGCTTTTACATTTTCTCTAGGAATTTCATTTTCATCATCTAAACAATAGATATAAAGCATTTAACTAAAGAAGTTTTTGAGAGCAGAACAAATCTTCAAGGCAAGACACAAAAAGGTGAAAACCTTTCCAAGTAACTTGACTATGTTCCAGAGCAAAACTCAATAATATTTATAGAAATACAAAAATATTCATCACTACTACAAGGCAAAATTAATAAGTTATGGCATCCAACCAAAGATTACCAGGCATACAAAGGGTCAGGGAAAGATGAACTATAATAAGAATAATCACTTGAGAGTGACCCAAAACTGGCACAGATGTTAGAATGAGAAGATAAGGAAGTCAAAATAGCTTTTATAATTGTACCACCCATGTTAAAAAAAAGTTATGTCGAAATATAGAAGATATAAAAAAGAACCCAATTTAACTTCTAGAGATGAAAGCTACAGTTATTGAGATCAAAACAAAGCAAACAAATCATTTGATAGGTTTTGTGTGTTTGAAACTTTGTTGTTTGAAAATTTGTTTCATTTGTTCTACCAGTTAGACCTGGTAGAAGAAACAGTGTTTCTGGGTAAGAGATGATAAAAATACCAGTCCTCCAGTTAGTTCACTGTCACTCTCAGAGAGCTTAAAAGAGAACTCAGTGTGGTCGAACAGTAGCCCAGAGAATAAGTTGGAGGGGGTTATTGCTGGAAGTGACAAAAGTAAGACACGGCTTCCACTTTGGGGTGTCTTCTGTTGTAAAAGAGGCAAGAATGAGGATGAACCATAAACTCTTCCCATGCTGAAGCCACAGAGTGAACCCATCCCATGTTATTAGAGGCCACTGATATCAGAGGCAGAAGACCAGGATCATAACTGCTAATGGGCAGCTAATTGTGCTTGTAGTCAGAGGAGGGTCTCCCTCTTTTCCCCTTTTTCTTTTTAATTCTAAACTCAGGGTTATAATTAAACAAAACAGGAATTTAGAGAAGAGCATGTGGGAAGCTTTTTGGCTATTTGGAGTTGTTGCTTTGAACAAATATCCCCCCAATAAAAATAATAACATAATAATAGTAGTACATGAAATGTCCATATATTGACTTAAATGAATTCTTTAAAATTAGATGTAGTTTTTGGTCTAGACTGCAAAAGCATTAAATTTCCCTTGTAGCAGTTACTGAAAAAAAATTAAACATTTAAATTTCTTTACTTCATCAAGATTGAATTTCTCAATCAAACCACATATGATTAACCTGGTTTTCCAATGTATCTTTTATAACAGACACATAATCTGATAATAAACATGGCATTGCTTTCTAAATTATTTTTAATGACATACATGATAGAACATGAGAGGATCTTGGCCCATTTAGCAACCCCCATACTTTTATTTTAATGGAACATATAGTTTAGGTAGAAAATATAGCCTAGTGGATTTAAAAAAAATTATCTTTGGAAATGAAAAATAATGGAACTGAAAGATTATGTATAAATTAGAGACTATAAGGATTTGATTTATTTGAAGTACAGAGTCCTTAAATTGTGCTTCTGGTTAATAAACTGGCTTTAGACATTGGACAAAGGTCTGTAATTTCTTCTACTACAGTCTGGTATTTCAAGAGCTACCAAGAAAACACTGCTGAATGGCTTTAGGTCTCAGAAGTTAAGACACAAGAGAAGTCAGATATCACCACTATGGTGGTAAATTCCCTCTATGCAAAACAATTTTAAAAAATTCCACTTCTCTCATTAGAATACCACAGTGCAGAACTTGCGTGGTGGCGCAGTGGTTAAGAATCCGCCTGCCAAGGCAGGGGATATGGGTGCGAGCCCTGGTCCAGGAAGATCCCACATGCCCAGAGCAACTAAGCCAGTGTGCCATAACTACTGAGCCTGCATGGCACAACTACTGAAGCCCACGTGTCTAGAGCCCGTGCTCCACAACAAGCGAAGACACGGCAATGAAGAGTAACCCCCACTCGCCGCCACTAGAGAAAGCCCACGCGCAGCAATGAAGACCCAACGCAGCCAAAAATAAATAAAAATTAATTAATTAAAGAAGAAAAAAGAATACCACAGTGCAATGTCATCATCTCCTCAAGAAAAAGTGCCATATAATTCTGTTCTCTGTCTTCAGTGTTATGCAGTAAGACAAGATTTGTTTTCTCCAAGTCCCCCCTCCCTTTTTTTGGTCATTTCCCCCTCCTAGAAGAGAGCCTTAGCTTAGATGAGAAAATAAAGTTTCTATTATCATAACACCAAATAAAGGCTATCAACATTTGCAAGGGAAATTTTGATTGTAGATGTTTAACTGAAAGATTAAAACATATTTCCGTAGGACCTTCAAGGTACCTGACCTCTCCCACAGCATATCTTGCTGAGAAGATGAAAGGAGCCTATTGACTGCTAATCAAGCCTTGCAGAGTAAGAAGAAAGCTGAAAAAACCAAGGTCATGGTGAAGAGGAGAAAAGTTAGGGAGAACCTACAGAGATGCAGCTTTAAGCTGAAACCGGTATAGACTTTAAATGGAAAAGAGGAAAACACTATCCATGCTCTCCACTGTTCTCTATGTGTTTTGTACTGTAAAGTAGGCTTTTCTTCTAGTAACAGACCCACTTTCATGCTCTTCCAGATATTCAAGTCTACATAAATAAGGATTTATATACTTGTGGTCTTGTCTGAGATTACTGTACTGTGACATAACATATGGCTGTGCCTCCATCTAAGACTACCATAGAAATGAGCCAAGAAATACTCCACCGTTTATCTAAACTACCAGATTGTTGCTGAGGAAGGGGAGTGCTCACAGCTTTTGTAAATTGATGTAATGAATACTCTTTCAGCAGGGGAGTAACTTGAGAAAAGTAGTAATCTTGGCCTGGAAGCACTGGCGGAGAGAATGCATGGTTTAACATGAATGCCTAGGTTAATGCTTTCTTGTGAGTTTATTAGTTTCCCATAGGAAAATTTCACAAGCTGTTATCATGCTATGAAGAGAGGGAAGAAGTCTGGGGAAGGTCATATGTGTGTCTGCATCATCCAAAATGGCTGATAGAAGGGAAATTAGATTGTTTATGAAGGCGGAGGAAAAGTCCCTGAATGATATGGCAATATTGATGGGGGCAATGCAGTTGATAGAGTATTTGGCTCCAGCTACATTTGAAAGAGGGATTGAAACTAGTGAAAAGACAGCCAGTAGTTACGTGAGAAGAAGAATGCATTATTTAGGAATTCATGATTCTCTGCCATTCTCAAATAATTCATTGAATAATTAATTGAGAGGATGGGTAAGGGAAATTGATTAAGCTTTAGAGAAACTGATAAAAATTATTTAGTGGACAGTGTATGTTATGGTTGATTTAAGAGATTTTCCAGGGTAATTTTGACTTTACTCCCTTAAACAATATTTTCCACTGATTTTAGCACCTAATCAAATATCAGAGTAATATTTGACTCCAATTTATGGACAGATTTGAATATACAAAATCTTAAGTAACCTAAGAATGGAAGGCAAGTTTAAAGAGAAGTTATAAGGTATGAATACAAATTTTTCCTCTCAATAAGCAGTGCAAAAGGAGAACTACAGCTGTAGAACCCTAGAGTTTGTAGAGCTTTTCAGTGTGATTGAGCCATCAGAGATCAATGTTTTATGGTACCATAGTAGGAAATCCTATATTATGATATCGTAGTATCGAAGTTAGTGATCTTATTCAATTGTGATGGTATTTTAAAAGACTAAGAAAATTAGGATGTGTGTGTGTTTGTACTAAAGGAAGTTGAAGAAGAAACTATTAATCATTAATTTACTGTATCCCAAATTCAGAATTCAGAAGTTGGCATGGTATAGATTCAGGAATTTTTTTGTCTGTGTTAGATTTAAGGAAGGAGTGAATATTATTTGATACCCATAGGAAGACTAAACCTAAAGAGAATATAAATACTTTTTTCTAGGGAGATTTTTTTTCCTTTGAAAAAATGCTTCAGGGTAACACTAGAGTCTAAACTCTTTGGGGACAGTGGCTATTGGTGAGAGTATTTGGAAGTGTAGGTCTAGTTAAATAATAAACTTGATTCTTGGCGTTAAGGACTCTGAAAAAGCAAGAAAAGTTACTTCTCTAAGGGCAGGATCACCTTAAGGAAGTTAATTTGAAAATGTCATTTAACAGGTGTGAGTTTTGACACACTTCAGTGAATATGTGCACCATGTTGTTCATTGACAAGGGGAAAAAGAATTACTATGTCATTAACAAGACCACTTCTTACCAATCTGAAAGAACTAAAGATATTTGGAGAGTTCAGATGGTATTATAATTGATTCATCCAAGATTACTCCTAGAGTGAAATAAGTGGATTGGCATTCAGCATCTATTTGATCTATAGTCATTTCCCTTTATTCGAGGTTTCATTTTCTACTGTTTCAGTTACCCACGGTCAACCGAAGTCCAAAAATATTAAGTAGAAACTTCCAGAAATAAACAATTCATAAATTTCTGAGTAGCGTGATGAAATCTTGTACCATCCATCCACCCACCGGGATATGGCCCATCCCTTTGTCTGGCATATCTCACCCCTTAGTTACTTAGTAGCCATCTTGGTTATAGAACTGACTCTCAGTATCACAGTGCTTGTGTCCAAGTCACCCTTATTTTACTTAATAATGGCCCCAAAGCAAAAGAGGAGTGATGCTGGCAATTTGGATATGCCAAAGAGAAGCTGTAAAGTAGTGTCTTTAGGTGAAAAGATGAAAGTTCTTGGTTTAATAAGGAAAGAAAAAATCATTTGCTGAGGTTGCTAAGATCTATGGTAAGAATGAATCTTCTGTATGTGAAATTGTGAAGAAGGAAAAATAAATTCATGCTAGTTTTGCGGTCACACGTCAAATTGCAAGTTATGGCCACAGTGCATGATAAGTGCTTAGTTAAGATGGAAAAGGCATGAAATTTGTACAATAAGATATTTTGAGAGAGGAAGGGACCACATTCAGATAACTTTTATTATAGTATATTGCTATAATTTTTACATTTTATTATTAGTTATTGTTAACCTCTTACTGTGCCTATCTTATAAATTTTATCATAGGTATGTAAGTATAGGAAAAAAACACAGTATATATAGGATTCGGTGCTATCTGCTGTTTCATGCAACCACTGGGGTCTTGGAATGTATACCCTGAGGATAAGGGGGCTACTGCATTTTCTAGTATACCTTCCTAAGACAGAGGTTAGAAGTTAAGAAAAAAAAATCCCAAACCCTCTTTCAGCTTGGGATCTTTAAATAAAAGAAATTCCACAAACTCAGTGCATTTATGTGAGACTTGGAATTTGAAAATAAGGAAAGGCAGTTATCCTGGTGCTTTAGCTTTTGTGGCCAGCAAGCATCGCTGTGGAGACATAAGTATTCATCTGTAGCATCATTCCTGTGTACTTAACTCCCTAGGTAGTAAGCACAATAGCTGTTTCTCTTTGTGAGTTTAGATGGAAAATCTATAGACTCTATGTACATTTAATGAAAATTATGAAACAGTAACAATTGTTACAATCACACGGGTCAAGAAATGGAACATTGGCAACAACCAAGAATCCCCTCCATGCCTTGCATCATCACAAAACCCTCCCATAGCACAAACAATAACCACTTACCTAACTTTTATGTTAACCCATTCATTGTTTTTCTTTGTAGATTTATTACTTATGTGCACATTCCTGTAATACTGTTGATAGATATTTGTGTTGTTTTCTATTTATGGCTGTCATGAACAATGCTGAACAAGATACATGTTTATATATGTATCCTAGTAGACAGGAGAACACGTTTCTCTAGGGAGTGAACTACTGGGTTACAGGGAAGTTTCAGGAATGAGATGCTGAGTCACAGAGAAAATATATCCTTAAACCACAAGATAATGACAAGTGGTCAAATCAACTTACACTTCCAACAGTGGTGATGACTCATATTTAAATTCCTTGACATTAGTTGTTATCATTTATTTTAATATTTCCTATCTAATCTGTGTGTAGTGGTACCTCATTATGGTGTGAATTTTAGTTTTCATGATTACTATTGAAAATATAAATATTTTACAGTTTTAAATATAGTTATTGGCTTTTGGGATTTGCTGTTTTTTGAAGGGTCTATTGAATTTTTGGCCTACTTTTCTATTGGGTTATTTGCCTTTTTATTCTTGCTTTTAAGAGTTTATTTCATTTTTTAGTTGAAGTATAGTTGATTTACAATATTATATTACTTTCAGATGTAGAACATAGTGATTCAATATTTTTATAGATTATACTCCATTTAAAGTTATTATAAAATATTGGCCATATTTCCTGAACTGTAAATATATCTTTGTAGCTGATTTATTTTACACATTTTATACCTCTTTATCCCCTACCCCTATCTTGCCCCTTCCTCCTTCTCTTTCCCCACTGGTAACCACTAGTCTGTTCTCTATAACTGTGAGTCTATTTCAGTTTTGTTATAGTCATTCATTTTATTTTTTAGATTCCACATATAAATGATAACATACAGTATTTGTCTTTCTCTGTCTGACTTATTTCACTAATCATAATACCCTCCATGTCCATCCATGTTGTTGCAAATGGCAGGATTTCTTTCTTTTTCATGGCTGAGTAATATTTCTCTGTGTGTGTGTGTGTGCGTGTGTGTGTATCATACCACATGTTATTTATTCATTTGGCTGTTAGCAGGCACTTAGGTTTCTTCCATATCTTGGCTATTGTAAATAATGTACATAATGCTGCTGTGAACATTGGGTGCATTCATCTTTTTGGATTAGTATTTTCGTTTTCTTTGGATATATACCCAGGAGTGGAATTGCTGGATCTTGTGGTAGTTCTGATTTTAGTTTTTGAGAAACCTTCATACTGTTTTCCATAGTGGCTGTACCAATTCATATTCTTACCAACAGTGTACTAGGGTTCCCTTTTCTCCACATCCTTGCCAACATTTGTTATTTGTAGTCTTTTTGATGATAGCCATTCTGACAGGTATGAAGTGATATCTCATTGTGGTTTTGATTTGTATTTCTTTGTTGATTAGTGATGTGCATCTTTTCATGTGCCTATTGGCCACCTGTATGTATTCTTTGGAAACATGTCTATTCAGGTCTTCTGCCCATTTTTAATTGTTTTTTTAATATTGAGTTTTATGCGATGTTCATGTATTTTAGATATTAACCCCTTATAGGTCAAATCATTTGCAAATATTTTCTGCCATTCAGTAGGTTGTCTTTTCATTTTGTCAGTGGTTTCCTTTTCAGTGCAAAAGCTTTAAAGTTTATTTAGGTCCCATTTGTTTATTTTTTCTTTGGTTTCCTTTGTCTTAGGAGACAGATCCAAAATAATATTGCTATTATTTATGTCAGAGTGTTTTGCCTATGTTTTCTTCAAGGAGTTTTATGGTTTCTGATCTTGTATTTAGGTGTTTAATCCATTTTGAATTTATTTTTGTATATGATGTGAGAAAGTGTTCTAATTTAATTGTTTCACAAGTAGCTGTCCAGTTTTCCCAGCACCACTTATTGAAGAGACCTTTTTCCTATTGAACATTCTTGCCTCCTTTGTCTTAGATTAATTGACCATAAGTGTATATAGGTTTATTTCTGGTCTCTCTATTCTGTTCCATATGTCTGTTTTGGTGTCAGTACCATACTGTTTTGTTTACTGTAGGTCTGTACTAGAGTCTGAAGTCAGGGCGTGAGATACCTCCAGCTTTATTCTTTTTAAGTTCTTTTCATATTTTGAATAGTAGTCTCTCTATTGGTTTTATATGTTGCAATGATCTTTTCAGGTCTGTGGCATGACCTCTCTTTTAACTATCTTTGTGTTTTCTTTTGTTGGAAAATATTTCTTAATTTAATGTGGGTAAATACATCAATCTTTTCCTTTAAAGCTTATACTTTTTTCCATCTTTCTACTTTGTGGCTTAAAGATAGCCTCCTATATTGTCTTTTAAAATATATTTGGTACCATTTCACATGTAGGTCATTAATCCATCTGGAAATAATTTTGTTTACAATATGATACAATTTTAATTATTTTTTCTTTATGGATACCCTAGTGCTCAGCATTTTTTAATCGAAAAGTTTGTTATGTCTTTGTTGAGGTGCTGTGATACCTCTGTTATACAGAGGTGCCATATGTATGTGTGTGTGTGTGTGTGTGTATATATATACATATGATTTTGTTTTAACAATATATGTTTTGGTTTGTTTTTCTGTGTCTCTATTAAGTCTTCTTTTGGTTCATTTGTTTGTCTCTATATCAAAACTGCACCCTCTTTGTTACTAGAGCTTTATAAGAACACTAAATATTCAGTAGAACAAGTTTTCCCACATTTATATTATTCTTCAAGTGTGTGGTGGGCTTTTGTAATCCGTATAAATTTTTAAAGAAGTTTTTCAGGTCCAAAACAAAATCTTTGGCATTTTCACTTAGATTTTTCTTACCCTATAACTTAATTTTTAGAGACTTAACATCTTTTCACTATTAAGATATCCAACTTATAAACACAAAATATATCTCTTCATTTCTGATTTCTTCAAGGTCTTTGAAAAACTATTATAATGTTGTCTATAAAGGCTTTGTATATCTTATTGGATTTATTGCTACTTCAGCTTTTTGGTGCTATCTAAAAGGATTTCTTTCTTTTTACTGTCACTTTCTGTTTGATGCTATTATATAAAAACACAATTTATTTTTATTGATTTTTATCTAGAAATCTTAAGAAGCTCTCTTACAAATCCTAGCAATTTCCTGTACATTATTTTGTATTTTCTCTGTACACAACAATATCATATATAAATAGAACAAGTTGTGTGTTTTCTTTTCTAATCCTTAGACATTTTAGTTCTTTTTCTTGACTTTCTCCACTGGCTAAACTCTCAAGTACAATACTGAATAGAGTGGTGACAGGGGGCATCCTTGTCTTCTTCCTGATCTTTAAATCTTTAATCATCTCACCTGTATCTATAATGTTACTCTATGGTAGATAGCTAATTTTCATTTAAGAAAGTTTCTGTTTCTAGTTTGATAAGATTAGCTGCGGGTTTTTGTAAAATCATACATGACTGCTGAAATTATAAGAAACTTTGGATTTAATTTTTTGTATGTTTAATTTTATTAATTAATTTTGTTATGTAAAATAATTTTGGTTGTCTGTCATGAAATTAGCTTTTTATGTTGGACTCAGTTTGCTTATATTATATTTATCATCTGTTTTCCTGGGTAAGGTCACCTCTAATTATCCTTTCTTATACTGTCCTTTCCTGTCTTGAAATGAAGAAAATATTAAAAAGTAGTTGAATAGTGTTCCCTCTTTCTATTCTCAAAGAGTTTGTGTACTACTGGAATTCTTCCTTTCTTTAGAACACACTAGTGAAAAATCTTGGATTTCAGCTTTCTTCATGGTGAGAGTAGTGAGTGCTGATTCAGTGTCTGTAATGTATAAATGTATGTATAAATTTCTATTTCTGTTTGAATCTATTTTGATATTATATTTTTCTAGGGGACTGTGATTTTTATAAAATTTAAAATTTATTTGAAAACACTTTGTTCATTTTTTCCTTTGTAAAGTCTGTAACATGTATGTGATATATGACCCTTTTACCTTTCTGATATTGGCTTCTTGTCCTTTCTATCTTTTTTTTCTTTTTTGGTCTTGAGAAGACTCTCAAGTAGATAGCCATTTTTATTAGTATTTTCAAAGAGCCAAATGTTAGCTTTTGAATTTGTATTGTTTATTTTCTATGTCATTAATTTCTGCTCTTGCATTTATTATTTACTTCTTCCACTTTCTTTGGGTATGTCTCTTGAAGATAGCACATAGTTACATGTAATTTTATACAATCTGACACGTATTTTCTTTTCATTTGGAGCAGCCAATCCATTTGCATTAAATGTAGTTACTAATTTGGTTTAAATCTTCCTTTTTTTCCTATTTGTCTAAATTCTTTCATATTTTTCTTTTTCTTCTGGAATCGTGAAATATTTATAGCAGTCTACTTTTACTCTATTAAGTTTGAAACTGTAAGCTCTATTTTATTATTTAATGACAATTTCTGTCAGAATTTACTAAATATTTATAAAAATATTTTTATTTTTATAAATATTTTTATAAAAACCCTTGCTGGGAACCTGTAAATCAATACTTGTAATCTGTGTCACACACACACACACACATACACACACACATATTTGAAAGGAAACTTATTAGAAATTAAGTTTGCAACATAAGAATTAAATAGATTGTGCCATAGAAGAAGAGATAATTAATAAAACAAGTAGGACAAACAGAAAACAAACTATAGAGGGTATCAATAATCTCCAACTTGTAGGAGGATTCACACTTCACACTATTTAAAACAATAGTGGTAGGACAGTAAAATGGCGTCACTCAATTGAAAACCATCTAAGCAGTTCCTCCAACAATTAAACATGAAATTACCATATGACCCAGCAATTCTGCTCCTAGATGTATACCCAAGAGAAATGAAAACATATGTTCACACCAATTAAACAAGAATGTTTATAGCAACATTTTTCATAGTAGCAAACAAGTGGAAACAGCGAAAATGTCCATCAACTGATAAATGGATGAACAGAATTGGTATGTCCATACAATGAAATATTACTTCGCTATAAAAAGGAATGAAATACTGATGCATGCTATCACCTAGATGAACCTTCAAAATATTACGCTAAGTAAAAAAGTCAGTCACCAAAGACCTTATATTGTATGATTCTCTTTCTATGAAATGTCCAGAATAGTGAAATCTACAGGGACAGAAGATAGATTAGTGGTTGCTTAGAGCTTGTGGGAAGTAGGGTGGGAATATAGGGAGGTGATGCCTAAAGAACATTAGATTTGTTTTTTTAAGTGATAAAAATGTTCAAAATTGACTGTAATGATGGTTGCACTTATATGTGAATATACTCAAAATCACTGAAATATATAAATAGGTGAATTCTATGGTATGTGAATTATATGCCAGTAAAAAATGGGATCTAAATTGACAATAGAGAGGATCAGTAAACTTCAATTTTGTTTCTTTGAAAATATAAAGAATGGTATTTTTTTATGTTCATAGAAGAGGAAGGCACAAACAAAACTATGAAAGAATAGGGGTTTTACTTACATATATTTGGAGTTTTACTAATTATAGGAATAAAGTAAAGAGTATCATGCCATTAATATGAAAATTTATAAAAACTTGAATTAAAAAATAAAATTAGCAAAATTGTCTTAAGAGGAAATAGAGAAACATAGTATACTAACAACTTTTACATGAATAGGATAGTCTGGTCAAATGTCTAGAAATCAGCAAACAAAAACACCAGGACCAGACATTTTAAAAGTGCTTTTGCAAATCCTTCAGGGATCAAATTAACTTTTATCTTATATAAAATTTTTTAGAGAGTGAAACAAGAGGGTATACTCACTTTTTCAATATACAATAGCCAAACCAAAATAAATAAATAAATAAAATATACAACACATCCATTTATAGAGATCAATAAAACTATTCCAAATAAAATATTAACACAAGATTAATTTATATGTACAGAAGCAAAAGCCAGTGGAAAATATATTTGAAAACAAAAAAAGAGGTGGAAAATGTCTGCATACAAAATACAAGAAAATCTGTAATCTCTGAACTTGCTGGATACAAGACTGACGTACAAAAACCAATAAGAATTTAAAATATTAGCAACAACCAGTAAGAAAATGTACTACTATTAGTAAATACTATTCCATTAATACTTTTACTATTAAGTAAAAATATCATTCACAATAAAATAATAAATATCAGGTATTTGAGAATAAATATAATAACGTGAGTCAAATATTCATGGAGGAAATGATGCTTTCTTAAAGGATGTAAAAAATTAAATGGAACACTTTATAATATTCTTTGTAAAAATGAATCAATATTTTATAATTGACCATGCCACTAACTTGTGTATGCATTGCTATTACAATGAAAATTGCAATAGATATTTTCATAAGCCATGACAAGCTAAATCTAAAGTTTATATGGGAAAGAAGTGTATTAGGCAGAGTTCTCCAGAGAACCAGAAGCAGAGCCAATAGGAGATGTGTATGTGCAAAACATCTGCAGGGCAGGGCAACAGGCTGGAGACCCAGGGAAGAGCTGATATTGCAGTGTGAGTCCAAAGGCAGTCTGCTGGCAGAATTCCCTCTTTTTGAGGGGACGTCAGTCTTTTTTCTATTAAGACATTCAACTGATTGGGTGAAATGTTAATCTCATCTAAAAAAATGCTTCACACAAATATCATGAATCATGTTTGACCAAATGTCTGGTTACCGTGTCTTAGCCAAGGTGACCATTACGTATAAGTAGGGAGTTGAAAGTAGCCAAAAAATTCTGAAGAAGATATGAAAACATTAAGAAACATGAAGAAAGGGCAACCTATGCTACCTGATATAAACATTTAAAGTCATATTAATTAAAACAGTGTGGTACTGGCACAGCAAAGGTATAGACAAACAAAATTGAACAGAATATAGGGCCCAGGAACATAGATAGATTAAAAAAAAAAGACTATTGTGGTAACATTACAGATTTGTGGAGAAAGGATGAACCTTTTAATAAATGGTGTTGAGATGATTGGAAATTCATATGGACAAAGGATTAGACCCCTATCTTAAAGAAATGAGAAAATAAATTCCAGTTCAAATCAAAAATTAAATATGAAAGAAAAAACATGAATACTTTAAGAGCAAAATATGGATATAGCTTTATGAAATCAGGTTAGGGAAAGGTTTCTTAAACACAACATTTAAAGAATCACAAAGTATGAAGAAAAGCTGAACAGATTATATGACGTTCATATTGAAACATTTCCACAGCAGTATAGACAAATGGACCAATAAAAACACAAAAGAATAAATCTGGGTGGCCACGAAACTTATAAAAGAAAGGTCAGCCTCTCTATCATTAAGGAAATTCTTATTTGTCTACATTAGAAACTATGTGCATTGGAATCTTAATGTACTGCTGTTTATAATAAGGTGGATGTTACCTAAATTCCCTTCTTAAAGGTAATTGATAAATAAATTATGGTTTGTTCTCAGAAGTAATATTATACAATAGGTAAATTGAATGAAATGTTTTTGTGTGTATTAACATGGGTGGATCATAATAACATAATGTGAATTTAAAAAATAAATTGCAGTTACAAAAAGAGTATGTAGGTTTACAAATATATGAACTGAAGGGATGGGTGTGTGTGTGTTTGTGTGTGTATGTGAGAGAGAGCGAGAGACAGTGTGTACATGAGTTTTTGTGTGTGTTAAATAAGAATATATATGTAGTCAGATATGGCAACATGAACATAGAAGATTCACATACCTTTTGGATAGAGATCTCTCTAATGATTGGGGATGATCTGAAGCGAAATGCAGGAATCAGATCTTTGGAAATACCCGTCAGGCTCCATGTGAAGTTTTGAAAAATTTACCACTTTAAGTAAACATTTTCTTCTCTGAGTCTGTTAAGATTTATTGCAAGTTCGATCTAATGAGCTGTATAGTAGAATGAACTTTTCAAAGTATGCTTGGTGGGGGATAGATTTCAGATCATTGATTGTTCCCCTAAAGACTAAGGCTATTTGGTGAGGAGGCTCCAAAACAAGGATTTTGTCGATATATAAATCTGTTTTCTTGAAGAGCTAATTATTTGTAGTTATGGCAGTATAATTTATTGAAGCTTTAATTTGTGTTTGTTTTCCCCAATAACTCTATGACCACCACTTCAAGATGGTAGTCAACATTTGCTGTTAATTACTTCAGGGGAGATTTGTGTTAGGGTGAAAAGCTGGTGTTTCCTGGAATTGACCGATTTTCCTTTGTTCTTTGAAAAGCACAAATACTTTGAAAGAATAATGTTAGGTGAGAGAGAGAGAGAGGAAACAGAGGAGAGCCATTGAGACTCCAAAGGAAGAGGGATAGATGTCCCCGAGGCTGGAGAGAGGGACATATCTTCATGTAGCAGAAAACTTAAACATTCACTATGGCAATGTGAAAATAGAGCATGTCTCCAGAGATACAGAAAGATTTTAGAAACAGGGGTTATGCACTTCATGCAACTAATATGGGTTCAGGCACCAACTTTCCTGTTATTCCAGTTTATCAGTGAAGCAGTAGAGTCAGCAGATTTAAAGCCACCATGAAAGTTCAACAAGATGTATCTTTTGTTTAAGGCCCAAATACAGAGCCTCTCCCACACTTTCTAGGGTTATTTTAAGCCTCTAGAATGTTCATGTGACCTAACGAAAGAAATGGATTCTTGAATGATGAGAAATGGTAGAGTTTCTTCTTTGCCTGATGGGATGAGGGCTTACATTATTATTAAATTTGAAATAAAAGAAGTGAATGAACCTCTTCTTTTTTTTTTTTTTTAAGATGTTGGGGGTAGGAGTTTAGTAATTTATTTATTTATTTTTGCTGTGTTAGGTCTTCGTTTCTGTGCAAGGGCTCTCTCTAGTTGTGGCAAGCGGGGGCCACTCTTCATCGCGGTGTGCGGGCCTCTCACTATCGCGGCCTCTCGTTGCGGAGCACAGGCTCCAGATGCGCAGGCTCAGTAGTTGTGGCTCACGTGCCTAGTTGCTCCGCGGCATGTGGGATCCTCCCAGATCAGGGCTCGAACCCGTGTCCCCTGCATCAGCAGGCGGACTCTCAACCACTGTGCCACCAGGGAAGCCCTCCCCCCATAGATAATCTTTAAAAATTAAATTAGATCATTTTTCTCCCATGTTTAAGCCTCCAAACCCAACTCTGCATTGCACTATCCTATTGTAATTGAATAAAATCAATATTTCTCACCATTGACTAAGAAGCTTACATGATATGGCATCTCCCAAATACTCCTTTGTTTGGTCTGCTATGACAAAAATACCATAGACTGTCTTTTTCTGTCTTATATCACTTATATATGGAATCTAAAAAAGCCAAAGACATAAAAGCAAAGAGTAGAATGGTGGTTTCCAGGGGCTGGGGGTGGGGAAATTGGAAAAATGTTGGTCAAATGATATAAACTTTCAACTGGTATTGATGGATAAATAAGCCCTGGAGATTTAATGCACAACATAGTGATTACAGTCAACAATACTGTACTATAAACTTCAACATTGCTAAGAGACTAGATCATAATTATTCTCACCACAAAAAAAGAAATGATAATTGTGTGACATGATAGAGGTGTTAGCTAATGGTACTGGTGGTAATCATACTGCAATATACAAATGTACCAAACCAACAAGTGTACACCTTGCACTTACATAATGTTATATTTCAACTATATCTCAATAAAAAATACTATAGGCTGGGTGGCTTAAACACAAATATTTGTTTCTTATAATTCTGAAGTAGTATTTCCCCCAAATACTACTTCACTATTGAGTTGTAAGATCATCTTACATATCCTGGATGCCAGTCTATGTTATGTATATATCTATATCTATATCTATATCTCATGAATATTTTCTCCAGTCTGTGTGGCTTGCCCTTTCATTTTCTAATGGTGTCTTTAAAAGTGCAGAAATTTAAAATTTTAATGTAGTTATAATTTTTTTTATAATTATCCAAATGCTATTTTTAAAATTCTGAGGTAACATGGTTTTAATTATAAATTGAAAAGCAGGTAGTATAGGTATGTGATTTTGTATCTCATGCAGAATTTGGCAGTCTGGTAGCTTGTGAATATTTTCTATTTGTACTATTATTGCATGTATGAATTTATTTACAATAAATATACTTATGTGATACATAGAGAATATTTAAATTGTCAGGATTTGCTATTTCCCCATAACCTTTCTCCTGTCAATACTCTGAAGACTTGAAATGTTTACTTTCTTAATTGGTACAAGGCCTTTGTTGAGGTGGGGGGTGGACGGGAGAGAGATATAAAGAATGTAAAGAATACAAATAATAGCCCAGGCTATTCTCTATGAGGAAGAATGAAAGAGGGCAGAGGGGTAAGAAGGATAGGGAACAATCAAGGAAGGGTGAGGACAGGAGAGAAGAGGTAAAAGGAAAGAGCAGTCACTATCAGGAATGGGATTTAGGAAAGGGAGTGTGTAACAAATCTTTCGGAATCCTAGCTGTGTGCTGCCTGCATCTTTAAAACAAATCAACATGATCTTCAGTGCTTTCTGGAGGTTGGTTTCTGTTTGTGTGCTTATCATACTTAGGCTGTGATATATTTGACATCCTAAATTTTCATGGAGTTTATTTCCCACTCTTTGACATCTATGTATCTTACTGACACAACTTGAGTACTCCCTACTTTTTCTCATGTCCAATCACCATAAACTCATCAATACAAGGGACTATCATAATGCTTTTGTGATATCCAGATGACTAATCTCCCTATGGACTATAATATTATAGACATCGGGAGACTTGGCATAGCACTCAAGTAAGACAAAGTTTGAGTGTACTTCTGTGTCTGTCAGATAGAAGTGAACTGCTCCGTTACCTTTGCTGTTTGATGTGGAGACAACTATTCGCCAGATCAATAGCTGTGTATCAGGAGTTAGAGATGTTTTGATTTGTTCCAGGAAAAAAAGGCCCATAAAATCCAGCAGCTTTGATTAGAATTAGTACCTCATTATCTTATGATAATCAACAATCATTGTCCATGACTTATTTGCCTTTTTTACAGGCCAAACAGACTATTTAAATGGGGCAGGTGATGGAGATTCCCATCTGCATGGTTATTTTAGTCTCTGCCAATTCCCCAGATATGTGCTATTGCTATTTTTTGGTATTGTTTGCATGTAGGGACAGTTCCATGAGCTTCCACTTGGCCCTTCCTATGTATTTTTTTCCAGTTGTGGCAAAATATGCATGACATAAAAGTGACCATCTTAACCATGTTTAGGTGTACCATTTAGTGGCATTAAGTACATTCACGTTGTTGTGCAGCCATCATTACCATTCATCTCCAGGACTTTTTTCATCTTCCCAAACTGAAACTCTGTACCCATTAAACAACACCTCTCCATTCATCACTGCACCCAGACCCTGGCAATCACCATTCTATTATCTGTCTATATAAATTTGACTACTCTAGTACCTCATATGACTGGAATCACAGTATTTGTGTTTTCGGTTCTGGCTTATTTCATTTAGCATAATGTCTTCAAAGTTCATCCGTATCGTAGTGTGTGTCAGAATTTTTTACCTTTGAAGGGTCATTAATATTCCATTGTATGTATATACTACATTTTGTTTATCCATTCCTCTGTTGATGGACATTTAGGTTGTTTCCATCTTTTGGCTATTGTGAATAATGCTGCTAAGAACGTGAAATTACAAACATCTGTTCAAGTCCCTGCTTTTAATTCCTTTGGATATATACTCTGAAGTCGAATAGCTAGATCGTATGGTAGTTCTGTTTAATTTTTTGAGGAACTGCAATGTAGAAGGGTTCAGATTTCTACACATCCATGCGAATACTTGTTCTTTATTATTGTTTTTACTAATAGCTATCCTAATGGATGTCAGGCAGTAGCTGTTCTTAATAGCACTGACCTTGGTTGAGAGTTCTGTCATTTTCCAAGTATGTGTACTCCAAAAATACATTCAGATATGGGGAAATATAGTGTAGGTCACTGCACAAGATTTCTAGTGAGGTGAACTTGTGTCAAAATTCCAATTATCACATGGCTTCCATAAGCCCTATTATGACCTGAAGACCACAGTGATGTTTTGGAACCTCAGGTGTATAAATTTATCTTAATAATCTCTGAAAAATTCTGAGTTTTCCACTTTTCTTTCTAAACATTCCCCCTGGAAAATTGTAAACCCCTTTGAGGTAGACCTGGAGGAAAAAAATAATCACACTCTATACTTTTGACAGTGTTGCAGCAAAGTTCCTGAAGCTGTTGTAGCCACCTGATCTCTGGTTTAGGTCTGGGCGAGGCTGTAATTTTCATTCCTGGAAAATCAATGCAGGTTTCTGCTCATTGTGCTTGAATTTTATTTTCATTTATACAGTTCAAGCCTGCTCATCAATGTAATTCCCAGTGTAAATGTGATTAATCTGTTACTGCTGGAAGTCACTTTGGGTCAAAATACTGCCACTCTGCCCTGCTGACCTTTATGATAATTGCACTCACCTTGTTTCTCATATTAAATGCTACCACTTAACCTCTGCTACTTTGTAACCCAATGTTCCTGTTAAAAAGCACGGGGGCCATTTCATTGGTGCTATCCCGCATTGTCATCTTTAGCCCACAGAAGACAGATGCCACAGAGGTTTAAAAGGATGCTTGTATTTCTCTCATCAAAGAATGTCTTAATGTCTTGAAGAAGAATGATATTGGTGACCTCTGTGGGGGCATAACTATGGGATAGTTGAGTGGGTTTTACATAATTAATCCACTCCAACATTCTCATTTTATGTACATGGATTCCTTTGTCTACATTCTGTCAGATAAATTATGGCATCTTGCCCTCTTTGAATGTTGCTGACTATTGAATCTATGTTTCAGTCAGCCAAACAAGCCAACGATTAGAGCCAATTCCATCAGCTAGAGCTAATACTTTGAATCTCAGGTAACGTCTTTATAATAAATTCAACCCCTTGCAACTTTATATTCGATCTTTCTCAGTCTAACACTTATAAAATATATGCCAGGGCTTCCCTGGTGGCACAGTGGTTGAGAGTCCACCTGCCAATGCAGGGGACACGGGTTCGTGCCCCGGTCCAGGAGGATCCCACATGCCGCGGAGCGGCTGGGCCCGTGAGCCATGGCCACTGAGCCTGCGCGTCCGGAGCCTGTGCTCCACAACGGGAGAGGCCACAACAGTGAGAGGCCCGCGTACCGCAAAAAAACAAACAAAAAACCCCACAAAAAAATATGCCACACACACATTCTACAGGTTTCTGCTGATACACGTTAGCAGGATATAGCATTTCTTTTGATGTATATGCTAACTCCTACCAGCGTGGACATTATACTTGCCTACTGGGGCCTGGTAGAATCTGACTGTAGTTATTAGGATGCAATAAGTGCTGATGTGGGTGGGTCTTGAGAAAAGTAGAAATTTCCTTGAGAACTAACCTATTTAGATGAGGTCTTTAGAGATATGTTAAGTAAGTAAGGGAAGGATAGTTTCCTCAAATGGGGAGGAAGGAGGGTGGCTTCCTTTGGCGAGGAAACCACAGGAAGATTTGGGTTAAAAATTTTCATATGAATCTGAGTCTGCCTACCTGCACTTATCCTAAATACTCAATATATCCTTATCTTAATACCCAACTCTTCCTGATCAGTGTCCTGATATTAATCTGTGAGGCTTAGCACAGATGTACGTTGAACTTGCATTTTCATTCTGCAACCCACACTTTTAGATTTGAAACTTGATCCTCAGCCATGTCTGCTGTGTGGCTCTAAGACATGGGAAAATTTTAAGGCCCTCAGTGTGGCTCTCTGTGTCTTCCCATGCCTCGATCTGAGAGTTTAAACACCTAACACCTTTTAACATTAAGTGTAAACATTTTCATTTTGTAAGCTCTCTGGTGCTATAAGAAGCAGCTAATGGTCCCCATGGTGCTTGTAGGTATTACTGCTGTAATAGACAAAATCAGCTGCTGCTTGAGATGTAAAAGTATTGTCTTCAACTGGCAATATGTTCAAAGCAAATATTGCTGGTAATTTATTTATTGCTTCCACTACTCGGAAGAGGCACTTGTCTTTGCATTGGCAATGGAGTCACTACTACATTCAAGCTCAAAACCTTATTCCAGAGTCCCATCTTGAGCATCTTTTTCCTGGGATTACTCATGCAGGACAGGAAATCTGCTTCAGGAAGTTTAGAAAGTAGATTTTAATAAAAGGAGCTTGTTTCAAAAGTTATAAAAGCTGGAGTCAAATGAAATAGGAAGGCAACCTAGAGTTTGGAAAGACTGAATCCCCTAAGCAGAACTGGAATGAATGTAGAGACTGCTGGTGGGTGCTGGGAACATGGAGGGAGAAGCCCTTGAGCAGGAATTGGACGCATGAGGGAGACGAAGCCTCAGTTGTATGTACAACTCAAAGAAAGAGGGCATTCTGGGTTCTCCCTTATCCCCTTCCTCCAAACTCTCACCAGTCCTTCCTTTACTCAAAATTAATTGGAAGCTAGTTGTCAGTGAATCCTGGGAAACCGAGTTTTCAGGAGTCAGTCCTCTAAAATAAAAATCAGAGCTGGAAAAAGAGAAATAGTCTTTAAAAATTATTCACACAAATATGCCATCCCTTTACAGTAACTTCTCACATTCCACTTCACTTGTTCAAATACCCCACCACTATGATAGTACTTTGACGCAAGTCTGTTTACTCCCTTGCTTTCTCCTGATACTACCTTTGTATCTCCCCTTACTCTCTTACATTCCAATGTCCATTATCTAATAGTGTGTTTGTCCCTAGCCCTGTTCCAGTGTCTTTTAATTATGCTGGATCAACCCAAACCATTGCTTTCTCTTTTCTTGATCTCCAGCTTTCAAAGTCTTCCCAAGTAAAGTGTATAATAGTTTAGATTGTTTCCTTTATAAATTCATGATAACTAACCTAAAAGATCCTTTAATATTGCCCTTTAATTCTGCTACATTAATCTGGACCCATCATTTCCCACTCTTTACACTTTGTTCTCTCTTTCTGCACTATTCTTTTTTTTTTTTTAATCTCTATTGGAGTATAATTGCGTTACAATGTTGTGTTAGTTTCTGCTGTATAACAAAGTGATTCAGCTATTGCACTATTCTTAAATGGCATGTCCCCACCATTTGCTATAATATCAGGAGATAATCTCTTAATTCACAGAAAAGAAAAGAAAAAACATTAGAACTTTCCTGTTAATTAACATAATAGAGTTACTACATCTGCTGCCATCTTTATCTCCTTTGGTAATTTAACAGAACAGAAGCTCTATTCCTACTAAACCCAATTCCCTTACTCCTGATTTGGATTGCATCACCTTGCACTCTCTAAGGATCCTTATTTTGTTCAATACCTTCTCTAATCTGGATCTTTTCCACTATCTTTTTTAAACATTCTAAAATCTTCCAAATTGGGAAAAATAATAAAGAAGAGTAAAGCAAAAAAGAAAAGCAAAATCAAACTCACCTTTCTCCACCTGACTTCTGTTACTAATTACCACACTATCTCTTCTTCAAAGGCACAGTTTTTAAAATAATTCTTGAAAATGTTTTTCTATATCTTGGCAATTGTGAATAATGCTTCAATGAACATGAGAGTGCAATCTTTTTGAGATCCTGATTTCAGTTCTCTTATACATATATATATATACACACACACACACACACATATATACATATATATATACATCTATCCATTCAGAAGTGGGATTGCTAAATCATATAATAGTTCTATTTTTAATTTTTCGAGAAGCCTCCATACTGTTTTCCATAGTGACTATATACCATTTTGTATTCCCACCAACAGTGTACAAGAGATCCAATTTCTCCATATTCTCCCCAGTACTTGTTACCTTTATATTTTTGAAACTAAGCATCCTAACAGGTGTGAGGTGATATCTCTTTGTGATTTTGATTTGCATTGCCCTGATGATTAGCGATGCTGAGTACCTTTTCATGTACATTTTGGCCGTTCATATGTGTTCTTTGGAAAATGTATATTCAAGTTCTTTGCCCATTTCTTGATGGAGTTATTTGGTTTATTTGCTACTTAGTTGTGGGAATTCCTTATAAATTTTGGATATTTACCCCTTACCAGATATATGATTTGCAAATATTTTCTCCCATTCCATTGGTTACCTTTCCATTCTGTTGGTTGTTTCCTTTGCTGTGCAGGAGCTTTTTATTTTGATGTAGTTCTACTTGTCTATTTTTGCTTCTGTGGTCTGTGCTTTTGGTGTCATAGCCAATAAATCATTGCCAAGATCAGTGTCAAGAAGCTTTTCCCAAAATGTTCATCAACAGATGAATGGTTCAAAGCATGTAGTATATATTTACAATGGAATATTTTCAACTTTAAAAGAAGAAGGGGGTTCTACCATTGTGGCAACAGGGATGAACCTGGAGGACAATACGCTAAGTAAATAAGCCAGTCACAGAAGGACAAATACTGCATAATTCCATTTATATGAGGTATCTAAAATAATCAGACTCATGGAAGCAGAGAATAGAATGTTGGTTGCCAGGGGCTGGGGAAAGGGAGAAATGGGGAGCTGTTGTTCAACAGGTATGAATTTTCAGTTATACAAGATGAATAAATTTGAGAAGTCTGCTGTACAAATAGTGTCTATAGTTAACAATAGTGTTAAGCACTTAAAATTAGTTAAGAGGGTCAATTTCATGTTAAGTGTTCTTACCACACACAGAAAAAATGGGACACAAGGAAGCTTTTGGAGGGGACAGATATGTCTATTACCTTGATTGTGTTAATTGTCTCATGGGTTTATGCATATGTCCAAACTCATCAAATAGTATACATTAAGCATGTGCCATTTTTTGTGCATCAGTTATACCTCCATAAAGCTGTTTAAAAATGTTTATCTATATTTGATACCTTCACTTTATGACTTCCTTCTCATGCTTCAACCCACTCCCAATAGAATCCATCTTTTATTACTCCAATAAAAAGGTACGTCATAAGTTATTTCCAAATCCATGGATGCGATGTGAAAATTTTATCTCCTAGTTACTTGACCTGTAAGTAGGATTTGCTTCTGTCTTTGAGACTTGATTTTCCTTGACCCAAAAACTCCTCTGGTTTTCTTCTCATCTCTGCGGCAGTTCATTCTCTATCTTCTTTGCAGGTACGTATCCTTCTCCTCAGACATTAAATGTTGAAATTCTTCAAAATTCAGTTTTAGGCCATTATGTCCTCTCACTCTGGAACTCATAATATGATTTCACAGAAACACACAGCTTCAGTTACCAACTCCATCAAGTTTGGACATTTGTGTACCTGAGACCTCTAATCTGAATTCTGTAAATCCAGTTGCCTAATTAACATCTAAATCTGTTCATTTAAAATATACATAAAGCTAAATACTCATGGTCTCCCTAAACTGCCGAATCTCTCCTCCTTCATTTTCATTTGTCTTAGTGTGTAGTGACACCATTCACCCAGTTGTATAAACCAGGCACCTAACAATAATCCTTGAGTTCAACCTCTCGCATCAGCCACTATATCCTATCCATTATCAATCTTATCCATTTTACCTCCTAGATACTTCCTTAGTCTATCTAATGTCCTCTATCTACTCATCGTTGTAAGTGGTAAATTAATGCATGAATATATATTTCCCTGATTGCTTTGCTTGGTACCTATAGTTTTTATGGCAGAAAAATTTATATTAAAAAAATCCGTTCATCTTCCATATATCTTCCCTTCTGTTCCTCCATTCTCCTGTCCCCATTTCAAGCAAGTATACAGGACTCCCTAGAAACCTCTTCCTCAGGAAATATGCCATTTCTAAGCCTCAAGGTGTGAAGGAGGAGATTACAAGGCAGTTGGAGGATTAAAAGCCAGTGAGTACAACAAGCACTGCCTGACACTACCTTGTTACTGGATAGAGCCTTGGAGCTGCACCAACTCATTAGAGGGATGTAGTTGAGAGAGATATAGGGAAGGCATGTAATAGGCATGAGGTATCTATCTCATCAAATATTTCAGCATCCCAAACATTATAGAGGAGCATTTATAAATGGGACATAAAGGTACAGGTGTCCCGGTCTCAGAAGACCAGAAGGACCTCCACAACACTTTCATGTTACAGGGTTTTTATACCACTTTGGTTGTATAAGGTACCTCTAATAATGGCTGAGTCTAAATTCTCTACTAGCTCAGTTATTTAAAGAATTAAATTCATTTAAATCAAGTAAAGAAACAGTAGGTTTATAGCAGCTCATAACTGCTTACTTTTTAAAAAAAATTTATTTATTTATTATTTTTGGCTCTGTGTTGGGTCTTCGTTGCTGCACGCGAGCTTTCTCTAGTTGCAGAGAGTGGGGGCTACTCTTTGTTGCAGTGTGCGGGCTTCTCATCACGGTGGCTTCTCGTTGCGGAGCATGGGCTCTAGGTGTGCGGGCTTCAGTAGTTGTGGCGCATGGGCTCTAGAGCGCAGGCTCAATAGTTGTGGCACACGGACTCTAGAGCGCAGGCTCAGTAGCAGCACATGGGCTTAGTTGCTTCGCAGCATGTGGGATCTTCGGGAACCAGGGCTGGAACCCGTGTCCCCTGCATTGGCAGGTGGATTCTTAACCACTGCGCCACCAGGGAAGCCCCTTAACTGCTTACTTTATGTAGAAAAGCTGCCACCAATATATGGCAAGAACTTTGCTTGTATAATTTACACTAACTGGTATAATACACCTTCTACAAGAAAACTGAACAAGAATGAACTAGGGAGCAAAACATTTTTATCCTTTGAGCCATTCTGTTTTTAAGGGTTCTTGTAAGCTCTGATGTTTTGTCTCTGAGAGAAAGAAAAAAAAATTTTTAATTGGAAATTTAGAGATTTTTTTTTAAAACTTAAAATGGAAGATCTTGGTAGTAATTGAGTGTATAGTATTGTGTCATATGTTTTATTATTCATTTTATAGAACTAATTGCCCATGTGTTCCTATAATAGGGGAGGAAAAAATAACGGTTTTAGTCCCAGTATAGATATTGCATGATAAAAGGAGAATGATGACCATCTCCATTTCCAAAGGGAGAACAGGAATTCAAAACATGCTATGCCATAAATCGTTTAATTCAGCATTTTAAAATATTTTGAGCATTTTGAACTCAATGTTTTGTAACTTCTAAAAAAGTATAATGTATATACATAATTTCCACACATTTAAAATGACTTGTTAAATTGTTAAGACCTGACTTCTTTCTCAAAATTAAGGTATGCTAGTCGGACCTGAGAATAGCCTCCAGAGGGCGACCAAGTTTCATCCCTGCAAACAACTGCATCAAAATGTAACATTGCTTCCAACAAAAGCAAGGACTTTCTAAAGTTAAAATTTGAAAAGCCAGTGATAATAGTTAATCCTTGAAAAAATACCATGACCCAAAGTCTGAATAGCTCTGCAAATATTGGTTGTTTCAGAAGGAGACCACCTCTAATTTGATGGTTTAGTAGAGCAAGGGCCTTTGAATCTAGACAAATCTCACAAAGCTACTAGATCAGCAAAACTTGTCATCAGTTCACACATGCTCTGATTTTCCTGCTCACTGAAGTCTACCTCTTCTAAGCACCTTGTATTAGCAGGGTTTGGCTCTTGCATTTCCACAGACGTAAGGCCTTAAATTCAAGGGTCAGCTCTACAAATGGTTGATATATTACTTTGTAAATAGAGTTTCATCTATGGAATGGGATAAATATCTTCCTTATGTCTCACTGTTTTGTGAGTATTAAATTAGATAAATATATGAAAACACTTGACACAATGACTGGTTGGTAAACTTACTTTCTGCCCATTTCTTTTGCCCTCCCTTTTTTTCTCCTTAAATTGAGAAAGATAGGATCTTATTATGTCATTCACTTCAATGTTTTAGTGCTATATCACTCTTCCATTACTTCTCCCCAAAGTATATTTTTAAAAATCTCACAGAAATAAAGTAGTGATTAAGTTTAAATAATTGATATTTCTCAATCCCTAGACAGAAGTATATCTAATAAAAGTAGGTTTGTTAATCCTTGACTGATAATGACAAGAAAATAAAGAAGTATTTCTAATTGGGCAGTCCATCCAATTGGCTCTCACCGTGTACCAATGGATTATTTTTTTTCTACTTATTTCATCTTTATTAAAGCTACAACACAGAGAACATTAGTTGAGTTTACTTTGTAACTGCCCTTTCTCATTATTCCTGACCTGTATCTAACTAGCAGACAGTTACTTTTGATTCTTCTGAGAAAGTTCCTAAAGCATTGCTTTTCTTTATAAAATAACCTTCCTGAAGGTAATGCTAATTTTAACTACTGATCAAGATGGCCTTAATGTGTCCCTCAGTTTGGCTAAACTTCAGACAGGATTTTTCTTTACCATAGGCCCCTAACCTCCCTTTTCTGAAAACATTTACTTTAAGAAGCTTGAAATTATAAATTCTTTCCCTGCCCCTTTGAGATGTAAATTTTCTCCTAGTCACTTGATAATTTTCCAACCCAGAAATGTCTTTCTCAAGGACCTGGGAGTCAGCTCTTTGAAATACAACCTTCAAGAAAGGTATTGCCCCTAGTTCCCAGTCTCTGTGGGGAGTATAGGAGCCTAACTTTGATAAGAGCCAAAGCAAACAGAGATGGTCTAATTATATTGACCAACCTCTTCCCCAGCATCCTCTACTATTTTTCCTACAGCTCATCCTGGCATCTAAAAACTTCCATGCCTTTTGTTTCAGCAGAACGGAGTTCAGTGTCTCTCCCCTATTACAGAATCATCTTGAGTAAAGTACTCCTTGCCTGTTTAACCATCTGGTGCAATTTTTCTTTGACATCACTCCATCACATACTCCAAACTGCCTACCACTTTCAGATTAATCTTATAAAACTTTGTATATGTGCTGCTGAAGTGAGCACAATCTTTATAGAACTTTGAATCACTCCCTATTTCCTGTGGCATGAAGCCCACCATTCAAACTTCTCCACAGTCTTATACCTTCCAAACTCATTAGTGTTATCTTCCAATTCCTGAATTCTCTCCTCCAATAATATTAGTACATTTTCTTCCTAAACGTGGCTAACATTTCCCCATTTTGAGATTTCATGTGTCTTCTAATTTTTTTAAGATTTGGAAATTTTATTAGACTGTATTTGCCCATAACAAATAAAATAGAAATTGTTTCAAGTCTTTGCAAATAAATTTAATACAGGGTATTAAGAACACCAGTGATGAAACTTCTGAGAAGTAAAGAAGGGCCACCTAGATAATGGAGTGATTAGTAGGAATAGGAATTTACTTGTACCCCTATGCTGGAAAGGCAAAGTTAAGGAGAAGGTTGTAAAGGCGTCCAGGGCCAGGTTAAATGATCATCAATGTCAGACCATAGCAGTTCTGTCTCATTGGAGTTGGAGCCGTGGAAGTTACACAGTTGCTGCTGGAGAATCTTCACAAAGTAGAGGAAGAAAGGGAGAAATCTCATAGCTTATCCCTAAACTTCCATATACCATCAGTTGCTTCTTTTTGGCTGCGCCTGATCAGAAGTAAGCTGCCTGTATGAGTCTGCTATCATGTGATAGAAAACAGATTCAAGAAGGAACAATGACTAAATTCAAGAAAAAGCAGTCCCAAACTAGTATTTTTGCTTGAATGTTATGCAACAGTCTGTTTTCTGTATTTTTTCTAACTTTATTCAGATGTAATTGACATATAGCATTGTGTAAGTTTAAGGTGTACAACCTGTTGGTATGTTACATGTTGTGAAATGATTACCACAGCGGAGCTAGTTAACACACCTCCGTTACCTCGCATAAATAGCATTTTTTTTGGTGAGAACATTTAAGATCTCTCTTAGCAACTTTCAAGTATATAATACAGTTCTGTTAACTGCAATCACCATGCTGTAGATTAGATTCCCAGAAATTCATGTGCTAACTGGATATTTTACCCTTTGGTCAACATCTCCCCATTTCCCCCAACCCCAACCCCTAGCAACAACCATTCTATTCTCTGTTTCTCTGGGTTTGGCTGTTTTAGAGTCTACAATTTAGTTACATCATACAGTATTTTTCTCTCTCTGACTTACTTCACTCATCATAATGCCCCAAGGATCCATAAATGTTGTTGCAAGTGGCAGGATTTTCTTCTTTTTCATGGCTGAATAATATTCCATCTATGTACCTACCATATCTTCTATATCCATTTATCCATGTATGGACACTTTGGTTGTTTCCATCTCTCGGCAATTGTGAATAATGCTGCAATGAACGTGCGAGTGCAGATATCTCTTTGAAATAGTGATTTCATTTTCTTTGGACATATATATACCCAAAGCAGGATTGCTAATGTATGGTAGTTTTCTTTTTAATTTTTTGAGGAGACTCCATATTGTTTACCATAGCGGCTGTACCAATTTACATTCCCACCAACAGTGCACAAGGGTTTCCTTTTCTGCATCCTTGTCAACATTTGTTACCTCTTAGTCTCTTTGAGGTGATATCTCGTTGTAGTTTTGATTTGCATTTCCCTGGTGATTAGTGATGTAGAGCATCTTTTCATGAACCTGTTGGTGATCTGGATGTCTTCATTGGAAAATTTTTTATTCAGTTCTTCTGCCCAAGTTTTAATTGAATTGTTTGAAAATCTATATCTATCTATATCTATATATCTATATATAGATACAGATATAGCCATTGTATGAGTTCCTTATATATTTTGGATATTAACACCTTATCAGGTACATGATTTGCAAATATTTTCTCCCATTCTGTAGCTTGCCCTTTCATTTTGTTGTTTATTTTTCTGTGTAGAAGCTTTTTAGGTTGATGTTATATAACAAGTTGTATAAGAAGTTGTATATAACAAGTTATATAACAAGTTGTATTTCTCTTGGTGATTTTAAGATTCCCTTGTTATCTTTAACGTTGACATTTTAATTTTAATATTTCTTGGTATGGATCTCTTTAGGTTGATCTGCTTTGGAGCTCTCTGGGCTTCCTGTATCTGGATGTCTGTTTCTTTCCCCAGGTTAGGAAAAGTTTTCAGATATTATTTCTACAAATGTTTTCTGCCCCGTTTTCTCTTCTCCTTCTGGAGTTCCTATAAGGTGAATTTTATTCCATTTGATGTGCCATAAATCCCTTAAGCTTTATTCATTATTTTCATTCTTTTTTCTTCCTTATTCTCTGATTGGATGAGTTCCTCTGACCTGTCTTTGAGTTCACCTATTCTTTCTTGTGCTTCATCTACTGTATTTCTAAGTTCAGTTATTGCATTCTCCAGTTCCGTGACTTCTATTTGGAACTTTCTTATATCTTCTGTTTCTTCGTTGAAGTTCTCACCGTTTTCATCCATTTTCCTTCTGAGTTCAGTGAGCATTTTTATGACCATAACTTTGAACTCTTTATCAAGTAAATTACTTATGTTCATTTCATTAAGATTTTTTTCCTGAGGTTTTATTTTGTTCTTTTTTTGGAGTATAGTCCTCCCTTTCTTCATTTTGCTTGACTCTCTGTGTTGGTTTCTATGCATTAAGTGAAATAGCCACATCTCCCAGTCTTGAAGAGCTGTGTGACAGATGAACCTTGTCATTTAACCCCGTCTACTCTTGGTTGCCTCTCAAACCTTTGTGATTGTCTAAGCAGTTTATTTTTAATAGACCTGGCACACCATCCCAGCAGTTGAGGGTGTGCCAAGACAAATGAGCAACCCAAAGTGGAGGATCTCAGGCAGCACCTAGATTCAGGTTGATAGGAAGCCAGAAAACTTGGTAACAGCTTTTAAAGAATGCAAATGTATTTAGTCTTCTGAGATTGCAAGTGGAAGCGCTGCTGCGCGCCAGAAGCAAGCAATCTGAAGGTGTTCCCTGGGGAGCAGTCACAAGAAAACAGTGCTTCAGATAAGTGTACAAGCTCCATTCTGGGAGATACCAGTGAACTGTAGTAAGGGAGAGTGAGGGTGGAGAGATGGCACCCCCAGCCTACCTTCCCCGAGAGCACATCCATAGCCTCTAGATGTGTGCTGAACCTGAAGCCTGCTCTTAAGTCTTGTCCCTACTAGCAAATAGGCCTTTTTCATGTAAAGGCTGGGGCTGTGTCTCAGTCTGATGTGTAGTGGTACATCCTGGGGGTGGTATCCTGCCAAGAACTGTCTCTCCAATTGTTACAGTCCCATGGGACCCAGAAAAGAAATCCCTCCTGGCCTCCAGAGCCAGGTGATCAAGGAGCATCCCCTGAGTGGAGGCCACAAAAATGGGATCTCCTGTCTTGGAGATTCTGGCTCTCTGGAGCACATCAGAAGGAAAGTGTGAAGATGATGCTTACTGGCTGAGTGAGGCGGTGGGAAGAGTGCAAAGATGACACCATTTGAATAAAGGGAAAGAGGGAAAAGAAAAAAAAGAAAAGAAGAAAAAATATATATATATATAGCAAGACAGAGGAAGAGCAGGGAAGAAGGAGCCAGCTGGCTGGAGCACAAAGGTGTCACCTGCAGGAAAGGAAAAAGGGGAAAGTGGATGGCACCTTTCAGTTTTATCAAGGCAAAGAGAGAGCAGGAAGATGGCACCCGCCAGCCTCTGTCCCTGGGGAGTATTCCAGCAGGCCCCTGTTCCTCAGATTAATGCTTTAAAATTGGGAAGTGAGTCTCTTTCCCAAAAAGTCAGAGTGCTTTTCAAAGGGCTGCTTCTACACTTGGCCCTGGGACAGGTGAGTCTGTGCACAGGCCCTTTAAGAGCTGTTCCTCAGTTCACCACAGCCCTGTGGGTCTCATGGGATGTGGCTTGTTGGTCTTCAAAGTCAGATGTTTTGAGGGTCCATCTCTCAGGTGCCAGCCTTAAAATTTGGAGTGCCCAATGTGGGGTCCATACCCTTCACGTCTCAGGAAGAAGCTCCAGGTTTTGAGTTCCTTCCTAATTGTGTGTCTCCACACCAAGGATGGGGTTTATGGCAAAATTGTGTCTCAGCCTTTCCTACCTGTTTTGATGTGGTTTCCCTCTGGTTTTCCTGATGTGAAGGGGTTGCTCCACCATCTTTTAGTTTTCTTCAGAGGAAATTTTTCCATATGTAGCTGTAGCTTTGGTGTGTTTGTGGGAGGAGGTGGGTTCGGGATCTTCCTATGTTGCCATCTTGAACTGGAACCTATTTAATATGTTTTAAATTTTGGTTTTCAGTTGTTCAATTTGTTACTAGTATATGGAAATATGATCAATGTTGTGTATTAATGTTTATGTATTGATTTTATATTCTGAGATCCTGCTAAAGCAAGCTATTATAATTTATTATGAGTCTACTTATACCTTCCTTGGAATTTTCTATGTAGACAGTTATGTCATCTGTAAAGAATGACAGTTATATTTCTTCTTTTCTAATATGTATGCCTCTTTTTTCCTTTTCTTGCTGTACTACAGTAACTAGAATCTAAAGTACTAAGTTGAAAACTAAGATAAGAGTGGACCTTCTAACCTTGTTTTTGAACTCAGGGGAAAGCATTCATTCTTTCACCATTTCATGTGATGTTAGAAGTAGGTTTTTTGTAGAGGCTCTTTATTAGGTTGAGGTAGTGCCCTTCTAATCCTAGTTTCCTGAGCACTTTTAATATGAAGGGGCGTTGAATCTCGTTCAGTGCCTGTTCTGTGTTAACTGGTGTAACAGCACGTGTTTCCTCTTTAGACTCAATCTGGTAGATTACATTGGTGAGTGGTTACCATTGAACAAGGCTTGCATCCCTGGAATAAACTCCACTGGGTCATAGTCTGTTATTCATGTGGATTCTGATGGTAGGTATTCTTGTGGATTCCTTCTAGTAGGGTAAATTCTGGTTCCCCCAAAACGTCCGTGTTTAACCCCTCCTATGACAATATGTGAACGTTACCTTGTATGGAAAAATGGACTTTGCAGCTGTGACTAAGTAAAAAATCTTGAGATGAAGAGATTATCCTAAATTTTCTGGGTGGGCTATATATAAACACAAAGAGCTGTGTAGGAGGGACACAGGAAGAGTCAGAGTTGGAGAGACCATGTGATGAGGGAAGCAGAGATTAAAGTGATGCACTTTGAAGATGGAAGAAGGGACTAATTCCAAGGAATGCAGGCAGCCTCTAGAAGACAGAAAGGGAAAGGAAACAGATTCTCCTGTAGGGCTTCAAAAGGAACAAGCCCTGAGACACCTTGCCTAATATCAGACTACTAAGCTGCAAAAACTTTCTTTCACAAAGGGTCAAGGAGGGCTGGGAGCACATATGTGCTGCCCACCTGGACAGAGGGGGACCTGTGAGGCTGACCTACAGATTCTGTGGAGGTGGAGAGACATGAGCCCCTTTCTTCTCCAAGCTCTTTGCAGGGTCCAGCAGAGAGTCATGCCACCTGTGGAAGCCTGCGGCCCCAGTTTTGCATGCTGGTGGTGTAGGGGTCATGTTCAGGGAATGTCTGTTGTCCTAACACCTGCCTGGGTCCTGGGGAAGGAATCAGAAGTCAGAAGCAGGAGAAGAGCCTTTGGCCAGCAGGGAAGGGGGGGTGAGGCCCAGGGCAGGTCCATAAAAGATCAGAGCATCTCAGTGCTTTAGGAGGAAGGGGCTTCAGAGGTGGGCCAGCACAGGCTGTGACAGAGGCTAAGCGGACTGGGAGGGGAGGCACTTCTGGGAGACAGCGGGGGTCTACCCCCTGCCCCTCATTGTTTGCTCATCTCACTCTAATGAGGGGGTCATTTCCCCTGCTCTGATGATTCGAAGCCTCTGCCGACACCCACAGGACGGTGACTGAGGCCTCCACACTCCTCAGCATGGATCCCAGCTCCCACTCAGATCTGGGGCCACAGACACCTCTCCCACCCCCTGCCGCCCCTGTGAGCAAGCTGTTCTTGTGAAACGTGGTCATAGTTTGTTAGGAGGACCTGTTTCCTATGGGGATACAAACCAGTGTTGATACCAGTACACACACACGTCCAGCCATGGGTGCAAAGGGAAGGGACAGTAGCTCTGGGGTGTCTTTGCAGACCCGGAGGCCCCGGACGCCAGTCCCCACAGCCACAGCCACATGGGTCCTCCTCCCTCAGTTGAACGAGATGCTGCTGCACAGAAATCCCACAAGTTCCACAAAGGGGCCCGACTGTCCTTTCCCTTATACACACCTTTAACGGGTGCCCCATGAATCTCCCCACACCCATTCCCCTTGTTGCATCCTCATTGGGATGAAGAGGTAGCTGCCTCCACCACTCTCCACATTGCAATAATCCCAGTGGAACTAGAGGATGCTCCCGCTACGATGAGGCAGACAGTCCCGTCCCCATGGCCAAGACTTTTCATCTCTGGTCAGGCCACCCACACAGGAAACCCTGGATGAGCGGAGGGTCATCCCAGTGCCGTCATCTGGCCACATGAGGAAAGCAGAGAGAAGCTCCATAATGACAAGGGCCGTCTCCAGGCTCCATCCTAGAAACTGGTGACTGTCCAGAGGGCTGAAAGGCACAAGAGCAGCTCTGCCTCCCCAGAAGGTTCAGGGATGCAGAAGACGGTACAGATGCCCCAGAAGGGCCCTAGCCGAGCAGGCGTTAGAGAAGGGGCTGATGAGGGGGTCCCTGGGGAAAGTGAGAGCTGTGCGTTCCCAGGGGCAGCCTGAGGAGTCCTTGTCTATGTGGAGGAAAGGTGTGGCCACCTGTAGACCCAGAGCTCCTGTGACCTCCCTCATCCTTCCTTCCTCTCAGGATCGCTCTCTGTGGAGCAGCTCAACACCAACAAGATGACAGTGGCCTGAGAGCATTTCCCACGAAAACGATCTTTGTTCACAATTTACATACATCACTCCAAAGGTCCTGCTCCCACCCACACCTGGCCACACCCACCTCCCCCACCTCCCTAACCCCCCACAATCCCGCTCCCCCTCCCCACCCTGGTGGTCCTGCCCCCCTCCCTTCCCCCCACATCATCCAGGATCAGCACTAGGAGGAGGAGGAGGAGCCCCTAGGCTCCCCAGGGGGCTGCCCTGGGGCCTCGCCCTGGAGGGCCGGCCCAGCTGTTCCCTACTGGCTGCAGTGCTTCTTCCTCCTCTTCCCACGCTTCTTTGTGTCAAACGGGTCACGCTTTCTCTTTCTCAGCTGTGAGGGGCGAGCCAGCCCCAGAGCCAAGGCTGGCCTCCCAGAGACGCCGAGGCCAGCCCCGGGGATGGGCAGCTTCTCAGCAGCGGCTGGGCGTCCACACAGAGCCCGCTTCCTCGACTTGGGAGCGGCTGGTGGAGCTGGGCTGAGGCCTCTTCTCTGAGAGGAGGGGGACTGGGGAGCACTCTGGGCCCCCCAACCTCCAGAGGAAGCCAGGGCTGAGACATGCGCAGGACTGAGGGACATCCCGAAAGGCACCAGTATATGCTGAGAGTCTATGATGAAGACGCTTTGGAGCACCTCCTCGTTCTCACTGGACCCGTCCCTGGGCACTCGGGCCTCCTGAAGAGGAGAGGCCTTTCTGAGAACAGACGCATCCCTGGATCTCAGTAGAGGGCCGGTGCGCCTTTGAGCCTGGGGAGGGGAGAGCCGTATGGGCCGGAATATAGAGAACTCCTGACGTCCTCCAGAGGGAACAAAGACTTTGGGCCTGCACAGGGCAGTGTCTGTTTGCATGAGCCTATGAAGAGCCTGAGAATCAATCTCTGGTGGGCAGGCTTCATCACTGACCCCTAGATGGGGGTCTTGGTCGTGTCTCTGGGCACCTTGGCTGGCCTCGGACTCAGAAGGACTTGAGGCCATTCCGGGTGCACTGTGACTCGGGGCTGCCCGCACACCGTCGTCCTCTTTCAAGGCCAGGAGTCGTTTCTGCACCAGCTGGTAGGAGGGAGGAGGACAGTGACGGCTGCACACACACTTGTGAGAGGAGGAGCACTGGGCAGTGGGACAATGGCCCTGTGGGGGAGGAGGGGACGGGCGACCCCAGGACTCGAATCCAAATACAGACACTGTGGCAGTCCTGCCATCCTCCTGCAACTGATTCCCAGCTTTGTGACCTTCCCTCCCCTCCCGGCTCCCTATCCTCTCCTTCCTTTCACCCTGCACTGCACCCACCCCAGAACGGGCCCTTCCCCATGCCAGGTGTCCCAGGCAGGGGAGGGATGGACAGCGCTATGTGGCCCTCCTGTTCTGGGGCCCTATCTCTCCCCTATTCACTGGGGTCCCTCCGTGCCCTGGTCTTCCTGGGTGTCCCTTGTGTCCCCTGTTCTACCTGGGATCCCTCCCTCCTCTGGCTCCCCTGGGTCATCTGGGTTCCCCTGTCCCCTGGATCACCTGGGGTCCCCCTCCCGTGGGGTCCCCTGGCTCCCTGAGTGTCCCTCTCCCTCCCCTGTCTCACTTCTTCGGGGGTGAGCCCTTCCTCCTGCTCCAGCTCCTTCTCTAGGGCCAAGAGATCCAGCTGTGGGTCTGGGGAAAGCAAATCTGCCAGGAATCCAGGGTGAATGACTGCCTCCACCTAGAACAGAAAGAAGAGGCTGTGAGCATCCTTGGCCAGGAGTGGTCTGTGAGACAAGAAGGCCAGGAGGGAAAGTGAAAAGCAGAGACCCACCCCACCGTCCTCCACAAGGCGGGGATGGTCAGCGCACGCACACACACACACACACACACACACACACACGCAAACATGCACATACACAGTCACACACAAAAGAGCACATATACAGAGGCACAAACACAGACACAAAGGCATACACACAGATAGACACAAACATATACACACAAACATCTGCGTAAACCTCCCCTAACACCAGGCTCAGGAGCAAGGAGCTGAGCTTAAGTCCCAACGGCCTGAGCAGAACCGAGATCTTGGGTGCTGAGAGTTCCATGCCCTGGCATCTTGCAGACCCCAGTCTCCAGGCCTAGCCTACTTTGGTGACAAAGTCCTCCTGGGAACACAGCTTGTCGATGTAGCTTAAGAGATCGGGGTCCGAGTCGGTGCCGTCCTCTTCCTGCTGCAGCTCATTTCCGTCCTCTCCCCATTCTGCATCTGAGTCGCCTGTGGCTGAGTGGACGGGCCCCACCAGCGCCTCCATGATGTCCATATACTCCCTCACAGCCTCAGGTGGAATGTCCTCGGGTGCCTTGGGCTCCGGGGGTCGCTGGGACCTGTGTGGCTTCGGGCGGGAGGGCTGGGCCCTGGGGCCGGACATCCTGGGAGCACAGGCTGCGGCAGAGCAGGAGGAAGGGAAGGAAGGTGAGGGGCTCCCGGTCCACCTCCTGACCACCGAGCGCACGCTGGTGAGGGCACTGTTGGGGGACATTGATGTGGGTGTGGGGGGGTCAGGACCACCTGAAGCTTCATGCACAGTTGGAGGGGGGAGGTAAGGGGGCATCTAAGAGAGTCACATGTAAGGAAGTGGGGAACCTCCAATTTTCCAGGGGTGTCCCCATCAAGCCCACTTCTTAGGCAGACTTTGTGTGCAGTCCTTTGACAGGGAGGCGTGAGAGAAGTTACAAAATTGACCAAGTCAATAATACCCCGTAGTGACAAAGGGCATCTGAGACCCCACCCCCCACCCCCCGCCTCGGTGGCTGTTTTGCTTGAAAGACCAATGCCCCTGTCTTGAAGGAAAATGATCCACATGGGAAGAGTGGCCAACCCTGGGCCCCTGTTACCTGTGTGTTCAACTCCAGTGGGAACCTGGGTGGCTGGCTGAAGGCCCACTTTCGGGGCTGGGGGCCCCCGAGGATCCAGCTTCGGTGGGGCTGGAGGAGGCAGGCCCTGCGCGCACTGCATCCACTGCAACTGCTGAACCTGCATCTCCTCCTCGGCCTCAAATTGCATGAACCTGGGGTGTGACGGAGGCACAGGCCACCCTGAGAAAATGGCCTGGGTTCTGGAGCCCAACAAAGGCAGCCAAGAATGAGGGATTGGGAGAGGATGTGCCTTGGGGCTGTCAAGGCCCTGTGAGGTGCTGTCCACAGCAGAGAGCTGCTCCTGGAACTGATACAAGATCTGGGACCCTTCCTGCCTCACCAGCACTGGAGAGCATTCAACAGCATAGAGCCAGGTCGCTGCACTGAACCAGGTCAACGGGACACGTGGCTGACCCAGGGGGCACCCTCCTCATGCCCCCCATCCAGAGCCACATGAAGGGCTGACAGCCAGAGGCTGGAACAGGCATGTGTTCCCCACAGGGGTCCTTGCCCAAATCCAGGACCCTGGGTTGGGACTGAGAGTTCTGGAACGTAGACCTGGAGACAGGGCTCAGGAGAGGCTGGACGATGTGGATGCTGAGCTTAGAGGACAGGCCTTCCTTTCCTCTGAGAGGTGCTTGTTTGTTTGGTTTTGTTTCTTAAACCAAGGGGATTACCGTGGAGCAAACACTGGAAGGGCCAGAGACCCTTGGGCTGATGACAGCTGGCTTCCCCAGCCTCTTGAGGGATGCCAGGGTACCCACTCAGGCCACTTTTCGTGAGGAGAGGGGGTCCCAACTCTATGTCAGTGGCCGCCAGCCAGCCACCACTAAGGAAGCAGCAGGCTGGCGGGTGGAGCTCTTTCCCCAGCCCAGCCCATATGGCTGGAGTTGGACCCCTACTGGACTCACAGCTTCACCCTGCCCCGTCCTGAGACCTTCATGTCAGGGCACGGGTAGGTCAAACTCAGGGGAGGGCAGAGCTCGTGGTGGAGGAAGGACAGAAGAACCAAACTGTCAAGGTGAGGGAGGGGTTTCTGGAGGACTGTAGGGCCTCTGGGCTGTGGGCCCCCCGTTCCGAGCGACAGCCCTTCTCCTTTGTCCTCTCTGATGAGCACCCCCACGGCCAGACCCTGCCCTCACCCACTCGCCTCACCCCCCACGCAGCCCCTGGGCCCAGGACGCTGACTCACTTTTGCGCCATCTCGTAGTAGATCATCCGGTCAGAGTTGCTAATGTGCTGCCATTCCTGCACGGCCCTGCACAGTCCCTCCTCCAGTGTCATGGTGGGCTTCAGGCGGGCCAGGGATCGAAGCGCTGGGCTGTAAGCACTCGGGGTCAGTCTCTGTGCCCAGCCCAGCCCCCACCTGCCTGACCCCACCCACCAATGTGGACCACACATCACTCAACACAGCATGACTGAGCAACAGGAGGGTGAGAGGCAGGTGTCTGGGAGAGCAGAGACAAGCCTTCCCGGCTACGGCTGTCACCGCCTCACACTCACTCGAGGATGACCATCCACTCCCAGGCTAGAGCTGGGACACTGTGCCCTAGGGAGCTCTTTTCCTCTTCAAGGCTGCCTTTTCATAATAAAAATCACCATCATCAATGAGGCGTGGCATGTGCCAGGCAATCTGCTCACACTTCATAGATTAGCCCAAGGAGTCTTCTGCACGGTCCTCTGAAGGTGAAGTGTGATTGTCCCCTTTTTACGAGGGACCGCAGGTTTAGGATGGAAATGCCTGCCAGGCTCACAACTCTAGTGGGAGAGAGCCCATGCCCTTAGGAGAGCTCTACCATCACCCTGTTCCTAGTGGAATTCTCCACATCAACAAAGTCGAGGTGTGCATGAAGCGCTCTCCTGGGCCCCGCGCTCCTCCCCCTTCTCCGAAGTGACCTCCCCCGGCCACGTACACTCAAATGCTGTATGAAAGGAGACGTCAGCACAGGAGAGTGTGGCATCCACTCCTTGGCTCCTCAACTTACACCACGACCCTCTCTGACTGCAAGTCTTCAGGCCGTATTACCAGGAGAATCATGGAAGAGCAGGCTGGCTAGACTCACAGGGGGGTGGGGTCAGTTGAGATAAGGCACATTTCAGTCATGATGTCATGGACTGGCAGGCTCGCCCGTATGACCGACAGTGTGCCTTCTCGTGGCGTGGACATCGCCCTCACACCTCGCTTCCAGTATCCCTAGAAACCTAACCTGCGAGTCCATCCCCAGTTCCTCTTTATCTAAGAGCTCCGATAAGCTCATGGCCCCCTGAGCGTTCACTCACATGAGAAAGCAGGAAAGAGCTTCTGCATCAGGACTCTGGGGAAGGTGTCTCCGGGCCAGTGGCTTGAGGCGCTGCCACCGTCGGAAGTTACTGTACACGCTCTGGTGGTTAGAGCAGTCCTCCTGCGAGGCATAGGGCTGGTTGGTGTCCAGGCTGCCCTCCCTGGAAGTGCCATGTGGCCATGGCCCAGAGTTCACTGGCCGATTGTTAGGGGCCATCTGGGCAGCTGGTGGTGGAGCTTGAGGAGGAAAGCCTGGGGTCCAGCCTCCCTTGCCAGCCTGAGTAACTCCAACAGCTGGAGCAGTCACAGTGGTCTCCATCGCAGGGGTTGCTAAGAATATGGGTGCAGGACATGCAGCACTCCCGCTGAGGGCCCCTGGAGCGCTCCAGTTGAGGGGGCCCTGAGGAACGATAAAGGTCTGAGTCTGCTGGGCCTGCACTGGCCTCCCTTGTGACCTGACTTGTACAGTGAAGTTGCAAGCCCCAGGGACACTGGGGCCACAGCCACCATTAGCCACCAAAGGCATCCTGGGGAAAGCTGGCAGCAGCAGGCTGCTGCCGGGAGGGAATGCGGGGGTGATGAGAGGTGGCAGGTGCTGCTCCCAGGGTGGCCAGTGCTGGGCGCCAGGAATGGGTGGAGGAAAGGACACTGCCGTGAAAGTAGACAAGGAGGCACCGGGGTTCATGGGGACATCCGTTGCCAGCACTGCAGATGCTGTTGAGGCAAAGGAAAGGAGTGAATGGAGGAGGAGAATGGGCAAGTGGGACTGAGGCTTTCTGCGGCATCAGAGTGTAAATCTCCACAGATGAGAGACTCTTGGACAAGGGAAACTGCAGCGTGCAAATGTCTTCAAGTGATTTTCATGCCCTGACCTCCAGTTGAGAATTATTCCACTGGTGACCCCACGCCCATCCACCAAGCTCCCTGACCCCTGCCTGCCGAGAAGAAATTGCCTCAGCAAGCACTCACTTGGAGAGCCTCCCTAAGGCACACCCTGGCACCTAAGCCTCACAGGCTGTCTCCCAAGACCTGGAGCTGTGTGGACATCTGCTCTGTGAGAAATGCCCCTCAGCCGGTGTACTAGCAGGTAGGGGCCTTCTGCAAGGTAAGTTCTAGGCCCCCAAAGGCCCTTTGTGGACAGGCACTGTGTAAAATATTAGGGCCCCACCTCCTCCTCAGTCCTCCTTTTCCTGATGCTCAGTATAAATCCCCTCTTTCTTTCCTAGCCTCACAAAACAAAACAAAATGCTGGAAAATATCTCTAATGGAATCCTGATACAAACCCATGACACTGGCCCAGAAAGGACCTGCATCTCAGAACAACCCACAGCAGATACGTAACATGGGCCAGGTCCTGCCACCCCTTCCCCAGTGCCCAGAGTCACTGTCATCAGTCAGGAGTTCTGTTCCTAGGGGCTTGGGGTGGTCTGAGAAGTAGGCGCGTGTCCCTTAGATTCTGTCATTTCACAGCCAGTGATGGCTGCAGAGGATTAAACAAGGGCCAGGGAATTGTCATGTTACATTGGTCGTGGGAGTATAGACTGCCTGTGCTCCTTCCCCTTCCAGCTCCCAATAACGGAGAGACAATCTGAGATGCAGGCATAAGCCAGATGCCATGGCGATCAAGTTGTCTGAAACACATCCCCGTTCAGGAGAACAAGGTACACAGCACGGTGCACCTAACTAACCAGAACAGATGTCATAGGACGTTTAATAGTAACACAGAAGATCATCTTCCTGATCCTGGGCTACACTCCTTCCCCCTTTAAAAGAGGAAGCAGCCTTCATAGACATTCCACCCGAACCAACCCCACTCCACATCTGTTCCCTGTCCATGAAGGAGTGACCTGAAATAGGAACAAACTCTTTCTCTCAAGGCAGCCTGAGGGTCCACCATGAGATACTGGACAAGATGAAGTAGGTCTGAAGTACTGCCATTCCACAAAAGGAAGAACAATTCAGAGCAACTCAGGAACCTGAGCCCTCTCTTGGCTGAAGTTACTCGTAATGGTTGCCCATCCCCTGTTGAATCCAAGGCAACAGTTGCCTGAACTGACAAGTGAGCTCTGGGCTGGGAGGAGTGGACGAGGTGTGGGCTGCGGCAGTTAGAGTAACCCCCTGCCTAGCTCTCAGAGAGGACACTTCACTGCAGGTGTGGCCACACACAGCCCCATTGAATAGTTTTCTCACCAAGACCATCTCTCCCCACGGCCCCCTGAGATACAGTATGCTCCTGTTCAAATCCCTTTGCAAGATATGGTGAGGCAAGCTTCAGGTGCCTCAGGAACACAATACAGCTCTAGGCTTTCCTCATGACCCTCCCTGTGTCACCACCAGGACATCACACACATCCTTACACACACGTTTCAAAGTGGCTTGTCTCCCTTCTAGAAAGAATCAGACTGTCTGCTGCCATCCTTTCTCCATAGCCAGGGCAATTCCTCTGGATCCACCTCCAACGACCCCTCCTCCCCAGGGCAGTCTCAGGTTTCTTCAGGCTCCCCAGTCTCCCCAGGTGAAATGTCCTTGTGCGTCCAGTGCTCTCTTCTCCCTCTACTTCAGTCCAACTAGGTGCCCACAGTTAAGTGTAACGTGTGAACCTGAAGGATGTGAGGATGGCAGGGTCTCTGAGAACACACCCCCAGCCTATAGGCTTACCTCCTATTGAAGCCATCCTGCAGGCTTGGGCACGGACTACTGCTGCCTGGTAGCCTCAATGAGAAAAGTCAAGACCAGGAGCCAGAGAGCGACCTGCTTCAGCAAACGCTCGGGATCCAAGTCAACGAGGGACACGTTTGAAAGTAAACCGGAAAATGCGGGCTGAACCGTTCTGCGGTGGGGGAGGGGCAGAGGGCACGTGGGTCGGGGTGGGGTGGCGTGCGCTGGGGGGACATTCCACGAGGGCTCTGGCAGGTAGGCAAGAACCGGAAGTTCCTTCCACCTCCCACAGTGGCACACAATTGGCGTGTGCCTCTTTAGGCAGTTTATAAACTGTTGTTTTGATTCACGGCACCGAGGTTGAGCATGACAGTCCCTTCCTTTCACGTCTTTATCCAGCAACCTAGGTGTTTTTTTTTTTTTTGCGGTACGCGGGCCTCTCACTGTTGTGGCCTCTCCCGTTGCGGAGCACAGGCTCCGGACACGCGGGCTCAGCGGCCATGGCTCACGGGCCCAGACGCTCTGCGGCATGTGGGATCTTCCCGGATCGGGGCACGAACCCGTGTCCCCTGCATCGGCAGGTGAACTGTCAACCACTGCGCCACCAGGGAAGCCCGATCCGGATACTTTAAGGTGAGATCTCCACTGGAGGCCACGTATATTAGCCCTTTTAAGTTCGAAAAGAGATCTCTACTTAATAGATTAACTTTAGGTTATTCAAAACCTTTTCCTTTATTTGTGCATGAAAGGCATAATCAGGCCGCGCAGAACTGTGTGAGCATGGTAGTAAACACAGGCCTATTGCCTGTTACAGCATACAACTTGATTCAGTTGCTTTTGCCTGTCTCAGGTGTCTTAAGGTTATAGCCACAACTGCAAATTTAGTGGAAGCCTTGGCAGATTTGACTCTAGAAAATGAAGTTTATTTGCAAACTCCACACCTTGTCCACAGTCTTCTTAACGCTGAGTTGACAACATTTCTCCGCAAGTATCACTGGATTAACTTCCTGTGAAATCCTGCTTTCACCACCTAATCTTTAAACGTCACACCGTTCTCAGTCCTGCTACACTACTACCTCTGCCTCACAAAGGTGAGGGCCGTGACTGCCAGGTAACAGTGTCCCATGGGAATTCCCTGGGAGTCCATTGGTGAGGACTCCGAGCTTCCACTGCAGGGAGCGCGGGTTGGATCTCTGGTCGAGGAACTACGATCCCACGAGCCACATGGCGCGGCCCAAAACAAAAACAAAACAAACAGAAAACAGTGTCCCACTTTGTGACACCGTGTCCTGAGTAAAGATGTTACCAAGTCCAAGGTTGCTCTGCTTGCCGCACGACAGGCCATAAATCGGAGATGAGGTGTTGAGGCAAGGAATATGACCTTATTCAGAAAGCCAGCAGACCGAGAAGATGGCAGAGTAAAGTCTCAAAATAACCATCTTATCGGGGTTTGGGTGCCAGTTTCTTTTATAATACAGAGATGGGGAGGAGATGAGGAGGTAAAGTAAGAAGGCCAGAAGTTTTGCGAATAGCCCCTGGAATGGCCAGCCTCGGGGAGGAGATGTGTTAATTTCTTCTTAATTGTAGCCATCCACAGGTGGAAGGAGTCCATATGTTTCCCTGAACAAAGGCACTTTGGTTTAACATTCAGACAGAGGGACAGGGTTCCCCGAGGCAGGCCATTATGTACAGGAACAGACAGTATCCTTTTAGTGAACAAAAGCAGCAGAAGGCAAAGGTTAAAGTAAAAGGAACAGATCCCATGTGGAGTCCGATTTGGCTCTTCCCTGTTACAATTCCCTACTGTCAATGTCCATTCCACAGTCTTGTGGAGAAAAGGGGGTGACGGCCCTTCTAATTGCGTCATCAGATGGATCTTTCCGGGAGTGTCCACCATTGGTGCCAGTGTTCCAAACGTTGGGTTTTTGTTTTTTTTGTTCCTCTCTGGAAAGTGTGTCCTTTACACCTGTAGCCTTAAAAAAATATTCTCAGCCTAAAAGTTGAGAGTTACGATCTCTTTGATGGGAATTTTGAGGGCTTCAAGCCTGGGAGGCAGCATCTCAAGTTAAGGAATTCAGCACTTTTCTATGGACGGGAAGATGCCAGAGTCTGGGCTCACCGAAATCATTCATTTGATATGTGCCTCAGCTCTCCGGGGCCTGTATCCTATATTCTCATATCCTGAGTTTCGTCAGGGCTCACCGGCTGACGTTGGGGGGCTGCAGTCGCTAATGACTGATGTGTCAGGAAATATTCCATTTCTCAGATCCTCTCCTCTTGGTCAGGATTTTGACCCATATTTGGGAGACGTTTCAGGATCAAATTTTGTCCCACGGCGCTGGGAGGCTCATCCCAGGTCAGGGGAGAATTCTTGATATGCCACTCCAGGTGCTAGTTTTTGGATTAGGCCCTATTGCTAATTAAAGATCTTCTGGATCCTCTATCTAATTAAGACCCAGGAGACATTTTCCCTTGTTGCTTCCTCCTGTACCTAGAATCACACTATTACAATTATTTCATGTTATAAATGTGGTCTATTTCCTCAAGATGTTTAGCCATTGAAGTATTGTTGGAGGCCTGGTTCCATACTGGGTACTGTAAGAGACACCAGTCTTATAAAGTAGACAGGATATAAGTAATGCAGCTAGTAACGTTAACAAAGACACAGTACAGCAGGGAGACACAAAGAGCAAACAATCTGGAAACAAAGAACAATGATCAGTATAACTACTTGTAATCCAATTGCAATAGCGAGCGACCAGAGGTACCATAACTGATTTAGTGAGCCATCCGCTGTTTCAGTGTACCAGCGGTGCGTACTTAGACGTGCATGGCTTAATCTTTGAGACAAGCATATGCTACTGGCAGGATCACCCAGGTAGAGAGAAAAAGATAAATGTTTCAATTCTGCTTACAAGGGTATAATTTAACAAATGACTGTAAATCATAATGAGTTTAAGGGGAGCGTTTTGCTTACACCTGGAAAACACAGATTGAAAACAGTCATTTTTCAGATAGAAACCATAAAAATTATAACCATAATTATAACCAAAATTATAACCATAATTATAACCCTTTTACCCAGGCATGTGCAACTAATCGTTTTTGTTAACAGCTTTATGAAGCCATCAGGTTTCCCATTAGAATTCTTCAAGTTCTTACCCAGTTCACCTTTGTGGTTTGAAAATCAGAAACTTGTATTTATGCAAAGGTCCTTTCTATAAACCTTCTTGAAGAGGAAGCATTTTTGCAAAGGCATCAGAGTGAAACCATGACTGTCTACAATGGTGAAAGACTTAAGAAGGCACGTGTAAATCTGATTACAGTGCAATTGAGAAAGTAACGTGGTTACTGCGGTGACATGCAACACTTTCAGATAATAAAGAGAATTCTGACTGGTAACATTTTACCAGGACATACCAAATTTTAGGAACTCCATATAATCTGTAGAATACCTGTGTCATTTGGCATACAATAGAACCAAAGAAGATTTATTGCTTATTTGACAACACTTCCTGTGTCATTCAACCTAATTAGTTAATATCTCTCTTTGGGGTGTTTCAGGGGCCCTTTGAAGCACCCCAAAGTTAGCTAGAGGTCAAAGGAACTTCATTATAATTTGATTTGGGAAGTTTTGTCAGAAAAATAAGAAAAGGGTTTAAAACAGTCAGATAGGATCCCATGTCACTGTGAAACAATAGTTATTCACTTAGCCAAAGTAACAATAAAAGATTTCAAAGGCAAGTACAGAACAGATCTCTTAAAAGGTAGAAAAACTTAAAATCTGGTATCAAAGGCAGTCCGAAATCTTAAGAAACCTTGTCTTCTTAACAGAGAGAAAAGCGAAATTCAAGTTGTGCACCAGCTTACTTTTAAAATGTATTTACTCAATTAAACTTATTTTAAACTTAGTCCTGACCACGTACAGAACTCTTTTTTTCAGGGTCCCCTTTCCATAAACCTTCTGTCACTTACTTTAGCACAATTCTGACTTTCAAGTGTTCAAATATCTGGAGAGATTAATTTTAGATAGACCTTCCTAAAAGATAAGTATTTTAAAAAGTTCACCTAAAGCTCTTACCTCATTTGCATTTTCTTTCCTTAAAAGTTTCTTCACATCAAGTTATTTCCTTGCTGACAAATTTGCAACAGATATAACAAGATTTTATTTAGCTTATATTAAACGTAGGCACAATAAAAGTATTATACTTAATGTTGATGACTCTAACAGCATGTCTATATTAATTAGATCAACAAACGAACGTTAATAGCAGGTCTTAATTAATACTGAATATTTCCCAGTTCACATGAACCTGAAGCTCATTTAGCTCAGTTTCTCTTGTATTTAGAATAGTTTGGTGTGTAAGTGCTTACTTTTCTTTAAGCCAATTAAATAGAGCTCATCCACAAATCAACCTCAGCAATGTTATCCAAAGACAAAGACACATACAAGGACACAAACATACAGAGACGTCATGGTTGTCATTTCAGAATTTCAGCACTGAGTCAGGTACAGCCATGTGAAGCCCATCAGTTTAGAAAAAGAGGTTGGATTCAAATTAGGTTTCTGGCAGATGGAACAAATCCAACTCACTTGTCTAGATGGCTGAATTTTTACAGAAAAGACACTTAGGTTTTTTATTTATCCTTGATAAGTCAGTTTCTAAATTACTTTACCCTCTTTCAAAAAGGTGCATTTTAGAAAGATGGCAGAGATGAGAGTTCCTGAGAAGACCAGAAAGGACATTTGCATCTCAAAGATACAGGCAAGTTTTTCCTAGGATGACTTTGTTTCCCCTTTGTTTAATATTTACAAGCCTCTTAAGATAAACAGGGAGGGTTTGGGGAGTGGTATCTATTGGAGAGTCAATCAACTCGTTCCCCACTGTCAAAGTTCCCCGGGGCTCCTGTGGGGAAATTAGAATTGGACGCCTCAAGTCCAAGGGAGTCCCCCTGGCCTCTTATAGGATGTCCGCACAAGGGAACTTGCCCTGCTGTGGATGTGGCTCCCAGTCCAAATTGGGTGGCTTGTGGAGTCTCAGATGGTGATACTAAATCAGGCTCCTGTCCTCTGGGGGTTAACACAGAAACTTCTATTTGATCTCCGTAGGTAGGGGAAACAGGAGGTGGTGAATATGATGGCGGCATGGGGAGAGGGTGGGCAGGTGGAACAACTGCCGGTGCAGCTTGCTGTTTTGCAAAACACTTCTAACTGCGAGATCCTATAAAAATTGAGTGAGCCATTTAGGGGCTACCGCCCTTGTGATCCTATATTTTGGGTCCACACCCTATTATAATAGTATACATGTCTTTCTTAGTCATAGGCTCAGGGTTATGTTACACCCATTTATCTACTATAGGCCCCAAAGGGCTCTCCTTCAGGGTTGATGGAGTATTTCCCATTTTGTACACCCAAACGCAAAAGACGCAAACAAATTCTGGCATCAGTGCACACAAAACCAAGACCAAAACCAAGGAACCAGTTCCCAAATCGGTTCTGAGGGGGTGTAGTGGTGTAGAGAGCAGCCGTCTGGTGCAGAAGCCCACAGGCAGCTAGGAGGAGCTGTGTTAGTCCAAAGGGTCCGGGACACATAGTCCATTCTCAGCCCAGAAGGAGCAGCCAGGGGGAACCAGTGGGAGGGCTTGACTAATTGAGCTTTGTGCCTGCTATAAAGCTTATTGTTTAGCTCTTGGCCAGTAAACTATGGAGGGTTTGTACGTGGCTGCATAAATGGGTCTAAGAATGATGGACAAGTGTGGTATTCGTTGCCTCCAAAGTGTGGAGAGACCTAAGTAAGATGTGTTGGGCTTGCTATAGTGTGTTGGGGGGCTGAATAGTTAACAGCTGAGGTTTAGCTGCAAAAGGAATTTCCTGGCTTTTAGAGGATCAGTTAATGCCCAGAAATTTAATAGTTGTGGACAGCCCTTGAATTTTATGTGGGGCAATAAATAGCCCACCTGTATGTTATAGATGGGTCACCAACCATGTTAGGGCCTTGTGCACCAGTCTCCTGAGGGGCTGTGGCTTAGAACCTCAGTTTAGTGCCAGACGGTGCAAGGGGACCCCAGGTCTTGCCAGCAAAGACTGTGGGCAATAGCTGGGCTGTTAAGATAGCCAGTAGGCAGACAGGTTAAAACATACTGGGTGCCTTCTGAAGTAAAAGTAGACTGCAGCTGGGACTCCTTAATAACTGGTACTGAATAGAACATAACAGCTAGATTGTCACAGCAAAGTAATTCCCTGGAGCCCTTTGGATATCCTTAATGAACTGGACAATGTTGGAAATGGGAGCCTTAATAGTGGGGAGCAGCACTTATATTTCAGTAGTTGATTATAAGTCACCACTCATTAATAGCAGGCTTTAATAGCAGCCAAATGGGGAAATTGAAAAGGAGAAATGGTGTGTTTAATGACTTCTTCTTTTCATAAAATCTGAATTATGGGCTGCAATCCCACAGCCCCCTGTCATACATGTTATTGGGAGATATTTACTGTCTTAGGTGTCAGTCTTATGGGCTCCCAGTTTCAGCTTCCACCAGGAAGGCCAGGAATTTGGGTTTGTTCCAAATGGCGTTGCAGTACATCAAGGCATCCATAGCTGTAACGGGAAAGGGTAGGGCCAAAGGGGCTACCACCCCTAAAAGATTTTTAATAAAGATTGTTTCAATAGTGACATTCAATGGAAGTTGAATGCTTTCTACTCCCCTGACTACTATGCCTTGTAATCTAAAGTGTGGCCCTTGCTTATAATTGGAGGGGTTCCCAGGAGGCACTGTAATTTGAGCTCCCGTGGTCAATGAGAGCCATAAGAAAATTTGTTTATGTGTGTCCCAAGGAAAATTAGAGAAGTATATGGGCAAGTGTCCCAGAGGAGGGCCACGCTCCAGGGATCTGCCAGGTCCCTAAGGCAGAGGCGTTGGCAGAGGTCAGGGTAGAGGATTCGGAGAGGTGACGGCTACCCATCACTCCAGTCTCCGGAAGAGTCTGCAGCGCCTGAGCAAAAATTTCTAACTTGTGCTTGGGCGGTCTCAAGTTGACATCATTAGGGACCCCCGATCTCCAGAGCTGCCAATACAGGGAGGTCTGTTAGTCATCTCATGAAGGATGGAGCTGTGTGATGGCACCACCCCTTGGTGGAGCTCAGTAAGGGTCCCAGAAGTCCGTATATCCCTTAAGGGTCCTCTGCTGGGTTCCTGGCCAATGGGGCAGCGGGGCCCATGTGCCTTTACTGGCAAGCGAGATTTGGGGCTTCCGAAAACTTATCTTTTTCGTATCCAGCTACAACATGGATGCAGTCCCACGCCTGTTGGACTGTATCTGACGTTTCTTTGAATCGTAACAGCGTGGCTCTACAATTAGGGGGAGCACCCTTCTCCCCCTTCCCTTGGACAAATGTTTTCTAGAAAAATTTGCCTTTCAACCATGGTATAGTTACATGTCTCTGTTTCTTGTTCATGCTGGTCATCTGATGTTTTGGTGCAATGGATGGTGACAGGGAACACCTGGAATGGAGTTTCCTCTTCCTGACTCATACGCTGCCACTTCCTGTTTAGGGTGTCCCAGTCAGCCTGGGTGGGGTCAAGGGATGACTTGCAACAGCAGCAAGAAATGCAGCAACATAGGAGGCACTTACCTCAGCGGCATTTGCCCGTTCAGGGTACCGTGATGCCCCTGGTACAGCTGCCTCTATCATCGGTTAGGGCTGTGTGGGGAACTCTTGGATGTATGTTTAGGGCATAGGATGGTTTGGGGTAATAGTAAAGCTGTGTAGAGACTGTGTATGTGTGATCTGGGGAGAGATGAGGGGCATGAGTGCCTTTGTGAGTGTACGGTTGGTGTAGCATGGTGTGGCTGGGTGGTGGGCTGCTTCTGGGTGTTTTGAGGCTATGTGTGCAGGCATTTGAGAAGAGGTAGGGGTATGCATTTTAATGCTCTGTGTGTTGGATCTGTGTGTATTCAGAGTGCAGGGGTTATACACATGCTCATCCTGTAGGGTAAGAGTCCAGGGAGTGTATTTTTGATGTGGAGGAATTTGCAGAGATTGGGGTTGTCAGTGTAAATTGGGGCTGCTAGCTGTGTGTGTATAATCAGGGGATGTGTCAGAGGCTGTTTATAGTATCTCAAGAGGGAGATGGGTGTATGTTTGTATTGGGGGTGTGAGGTCATGATGTGTTCTGGGGGGAGTATTTAGGAGAAGGTTGGAAACATTGTGTCTCTCTGATGGTATTTTGTGTTTGTCTCAGCTTCTGAGGCATTGTACATACGTGGATGTTGACAGCTGTGTGCGGACTGTATGTGTTCTACTTGGATTTGGGGGGTTGTGTCTTCTATTAAGAAGTCTGTGAGTTTGGTTTGAATATATTTGGCTATTGTTGAAGGGTTTGTGTGTTTGCATTGAGGGGTTATATGGGGTTGGGTGGATTTTTGTGGGGTATGAGGATTTAGGTGTTTGATTATCAGGGGCTGTTGGGGGTGTGTTTTTGTATTCAAGACTGTGGCTGTGATTTTATTGGGGTTTGTAGTGCATGTATATTGGAGCAGGAGGGTTCTGGGCACACAGTCAGGCATTTGCTCATAAGTAGGGAGTTTGTGTGTTTGAGGATGTTTGGAGCTCTGTGGGGCTCTGTGATGGTGGCACAGGTGACTGTGGGCAGGTGGAGTGTGTGTTGGGCTGGAAGGGAAACTCGAGGGCCTGTTGGGGACTGTGAGGCACCCATGTGAACTCCCACGTGGACTGACCTTTGTTCCTTCTGATCTTCTATGGCTTGTCCGCATCCTGATCTTCTGTGGCATCTACTCCCCTGGAATGGTCAGCGATACTCTGCTCATTCTTAGCCAGATGAGTCAGGAAATGTCACTTCCTCTGGCAGCTGGATGTGCCTCTTGCAAGTGAGTGGTCCTGGAGTCCAGGGTGCAGGACTGGTGGACAGGTGCAGAGTGAAGCTGATTCCCCCATGAGCCCTCTCCTCAGTGAGGTGGCCAGGAGGTCAGGGCTGTATCTCCAGAAGGTCAGACCTGGCCAGTCCTCTCTAGAATGTGCTGGAGCGGCCAACTCATTGAACGCACCCTGCCAGGAGATAAACAGACCCTGAGGACAATTCCTAAGGGAGAAGTCTATACCTACCCATCTTCCACTTTCTCCTTTGGATGGCCTCTACCACAAGGTAAAAGCTAAGCCCCCTCACACGGCCTTTCTTGGCCTGGTCTTACTGAGCGGCCAGTCTCTCCCCACATCCTGGCTCACTATGGGCCCTCTGGTGATACCAGCAAGAGGGCTCCCTGCATGTCAGTTCTCACCTCCTTCCCTTGGCCCATGCTGCCCTTGCTGTTTGTCCTGCTCTTACTCTCCCAAGGCTGTTAAGTCACCCTGTCCAGGTGGGAAGGATCCACTGAAAATGCACATTTGAATAATTACTGCATCACCTGAGTCTCTAGCATGTACCAGGCACTATGACGCTTGCCAAATCCCTAAAAACCCCACAAAGCGGATATGCTATTAGTTGAACTTTGCAGGTGATGAAGCTGAGGTTCAGAGGTGAGCAACCATGACCAAGTACCCTGTATGTACCAGAATATCAATCAGACTGGTCAACGTATCCAATAAAGCCAAACATTAGTCTGATCAGTACGCCTAGATGCAAGGCTGTAAAGGCGCAAAATATGTCCCAGCACGAGAAAGAGCAGTGCCAAGTACCCCAGCAAAGAAGCAGTGTTCATATCTTGCTTTCTTAATCAAAATAACTGCACATCAACCCACAATTTCCTACTCTGTTAATAGGAGAAAAATACCAATGTGCGTTGTCCTGTAAAACTACCTTAAAAGAATATGTATAATCCTGAGTGCTTTAGTAATGACCCCAAATCACCATCATGAAGTTGGGATACTTCTTAAAACACTGCAAGTCTTACACACTGGCATATAGAACCTGTAAAGTCAGTTCTTTGGGTAATGATGGTAGATAGAAGTGGCCCAGAAGGACAGAAGACAGAAAATAGAGCAGAAACTATTTGTCCAGAGGTGACAATGGGTCATAGCCAAGGTTCAAGCATTAGGAGGGAGGTGTTGAAAATAGTAATGGGCATAGAGTGTAATAAGTCAAGGATATCTAATGTAGTTTCTAATGAATGTTTGTGAAAGACATATAACTAAAAAGATAATAGGCTGGGAGGTGAAATAATACAAAACATTTGATATATTTTTTACAAGGATAAAAGAAGATAGAAATGAACATTAAAGAAGTAGGTCTTTAGAAATAGAAATAGAATATAGAAAAACTATAAGATGGTTAATAACCTCACAATATGATGAGGCAACTTAGATTTATTTTGTTTAAATAAATTGGTAGACTATATTTACAGTAGTTTTAAGTTTAAAGAGAATTTTTGAGCAGAGTATTGAGTTCCCATACACCCCCTCACATCTATTCCCCAAACCACACTTTCCCCTATTATTAACGTCTTGCATTAGTGTGGGGCATTTTTTTACAATTGATGAGCCAATGTTCATACATTATTATTAACTAATATCCATAGTTTACATTACAGTTTACTCTGTTGTATATCCTATGGGTTTTGACGAATGTATGACAAGCATTGACCATTACAGTGTCATACAGAATAGCTTAAGTGCCCTCCGTTTTCCAGGATGTCCTATAGCTGAAATCATACAGCATGTATCCATTTCAGTTTGGCATCTTTCATTTAGCAATATGCGTTTAGGGTTCCTCCATGTCTCTTCCATTTAGTACTCTTATAGCTCAAGCTGCCATAACATAATACTATAGGCTTAGTGACTTTAACAACTCACAGTTCTAGAGGCTTGGAAGTCTAAGATCACGGTGCTGGCCAATTCAGTGCCTGGTGAGGGCTCTCTTGCTGGCTTGCAGACAACTGTCTTTTCACTGTGTCCTCACATGTTGGAGAGAGACAGAAAAAATTCTCTGGTTTCTTCTTATAGGGGCACTAATAGAGCCTAATCCTCATGACATCATTTAATCTAATTACCTGCCAAAGGCCCCATCTCCAAATACCATCACTTTCTTAGAGCTTGAATATATGAATTTTGGGGGAACAGAATTCAGTTGACAGTCTCATTCTTCTAACAGTATAAAATATGACTAATAAAGAAAGCTCATCATTAAATTATCTCTTTTCTAGCAATACATAGATATTTACGTGCTGTTTTAAACCATTTATATTTTTTTTACATCTTTATTGGAATATAATTGCTTTACAATGGTGTGTTAGTTTCTGACTTATAACAAAGCGAATCAGTCATACATACACACATGTTCCCATATCTCTTCCCTCTTGCATCTCCCTCCCTCCCCCCCTCCCTATCCCACCCCTCTAGGTGGTCACAGAGCACCGAGCTGATGTCTCTGTGCCACGTGGCTGCTTCCCACTAGCTATCTATTTTACGTTTGGTAGTGTATATATGCCCATGGCACTTTCTCGCTTTGTCACAGCTTCCCCTTCCCCTTCCCCATATCCTCAAGTCCATTCTCGAGTAGGTCTGTGTCTTTATTCCTGTCTTACCCCTAGGTTCTTCATGACATTTTTTTTTACATATTAATTGGAGTATAATTGCTTTACAATGGTGTGTTAGTTTCTGTTTTATAACAAAGTGAATCAGTTATACATAAACATATGTTCCCATATCTCTTCCCTCTTGCGTCTCCCTCCCTCCCACCCTCCCTATCCCACCCCTCCAGGTGGTCACAAAGCCCCGAGCTGATCTCCCTGTGCTATGCGGCTGCTTCCCACTAGCTAGCGACCTTATATTTGGTAGTGTATCACAGCTTACCCTTCCCCCTCCCCATATCCTCAAGTCCATTCTCTAGAAGGTCTGTGTCTTTTTTTTTTTTTTTTTTTGCGGTACGCGGGACTCTCACTGTTGTGGCCTCTCGTGTTGCGGAGCACAGGCTCCGGACGCGCAGGCTCAGCCGCCATGGCTCACGGTCCCAGCCGCTCCGCGGCATGTGGGATCTTCCTAGACCTGGGCACGAACCCGTGTCCCCTGCATCGGCAGGCAGACTCTCAACCACTGCGCCACCAGGGAAGCCCCAGGTCTGTGTCTTTATTCCTGTCTTACCTCTAGGTTCTTCATCACATTTTTTTTCTTAAATTCTATATATATGTGTTAGCATACGGTATTTGTCTTTCTCTTTCTGACTTACTTCACTCTGTATGACAGACTCTAGGTCCATCCACCTCACTACAAATAACTCAATTTCATTTCTTTTTATGGCTGAGTAATATTCCATTGTATATATGTGCCACATCTTCTTTTTCCATTCATCTGATGATAGACACTTAGCTTGTTTCCATCTCTGGGCTATTGTAAATAGAGCTGCAATGAACATTTTGGTACATCACTCTTTTTGAATTATGGTTTTCTCAGGGTATATACCCAGTAATGGGATTGCTGGGTCATATGATAGTTCTATTTGTAGCTTTTTAAGGAACCTCCATATTGTTCTCCATAGTGGCTGTACCAATTCACATTCCCACCAGCAGTGCAAGAGTGTTCCCTTTTCTCCACACCCTCTCCAGCATTTATTGTTTCTAGATTTCTTAATGATGGCCATTCTGACTGGTGTGAGATGATATCTCATTGTAGTTTTGATTTGCATTTCTCTAATGATTAATGATGTTGAGCATTCTTTCATGTGTTTGTTGGCAGTCTGTATATCTTCTGTGGAGAAATGTCTATTTAGGTCTTCTGCCCATTTTTGGATTGGGTTGTTTGTTTTTTTGTTATTGAGCTGCATGAGCTGCTTATAAATTTTGGAGATTAATCCTTTGTCCATTGCTTCATTTGCAAATATTTTCTCCCATTCTGTGGGTTGTCTTTTGGTCTTGTTTATGGTTTCCTTTGCTGTGCAAAAGCTTTGAAGTTTCATTAGGTCCCATTTGTTTATTTTTGTTTTGATTTCCATTTCTCTAGGAGGTGGGTCAAAAAGGATCTTGCTGTGATTTATGTCATGGAGTGTTCTGCCTATGTTTTCCTCTAAGAGTTTGATAGTTTCTGGCCTTACATTTAGATCTTTAATCCATTTTGAGCTTACTATTATGTATGGTGTTAGGGAGGGATCGAATCTCATACTTTTACATGTCCCTGTCCAGTTTTCCCAGCACCACTTATTGAAGAGGCTGTCCTTTCTCCACTGTACATTCCTGCCTCCTTTATCAAAGATAAGGTGACCATATGTGTGTGGGTTTATCTCTGGGCTTTCTATCCTGTTCCATTGATCTATCTTTCTGTTTTTCTGCCAGTACCATACTGTCTTGATTACTGTAGCTTTGTAGTATAGTCTGAAGTCAGGGAGCCTGATTCCTCCAGCTCGGTTTTACGTTCTCAAGATTGCCTTGGCTATTCGGGGTCTTTTGTGTTTCCATACAAATTGTGATATTTGTTGCTCGAGTTCTGTGAAAAATGCCAGTGGTAGTTTGATAGGGATTGCATTGAATCTGTAGATTGCTTTGGGTAGTAGAGTCATTTTCACAATGTTGATTCTTGCCATCCAAGAACATGGTATATCTCTCCATCTATTTGTATCATCTTTAATTTCTTTCATCAGTGTCTTATAATTTTCTGCATACAGGTCTTTTGTCTCCTTAGGTAGGTTTATTCCTAGAAATTTTATTCTTTTTGTTGCAGTGGTAAATGGGAGTGTTTTCTTGATTTCACTTTCAGATTTTTCATCATTAGTGTATAGGAATGCCAGAGATTTCTGTGCATTAATTTTGTATCCTGCTACTTTACCAAATTCATTGATTAGCTCTAGTAGTTTTCTGGTAGCATCTTTAGGATTCTCTATGTATAGTATCATGTCATCTGCAAACAGTAACAGCTTTACTTCTTTTCCGATTTGGATTCCTTTTATTTCCTTTTCTTCTCTGATTACTGTGGCTAAAACTTTCAAAACTATGTTGAATTAGATTGGTGAGAGTGGGCAACCTTGTTTTGTTCCTGATCTTATTGGAAATGCTTTCAGTTTTTCACCATTGAGGACAATGTTGGCTGTGGGTTTGTCATATATGGCCTTTATTATGTTAAGGAAAGTTCCCTCTATGCCTACTTTCTGCAGGGTTTTTATCATAAATGGTTGTTGAATTTTGTCAAAAGCTTTCTCTGCATCTATTGAGATGATCATATGGTTTTTCTCCTTCCATTTGTTAATATGGTATATCACGTTGATTGATTTGCGTATATTGAAGAATGCTTGCATTCCTGGAATAAACCCCACTTGATCATGGTGTATGATCCTTTTAATGTGCTGTTGGATTCTGTTTGCTAGTATTTTGTTGAGGATTTTTGCATCTATGTTCATCAGTGTTATTGGCCTGTAGTTTTCTTTCTTTGTGACATCCTTGTCTGGTTTTGGTATCAGGGTGATGGTGGCCTGGTAGAATGAGTTTGGGAGTGTTCCTCCTTCTGCTATATTTTGGAAGAGTTTGAGAAGGATAGGTGTTAGCTCTTCTCTAAATGTTTGATAGAATTCACCTGTGAAGCCATCTGGTCCTGGGTTTTTGTTTGTTGGAAGATTTTTAATCACAGTTTCAATTTCAGTGCTTGTGATTGGTCTGTTCATATTTTCTATTTCTTCCTGATTCAGTCTTGGCAGGTTGTGCATTTCTAAGAATTTGTCCATTTCTTCCAGGTTGTCCATTTTATTGGCATAGAGTTGCTTGTAGTAATCTCTCCTGATCTTTTGTATTTCTGCAGTGTCAGTGGTTACTTTTCCTTTTTCATTTCTAATTCTATTGATTTGAGTCTTCTTCCTTTTTTTCTTGATGAGTCTGGCTAATGGTTTATCAATTTTGTTTATCTTCTCAAAGAACCAGCTTTTAGTTTTATTGATCTTTGCTATCATTTCCTTCAGTTCTTTTTCATTTATTTCTGATCTGATTTTTATGATTTCTTTCCTTCTGCTAACTTTGGGTTTTTTTTGTTGTTGTTCTTCTTCTTTCTCTAATTGCTTTAGGTGCAAGTTTAGGTTGTTTATTCGACATGTTTCCTGTTTCTTAAGGTAGGATTGTATTGCTATAAACTTCCCTCTTAGAACTGCTTTTGCTGCCTCTCCTAGGTTTTGGGTTGTGGTGTCTCCATTGTCATTTGTTTCTAGGTATTTTTTTATTTCCTCTTTGATTTCTTCAATGATCACTTCATTATTAAGTAGTGTATTGTTTAGCCTCCATGTGTTTGTATTTTTTACAGATCTTTTCCTGTAATTGATATCTAGTCTCATAGCGTTGTGGTCAGAAAAGATACTTGATACAATTTCAATTTTCTTAAATTTACCAGGGCTTGATTTGTGACCCAAGATATGATCTATCCTGCAGAATGTTCCATGAGCACTTGAGAAAAATGTGTATTCTGTTGTTTTTGGATGGAATGTCCTATAAATATCAATTAAGTCCATCTTGTTTAATGTATCATTTAAAGCTTGTGTTTCCTTATTTGTTTTCATTTTGGATGATTTGTCCATTGGTGAAAGTGGGGTGTTAAAGTTCCCTACTATGAATGTGCTACTGTCGATTTCCCCTTTTATGGCTGTTAGTATTTGCCTTATGTATTGAGGTGCTCCTATGTTGGGTGCCTAAATATTTACAATTGTTATATCTCCTTCTTGGATCGATCCCTTGATCATTAGGTAGTGTCCTTCTTTGTGTCTTCTAATAGTCTTTATTTTAAAGTCTATTTTGACTGATATGAGAACTGCTACTCCAGCTTTCTTTTGATTTCGATTTGCATGGAATATCTTTTTCCATCCCCTTACTTTCAGTCTGTATGTGTCTCTAGGTCTGAAGTGGGTCTCTTGTAGACATCATATATATGGGTCTTGTTTTTGTATCCATTCAGCCAATCTGTGTCTTTTGGTGGGAGCATTTAGTCCATTTACATTTAAGGTAATTATCGATATGTGTGTTCCTATTCCCATTTTCTTAATTGTTTTGGGTTCGTTATTGTAGTTCTTTTCCTTCTCTTGTGTTTCTTGCCTAGAGAAATTCCTTTAGCATTTGTTGTAAAGCTGGTTTGGTGGTGCTGAACCCTCTCAGCTTTTGCTTGTCTGTAAAGGTTTTAATTTCTCCATCAAATCTGAATGAGCTCCTTGCTGGGTAGAGTAATCTTGGTTGTAGGTTTTTCTCCTTCATCATTTTAAATATGTCCTGCCAGTCCCCTCTTGCTTGCAGAGTTTCTGCTGAGAGATCAGCTGTTAACGTTATGGGGATTCCCTTGTGTGTTATTTGTTGTTTTTCCCTTGCTGCTTTTAATAGGTTTTCTTTGTATTTAATTTTTGACAGTTTGATTAATATGTGTCTTGACGTGTTTCTCCTTGGATTTTTCCTGTATGGGACGCTCTGTGCGTCCTGGACTTGATTAACTATTTCCTTTCCCATATTAGGGAAGTTTTCAACTATAATCACTTCAAATATTTTCTCAGTCCCTTTCTTTTTCTCTTCTTCTTCTGGAACCCCTATAATTCGAATGTTGGTGCGTTTAGTGTTGTCCCAGGAGTCTCTGAGACTGTCCTCAGTTCTTTTCATTCTTTTTTCTTTCTTCTGCTCTGCAGTAGTTATTTCCACTATTTTATCTTCCAGGTCACTTATCCGTTCTTCTGCCTCAGTTATTCTGCTATTGATCCAATCTAGAGTATTTTTCATTTCACTTATTGTGTTGTTCAAAAAGAGGAAAAGAGGAGAAAATCATAAATCTTGCTCTCAAAGTCCACCTCCTCAAGTTGGGATGATTCCTTGTCTATTCATGTATTCCACAGATGCAGGATACAAGTTGATTGTGGAGCTTTAATCCGCTGCTTCTGAGGCTGCTGGGAGGGATTTTCCTTTCTCTTCTTTCTTCGCACAGCTCCCGGGGCTCAGCTTTGGATTTGGCCCCGCCTCTGCATGTAGGTCGCCGGAGGGCATCTGTTCTTCGCTCAGACAGGATGGGGTTAAAGGAACAGCTGCTTCGGGGACTCTGACTCACTCAGGCCTGGGGGAGGGAGGGGTACGGAGTGCGGGGCGAGGCTGCGGCGGCAGAGGCCGGCGTGATGTTGCACCAGCCCGAGGTGTCCCGTGCACTCTCCCGGGGAAGCTGTCCCTGGATCCCGGGACCCCGGCAGTGGCGGGCTGCACAGCCTCCCCGGAAAGGGAGTGTGGACAGTGACCTGCGCTCGCACACAGGCCTCTTGGCGGTGGCAGCAGCAGCCCCAGCATCCCACACCCGCCTCTGGGGTCCGCGCTTTTAGCCGTGGCTCGCGCCCGTCTCTGGAGCTCCTTTAAGCAGCGCTCTTAATCCCCTCTCCTCGCGCACCAGGAAACAAAGAGGGAAGAAAAAGTCTCTTGCCTCTTCGGCAGGTCCAGACTTTTTCCCGGACTCCCTCCCGGCCAGCCGTGGTGCACTTACCCCTTCAGGCTGTGTTCAGGCTGCCAACCCCAGTCCTCTCCCTGTGCTCCCGACAGAAACCTGAAACCCGAGCCTCAGCTCACAGCCCCGCCCGCGCCGGTGGCCGAGCAGACAAGCCTCCGGCTGGTGAGTGCCGGTCGGCACCCATCCTCTGTGCGGGAATCTCTCCGCTTTGCCCTCCGCACCCCTGTTGCTGTGCTCTCCTCCGCTACTCCCAAGCTTTCCCCCTCTGCCACCTGCAGTCTCTGCCCTTGAAGGGGCTTCCTAGTGTGTGGAAACCTTTCCTGCCTCACAGCTCCCTCCCACTGGTGCAGGTCCCGTCCCTATCCTTTTGTCTCTGTTTATTCTTTTTTCTTTTGCCCTACCCAGAGTGCATGGGGAGTTTCTTGCCTTTTGGGGGGTCTGAGGTCTTCTGCCAGCGTTCAGAATGTGGTCTGTAGGAGCTGTTCCACGTGTAGATGTATTTCTGGTGTATCTGTGGGGAGGAAGGTGATCTCCGTGTCTTACTCTTCCGCCATCTTCCCCCAGGCCCCTAAGGAGTTTTATTAGCAACTAATCAAGATGTTTTTTCACAAGGCTCCCGATTAGCTGTTGGTATACTAAGAGTGAATCAGAGTTAGCGTAGTTTCTGATTTCTTTACATTGTCTATGTGGATGATCATATTTTTACTGCTGGGGGTGGTGGTGGTGGGGAGTGAGGGAATGTTGCTTTCCTGCTCCTGATGTTTCAGTCCTGTCAAGAGAGCTCGTAGGGTCCTATCAGCGCTGCGTCTTTACTGACTCTGCCCCAGGGTGATCAAGTGACTTATATAGAAAGCTTGAAAAGAATTAAGTGAGCATGCTTGCCTTGACTAATTCTGTTCTCTCCCTTGAGAGTGTGAGTGTCTTCTGTTTCTCTCATTCTGTGTATTACTAGTTAGTAAATCTGCCCAATTCTGCGGTTCAGTTATGTGATCATTTCATTCAAACTGGATTCTCAAGCCAGGGTTATCAAGAGTAACAGGAATATTCGGCCCTCCATCTTTTCTCTTTTATCTTATTTCCTAATTTATTCCAAACCAAATGGAATTAAGGCATTGTACTTGCTGAAAGGTAATTAGAAGTTCCTGACACTTGGTGCATTACCTGGGAACACTGAGAAATAAAAAGAAAGGAGCAGACATTTTGGAGAGGAAAATGTCCATGGGGAAAATCTTTTGTTACTGCCAAGGAAGGTAGTCTACTGCCTTGGTCTTTAATGTATGGTGGGATGTTGAAACCTTTGACTGTTTGAAAATATTTAGGTTTGTGCAGTAAACTGCTGAAGCTTAGAAAACGTTTAATGCATGCTGTATAAATGTGCCGTGCTTGCTGGGAGACTAATAAACTTGGAGGCTGAACACAATAGAAATTTACGATCTCACAGTTGTAGAGGCCAGAAGTGTGCTGTCAAGGTGTCAGCAAGGCTGCTCTCCCTACTGATGCTCTAGGGGAGATTCTATCCCTTGCCTCTTTCAGCTTCTGGTGGTTGCCAGCTTCCTTGGCTTGAGGCCACGTCACTCAGTTTTGGTCTGTGTCTTCACATCACCCCCTTTCTGTGTCTGTATCTTCTCTTTTGTGTGTCTCAAATATCCCTCTGCCCTTCTTGTATATTAAGGACAATTGTCATTCTATTTAGGACCCATCCAGCTAATATAGGATGGAAATCCCATCTCAAGATCCTTAATGACATTTGCAAAACCTTTTTTTTTCAAATGAGGTAACAGTCAAGGCTTAGGACATGGATATATCCTTTTGGGGGCCACCATCCAACCCACTACACCAGCCATAAGATACTTTGATTTTGGCTGATGGCTGCAGCTTATGGTGTGGGAGAGTGGCTGTTTCTTTCGAGCCACTTAAGTAAAGGTCTGATATAAAGAAAAGGGGCATTAGGGAGTTGCAGGTGACTGAGCAATACCTGGAGCGGAATGAATAAGGCACCTGGAGGGTCTTTAGTATACAGAGACCTTTACCTGGCACTTGACTTGAGAGTGTGCAGGAGTTTACAGGGCAGGAAAGTCTCAGGCAGCCGTCCACCTTGCCTTACTCTTCAGGTACAGTTTTTCCCAAGCAGGCTTGACTGAGACAAAGACTCAATTATAAGGAAAACATGTTTTATAGAACTTGTCGGCACTGACACATATGGTCTACCGTAGGCTCAAGTGACGCCCTTCACATGTGGACCCAAGCTGACACTGGATTTGTCAATTATATTGGAGAAAGAAATGTTGTCCTAAAGGCAGCCGCCTTTGGTCTATGTAGTTCCATAGCAGGAGGCAGTGAAAATGGCCATGGCGGCATAGGACTGTCAAATCTACGCCTCAGACCTGGAGGTGTAATGTCACTCGACAGAACCCATAAACAGTTCAGTACTGCAGTGTAAACAACAAGGTCATCAAAGAGGAAGGATAACTCAAGAGTCCATGTGTGACAGATGCTCAGGGCTGTGCACTGCACATGGCAAATTCATAGTGACAAATCAATGTCAAGCTAAAAGTTTCCTCCTGGTTCGAAGTTCGCAGGTCAGAAATTTCAGTTAAATGGCATAGACTAATGGACATTCTAGTGAGGCTAAAACCAAAGAGACTATCTTTCTCTCAAATGCCATTGAGTTTCCGCTATGTTCTTTGATCAAAGTCTTTACTGGATTCCGGGAACAAAAATGTGCCTAGTTTCACTCTTCTAAGAGTGGGGGATTGGCTTGCTTTTGAGATTGTTTTTAAATTTTGGGGATAGTGCTGTAAAATCAAATTGTATCTTAGTAACTCTTTAGACTCTTTAAAAGCATGGTTCATGAGAGGGTTGATAAACTGATAAAACAGCCAAGGCCCTGAGAGACCCACACCCGTGTCAGTGACAGAAGTCCAAGCTACAGATACTGAAGGAGCCCTCAGTCCCATTCAGGCAATGAAAGCCCTGTCACTGAGAATGAACCAAATGTACATTTGGGAGGATTGTTTATGGACATTTAGGACTTTGGATTTTTAACCCACAGTAACAAGGAAACTTGATTTCAAAATTGGGATTTAATACTTTGGAGCCTTAATTCATAAGAGCGTGTCATGTGTGCCCTTTTAATTTGTCTGTGAAGAATTTGATACTGGCAAAGGTGTACTTACAAATTTGCAACATTTCTATGATTTCTGAATTGTATTACTGGATGCTTTTCTGTATTTAATCTTAGTTTGTCATTTGACCTCATCAAATGTCTATGGTTAGCTATGTTGTGGATGGCTGGTAGAACAAAAAGTTGTTTCTGATCATTGGATATGAGTAGCCTTGGAGTTCATTTGAATTAATGCAATTTCTCACCCATATCAGAGACTTCTGGGATGAAACTCTAAGGCATCCACCAGCAGTTCCTGGAGGCCACTCAAACGAGTAGCCCCATAAAAGTGTGAGCAGGGCTGTCCTGATAAAGGTCTATTCTTTCCTGAAGGGAGAGCCATATTCCATTAATTATAGGCTTAAAAGCATCGTTGAGTGGGTTAAGAGATTGAAAACACCAGGGGAGCATTAGTGACAGTTTCCCTTCTCATTCTTACGGGTACCAGCATGTGAAGGGAATTTGATTAGTGTAACTTTTAACCTCCCTGCTCTTATGTTCACTGACACTGGCTAGGTGAGGTGACCTACCTGACGGGCAAAGTTGGGAAGAATAACTGGCCATGCTTTGCTAAGCTCTTCTTTCCTTCATCTTGGGAGTGAGTCTGGCGATAGAGAGACAGAAGTTCTCTGCTCCACTGTGGACATGCCCCTCTCACCTGGCTTTGCCTGGAACCAACTTGCTGCAACAAAGTGGGTAAGTCTGGATAACTCTAGAATTCAGTTGACAGACTCACTTGGCTATGTCATGAAGCCCCATTTTCCAACATGGGCTCTAACGGTAACAAGTGACATAATGTGTGGGCTCCAGTGCAAAATGAAAATATAGTGCCTCTTGTTCAAACTGCAAAGAAAAAGTCTTGTTGAAAGTATTTGCACTGGGGTGCATAGTGTCCTCCCCAAATTCATGTTCACCTGGAACCTGTGAATGTGCCCAAGTAAATTCTTCTTTCAGATAGAATCGAGATAAGATGACATCATACTAGATTAGGATGAGTTCTAAATGGGTTCTGTGGGTTGTTCTCTCTTCTCTTTTTCATACATGTCATCTTTTTCAGCAGACTGTTTAGCTAATATTGGGAAGTAACACGAGTAAGAAAGGATATGATAAGATTCCTTGGACATTCTTGTTTCTTAAAAAACAACACTTTCTTTCTGTGTTAGAAGTAAGTTCAGATTCAAATGGAAAGCATGGCCTCCACATCTGTTAACACCTTCACTTAGTCTTGGATGTGACCAGTAGCACAGAATTCTGGTGAAACACAGCAAGACTCCAAATGGGTACCAAATAAGCATGTCATGGAAAGCACACCATAAGCAGGGTGAAAACTAGATGTGAATGGGGCAGCAGGAATGGTGGCAGACACACATATTGCACACGTCTCCTCTGCTCATGCGTATATTTTATTGTCCCATAAACTTTACTTACAGAACATAAGTTCAAAGATAAAATCATTAAGAATATTAAGACAGCAATATCAGAGCATGAAACCAAGCAAGTGTGGGGCCCTTCTGAGCATGGTTCATCTGGGACTTGATAAACTGGTAAAAACAGCCAAGGCTGTGAGATACCCACACCATGTCAGTGACAGGAGCCCAAGCTACAGATATTGAAGGGGCCCTCAATACCACTCAGGCACTGAAAGCCCTGTCACTGAGAATGAACCAAAATATAAATTTAGGAGGATAATTTATAGACACTTAGGACTGGATTTTTAACCCACAATAACAAGAAAACTTCATTTCAAAAGAAAGTGTGAGGTCTTCAAGTTTGCTTTCGTTATTGAGGGTCCTTTGTGGTTACATATCAATTTTGGAGTGGTTTCTTCTATTTCTGCAAAAACGGGATTTTGATAGGCATTGCATTAAATCTGTAGATAGCTTTGTGTAACATGGACATTTTAACAATAGTTCATGAACATGGGATGTCTTTCCATTTATTTATGTCTTCCTTAATTTCTCTCAATACTGCTGTAGTTTTCAGTGTACAAGTGTTTCATGTCTTTGGTTAAGCTTATTGCTAAGTATTTTATCCTTTTAGATGGTATTGTAAATGGAATTGTTCTCCTAATTTCTTTTTCAGATTGTTCATTGTTAATGTACAGAAATGCAAGTGATGTGTGTATGTTGATTTCATATTCTGCAAACAAACTTTGCTAAGTTTATTCTAATACATTTTTTGTTCTAATAATTTTTTGTGAAATATTTAGCACTTTCTACATCTTTTTCAATAGTTTCCCTTTCAGCCTAAATGTATCCTTAAATCTAGGGGCCATTTTGACCTCCATCTTAGGCTTTCATCTTATTTCTCAACTTATTCAGTCTTAGTTATTGAGTGTTCTCCTTATTGTTTGCCACTTTGGAGAATCCAACAAAATGTTCTACTCAAGGTGAGACGTCTTTTCTCTTCCGCCTCTGAACCTGAATATCACTTATTACTTACTTCATTCTCTTAGCACTTAGCATTCGAAGTTTCACGGGTGATCTTTCTTAAAGGAGGCCAATATGCTCACCGAATTCAAGACCTCTGGTGAGTTGTGTCAAGTGTATAGGAATCATATTAACTTGTTGGCTGTTAGCACCCCTGGAAACATTTCTAAAGTGGCCTTTGACATTGATATTCAGGTATATTGAGCACCACATTAAAGAGTTTAACAGAATAAGAGTAGGCTGGTCTTTCCTAAAGCAGAGTTTATTCAAGGGTGACCTTTTCGTAACCTGCATCAGGCTCATCCGCATTGAGTCATTGAGTGCCCTCAACCCCCCTAAACTGTAAACTTTTTTTTTTCTTTTTCTTTTTTGTGGTACGCGGGCCTCTCACTGTTGTGGCCTCTCCTGTTGCGGAGCACAGGCTCCAGACGCGCAGCAGAGGTTCCAGACATGCAGGCTCAGCGGCCATGGCTCGCGGGCCCAGCCGCTCCGCGGCATATGGGATCCTCCCGGACCGGGGCACAAACCCGTGTCCCCTGCATCAGCAGGCGGACTCTCAACCACTGTGCCACCAGGGAAGCCCCTGTAAACTTCTTATACACAAGAATTATGTTTTATAGCTCTTGTTCCCCTTCCCTATACCTAAACATACCTGGAATAGAAGGTGCCTCTACGAACAGGTGTTGCTTTAGTTTAAACTACATTAAGTACATATATATGTTCATTTCCCTCTGGGAAAGGAGGCTACTTTCCACAGGATTCAAATATCAAGCCTTTAAACTTCCTTGAACCCATAGATATATAAATAGTTGCATAACTATCCTCCCTCTATACAACTCTAAGATGATCATATCAAAGTATGGTCATTAATTGTTTTTAATTGCAAACAGATAATAAGCAAAGTGTAAGGAATTTCTTCCACCAAAGTAAAGGCCAAAGTTCAAAAAGTCAAATTAATATGGGATTTGTTACTATTCTAAATAGTAAAGAACACTGACAAGAAATAGCACAGTGCTGGTTGCTATTATCATCTTTTCATTTTCCATGACTGTTGTTTATATTATCTTCATGGGATTTCACTGAAATTATCAAGGTTTTTTAATAGTCACTAAAAAACAAAATGCCTTGAAATGCCAATACAAAGAAAAATGAGTCAGAACATGAAAAAGTGTTTTAGACAAGTTGACGACATATATTCTTTGCTCATTTCTCTTTTTGAGACAACTTCCATCTTCTTCACACCCACATGTACAATACACTGAATAAAATACAAGCCCATCACTCGATGGTGATAAGAAAAGGAAAGATAAGCCGGTTCCAGAAAATCCCTCTATTCCTAGTATCTTGTTGCATCTGGCAAAAAAGAGCATTTTGAAATATTCTCTAAAGTTTTGTATTTTATTTTATAATAATTTACTTCTTTATCTCAATGTAAATATTAAAAACGCATGAGAAATATGTTAACATTCGGCATTTGACTATTCTTATCTACTTCCTTAATGTTTCCTTTGCCTCCTATGATGATCTTTTGGGATAGACAGCACATAGCACTCTCATACTCCCCAGACTCTACAGCCCCATACACATGCAAAATAGCTTGTGTGGGGATGTGTTAACATACACTTGGTTGAGGCAGGAAGGCTGTAGAGTACATCGTTTTTACACCTCAACATTTTAAGAGTTTTTGGAAAGTAACCCTAGTTTGAGTGCAAGTTCCATCGATTTATCAAATGCATTTCAGGTATACCTAGGTATGTCCAGTCAAATGGTAAGGCTATATCACTGGGAGACTATTTACATGCGCAAGTGAAAAGAAATCAGTGAAAGAATATATTATAACCAAGAGTCAGATATAATAGGTCAATCAAACAGAATGTAGGGCTTCCCTGGTGGCGCAGTGGTTGGGAGTCCGCCTGCTGATGCAGGGGACACGGGTTCATGCCCCGATCCGGGAGGATCCTACATGCCGCAGAGCAGTTGGGCCCGTGAGCCATGGCCGCTGAGCCTGCGCGTCCGGAGCCTGTGCTCCGCAATGGGATAGCCCACAACAGTGAGAGGCCCACGTACCGAAAAAAAAAAAAAAAAAAAAAAAAAAAAAAAAACAGAATGTAGATCCCAGGAACATATCCACACATATAAGGACAATTGATTTTTCAACAGAGGTGCAAAGCCAATTTTGAGGAGAAAGGATAGTCTTCTTGACAAATGGTGCTGGAAGCATGTAGTACATGGATATAGTGCCTAGGTAGCCATATGCAAAAGTATGACCTTTGATCCCTACTTCACACCATATAAAGAATTAACTAAATGTAGATCAAAACATAAATCTCTAAAACTTGGACACAATCTTTTTGACCTTGGGTTAAGCAAAGATTTCCTAGAGATGACACCAAAAACAAGATCCATAAAAGAAAAAAAGTAATAAATTGGGTTTCATCTTTGGAAGCCATTATTAATAAAAGAAAAGCCACAGGTTGGAAGAAAATATTTACAAATTATATACCTGAAAAGACTTGTGTCTCTAACACGTAGAGAACTCTCAAAACTCAGTAATTAGAAAAACATTTTTTAATTAACAATATGGGTAAGAATATTTAAAAAGAGATCCTGCCAAGGAGGTGTACGGACGCAAATAAGCACATGACGTTGCTCAATGTAATCCATTATTAGCTCTATGGAAATGAACGCCCCAGGAGATACCACTACACACCTACTGAATGGCTAAACTTAGAAAAGTCCAACCACACCGAGTACTGGTGAGGCAGTGTAGGAACTGCGCGGCTTTTACATGCTAGTGGGAGGGCAAGAGTGCAGTCACTCCAGTCCGCAGTTTGGCCGTTTCTTCATAAGTTGAACGTACACCTACCGTATGACCCAGCCTTTCTGCACCTGGATATTAACGCAAGAAAAATGAAAGCATATGTGCACACAAAGACTTGTACATGGATCATCATAGCATCTTTATTTCTAATAGACAGAATTGAAACAACCTCGAGCACCCATCAACAAGAGGATGAATAAATATACTGTGGTATACCCATACAGTGAAACACTATTCAGCAAAACAAAGTGATAAACTATTGACACCCACCAAAATATGAATTACTCTCCAAATAATTACATTGAGTGAAAGAAGCCAGATAAAAGAGTCCTCAGTGTGTGAATCCCTTTATCTAAATTTCTAGAAAAATGCAAACACGTCTCTAATGAAAGAAAGCATATGAGTGCTCACTTGGGGATGTGGAGGGCTGGAATGTGAGGGGAAAAAAGGGGCTTTATGAATGAGGCATAAACACTTGCAAGTGATGGATATGTTCCTTTTCTTGATTGTGTTGGCAGTTCCATGGGTATATGCATATTTCAGAATTTAAATTGTGTTTTTAAGTATGTGCAGTGTACTGTGTCCATTCTATTTAACAGAGCCATTAAACAAAGGCTAAGAACAGACGTTTGTCTCAATGAATAAATGTAACAAAGAACAGAAAAGTCAACTACAGTATGATCTCTGTCAGTTGAATTTTCCTGTAGTTTATTTCCTCAAAAAATATATCCCAGTTCTTAAAAGAGATGGGACTCTTAATAAGTGGTTAAAAAATCCCAGCAAAGCCATCAGCAGGGTGAGCTCCGGCTACTTTTCAATTGTGAGACACTAGGTGCACAGTGCAGACATGCTAGGGTGTTTGTTCTTCCTGCCCAATATTTTAGAGAGGATATGAAACACTCCCGTTAAATGCCTGCAAGTGATGCCCAGAGTGGAGTTTGGAGAATGATGGCTGTGATCTTTAATATGGTTGTGCCTTTGTAAAGAATCTCACTCAGAATTTCCAGGGTAATTTTGGAGTCCATTTTTTTTGTGTTTTTTGGATGATATATATGTAACTCACCTGAAGAATATACCCACGTAGACTTGAAGTTAGGGACCAGCTGGTGTAAATCTGTGTGGTTATCTCCTGACCTAACCTTTTAGCTTCTTTTTGTTCCTTGATTGTAGTTAAGCTTCATCTTGCCTCAGGGACTTTGTATTCGCTGTTCCCATGTTTTGGAAATATTATTTCCAGAAAAATTTTCCATAACTGATTCCTTTCTATTCTTTGGCACTCATCTCTTAAAGATATTTTTTCCTTGATTGTCCTACTAGCCTAACTCAGTCCCAATTTAACAGATTACCTTACTTCTTTCACAGAATAATAATCAAACCAAATATTATCTTTGGTGTCTCTTTGTATTTAGATGAACTTCTTCCCAAAGAACTCAAGCCCCCCAGTGACAGAGGTTGTTACCTTTCTTATCCCTTATTCTGGGTCTTAGAACTGTGTCTGGCATGTAGTAATCACTCGAGGTCTGTTGACTGTGTAAAGAATATGTGAGTAGATGAAGAGATTTGGAGTTATTTGAGGTCGCTCTTAATGATGGCTGGTGTTGGTGATTAAAGTTGTAGGTTTTAGAGTTGGAAGTGATCTTGCTGAGTCTCACAGTTATGGCAAATCTCTCCCTACTGTAGCATCCCTGACAGATGATCAAGTCTGAGCTTGAATAACTGTATATGAAAGACCCTAACCAGGGCACCCTCCTAGCTCTGCCAGGTCAGATAGAATTTTGGACTATTCTCTTTCTCTCTCTTGTAGACAGCCACTGTCATTTGGTAAGCCATAAGCCTTCCTTTGCTTTGACTGTGGTTAGTGTGTTTGCTGGATTTCTAAAATATATTTTTAGTGTTTACTTGTTTAGATTGAAAAGATTGGGCTATATTTTTAAAAGTTTATCCCTCCATTTTGGAAGGCCTTTTAAGTTGAGAAATTGCATGCAAGAGAGCTAAGGGAATTCTGGACTCCATATTTTCGTTTTTACCTTTTTTTTTTTTTCTCAGACTTTGAACTAACAATGGCTAAGAATGAGAGGCACTCAGACCCGAATATTTTTTCCCTTGTCAAGCACAGAGAATATGGGAAAGAATGAAATTGGGAAATTGTTTTGCTCCTCTTCCTTTCCTCCTTTTTGGTCAGTTACCTTAGTCGTCCACCTCACTTTGTATTTCTAGCCTGGCTTCAGAAGACCTGAATTTGATGAACTACACACTGATGGAGTAGTAGATTGCTAGAAGGAATGGCGGCTTCACAGAATTATTTTCAAGAAGGATGGTCCAGCCAATTTCCTCACTTCCACTGTGAAAGGAGTTCCCTATTCCTAAGGAAATGGACCTATGTCCGACTGACACAGAAGATGGAGATGTATCCCAGTGCATGTATATATGTATATCTATTAAATTTATGTATATATATATAATGCCTAATGGAAACATCTCAGATGTTCTCTTTGGTATTTTTCTTTAATTTTACTTATAAAATTGTGACCATTTTTTAATTCAAAAGAGGAGAACCTTAAAAATTAATTAAGAAGACATCCTCAGTAGTCTAAGGTTCAGAGTGACTTGGCAGAGAAAATTGCTGAATGGTTAGATAATAGTGCTGGTATGCTTGGCTATTGTAACACTTTACATTTGAGTTTCTCTTCCTTGAAATTACAAGAACTATATGACTCAAGAGAAAGATTGATAATTAGGAATATTCTGCTTGCTTTATTTTATTTATTTTGTTGTTGTCGTTGTTGCGGTACGCGGGCCTCTCACTGCTGCGGCCTCTCCCGTTGCGGAGCACAGGCTCCGGACGCGCAGGCCCAGCGGCCATGGCTCACGGGCCCAGCCACTCCGCGGCATGTGGGATCCTCCTGGGCACGAACCTGTGTCCCCTGCATCGGCAGGCAGACTCCCAACCACTGTGCCACCAGGGAAGCCCCTCTGCTTGCTTTTTATATAGCGTATTGAAGAACATTTTAATTATTTGGAGGTCATAGGAAGGAACCTTCATGATCTAAGTTTTGAACAAGTAGTGTTGCAACACAAAGCTATGACTTAAAAAGGAAATTTGAAATGACCTATTTCTTTTGGCATCTCAATCCAGATATCTGTCAGTAAAATGAGTCACTTTTCAGTCAAATGGGTGGTCAGCAATATAATTTTTTATTGGGAAGCTGAAAGACACCATTGCCAAGCAGAGCACCTGCAGTGTTAACATCTATATTTGAGCATCTTTCGTTTTCCCAAGGGGTGCAAGTGAAGAGAAGGCAGGCAGAGAAATGGCACTTGAATAAAGTTTTTCAAGATGGATAGAACAGAGAGCATTCCCAGAGGCAGGTCAAGTCCAACCCAAGAACAACTCTCTCAGTGCTTTCACAACTAAGTAAAATACAAGACCAGTAGTAACTCAGCTCTCAAATCAGTGCTGAAATCCAGCAGAAGGTTGTTAATATTGATACGGTTAACATACATCAAATAGGATTACTGAATTTTCTGAATCCAACTGAACTCCCAGGATTGTTTGGTTTCATAGGCTGTTGGGCTCAAGACGCATTTGGTTTTAAATAATCCTTCCTAAAATGTTCAGCTTTCAGTCTAATATGATTGAAACCCAGCTTGAGTGTGTCTTATAATACACTGGACTGGAAAGACTATGGGCATTGAATTATTCAAAACATGGCAGGCGAAGGAGTGATATGTGGGGAGGATGTGATCATAGAAATGAGTGAGACTTGATATGTCTTGTTATCTCATTTGATTTACCTGTTAGAACTCTTCCAAATATTAGAGGAAAGAAATCAATATCAATTTTCACCTGTCACGTTCCACACTTCAATGATGAATGAATGTCAAATTTGACCACAGTTTTCTGTACCACCTGCTCTGAAATAATATTTCTGGGCCTTTATTAAAAAGGTAAAATTTTCATTGAATTTCCAAATATGATTCTGCAGTGGCTAATTCAGCTTGTTTTATTAGTAAGCAAGTTCTGATGAGTAATACTAATTTAATAAGCCTGCATGTGAGGTTAAAGTGTCAACTATTCCTGCCGAAGGTGATGAGATATGACTGTGATGAGGTGGTAGGACACTCACCTTCCTGAACGAACCCTGCGAGCACACAGTTCTTGGGAGAAACCAGTACTGCATATAGTAGCAAATCTGATATCATTTTGCATGTCTCCTGTAGCAGTGGAATGCGCACACATACAAACATGATCATGGGTGAAAAAACACACATGCGCACCTTAGAGGCTTACATTAATTTCTGAATATACTTCTCCGGAAAGAAAAAGCTTTACTGATGATTTGTATTTTTATAGTTTATTGTTTTATCCATACTAAAACACTTCATGAAATCACTTCCTGTTTTGTTGTCCATGGAATCCTTTCCATTTTGAGATGCTAAATATAAATCGAAATAATGATTATAGTCCTTGGCCATGAAAGACTAAGTTACAGAGAACCCGGTGACTGGAGGTCAGAGCTGCCACGGAATTATTCTCTGCTCCAGAGACCATCAGAATATCACTGTGTACCCACTTAAGGATAGAATGCTGCTATTGAGAAACGAGCTCTCTTTTATATCTACTAAAAGGAGAGAACAGTAGGGGACCTTGGCTGCGCGAGTGTATGACTTTCTCTGTTTTGTACAATAAGCCAAAAACAATACATGAAATAGCCTCACGCCTTTTGTCTTTTGTACCCAGCTCCTTCCTGTATTGCTCCTGATCAATTACACTTAAATCAACAAGAGTTGCTTGAACATTTTGACAGTTATGTTCCCCATACCCTGAAGCATTTTTAAAGGGTTACTGAGATAAAGCTATTTCAAAAATACTCCCTCCAAATTTTTCAGGGTGGCATCAATGAAAGTAACTTAGAGGAAAAAAACTTGAGTTCCTGGCCTACCCCTCTAAGGCCAGGCAAACATAAACCTTCATAGCAAAACCTAAGTTTGCTCCCAGTTGAGAATTTGTTTTCCACGGTCTTATATAAAAAGTATATGGAGACTTTAATTCCCTATAAGCCCTTTCCAAAGAGTGAATACAGTTCATCATTCGTAAGAGATGATGAAAGTTACAATTTTGTTGAATAGGTGGAATATATATTACATATAATATACATATTTATTTTATATATATATATATATAATATATATAAAGTTACTATTCAGAGTCCTAAAACGTGGATTTTTCTTACTTACCAAGAATGAACAGTAACTTGATCTCTAAATAATAAAGCACCTGGTCATAACAGAATCATAACAAATATTTGATATCAGAATGAATTCACTGTTCAGGTGTAAAGAGGGAATAGCTTCAGTTTTCCTCTTTCGGGCACCCCATTATTGCATCCTGGACAGAGGGGATTTTCTTGATTTTAATCTAAAGGAGAAATGGTCACTTTTGTTGAGATGGAAATTGACCACCTCAGTAGGCAGAGGCACTGTTTTTATTTGGCTGAATTCATGTTTCTAGTGATAATTCAAGGTGTAATAGGGTTTTCTCAGCCACTCCAAAATCTGAAAATGATAAGCATCTCACCAGAGTTTCAGGATGGCCCATTACCTATTCTGTGGAAAGGATATTCAAAATACCATGCTTCATCAATGTCTTCTTTGACTTGTTAATGAATGGACAACTACTGAGTTAAGACAGTGTCTTATCCTTGCTTCAAAAAAATAAAAACAAAAAACCCCCACAAACACAAAAAAACTGTTAACAATGAAAACTTATTATGCCAGGCCTTAGTATGCCCTGACTTGGAAATTTAGTTTCAGAGGCTTTTGTGAATATACCAAGGAAAGAGGACCTAGGTGTATCTTATTCCCACAGGCCGCCAATAAATATTTGCTTAACGGACAAAATATGAATATATAGTGTAGGAGAGAACCTGACAGATGCTTCACATTATTGAGTGATAGCAATGCCCAAACTCATCTGTGATCAAACACTATGAAAGTATCCTCCTAAGGATAAACTTATTACAAATAAGAAGTGAAAATTCAATTATGCAGATACTTTCAGTGTCAGCTCTGATATGCAAAAAGCATGGAAGTTGTCACTGTATCTTGTCCTTACAAGATAATGCTGTACAAAATGAAAATCAGTGACTTTTCTCTGACGTGATTAATAAAACATGTAACTATGAAAGAATTTTCGAACGGTAATTATGTATGTGTATATATGTGTCTCTGAAAAATCTGTGTCAAAGAAAACTGAGGCTATCAGTATAAACTTCTTTAACTTCTATCTCTTCTTACCTTTATTTCCTCCCAAATTTACCAGTATCCATCCAGCTCGAAGGATACAAGTGATTTTTATATACTGTGCAAGGTTTTTTTCTTATTCATATGTCCGTGTTTCCCCAATTCTCTAAATTATTATCTACATCTTCAGGATCTCCTTTATTGGTTCCTTCATTACAACATATAAAATATGTCCTTCTCATTCTAAAAAATTCTTTTTTGCTAATTATTTTCTGTTTTCATCCACACTCCTTGAGAGCAGCCTCTTCCCACTGTCCTCACTAGCCCCGCCTGGCCCCGACAGGCAGCCCTACGCCCTCAGTTTATTGCCATCTGGCTTTCTGTCCACCACTTCCCTGCACTGCTCTCAGGTCACTGGGGACCTAACTGCCCGAATCCAATGGACACTCACAGTCTCTGAAGGACGACGCTGGCATCTCCTTCCTCCTTCTTGAATCTCTATCACCCCTCTCCTTCCCAGAATTCTTTCTCTGCTTATCACTTAAACGTTGTCAGTGCTCACAATTCTCTGACATCTCATCCATTTTCATGATTTTAATGACTGCTGCTATGTGCTGAGGACATTCAAATTTTTATCTTTCCATGTCTCCACGTGCATGTCCAGTTATCTACCAGTTTCTCTTCGGAATTCTACAGGTGCTTCAAAATTCTACATGTCCAGAGCTAAAGTCTTTTCCCCACTTCAGTTCTTTATCCCCTATTTCCAAACTCAATGATACCACCACCCAACCTTAGTCACACAGATGGGGGTTCAGCCTCCGCCTTCTACTTCTTCCTTACTTCCCAAGGTCAAGTCTTGCTGGTAATTTCCTAAATATAATTAGAACTTATTTCCTCCCTTCATCTATACCTTACTTCAGACCCCTTTCTTCTTGCTATTACCTGGTCTAGAAGTTACGAAATTGCTCTTCGGTGGAACCAGTTGTTAGACATTCTATTCGAAAAGGACTCTAGGGTCAAATAGCTTTGAGGATGGCTGTGTACCATACGCCTGCTGTGACGATCCAGAATGAACATTAGCCTACAGCAGCCCCGAGAAGCTGTACAGTAAAGGAACCTGCTTAACTTTACTTAAGCCAGGTTCTCCCTTCTGCCGGCCTATAAACCTTTCAGTAGGGACAGGAGAGGAGGTGGCAGCGTGAAAATCCCACTTGAAAATATAAAGCACTGCTCCTCAGAAGAGTGGGGCATAATTATCTCCAGGCTTCTTCAGATTCCTCATCCATACTGACGTCAGTGGTCTAAAATGCCACCCGAACTTGTCCTTTCCATTCTTAGCTATTTTCTGAGGAAACCAGCTCCACGCACATGGTTGGTTAAGACATGCTCTCCTCCTCCTCGCTGCCTCCTTTAGGGGCACTTGCCGCTGCCTGGGGACACTGCACTGATCCTCCAGAGCCTGTGCCTGTGGCTCTGTAACACACCCCTCGCACACTCACGGCTCTGGACTTCCGCTGTCCACTCTGCCTTGAGTATCCTTGCCTTTCACCGGCTGACTCACCAGTTTCTCACGAGTCCTTTAAGACTTAGCTTAGGGACTGCCCCTTTTGATGACTTTTCTTTGCCTCACGGCTCCCCCTCTTCTTCCACAAACACTGACTAAACGCCCTGAATATGCCCGTCACAGCAGGTCACGTGCAGGATGAGACATCTGCTGTGCGTCTTCCCCTCTCACTCCACTGCTAAAGGGCCAACACTACATCTTGCTCATTGTTTCACTCCTCTAACACTCAACCCATGACTAATGAACTAACTAGTACTGTAGTAGCCCTCTTAGTAACAATCAGGCAGGACCTTCTACAAGAAATCTGACACTCCAGCTTTTCTCTGATCTCACCTTTCACTCTGATTGAACTAAAGACTTATCTGTACATGTTTTACCAGGGAGACATAATTTAATCCAGAGATGTGTCATCACATACTCTTACATACTCTGCCGTTTAAAAATTCTGCTCACAATGGGGGAAGGAGACAGGTGTGCTTTCTGACAGCCCCACTGTTTTTGCACTTCTAGTGGTCACTGGCTTCTCTCTCAGTTCCTTCCTTAAACCCTTCTTAACAAGGGAACAGGATAACAAAGTAATTAAGAGCCTGGTTACAGCCTATGTGTGAACAGAAACATAAACAGGGACATAGAGAATAGACTAGCGGTTGCCAAGGAGGAGGGGGTGGGAGAGGGTTGGATTGGGAGTTTGGGATTAGCAGATGCAAACTGGTGTATATACAGGATGGATAAACATAAAGGTCCTACATGGGACTTCCCTGGTGGCGCAGTGGTTAAGAATACGCCTGCCAATGCAGGGGACATGGGTTCAAGCCCTGGTCCGGGAAGATCCCACATGCCAGAGAGCAACTAAGCCGGATGTCACAACTACTGAAGTCCAGGCACCTAGAGCCCGTGCTCTGCAACAAGAGAAGCCACCACAATGAGAAGCATGTGCACCTCAACTAGAGGAAGCCCGCGTGCAGCAACAGAGGCCAAACACAGCCAAAAATAAATACATACATGCATTTATTTTTAAAAAGTGCATGTATTTAAAAAAACCCCAAAAAGTTCCTACTGTAGAGCACAGGGAACTATATTCTATATCCTGTGATAAACCGTAATGGAAAAGAATATGAAAAAGAATGTACATAAATGTGTAACTGAGTCACTTTCCTGTACAGCAGTAATTAACACAACACTGTAATTCAAGTGTATGTCAATAAAAAATAAAATTTAAAAAAATTGCCAGAAAAATAGTCACATAAGGGGAACTTCCCTGGTGGTCCAGTGGTTAAGACTCTGCCTTCCAGTGGAGGGGGTGAGGGTTCAATCCCTGGTCGGGGAGCTAAGATCCCACATGCCTTGAGGCCAAAAAACCAAAATATAAAACAGAAGCAATACTGTAACAAATGCAATAAACACTTTAAAAATGGTTGACATCAGAAAAAATCTTTAAAGAAAAAATTCACATAAATCAGAAACAAATGAAAGATAATAAAGTCCATACATTAAAAAAAAAAAAAAGAGCATGGGTTCGGGTCACATTGCAACTTCCCACTTACTTATAGCTGTGTAATTCTGGGCAACTCACATAATGTCTCCTCAGACTGTTCATCTATAAAATGGGGATGGTAAGAGTTCCCTACCTCAGAGCGTTGCTGTAATCCATAAACACGGTTAAGTGCCTTGGTAAATGTTTGAGGCTCTCTGGTTATTATGAATTAAAATATGTCAATGGCTTCTGGCCATGTGATTTATATAATAGTTTGATGTTTAACCAAATGGTAAAACTATTCCATTTATTATTCCCATCTCTTTTTAACCCTTAGCCTGCTTTGTTGTTTATGTTTTCTGCCACCACAGAGTGCTAGTTCCAGGAGAGTAAAGGCTTTATTTTGTTCACTGCTGAAAGCAACAGCACCCAGAAAAGTACTGTACATATGAAGCCCTCAGTAAACACTAGCTGAATGAATGGTGCAAAGTGTTACAAGGAAAAGTACACCCAAACTTTCATTATAATAAAAAAGTATAGATAAAAAAATCTTTCTCTAATGGCTTCCAGTCAAGTAACTGAAAACACCATATGCTATAATAATAACATAAGTAATTTATGAAAATTTGAAGGCAAAAACATAATTTTAAAAGATTTAGACCTACGTTAGGTGTGATAGAGTATGGATGCTTTCTTGAAATTCACAATCAGATCCAAGAGTATCAGTTTCAGACTGTTCTAGTACACTGAGTTTACTTTTAGTTGTCTTTGATGACACAGTCACTATTCTACTCTCTTTCTTAACAGAAATGTGTTTTCTCGAAGACTCACTTTTAATTGGTTTATTAACCAAAGAATTATTTTGCCCAATTCCTTTGCTTTTCTGCTTTACAGGTGAGTCAGAGCAGGAATGCAGGTCCTTCCCAGGTTGTTTCTTAGTAGAGTACTTTTTGGTCTATTCACCTGCTTTGCTCATTTTCTCTGAAGAAGACCTGCTATTTCTAGATAATTCCTCTTCTTTTCTTTGACTTCCAGTTCCAGAAATGACGTCTGCTGAAGGAGAATATGTTCTAGCAATGAAATCTTCAAAAGACTCCTGCCGCTGCTCTGTGACTGGGACCCCCAGGTTGTCTTTGGAAGTTTCTAAGGCCTCCTGAGTAGACGCTGGGACACGGAAGGAGTCGAGAGGCAAAGGAATCCTAGCATCACCTGTAATTTTCGGGAAGTGGAGGGGAAGACAAAAGACAAGACAAAAATTCAGTGATGAACAAAGCCAACCATTAAAAAGTAGAGTTCAAAACTTCAATGTTACTCTGTAATCTTATTACTAACACAGTCAATTGATGAATCAGAAGATTTCAGAGCCAGTTTTTTTTGTAATTATATCTTGCCAAGTGATTCTCAGCTTAACCTAGCTATATCCAAGGCTATGTCCACTACGTTTTCAGACTTTGGTGATTGGGGTAGTTATTACCCATTTCCTTTCCCTCACTAAAAATAAAACCCTATTCTGTAGGATAATTAATGTCTTTTCTATCCTCCAGGCACATGTAAACTGTATATAGTTTGTGACCAGACTGTGTTCTCAAGCTGTCAGTTCCCAAGACCGCTCTGAGATGGGCTGATGGGGGCTCCAAGTGAGGCTGGAGGAAAAGCTGACAGGTTTTCCCCTCCCATTCCCATAACCAGGTGATTCACTCTAATATGTTACCTATTAGCTATGTCTGGACTACTTATTTTAAAACTTATATCAGTATGTGTACCTTCATTAGTGTTCCTTCATTGTAAGCTGACTGCATACAAATAGAAACCTAGATAAAATATGAATAGAACAGACATTTATACAATTTAAAATCTGGAATATTTTCTCTAATGTCTTCTTTCTTCATTAAGGATAGTTTGCTTTAACTCATAAATTTTCTCAAGAACTTCCAGTCTCCTTATTTACAAAAGTACAGTATCATGAAATGGGCCCACATTTACTAATCTCAGATTTCGAAAGGATTCCAGAGTCTTCTAGCTCCCGGGCATGTGAACTATTAGAGACTGATCGTTATTGTTTTCTCGCTGACTTGGTCATTTCCTTTTTGCTAATCACTCTTAGAATCATTAAGTGCTGTTCTGTCCATTTACTTGGCTATTTTGCATTTGTTATGGGGCACCCTGTTTTGATTCTGATTTTCCTTCCTCAAGTGCCTTCTTTTCTTCTTTAGGTGGACTACGAACAGGAGAATTCATCTGGGGACGACCTAGTAAATGAAAATCTGACTGATCTATACCAGCCATTGTGGCCAACTGCCCAAGCCTAGACGAGAGGAGGAAAGGAGAAAAGACAAAGGTTATTATAATCACAGAAGAGCAGTTTAGATTTCCCCAGACTTACAATCATGAAATACTTCTAAAATCTTTTTTTTTTTTTTTTTTTTTTTTTTTTGCGGTACACGGGCCTCTCACTCCTGTGGCCTCTCCCATTGCGGAGCACAGGCTCCGGACGCGCAGGCTCAGCGGCTATGGTCACGGGCCCAGCCGCTCCGCGCCATGCGGGATCCTCCCAGACCTGGGCACAAACCATAGCCCCTGCATCGGCAGGCGGACTCTCAACCACCCCGCCACCAGGGAAGCCCTACTTCTAAAATCTTAAAAGCTAACATCCTACTCCAGACTACAAGCCTCTCTCTCCCCCAAATCCTCAGCCATTTCCAGATTCATCCTCTAGGAGACATCCCACTGTCTCACTAGAAGCTTCAATATGTTCCATGCACCCTGTCCACTGCCTGTCACACCTCCATTCCTACACTTCTTTACCACCTTTCCTCCAGTTTCCAAGAATGTGTTTGTTCCTTCCTTCCCAACACCAACACCAATTCATTCACTGACAAAACACCACTCCATCAACTATCAATCTCCAATTCCCTCTTTCAGCAAAATTGCTCCCGGTTGAGAACCACTGACCTATATCTCCCCTGCAGATTAATAATCATTTTTATGTCTAAGGCAAAGATAACTTTAATTCAAACTTATCAAACAAGCAAAAGAAGTGAAAGATAGGAAAATTCTTATGCATTCCCGACTATTTTCAATGAAAACTGCCTTTAATTTAGTCTTTACAAAACAACTATACCTACTAATTACTCTGTCTACAGGTTACTCTTTTATAATGGGCTCCCCACTCTACCAAAGCAGGCTTCCCTATTTGCATTTCTTAAAAAATTTAATTCCTCATTTTAAAACGTCAACTATATTACCTATAATTACACTAAATTTGGCTAAATATAGCCACGTAAGTGATGAAAATTGCTCCAGTTCCTCAGCAAACTACCATTAGAGTCGCAAAGAGAAGAAGGCCATGAAGAGAAATGAACTAACCCAGCATCTTTAAGGAGAACCAGGAAAGCATGGAACTTCTGAAAAGAATTCTCAGTGCTGCCCCAAACACCTTCATCATCCAGGATCATGCTTGTCAATGAGTGGGCATGAAGGGCTTCAGACAAAGAGAAAGTTGTGTTTCTTAACTGGGCATTTTCATGTTCCAGCTATACAAGAAGACTGAAAACGTCTGACATGATTTTTTCTCATTGTCATCAAAAGTAGTCTTGCCTTGGGCTTCCCTGGTGGCGCAGTGGTTGCGAGTCCGCCTGCCGATGCAGGGGACACGGGTTCGTGCCCCACTCTGGGAAGATCCCACATGCTGCGTAGCGGCTGGGCCCGTGAGCCATGGCCGCTGAGCCTGTGCGTCCGGAGTCTGTGCTCCGCAACGGGAGAGGCCACAACAGTAAGAGGCTCACATACCGCAAAAAAAAACCCAAAAAACAACAAACAAAGAAAAAGTAGTCTTGCCTAGTTTCAAGGAACAAAACTAAAACACTCAAAATGTAATTATTTTATAATTAATGTAACCCTCTGCCAGTAAAGACAGAGACCATATCACATAACCAAAGCCCACAGGCACCCAACAAAGTTTCCTATATAACACTTAGGTGGTATATAAATAAACCAAAGTTACCGTTTTATTAATGATCTTTCACAAAAGATCACATTTCTAACTGGTTCAATTCATAATGGAGCCTCATTCCACATTAGAAAATGACCTGCTTTAAGTTTCCCTTAAATTAGAAAGTGAATTATAGAATCTGATTTGAACAAAACATATTACAACTCTGATGAATGTTAAGAATTAACTTTAGTGAGTAAAATATCTAATGCTTACGTTTAAAAGTCCTAAATCATACCCAACCCAATTTATTAAATGTACGATCACCAATATTTTCTTTGGCTTCTTGAACATATTCACCCCCGTGCACTCTTCCCCTTCTGCTCAGCATCTACGCACTTAAAACCCCCTGTAAGCTCAACTCTCGTATTTCTCAGAAAGGCCGTTAATGTTCATGATGCCCCTTTTGCCTTACATGAGCAGGTACTCAACATTTATTGAATGAGTGTCTGCCAATCCACTGGATGCACTTTTAAAAATTCCTCCCTACACTCACCCTGTGATAAATTATATTTAGATAGAACTTTTTAGATTATGCCCTGCTTTCATGCACATTACCTAATGTAATTCTCATAGTATATATTTTTATCTTTCATTGCATTCTTAGAAGTTTTCCAATATCTTAAATTTATTTAAATGATTCACTTTCCTAATTCATTGCCAGGAGAGTCTCATCATGTCTTTTATGTTACTATATATACAATACATGCACAGAAAGTGCCTTCTTGAATCAAAGAATCATGAACAGGAAATAAGCTAATGTCATATAAAAGCGCACACACACACACACATACACAAAACCAGATTTTCACATCTTTAAAAACATGCTTTCTGGAATATAGATCATATGATCACTAAATACCAGTAAATGCAAAAGTCCATATGATACCACCGATTTGCAACATATTACAGTTTTAAAGCTTACAAAATATGTGTATATGGCTTAAAATCAAATCAAAATAAAACCAAAACACTCTCAAAAGCAGATGAAACGTGTTTACCTCACTGACTCGTCTATCAGCCTTCAGTCTTATTACTCTTTCCTCCTTTAACTGCTTTAGGCACTCCTCCAGGGTTTCCTAAACAAACAGAGTCAATATTATAAGTAATTCATAGTATAATATCCAAAAGCCTTTCCAGCTATTGGTCTCATCAGGATTTAGGGGCAGAGCCAGAAGTGAACTCAGATTTTAGTCTGCTACTGGTCATATTATACCATGCCAGTGAAATGAATGATCAAAATCTATCCAATTTGCAAAGATTTATTTAAATTCCACTCTTTCCAACATAAATTTGTGGCAGCCCACCATAAAAGGCATATGCATATAACATAGTAAGTCAGAAATAAGAAGTTACGACCAAGAAAGAAAAATTCTATTTTTATTTGTGGGTCTCTTTATAGCAGGAAGTCCTATTAACGAACCTGCTTAGCATACCTGAATTGCATAATTGCAGATTCAAAAGCATGTTTTAAAAAAGTAATCACTTTTAAAGCAATTTACAGTCAAGCACTGTTCCTGGAGTTCCCTGGGTATTAAATAATCGAATCATCAAAACCCTAAGAGGGGGCTTCCCTACTGGCACAGTGGTTAAGAATCCGCCTGCCAGTGCAGGGGACACGGGTTCGAGCCCTAGTCCAGGAAGAACCCACATGCCGCAGAGCAACTAAGCCTGTGCGTCACGACTACCGAGCCTACGCTCTAGAACCCACGTGCCACAACTCCTGAAGCCTGCGCACCTAGAGCCTGTGCTCCGCAATAAGAGAAGCCACCGCACCGCAACGAAGAGTAGCCCCCCGCTCGACGCAACTGGAGAAAGCTGGCGAGCAGCAACGAAGACCCAACGCGGCCAAAAATAAATTTATAAAACAAAAAACCCTACGAGGAAAGAACGATCACTAACTCCATGTTATTTTACAGATGAGGGAAACAGAGGCAGAGAAGTAGAGTAAGTAGAGCAGCACAGCCAAGGTCACACCACTAAGTAGCAGAGCCACACTGTGGACTCAGGAAGCTGGCTGCCATTCCTGCTCATGGCGGTGGTAGTCTTCCCTTCACCAAGGTCACTGAAATAAAATGAACACTGATAAACTATCTTAGGAGTTTTAGGAACTAAGACACTTCGGTCCTTGAAGTGGGGACACTGCTTGCAATAGGCAGAATTCTGACAGAGCCTCCAAGATGACCACTTACTGAAGTACACAAACCTTCCACTTATCCAATCAAACTCTAAATGTAGGTGCTGTAGTGAAGGGATTTTGCACATGGAATTAAGGTTCAAAATCAGTTGATCTTTTAAGATAGGGAGATTACTTTAGGTGGATGTGGCCTACTCAGGCACCCCACGAAAAGGACCTGAACTCTTCCTGAATTGAAGTACAAAATGGACAAGAGGGAGACTCTCCATTGCTGGCTCTGAAGAAGTCCAATGCTGCGGCAGAGAAGGCAAGCGAGAGGCCTCTAGGAGCTGAAACTCTCCCCCGACTGACAGCCAGCAAGGAAATGGGGACCTCTGTCCTGCAACTCCAGAATCTGAATTATGCCAACAAGCCGGAAGAAGCCTGTAGGCATTCTTTCCCAGAGCCTCTGGACGCTAACACAGCCAGACTGACATCTTGATTTCAGCTCTGTGGCCCACACAAACTATGGTGAACATCCAACGTTTGGGGCTCAATATCTTACACTTAAATTTCACGTGCTTTAACACTCTCAGGAGGGAACCCACATGTTCCCGTGTGTATCTGAGCAGGAAGCCCAGTCACGCTGTGCCTGGACTTCTGACCTACAGAACTCTGAGCTAGTCAAACAGGTATTGTTTTCAGTCAGTAAGAGTGTAGTAAAAGAATATTCTACTCAACCTCCAGGTTCGTGAACAAAATAAATGATTGTCATTGTTTTAGGCCACTGTTTTGGGGTGGTTTCTTATGCAGTGATAAACAATCATAATACCTATACTTATGAAAACAGTAAGGTATATTTATACATGTTAACTGCTTTGAACAATCACTTAAAGAATGAGGAACTCTATTACCTGCCATCATTGGGAGAGGAGCTGGTATCACTTTCTGGAGAGTAGCTTTTGGTACCTAACAACAATCCTACATCAGGAGTTTACCCTAAGGAAATCAAAGATGTGGGCAAAGATTTATCTACCAACATGATGTCATAAGATTGTTGATAACCAAACCCTAGAAGAAAGCTAAGAGCCTCCGAATTGGGACTGGTTTAAATAAAAACAGCTCATCGTCTGAAGGAATGCTCTATGAAGCCACTAAGAATGACAAGAGGTCTCAACCAGAGTTCATGAATGGGCTTCAGGAGTGCTACATTCAAAATATATCTGTGCGTTTTTCCTGGGAGATGATGCATAAGCTTAATCAAATTCTCTGATGTAGAAGAGTAGTTAGTGACATGGCAAAATATTTCTGATACTTTTTTAAGACAAAAGAACAGATTAGGTGTGTGTACATGCAGAGGTGGCTTTTATTTCCTTCAAGAAGTTATTCATTGTTTTCAAACATTTGCTCAATGAACATATATTTTTATATTCAGAACATGTTTAAAAAATTGACAGTCTAAGAACTTCAAATTCTTTAATGTTTCATTACTAAAGCCAGTCAAGTTTTCAATGGGGAAAAAGGGGAAAAAATTGCAAAATTCCTCTACTTTTAATATAATGGTTTAGTCAATCTTCTAAAACTGATTTCAAAGAAATTCTAAACAAATAAACAAAAAAACAAAAAACCCTCAGCACGGTCAGAGGAAAGTAGACTAAAATTCCTGACTGGTTCTAAATAGCACATCAAAGTGCAATTACATGCAACAGTTTCTCCCTCTAATGGAGGGAATTAGAACACAGTGTTCAATTTTTGTGAAAAAGTGTACCCTCCTCCTACAAAATATTCAGAATTCATGTCCCTTACATGGAAATATGGAACCAAAAAAGTTAGAAAGTAAAATTGCTTGATATTCTATTACTTAAGTAAGACTAATGATAAGGCTTTGGAATAATTTTCCTTCCTTCCATCTGCTCTCCATTCCACCCTTCTGTACACCAGCTAGGGTGATTTTACTGGGGCAAAGCTCCCATCATATTGGATATCAAATTTTATGTTCAACTTTTCTCCATTTAACATTGTAATCAATCATTTCTCATATAATCAGGGGATTCATAACCTTGATTTTTTTGTGTGGGCTACAAAATATTCCACTGAGTGGGTTTACTGGTTAACCATTTTACAGATTTAAATTCTTTCCAACTTTTCAGTATTATCAGACAAAATAACCGTTTTTATGCATGAAGGCTTTTTTCCATATTGAGAATAACATTCTTACAATAAATCCATAAAAATGAGTTTGAGATCAAAGCAAATGAACATTTTTAAGGCTCTGAGGTACCTATCTCCAGACTTCTTTCCAAAAGATTTCTGAGATTTTACACTGCCATCAGCGATGTATCACTTGGTATATAACCTCTACTGTAACTGTTGGCTTACTTCCTCACTTAGAGTGCAAGTTATTTGAAGATAGGGGGTGTATTTTATTAAGTGTTTATCCCCAGCACCTGTGCCTAGCACAACGTAGACGGTCAATAAATAATTGCTTAATAAGGAAAATCCCTGCCACACACGTACATATAAGATGTACGTGTGTGAAAGACAGACTGTGTGTTTTTCTCTAACTGGATAGATGAAAACTTGTCATCTTCTTTAATGTGCAATTTTTTTGCTTATAATTAGTAATTAAATTTCTCTTTTAGATTATATTGTAAATATTCAGATTCTCTGAGGCAAATGGGCCTGGCACTACCCATTAGCTACATAACCTTGGACAAGTTGTATAACTCTAGGCCTCAACTTCCTCATCTATAAAATGGAGATAAGCTCCCATATTACAGAGCTCTTGTGAGAATTACATGAGTTAAAACACATATAAAATTAGAAGAGTGCTTGATACATAGAATATGTGCAATTAATGCTGAATGAATGAACATGCGAATGCAAACAGTAGTGAAGGGCTTCAAATGAAACGGTCTCATCCCACTCCCACATCCAGCACTCAAGAAGCGACCGATTCTTTATGCAGTTTTTAATTGTAAAATACGATATGTGTACTGAGAAGTGCACAGAACAAAACTGTCAATGTGACAAAGAAAAAGAGAATACTTACATAAGCACTACTCGAAGCTGAAAGTATTGATACTTGTCAGCATCGCAAAAACCCCCCATATCCTTTTCTCATCACAAGCTCCTTCCCTCTTCCCGGTTAAACACCAACCTCATTTCTTGACAGTCATTTCCTTTAACCTGCATGCATCCCTAACAAAAGAGTTTAGTTGTGTCAACATCTAACTTTATGTACAGGATCATAGTATATGAAGTCTTTTCTATCTTATTTCTTTCTCTCAACGTTGGTTTAAAAAATTCATCCACATTGCTGCCTGTAGCTCTAGTTCATTCAATTTTATTGCTGGATAGTTTTCCCACTGTACAAATACACATCATTTATTTAATTTTTGACTCTTAATGGACATTTGGTTTGTTTTCAGTTTGTGCTAATGCAAATCATGGACAGGAATCCTGCTGTACCCGTTATTCTGGTGCATTTACACAGGGCGGGGGTGAGGGCTGCTGGCTCACAGGCTATTTATATACCTTCAGTTGATGGAGAGTGCTAAATGCTTTCCAAAGTAGTTGTGTCGATTTATACTCCAGTATAAACAGGGTAGAAGATTCCCATAGTACTTCAGGTCTACAATACCTGATACTACCAGACTTTTTATTTATGTATTTGTCAATCTGATTGACATGTAGTTTCCTTGGTTTTGACTCACTTTTCACTTATTACTTCATGAAGTCGTACACTTTTCTGTGTTTACTGGCTGTATGGATTTCCTTTTTTATGAGGTTTACATCAAATATTGTTATTTTTTATTATTTTATTATTATTATTTACTTTTGGCTGTATTGGGTCTTCGTTGCTGCGTGCAGGTTTTCTCTAGTTGCGGCGAGCGGGGGCTACTCTTCATTGCGGTGGCTTCTCTTGTTATAAAGCACAGGATCTAGGCGCGCAGGCTTCAGTAGTTGTGGCACGTGGGCTCAGTAGTTGTGGCTCACGGGCTCTAGAGCACAGGCTCCGTAGTTCTGGTGCACGGGCTTCGCTGCTCCGTGGCATGTGGGATCTTCCCGGACCAGGGCTCGAACCCGTGTCCCCTGCCTTGGCAGGCAGTTTCTTAACCACTGCGCCATCAGGGAGGTCCAACTATTGTTATTTTGAATTCTTCTCCATGTCCAAGTAATACTCTTACATGACTATTTTCTCACTAAATTGGAGGCGTTATCAGTTCACTTTCTAACTTACTAATAAGTAAGGGTTTAGTTCCTCTACACTCTTTCCTATGTCCACACTGCTCAGTAAAGTTATGTCATCATGAGTTATTCCACTGCTCATGATCTCTTTGACTTGTAGTCATATACTTAAAAACCTACATTGTTGATCAACTAGAAGCTCTCTCAACGTCACGCTTTGTAAAATGAGGACATTCTTAACCATCTTCCCTTTTTTCTACCTCCTGTCTACCTTCCAAACCCAGCTGTTACGTTGTCAAAGTTGAAATTTATATTCTGTTCTATGTGCAGTTAAGTCTTCTGTTACTTGAGAGTCAGTACGGAGTAAGGTTTAAGAGAACAGGCAGAGAGCCTAAACTCAAAGCCTCGATCCAACCTTAAATTAGGTACAGCCTGGGCAAGTTCCTTCCCTGACTTAGCTTCCTGCTCTCAAAAGTGGGAATGATATTAGCACCAACCTCATAAGGCTATTCAGAGGATTAAATGAGTTAATATATGCAAAAACACTTAGAGCCTAATATATGCTAAGTACATACTAGTACACAATACATTTCAGTACATACCAAGTTAATACTAATACATACTAAGTATAGTTTACTTTAGTTATTTGTGATTACATGCAAGTTGGCAATAAAAGCTGCAAACCAAGACAGTATTGCCATTATTACAATGAAATTAATATTGCCCACTGCAGATGTACTGTGTCTCTGTGTATAGACTATACCTCGTTCCATACTGTGCCAGTGTCACTGCCCTTGTGCAGGGTGACCACATACCCCAAGCCGCCTTGGGCTGTTCCAGTTTATACCTGTTGTCCTGATGTTACAGCATTAGAATGCCTCCTTACACTATTGAAGTGTAAGGAGTTTGGACAAGTTCCGGTTTGGACAACAAATTAGATAGGTGGTCATTACCCCTGTGTGTCACTGAAAAGGGGGACATCTATAGTGTCAAGTTGAAGTGGATTCTTCCCTTCCTCACCAATAGTAGGTTAAAAATCAACCATAGTTCAGTGTGCTTCAGCTTTATGTCCGTATAGCCTTTTCTCCTCTGGAGTTCAAGTTCCTTCTACTCTTCCTCTCCATCCTCCCTTCCAACAGTGCCTAACACCTAGTAAGTACGATATGCCTCAAGGTGTTTCTAAGCTCTCAATCACACAATCAATAGAAGCCTCTCCACTATAGACTAGCTGCAATCTGCACTGAATTCCCTATTACCTTCCTTCTTGGTTTATTGCCTCATTTTGCTGGATTATGTCTATAAATAGCTTAAGGTGTAGCACAGGAGGTCAATTTTTCAAATTTCTTTGGGTACAAAATATCTTCTTCAGCCTCCACGTATGACTGATAGTTTGGCTGGATACAAACCCCTAGGGTGAAAATTATGTGCCTGAAAAACTTTGGAGGTATCTTTCTAATGCCTTCCAGGATCCATGGTGCTCATGACAAGTATGATAAAGTCAGATTGTAACCTTTTTTTTTAGGTGACCAGTATTTTTCTCTCTGGAATGGATGTATCCTCTCAGTATTTTATTCTATTTTAATTTATTTTTTAAGTATTTGAAAGTTTCACAATGAAGGGTGCCTAGGTATGAGTCTATTCTTACTCATCTTGCATAACTATTTTCAATCTGAGGCCTGATGTCTACTTTCAGCTGTGGGGAATTTTGTTGCCCTTTGACAGCTTCCCTCCATTTTTTTTCTGGGTCTGGACTTTCTAATAGTAACATGTGGGATCTCCCAGATGCAGCCTCTCTAACATATTTCTATCACATTTTCCATTGGGTCTTTCTTTTTTATATACTGAGAAATTTTTTAAATTCCTACTGAATTTATTTCAGCAACCATATTTTCATTTCCAGGAGACCTCTCTTGCTTTCTGACCATTCTCCTTTTCATTAATACCCTAGTCTTATTTTATAGTTGCTAGCTCTTTTTAAACCTCTCTCAGGATGCTAATTAGGGTTTTTTCTTAAATTATTCTGTGCCCTAAATTGTCCCTGGTCCTACTAGGATATGTTTGCACTCTTTCCCCCTCTCTCATGTTGTAAGCTTTACTCAACTAACAGGCAAATGACAGTTATTTTCTATTTAAGAATGAGCGCAGAAAGCTCCCTGAAGTCAACGATTGATTGGCTTCTTATGCAGGAAGAAGCGGGGAGTAACTGTAACAGGATCTCCCCCAAAAACAGTTTTCTAGGGTGTAAAAACTCACAGTAGCTGCCCCAGTTCTCGCCAGTTTCACTGTCTTCAAAATGAAATCATCTCATTTCAGGAGGGTTAGGGCGGGGCAGGGAGTCCACTCCTCCAAACACATCCCTTCAATGAGCTCCCCTATTGGTCACACTTTTAACTAACTCCACCCTCTCTCCTACATGCGCACCTGAGCATGGGGCTACTTTTTCAGGTGGGGTCAGAATCCTCCTCAGTTGCACGTGGTCCCTGTGCATATTCTAGGTGATGCTTTTCCTCTGTTCTACTGCTTCAGTTTCACACTCTTCCACCTGTCTTCTTTCAAAACTATGTTGAAATCTCTTGATAGTTGTGTGCATATATACTTAAACACTTTGATACCATCATTGTAGTGTCTTGTCAAAACAGAGAAGAGCTAAAAGGGTTCTCAGTGCATTCTGAATCTGCTATTCTGTGGTCCCAGTGTTTAAACTTCTTGGACTTCCCCACTGTCTATTACTGCTTTTACAAATACAATCTCATGGTCTATTCGTGAAGGAAATGAATACACCACATCTAAAATAACAAGGAATGCGGGTTAGATGCTCTAGGGTCTAGTCATACTCTGCCATTTACTAATAAACCACTTACGTTCTACAAATTGTAGGTGCGCATTTATAAAACGAAAGGGAGTAACTCTACATGAACTATAGATTTCTCCTACTCTAACATTTCATAATTTTCTAAGTTCTTTTCTTAAAATTTCTCTATATTATCATTAATTTTAATTAAAAAATAAAAATCTAACTTTCTCTTTTGAAAATCAAAGAGTAGTTCCCGTAGTCCTACAATAATGGGATAATTAGTTCTGAAACCTGTCAAGTGTCATGTTTCATACGAAGAGAAAATCATATTAAATAATTTTAAAAAATTAAACATGGACTTTGTAGCACAAAGACAAGGTCCCCCCCAAATGGTGTTCCTTTATTTACTAGAAATGTTCAGCTCTGCATTAAAGTTGAAATAAAATAAATATATTAATTTTGAGGTGCAAAAATTTCTTATAAAAATCAATTTTTCTTTTCTGTCCATACAAACAAAAGTATGGAATGACATTAGAGGTCAGGTTTATTTGGCAATAGAATGTAGCTTCTTGATATTTTTGATTTTAGGAAAGGAGAATATCAACATCAAAACTTTTTTCAACTTTACTTTTATTTAAAATGAGGCCATATTTTCCTCTTATAAAAAGAGAGTTCAACTAGAACTGTCTATTTTCTCATCTGTAAAACAAGAGCACTGAATCAGCTGACTGTATTCATTCAGAACTCAATTTCCTTATCTTATGATCACTAAGCTTCTCCCTAAATCTAAAATACTAAGCTTCTAAGCAAAGGAAAATATATTACTAACGACATGTTTTGATTTTAGTTTCTTAGAGTTCAAATGTCCACCATTCACCTTGGTCTAAGCTTAAGGAACCATTCAAGGGGATACAACGCAGATGGGAGGAGAAAACAGAACCCTCACACAAGCTGTGCTGTGTTGCAATCAGCCTTCCGTTTGAAAAATAATCTTCTCTATAGCTTTAAAGTGATAACTTTGTACCTGCAATGCTTCTTGTTTCAAACGGATTTTCTCTGGCTCCTCCTGAACACGTTCTGAGGAATCATCGACCTCTTCGATTTCTGAGGAGGAAGGACTCTCTACTGTCACAGTCACAGGAAATTCTGATGGACCTGAGTGTCACAAGAAGAAGATAGGAAACCACAGAGTTGTTACACTAAAGTGCAAAGAAAGAAGACAAGATTGTATAAAAGACAACACAAGCCAGATACCAAATATCCAAATATTAGAGGACATTTAACAAAAGTGATCTGAGGTATCATTCTTTATAAATGTCTCTCACTGCTCTTTAGTGTAAAACAGGCAATGACTAAGTAAAAGTACAGGAACTTATTTTTGCTATGTTACTGTACAGACCTCTGTTGTACGTGGTTAGGATTAGTAATGGGAATTGCCCATATTATTTTATTAAGTTTCTTTCACAGAAGCCAAGTGAAGATCCAAGGTAAACATTTTTTCTCAGATCAACTTTATACTGCAAATGAAAAATTTATTCTTCACCATCAGACAAAAACAGTCTGGAAGAAAATGTAGTTTTTCAGAGGAAAATACATCAGTAAAGGGACTGATGAATAATCAGGAAATCAACATATCTAAGCTGTGAATAATAGACATTAGAATTTAAAAAAATAAATCACATACACATACACAACTAAAACTGACCCATCAAAAATTTCATCTTCTCACCACCCTTAAGCCAAAACTAGGGCAACAATTCTCCCAGCAAGCTTCACTGCCACTGCAATGTTGTTCAATAGGACATTTCCAAACATTTAAAAACTGACCTGGCCACAACCCCATAAAAGTCTACAGATCATAAAGAACTGTGCTGGGATTATAAACCACGCAGAAGACAAGTCACTAGGACATCATTTTGACAACAAGCAGCAAACCCTGCAGCATAGGAAAACCCTAACAGGAGAACGAGGTGCACACCCCTCTCTCTGGGAATGCAAGGCCAGGACTGACACCCAAGATGCTCTTCTCTCAACCTCAGCAGTGGTGCCTTTCACAGAGCAACTATGCAGTCTCCCAAGACCACTGGGAAGGAGAGTCTGATACTGACAGTATTAGCTTGCCACGAGGCCATAAGCGAGGGAATGTGTGTGGTCTTGGTGAGAGAGCAGAGGTTTGGGAGATGTTGCTTTATATTGGCTTTCAGATCAGGAATTTGTACATATAGCCCGCAAACAACGTTTCTTGAAAACGTGAACATTCTTGAGTATGACAGCTCCATGTGAGGGGTCAGAAATGGCAGTCAAGTTCGTCTCACTGGGTAACAGCTGATTTGCGGACTGGAAAACAGGCTTCCTTGTTTACAGACATCACCACAAGGCTGCCAGGTGTGCACTAAATCCACACAAATACACAGTTGCATTGGGAGAGCGACCAAACATGTTTTACATGGATTTATTTCAGAGAGGGAAATGCTTCATGTAAGGCTCTGTCAGTTTAAAAAGCAAGAAGAATGACCATCCACCTTTCCCAATTCAAGCCCTATATATCATAAATATGATAGCTACACACCACCAACTGATTACATACATCACGAGCTTTGATGAATAGAAAGCCCCTAAAAAGATAGCAACAAAACGAAGTTAGATCTTCATGTAAATACATCACCAGTTAAACCCAGTTAATACAACTATTTAGTAGTATGAACAGTATCCATACAGAATTGTGTATAAAAATAAATAAGCTCAAAACAAGGACCTGGAGGGCTCTGCTACGGAGAAAACAGAACAGAATTCAGCCTACTGGCTTGGTAATCACTCTCTGAACTGCTGAGAGGCCCCTTCAGCTCCTATGTTCAGGATGGTTGAGATTTCAGTCTCACTTCTTTAAATGGTGATATTAATCGTTCTCTAATTTACCCCCCTGTGTGAGGAGGATGGACCTGCGATTAAGTGTCTCAGGAAGAAGACAGGAAACCACAGAGCTGTGAAACTCAAGTGCAAACACTGGGGATTCAACACTATAGTTTATGCAACAGCAATTCACATTACCATTTGCAAAAAAGTAGTCGGTTGTCCAGTGGGGATTAGAAACATCCATTTAACATGAGCAACTGAACAGATATTTTACACAGTAACTACTTCAAGTACTATTTAAAATCAATTCCCTTTGTTTTCTTAGGCAATTGTTAATCCCCAATTTCCTGATTACTACCAAGTAAGTCACCTGAAGATCATCTAGAGCCATCTATTTCACTTAGCAAGCCTAAAGCTATAATTCAACCATTTTATTTACTGTTCTGTGACAAAAAGTACTATGAACAGCTATCCCCTGGATAAGAAATCAGCTAATGCTAGTTTGACTCACTAAATCTGATTTACTGAGTTAATAAGCCAGTTGATTTAGAATAGGTCTAATGCACATTTTTCATCCATTCTGCATTAAACTATTTCCCATGCCTAAAATGTCTTTTTTCCCATTCATACGTATCCAAATTCCTACTTCTGTGCTGTAGGGCTTCGCTCAACTACACCTGCCTTTAATCAAACTTCTCTCACATGCACAATTGGTGATCATTTTAGTCTCCTCAAGACTCCCACGGAGTTACCTCTGTTGTGACACCTGAGAAACAACTTGAAACTCCCAATTACTTTTAATTTTTCTTCCTTAGAGGGCTCATTAGGCAGAAGCCATGTGTGAGTTACCTTTTTTCCTCTACACAAAATACCAGAGACCACCCACATAATACAAGTTCCAAAATAAAGAACTCTAAATGACTGAAAAAGACAGGGAATGCAAACAGGTTACCTGTTGCTTTTTGCACTTTCTGCAGGACACAATGGCCGGAAACCAGACACTCCAGGTGGTAGCGCTTCAGGAGGGTAACATTCTTTACCAGCAGAGTATTTCCTTCCATTACTTACAGGCTTCTTTGCGGCCAAGACTACGTTTGACAAAGCATGAAAAGAAGGAATCAAGATGCACCAAAGGTCTACAGAGCAAATGTCACACGTGCACACGTCGAAAGGAATCAAAAAGGCACTTGACAACGATGCCAAGCCCATTAAAAAGAGGATCGGTTTTGTACAAAGGTTTTCCATAAGCCAGCATTTTTAAAAAACATAAGTTCTCTACAGTAACAAGTTATTTTAACTAAAACAAAAGTATTGAGATGTGCAGAAATGCAAAAATAAAAGTTTAAAAAAAATCCCAAAGTATGATACATTTTATGTATCATGCAGAAACACTCAAGTTTCCTGAATCTTAGAACACCTTTGGCATTTCTGAATCTCAAGGACACAGAAACACAGATACACCCATGACTTCTGCCAAACAGAATCTTCAGAAGTAGACCAAAAGTTAAATTTAAGATGAATTTTTCTATGTAAAAACAATACAAGTTATAAGGCTGCAAGTTGCTGGGGGGTAGGTGAGTCAATTTTACCCTCCTATAAGCCTGTCAACCTTCACTGCTCCTTTGATTTCATATAGAAAACGCACAAAAAAACAAATGAAACCCACTGGATGAAAGAGTGAAATGTGGAGACTTACCCTATATTTCAGTAGTAAAGAGGCAAGTATCTTTATAGGAAACATTTGGTTGCAAAAACTAGACCTACGTGTTAATATTTTACTTAGAACAAGCCATATATTAAAATTCACATTTAAATATTTAATTTGAATTTACTGAAAACAAACATCATAGGTTAAAATGGTTATATTTATCCTTCAAAGCTACTATATTTTATGTTATTTTATTTATTTATTTTAATAGATCTTGATTGGAGTATAATTGCTTCACAATTCTGTGTTAGTTTCTGTTACACAACAAAGCGAATCAGCCATATGCATACACATGTCCCCATATCCCACCCTCTTGAGCCTCCCTCCCACCCTCCCTATCCCACCCCTCTAGGTCATCGCAAAGCACCAAGCTGATCTCCCTGTGCTATGCTGCTGCTTTCTACTATATTTTAGCAGCATTAGGATGCAGGGTAAAATGGAGTGTATTCGGTAATATAGGACAAATATTTCATAGAGTGTAGCTTATTGATAATCACCACACGATCCTCTGTGATTTACATGCCTCTTAAAAATATATAGGAGGGCTTCCCTGGTGGCGCAGTGGTTGAGAGTCCACCTGCCGATGCAGGGGACACGGGTTCGTGCCCCGGTCCGGGAAGATCCCACATGCTGCGGAGCGACTGGGCCCGTGAGCCATGGCCGCTGAGCCTGTGCTCCGCAACGGGAGAGGCCACAAAAGTGAGAGGCCCGCGTACCACACACGCACACACACACACAAATATATATATATATATATATATATGTATTAAAATTTTTTTAAATTACACTTTTCTTGTTAGGAGATTAAAAAATTTCTAATAAAAGTTCCCATCTTTTATTAGGCATACATAAGTACAATATAAATGTGACACAATTCACACCATTATTTCACCCCTATACTCCCCTGGATCTAGGTATATACCCAGATACTGATTTGCCTTACCTCTATGTCTCCAAATAACTGAGGCAAATACAAAAAAAAAAGCCCAAGAAATAAAATTACTCTTAAAAGAGCTCAATGAGCTTGTATACTGCAGTTACATTTCCACTTTGTTTAATCATGCTAACTAAAAAAAAATGTTTAACTGTTCTCATTCCATGATGCCCTATTATTCTGTACTAATTTTACAGAATTCCAAATACGTTGTACATATACATGTTTTATTTATATATCCTTCCATTTCTAATATCATAGCAAAAGTCAATGTAGCTATTTTAAGAATGCTTTACATAGGATATAAATTTTTAATAATAATATCTAATTAGTGTGATATCACAAATCTTAACTTCTTTGAATGTACTATTTGATTATTAAAATATCACTCTCTTTAGCGGAGGGGGTAGCGGAGGCGCGCGGGAGAATCCATGTCCTTCTTAGAACCGTTTCCTCTAAATACTTTTAAACCAACAGCTCTTGGCGAAAGTCTTCATCCCTTTAAGGCTAAGTTCTCGCGAGACGACAAGACGCCGGATAGCTTAATCGCACGTTGTGCCTGCGCGCGCTGGGGCAGCTCGCACTTCCGCCCGAGGCGTGTTGCGACTCACAGCAGCTGCCGGTCTCGCGTGGTGACGCAGCTGTTTTTTCTCGGCTAGGTCTGCTGTAACGGACGGAGGCCGCCTGAGCTGCGGAGTTGCAGAATCTGGCGTTCGGAGCTGCGGTTCTTGGCGAGATTTCGCGTTGCCCGTCCTCAGCCGTTTCACCGATAATCAGCGGATCGCTTTGCCAAGTGCCGGGAAGAACAAAGGAATTCGGAAGGAGACTCTCGGCTCCCGGCCGCCTTTCTCTGAGTGGCTTCGTTTCCCGCTCGCGCCTGTCCGGAGAAACTGGACTTATAACCGTCACTGGATTGTAAGTACCCGAGGCGAAGAGAGCTCACTACGCCCCGCTTTTTGCGTATCTTTGTTCCGGGAGAGTTTGTGGATTGGGAGTATCTGCTGAGCCTTACTTTCTGTGCCGAAAATCATTCCGTAGGAGCCGCCATTTGCTTTCCCTGCGTTGTCCTGCAGCGGCAGGACAACCTCTATCTAGAGGTTGGAACTTGGCATTACAGCTAACAGATTTAAATGGACCTGAGTAAGGCAATGCGTCATTAACGACTGGTATTGTCACAGCATATTTAGAAAGACTTGGAACTTAATTCCGAATAGACGCTTAGTTGCTCTTCTACCTAGAACTCTTTGTAATTAAAGACGTCAATTTATAAAGAACTGGTCTTTCTGTTGAAATAGCTGAAATTTTTTAGTGCAACAAGTGGTTATTAGAGAAAAACTGAGTCACAAAGAAGTGAAGATGAGTAAGAGCAAAGATGATGCTCCTCACGAAGTAGAGAGCCAGTTTATCTTACGCCTACCTCCGGAGTATGCCTCTACTGTGAGGCGGGCGATACAGTCTGGTCATGTCAACCTGAAGGACAGACTGACAATTGAGTTACACCCTGATGGGCGTCATGGAATTGTCAGAGTGGACCAGGTCCCATTGGCGTCAAAATTGGTAGATCTGCCATGTGTTATGGAAAGTTTGAAAACTATTGATAAAAAAACCTTTTACAAGACAGCTGATATCTCTCAGATGCTTGTCTGTACAGCTGATGGTGATCTCTATCCTCCTGTTGAGGAACCAGTTGCCACTGCTGATCCCAAAGCAAGCAAGAAAAAGGGTAAGGACAAAGAGAAAAAGTTTATATGGAACCATGGAATTACTCTGCCTCTAAAAAATGTCAGAAAGAGAAGGTTCCGTAAGACAGCAAAGAAGAAATATATTGAGTCTCCAGATGTGGAAAAAGAAGTAAAGCGGTTGCTGAGCACAGATGCTGAAGCTGTCAGTACCCGTTGGGAAATAATTGCTGAAGATGAAACAAAAGAAGCAGAAAGTCAAGGCCTTGATATCTCTTCCCCAGGAATGTCTGGCCACAGGCAGGGCCATGACTCATTAGAACATGATGAGCTTCGGGAGATATTCAATGACCTCAGCAGCAGCAGTGAAGATGAAGATGAGACACAGCATCAAGATGAAGAAGATATAAACATCATTGACACTGAGGAAGATCTGGAAAGGCAGCTACAGCACAAGCTAAATGAGTCAGATGAACACCACCAAGAAAACGAGGGAACTAATCAGCTGGTTATGGGAATTCAGAAACAGATTGATAACATGAAAGGCAAGCTCCAAGAGACCCAGGACAGGGCAAAGCGACAGGAGGATCTCATCATGAAAGTGGAGAACCTGGCTCTCAAGAACAGATTTCAGGCTGTGCTGGATGAACTGAAACAAAAGGAAGACCGAGAAAAGGAGCAGCTCAGCTCTTTGCAAGAAGAGCTAGAATCACTCCTAGAGAAGTGAGGAGAGTTTTGATACTTAATTTCATTCCTGACAGTGGTCAGCCTTGAAAGAAAAACTTTGTTTTCATCACCTGGACTAGATAGTAAAACTTTGCAGTAGTTCCCAGTTTCCTCCACTGCCTTCTATTGGATTTGTTTTATAATTGTGAATTTCTATCTCATTTGTTTTTTGGAACCACTTCGGTGGGTGTTTGTCCTGTAGTAAGTAGGAATGTATAGACAGATAAATGTAGGGAAGTTGTAGGATTAGTGGAGTGAACAGTTCAGTTTGGTAATTAATCACAGCTTCACTGCAGGACTTTGCTGCTGTTTCTCCGTTTACCAGAAGCTGCCATTGCTACTCTGTGATGCCATCTGAGATAAATTAGTAGATTCTAGTTTGGTGGCAGTGAAGTTTGTTTACATACGTTTTCCCATGCTGTAGCTATTTCCCAGTTATTCAAAGCAGTTTTCCACATTTTGCATTGCAAATCATTTCATAAAGTTGTTTTAACAATAAATAAAAGCAAGTAATTTTCACCTTAAAAAAAATAAAATAAAATATCACTCTTGAAATAACAATTGGCAGACGATCATAAGCTTTTTTTTGACTTCATAAACACTCTTAACAACTTATTTAATACACTATTGTCCAAGCAAGTTGATTAATAGAGAATCAAAAACATACAACTTGAAGTAGAAAAAAAAAAGCTGTATTTATGAAGATGTTTACAATAGTTTATTTGAGGTTATTTCCAATTTTTCACCAATTTAAAAAATTGACCTACTCAATGAAACCTTGTGAATGCAATGTTAAAAAGTATAACTATGAATCACAGAATTTAAATTTAGTATGAAAAGATAAGAATGGCAAATTATATTGAAGCTATGTGGAATTATGTTTATAGACAGCAGGAAGAGAAAATTAAAATGTAAATATTGCTTGATAGGATAATGGGATTAGAGGTGGTCTTTTAAATTTTTCATTTTTATGCTAATACCTTTATAAAACCCAAAAATCTTCAAACAACACATTTTTTAAAAATTGTGGTAAACGACACAAAACAGAAAATTTATAATTTTAACCATTTTAAAGTGGACCGTTCATTGATATGAAGTCAACAAATTTTTAAAACTTTCAGAGGGCACCTGAATAAAAGATGTGTTGTCCACTGGTGATTTTAATGTATCTGGTATATAACTAAAGTCACCACAAAACCCTTTCTGGGAAATTGGCAGATCATAAACATAAAAAATTTATTTTGCTTTTTATTAAACCTTATTGTTTTGCTGTTTCAATATTCAAATTTACTCACAAGAAAGAGTCAGTTTCATATTAGATTTGGTTTCACAAATGCTGCTCTTGCTATTCATTCTTATCACCAAAAAAAAAAAGACTATTTGTGACTAACGATAATATGTTACAGAAAATAAAAAGTTAAAAGGTTTTCAATCTGCATATCTGGGAACCTAAATTAAAGCATCACACAACATTTTCAAAAACAGAAAAGCCATTTGATTTGACTAAAATCTTAGTTTTAAGATGGCAGAAAGTACCTTGATAATTTTCTTTTAAGAAAGAAAGAAAACCAAGCCATTAAAGAGAAATTCTTCCAAGAGAACTGAAACATGCTATATACCTCTGACTTGGCACTCCTTCTATCTGGAGAACTTGTTTGGTAACTGTTTTCATCACAGAATGATCTAAAGTAAAATGAATTGAAATTAGACTAATTATTTTCCAATGAGTGGCTATTTCCATTTAAAACCAAAAGCCAACTAATTATTGCTTTTCCCAGACATTTAAATATGAAATCTACATTATATAATTATACACTTATTTCCCCCTTTGTGTATTCTAATTTCTTCCTCAGAAACCTAAGATGCCATCTTGCAGACTGCCCACAGTGGCTACTATTTTGGCAGCAGCAAAGGTCAACTTGAAACATTTTGCATCTGAAGTGGCTTTGGATACCTTTGGATACAAAGTACAGTCTGAGCACCGTCCAGACGCTTAGATACCTAAAGAGCATCTAAGATATCAAACCAGGACATCCAAGATAACAAACCAAGTCCTGATATTCCCTCAAAAGCTGCTCCTCCCATCAGCTCCCTTCTTCTAAGTGATACTACCCAGTTGCACACATAATCATCAACGACTTGTCTCCTTGTTACTATTTCCTTCATACCTCACATCTATCTGCAGGTCTTGAGAGCTACACCCTCAAAACACAACCTGAATTCAACCACTTTTCATTTGCTGCAAACTTCCAACCTAACCTAGGCCATAAACATCTCTTATTTGGAGCACTGTGATAGTCTCCTAACTGGTCTCCCTGTTCCTCTTCTTTTTTTTTTTTTTTTTTTTGCTGTACACGGGCCTCTCACTGTTGTGGCCTCTCTCGTTGCGGAGCACAGGCTCCGGACGCGCAGGCTCAGCGGCCATGGCTCATGGGCCCAGTCGCTCCGCGGCATGTGGGATCTTCCCGGACCGGGGCACGAACCCGCGTCCCCTGCATCGGCAGGCGGATTCTCAACCACTGCGGCACCAGGGAAGCCCCCTGTTCCTCTTCTTTATCCTCCCAAGTCCCTTCTCTATACCAGGTCACCTTATTCAGATACGATTTGGATCATGCCTTTTTCCAGTTCAAACCCCTCTACTCATTTAGAATAATCCACATCTTTACTCTGGCCTTCAAGACTTTACAAGAGCAGACCCCTGGCTAGCTCCTTGACCTCATGTCATACCACACTCTTCTTCACTCAGTACTCTGCCCAGATTGGCCTCCTTGCTTTTCCTTAAATACTCCACCCACCTACATGCCTACATACTCATTGCCTCCTTGTCCTGGAATGTGCTTACTCCACATCTTCCATGGCTTGCTCCTCTCTTCATTCAGGTCTCCGTTCAAATGCCACTTCTCCAGTGAAGCTGTCCCCTAACAAACCTATCCAATGGAGTCCTACCTGCTCTCCCTCACTCTCCTTACATTAAGATAGTTTTGCACTTCCTACTCTCTAAAATTATATGACTTATCTGTTTACTCATTTCTATCTGATGTCCTTCACTAGAATGTAAGTTCCATGAGGGCAAGACTTTTGTCTGTCTGGTTCACTGCTTTATCCCTAGTCCCTAAACCCGTATCTGGCACACAGAAGATGATTACAAAATTACTTGTGAATCTGACAAATGAATAAAGTACTCCTGGCAAGAATTCAGAGGCTGCACAGGAAAGAAAGAATGCTCTTGGTGGAAGCAGGCTTAGTATCTAGGTTCACCTCTATTCAGAGTAGAGATAAGAAAAATTGACAAGTATAATTCACTTTAGTTAGTACAGTAGCTGCTAAAAACATAAGGGAAGTGCAACACTAGAAAAGTACAGTTGAAGCTTGAACAACATGGGTTTGAACCTCGCGGGTCCACTGACACACGCATAGTTTTCAATACATATGTACTATCGTCCTACATGATCCAAGGTTGGTTGAATCCACAGATGTGGAACCACTGACTATAAACTTATACCCAGATCTTGAACTGTGTAGGGGTCGACACCCCTAACCCCACGTTGTTCACGGGCCAACTGGATATGATGAGGAAAGTTAAACACATTAAGTTTTAAAAAACTGTCAATACCTGAACAAATTCTTTTTGTTTTGCTATGTGTTCATCAATTTAAAAAAAGTGACCACATACCAACAAGCAGATTTTTTCTTATATCCAGAACGAGCAGAGTTCTGTTGGTTTCAGGGGCCTTTAGTAAAGCCTTTGCTCCTTCACTGGTGAGGCCGCACTGCTGCAGGTCAAGTGCTTTCGATGAAAGACAAAAGGTCACTTGCTAACTCTACAGATTTAACATATAGACAACTCTCATTTTCTCACGTGTGGAAGAGTCCTGCACAAGACAAGTCATGGCAGGTTTGTAATTTTGGGTATGGAAAAAAACAGAAACATATATGCACACACATAATGCATAATCCAATTTAAAAACCTCTTCTTGGATGTGCAGTGATAACCCTGGCTTTAGTACCAATAAATCATACAACGTATTTTACAATTACAGAACTGAAGAATAACTGTATATAACCTATGAGCAAAAAGCATCACAAAATGAATCTCAGTTCATAATTAGCAAGGGCGGCAGGGGCATGTAAACCTCACAAGCAAAACCTGGTGGAGCTCAGAAATGCACTGCATTCTTTTGATCATGATCTTCAGCTCCAAATCACACTTGAAACTAGTTCAAAGGGGAAAACAAAATAGAAGAAATGTAATAACTGTTAGTTTTAGAGGAAAAAAAGACAAATCTAAGAGGATACAAATAATAAAAACTTTCAACAATGTGTGAATAGAGAATACATACTAAAAACCTATCATGAAAGTAGGATGGTCAAGAACCCTCGCAGTAAAAGGTCAGACAAAACCCAGAAAAACTGATCATGAAATCTAGTAGTTCTGGGGCTGAACAACCTACTCATTTAAACCAAAGGGATCATCACTAAAGCACAGGGATTAAAAAATATTACATGAAAGGAAACTATCATGAGTCTTATGTTTAAGTGTTGTGTGGACCATCACATTAAAATAACTGGAGTCTCTCAACACCCCCATGATGCACAGAAATAGCAAGTCAGACATACGGATCTGACAGGATATGATACAACCCTTACAAACTCTCACTACAGAAGAATGGACACAGGGTATAATTAACCAAATAGCCAAATTAATACAAACAGCCAGTAAACCTCACCAGTCAATCAAATGAATACAAAATAAAACAAAATGTGGTTATTGTCCTATCAGATGAAGCCAAGATTCTGTAAGAAAGCCTTTAAATAATGTCTATACCCTTTGGATCCAACAACTCTCTTTCTAAGAATTTAACCAAAAGAAATAGAGATATAGGTAAGGATATATATCAGAGTACTCTTTGTAACTGAAAAACTGGACAAAGCTTATATACAAGAATGGATAAGCTATGTGCACTGTGGCATATTCATATAATGGAATACTGAACAATCACAAAAAATGATGTAGGAGATGCAAATTTACTGACTTGCTAAAATGCTCATACTAAATTAATTGAAAAAAGTTATAAAATTTGGAGTAATCCCACTTGCATAGAAAATGGACAGGTACTCATTTTTGTAGTTTCACATTTTTTTACAAGTGCTACAGGCCAGTGTTTGTGAGAGGCAGGCTTCCCATCTACTGTTGGGGTGGACTACAAATTGGCATAGCCTTTCTGGGTGGTAATTTGGCCATGTGTATCAAATGTCTTAAAAATAGGTCACACTTAGTCATTCCACTTGTAGTACCTTATTCTACAGAAGTAATCCCGATGCACACAGAGATGTATATACAACGTATTCACATTGTTTCTGACAGGGAAAAGCAAACTGTCTAAATAGAATTGCAAAGAATTGATTAAACTATGGGACATCAATACGACGCAATACTACATGATACATCTTTAAGTGAAAAAAGCAGGAATGTGAAATAGCAAGTATACTACAATTCTATTTTTGGAATCCCTAAGTGTACATATATATTTGTAGAAGAAAAAAAGACTGAAAGTATATACGCCAAAATGAACAGTGATTATATCTGGGTATTAAAATTATAGGTTCTCTTGTAACTCTGTATTTTCTGTAAAGGATATATGCAACTCTTAGAGAAAATTGAAAAGCAAAATAAAAGCTATCAGTAAAATGAGGCTTTAAAACATCCTATCACAATAGTATCATGCCAAAAGCTAAGCATATTTCATATTAAAAATTCAATATTTTCAATTTTAGAACTTCCCTCTAAGCCATAAATCCTCACTAAGAGATTCTGCCAAAGCACTTGCACCCAGGTCACCAATGAGCGGGTTGCAGTTCAGACTGATGCGCCTCAAACCAGCCATGCAGTCAAGATCACGTCTCCTGGAATGAAGACTCTCAGCCCAGGTTTCTTCATGCCTTCTGGTAGTCGGATACTTCAAAGATTTAATGGGATGAAATTAAGATGCTTGAATAAGGAAACAGGGTGTGCCTGAGTATGGCTTATTCTGTCAGAGAGTTACACACACACACAGATCAAGCATATATGCCAGGAGCATCAACCTGAGAAATTCAACAGTCACTTCTGGTTTACGAGTCCAGTGACCCAGATTCTGCTCGGTCAGTGATTGGATTCTAGCCACTGCATTTCCTGTTTCTGAACACTTATGCAAAGTTGGACAACTCAATTACAGTCTATGAATTATTTTCCTTATCTTCTAAGTCAGGGAATTGGTTCTAAATTCTATCTTTGCTGAGGCCCTATATTTCATCATCCTGTCCTCCAATGGCCTCCAAACACCTGACTGGGCAAACCATAAAAAAACTTTCTAATATGCATCTTATTTATTAACACATTATATACACAAAGTTCCATACATATAATTTATGTACATGATAAACTACACAGATTTTTAAAAATAATACAAAGGTAAAAATGTTCTAATATTTTCTTTTCCTAACTCCTAAGGCATTATTTTATTTTACTTATTTTTTTATAAAGATTTATTTATTTATTTGCTTGTTTGTTTGTTTGGCTGTGCCGGGTCTTTAGTTGCAGCATGCCGGATCTTTTAGTTGTGGCATGTGGGCTCTTAGTTATGGCAGGCATGTGGGATCTAGTTCCTTGAGCAGGGATCGAACCCAAGCCCCCTACATTGGGAGCACATAGTGTTAACTGCTGGACCGCCAGGGAAGTCTCAAGCATTATTTTAAAAACTATATTTACAAAATGTATCTCACATGCTACTTAGGGTGTGCACACAAGCTTTAGAGGCCTGGACTATGCAGAGCCAGTTTGATGTGCCTTGGGAAAATAATGGTTTGACATTTAAGCAAAAGTACTGTCTTGAAGATATTCAATTCTTTATATTCATAAAGTAAATTTTGGTAACAGGGAACACTGACTGTCAATGAAAAAAGTCTTATTACATTCCTGAAAATGTAAAAGACTCAAAGTGCCTTTGTTACTCTATAAGGAAAATCATTAGTGTCATTTTTCTATTAACAATAACTTATTAAAGCTCCAAGCAGAAACAACAGCAATCACTTACACAGCGCTTAGTATGTGCCAGGCACTATTTATACAAATAAGTGCATTTAAACCTCATAATGAGGCATAGAGGTTAAGTGATTTGCCCATGGTCACTAGCTATGAAATGGGAGAAAGGGGATTTGAACCTAGGCCATTTGGCTTCCGCACCCAAGTTCCTGACTGTTTTCTACCTCAGGGGTCAATGGACTTGCCCTGTATAAGCTCAAAGAAGTTTTCAATTTTTAAAATCTAAATTTAAACATTTCCAGATTTGTGGGCTATACAGTTTCTGTTGCAACTACTCGGCCCCACTGGTGTAGGGTGAAAGGAGCCATAACTACCACGTAAACAATGGGTGCGACTATGTTCCAGAAAAACTTCCTTTACAAAGCCAGGCGACGGGCTGGATCTGGCCCACCAGCCAGAGTTTACCTATCCCTGATCTGCACCATCAAACTATTAAAAAGCCTTCATGTCAAATTATTAACTAACTTTAGGCCTAAATACAGTCATTATAACCACTGTAAAGTTGTTAAGGCATTATTTCAAAAACTGTATTTACAAATTGCTGATGTACTGACTTTTATTAGTTTAAAAACTACAACAGCTAATAAACACTTGATTCATTTAAGTCTTGAAGACTAGAATGGCATAGTTTCTTCACAGTATTACAATAAATGTTTTCAGTAAAAAAATACATAAAAGTATTATTAGGTATTATATATTAAATCTCTTATTTCTAAAATTAAGTGGACTATCTTTCCTAAATGGTAGAATCCCAAACTGAAAACTCGTCATATTCTTTCAGCAAAATGAAAGCTGCGCTCACATGTATCAAAAGGCAAAAATTAGGGCTTCCCTGGTGGCGCATTGGTTGAGAGTCCACCTGCCAATGCAGGGGACATGGGTTCGTGCCCCGGTCCGGGAAGATCCCACATGCCACGGAGCGGCTAGGTCCGTGAGCCATGGCCGCTGAGCCTGCGCGTCCAGAGCCTGTGCTCCGCAACGGGAGAGGCCACAACAGTACCACACACACACACAAAAAAAGACAAAAAATAACTGCCCTCTGTATCAATATATTAATGTGTTTCAATCACATATGTTTTCATGAAAGTTTAAACATAAAATCACCTTTAAGATCTAGGCCATGTGATCTGCTCCATGCCATGTCAGAATACACCCCGTGACGTTTACTTAACTTGTCTTAAGTGTGATAGAATTCTTTATACCTTGACAAATAACTAAAAGGAAAAAAAAAACCCACACACACAAAAGATGAAGAGCCTATACATTTGTCAATCTTGACTTATTTGCTTTTCTTGAGTCAGTTGGAGGTTTATAGCCACATTCTCAAAATCATTAACTACAATCTTCCCAAACAGGTAATTGACGAACAGATGCATTCTAAAACTTGTCAGTAACAAAGTGCTATTCCACTTTACAGCAACAGTTTAATTCTATTTAGATACTAAAACTGAATACACTGAATACTGCAAACTTTATTCCCAACCACTCAGCAAAGTACTACATACCTTTTCAGATATAGGAAAAAAAAGAAAAAAAAAGAAAAAGCATACGATTCTTCCTATGTTCATTTCCAAAGATACATCCCAATCTTAATGATCAATCAGCGATTTAAACGTCAACTGTAAACCCAGTATACTGCTGCTATGCAGTGTACTAGAGCAATAGAAGAGAGAGGACCTCAAACCCTCTGTTCCCTCAAATTCAAAGGCAGGCTTCCTGACCCCTCCAGACCACTACTGGACACAGGGAAGGCACACTAATGTTTCAGGACCCCAACCAACAGTCACCTGCTTTGTGATTACTTCCATGACACACCCTCACCAACACCAGAGTTTGCTGCTCCTACGGGACGTTACATGTATTTACTATTTTAACACATACCACAGTGCATCATAATTATGATTGCAGATAGATGTTCTAACAATTGAAAGAGAATGATGACTTTTTTGCTCTTTACATCTTGCTATTTCCCTTCCCATAATATTTCTTGAAGCGAAACCATAAAATATAGACAAACACAAAAAACAGAAAATATACAAAACGTGTGCTTTGCACCTTAACACAAACTTAAGTAAAATTAGTTCTGACAGTATCCAGCATGACAAACTTCCATGGTACAAATGAGAATGGACCAAGGTTTGAGCAGGTACAGGAGACAATCCAGGCATGAACAACACCAAGGAAAGGTAGACAGGAAGTAACATGGTGTGTAGGAAATCACGAGACCAGTCTGATGGGAAGAGACTTAAACAAGACTGAAACTCACTTCCTAAACCTCCATCTCCAACTGGACAATTCGCAGGACACAGGTGCACCAAAGTGGCCAATTTATTCAATCCCTTTAATATGGAGGAAGAGTTTAAAATTTTACTGGTGTAATTTGCCCCCAAAGCAACTCTCAACAGTTATGGCCTCTGTCGTCGGAGCTTTGTATGAAATTAAGTCAAAGTGTGGAGCTCCTTTGCCTTTTTTTTTTTCTCCTTAAAAAAGAAAAGAAACAATTGTTCCGAGTAAAAACAAACATATTCCGAAGCATGTGTACATTGAAAAGTAAAGAAACTTTATTAACAACTTCATAAAAACTGACTTAAAATTTTAAAAAGAAAGAAACATGTTTCAAAGTCCTTCCGACTGGAGTCGTGTCTCATCGTGTCCTTTCTTTACAGAAATAGTCGTATTAGGACACATATGCACAAGGATTAACACCATGACACACTGTACACGGCGGGCCCCGGCGAGCTCACCAGGCGTCGTCTGAGTCCAGGTCTCTGGGGAGGATCCACTCCACGGATGAGCCCAGCAGAGTCTGAAGCTCGTTTGTGAACTCCACCACATCTAAGAGCTCCTTACTTTCCGGATTAAAGGACTCCAGGTCTTTGGGGCAAGAGAATAAGAGACTTGCTGACACTTGCCGGTAGAACTCGGCCTCCGCGATGGTGACAATTTCCACATTTGGAAAATTGCAGCGGAATATGCAGGAGGACATTTGCAGTTTCTTGAGCAGGTCTGAGAGCAACAGCCAGTTACGAGGCCTACACCAGAGAAAGGACAGTGGTTTGAGTTTCCGGCAAAATTAGAGGCGCTCCCAACTATAAACTACCCGTCTCCTGGCGGTGAAAGGGCCTGCTACTTCCACTTTGATTACCCCACCCCCACCCCACTTCTCACTGTCCTTAGAAGATCTACTACTTTTTTTTTTTTAATTTAATTTATTTATTTATTTTTGGCTGCATTGGGCCTGTTGCTGTGCACGGGCTTTCTCTAGTTGTGGCTCGCGGGCTCTAGAGCGCAGGCTCATTAGCTGTGGCGCACGGGCTTAGTTGCTCCGTGGCATGTGGGATCTTCCCGGACCAGGGCTCGAACCTGTGTCCCCTGAAATGGCAGGCGGATTCTTAACCACTGTGCCACCAGGGAAGCCTGGAAGATCTACTTCTAGCGGGGGAACTCTGGACTCATGTGCATGTGTTAAGAGACCACCTAGGGCAGATCAGCCAACTTAGACAAAAGCAGGAGCAGCGCCCCTGAACCAGCCTCGTTGCAGGCCACCCCAGTGCTGCCTTGGCTCTGGCCACAACTCAGGTCACCCCTCTCCAAGTAAGTGCACCCCGTTCTAGTCACTGGGGAAAACCAGTCTGTATGCCAACCCAAGGGAGATGGCAAGCACCTCTTTGACCTCTCCTCTCCTCCGGCCCTCACGGAGAGAGCATGAGAAACACTCGAGGTCACCTGGCTTTCCTTGCCTTTCCCACACCTCCAACCCGCCCCTCAATGCTGCCGGGAGTGAGGCTTTTTCGAGAAGGGAGGTGGTACAATCCTTCCTGATACCCTGCCACGCTTTATCATCTCTATCCCGAATACAATGTCACCACAAAGGCAGACACGGTCCCAGCCTCAGAGTCCAAGGAGGATGCTACTCCTTAAGCACCGGGGTCAACACACAGCAGAGCAAGGTTTCCTGATGTGTTCACTCCGAAGGGTTGGTCATGGGGCACAGTGGCCCGACTGTGGGGACAAGACTCGATCTAAGCAAATCTGAAGACACATAAGATCCCAGGTGCCACATACGGCTTTCTCTAATCTTATACGAGAAGAGGGTACACATCAGTATTGTCCCGTGGACCTCACGCACCTTGGAAGGCCCCTATGGTAGCCGTTTGGGGAGGATCCCTTCCCCAAGAGTTTAGTGACTGAAACTGTGCAATTGCAGTCGCTGACTCCCGTGTCCTTTGGGCTCTAGGGGTGTGTTCCAATGAGGGCAGTTGGCTGGGGAGCCCTCCCATCCCCCAAACTTTTCTGGAAAAGTTCCACTGCATTATGTGAGGTCGGTGGACACTTGGTGAGGAATTCACTCACCCCCCAACCCATCCACCCTCATCTGCTGAAGGGGATTTCTAACTCCTGCCACCCCACAGAGCAGCTGGGCTGGCTCTCGACCACACGCTGGCCACGCTCACCCCTGAGCGACGGACACCTGGACGTTATAACACGGCAAAACGGGGTCTTCGGAAAATTCAGATTCCAATAGGTCACCATAGGCCTCGTTGCTGTCATCCTGGTCCTCCGGTCCTGGGGGATTTGCTAAAACATCGTAACCACTTTCATCATCTGGTTCTAACCGGGGGGGCAAACAAGAGAGAGGTCAGTAAGCTGGAGCAAGATTCCAGCTGTTCTCCAAAAAGGACCCTGGAAAAATTCTTTCCCAAGCAAGCCCTGCTCACAGCACCACCCCCACCCCCACCCCCACCCCCACAAGCCCAACTGAAACGAACAAGGCTGCTCACCACACACACAGCTGCCAGAGAACTCCGAAGAGCAACCGGGGTTACCGTCGTCAGGAGCCTGCAGGTTATTTCAACAGTGTGGAGAGAGAGGGGGAGAGAGAGAGAGAGAGAGAGAAACAAGATAACGCCTGCTGGTAAGAGGCAAATGCTTCTGGAGTTCGGGAACATCTCACGCTGGGGCTGGTGTCACCTCCTGACAAGTCCCACTGCACACGCCTCCAGGTATCTGACTGAAACCTCCCCACGCGTCCACCCGCCTTCCTGAGGGACTGCCCGCCTCACCGCCCCAGCCTGCCAAACAAAAGCTAGCCTGGCTAGCTAAGAGTTTTCCAGCCCCCCACCTCGCAAAACTCAAAGTATGTATCTCTTCTTGGACAGACTAACGTTGGGCCGCTTTTCCCAGTAAAGGGTCACTTAGAGTAAACGGGGGGGTGGGGGTAGGGGGAACCCAGGTGAAAGGCTGTGAAGTCACCGTCTAGATGCTTGAACAAGACCGTGTCTTGACCTCTGCCGTACCTGTTAAGAACTTCTCCAGAAGTTCGCTGTGGTTCACTTTCTTGATGGTTCTACCTGAGTATGTAGCCAGGGTAGGAACAGCACCGTAGGAGAGGAGCAAGCGGACAATTTCGAGATGATCATTCTTGACAGCATCGTGGAGAGGCCTAGGAGAGGTGCGGGGGATTACACCCGTGCACGCGACGCTTGCTTCTAAGGACACGGGGCAAAATCGAGCGTGTGCGGCCAAGCCTCGTAGGCGCGCTATTTCACCGAGGAGGTGAGTGTACGGTCGCTGCGACAAATTACTCTGTTATTTCAACACATAACCCTTTACGGGACAGGTGAAGGGACCATCTCAGGCCTAATTCTTCAATGCAAATCTCTCTTAATGCATGGCCCAAGGAGGAACTCAGGCCTAGATGAAAACGTTTCCAATGAACTTAAATAGTGACAGACTGTAAGAAGGTAACGTACGGAGGGGTGGGGGGAAGAATCCCAGCATCACGGAAGCAGATACGACAAGCCATTGTTATACCATTACAAACAAAACCCAAAAAGTGCAGTTTGTCAAAGAAACTGGGGGCAAAGTGGAACCTCTCCTGAAACCAACTTGGAGATGAGTGATCAACCCTCTCGCCCAGAAGCAGTCGACAGGCAGGGCGAGTTCTCAGGAGGATACAGAGTCCTCCTGCCCGTGTCCGCTGGGGTCAGGAACACTGTCCGCAGTCCCATCCAGAAAGGATGCGATTTGGAAACCACGAACCACCAAATACCTTACAGTTTTGCTAATGTTATGACCGTCAGGAAAGCCCCAGTGCCCTGCCTCGTGGTGGCATCCCAGGTACAACCAGGAAGATGCTTGGGCTGACTCAGACCTGGGCCTCTGGCCAATAAACCGAGGTCAAGGACAGAGTGGGGGCCAGGCCCGGGGATGTGGGTGGACACGGCAGGTCCTATCAAGCCAGTTGCCACTGGACCTGTCTGTACTCCTGCAACTTTCAACTCACATATATGTTCAAGAGTGAGATTCAACAGACGCTGGTGAAGAGTCCAGGGTCTTAAAAGAGAACACCCCTGATTATTCATGCAGGCTCAACATTTTCAGGGACCTCTGTCCATAAGAGTGTCACAGAGTTTTAAAGTTCTATGTAAATTTGCCAGAAAGATCTGTCCGATTCCATTCTAGAGGACTCCACCACCAGTGTGCTTACATGGCACTCACTCTCCATCTTTCCTTCTGGGGTTCCCCGCACACCCTGAGAACCACTGCCTATGCCCCAGCAGGGCCAGGCCAAGAGCAAGACCGCCACTGACCCGGTTCCATCCTGGGCACTGCAGTTGACATCGGCGCCATATTCAAGGAGGTGTCGTACGATGTTGAGCCAACCTCTTGCACAAGCCTCGTGCAGGGCACAGTAACCCGCATTGTCGCGGTGGTTCACATCACAAATCTTGTTCTCCAGGCAGTACAAGACCGCTTCCTACGGGGAGAGGAGAGGAGAGGAGAGGAGAGGAGATACCATCAGACAACCATACAGTGAACCTTGTAAGGGTGACCTCCCCATAGCTTGGCGGTGCCCACTTTCAAAGGCATACATCCTTGGGGCCAAAAGCCCACCATGGCGCGGGCAGGCGGCAGGCACCCTGGTGGTGGGCGAGAGTGCGTGAGAAGGGCTTGGAGATGCAGACAGTGTTGTCTAAGGCTCTGCTGCACCAGTGCCCTGGCCATGGGCAAGTTACCCTTGAACTTCTCCAAGCTTCCACAGGGCTGCTGAGAGGACGCATTCGGATAGCGATGAAAGCCCTCAGCCCAGGGGCCGACGTGACCAGTACAGAAGTGTCACAGCTGCTAACATCTTAGATGACACATTGCCAAGCACAGACCATTCTCACTTTTTTTTTTTTTTAATTTTTTTTTTTTTTTTTTTTTTTTGCGGTAAGCGGGCCTCTCACTGTTGTGGTCTCTCCCGTTGCGGAGCACAGGCTCCGGACGCGCAGGCTCAGCAGCCATGGCTCACGGGCCCAGCCGCTCCGCGGCATATGGGATCCTCCCGGACCGGGGCACGAACCCGTGTCCCCTGTATCGGCAGGCGGACTCCCAACCACTGCGCCACCAGGGAGGCCCAAGACCATTCTCACTTGATGGGTCTGTTCAGTCAGTGGCAGTGGACGATAACACAAGTTTAGATAAAAGTATGGATGACCAACACTTAAAGAGAGCTTAAATCAGCCAGAGAACATTCCCCAGCTTAGAGAAGCAGGGACACCCAGGTCAGCTACATCCTCGCGCCCCCTGTTAAGACCCCAAATCAGAACCTGGGCCTCAGATGCTCTTGTCTGTACGTTAAGTAGAGTTAAAGAGAAGCTCTCTCCCTCCATCCTCGAGGAATGACACAAAATGCCTCCAATAACCCCACCCTCTATTTTGCCTCACTCCACCCTCTCGGGGCAGAATCAGTCTAATATTCTCATATTTACTCAAGTTAATGACAGGAACCTGATACACCACAGGCTGCAACCTCCACATTTCAAGAATCAAATAAAACATTCACCCCCGCCCCCGGAGATGTTCTGTGTCAACACTGTGCATTAGAATCACTGTTATTAACCTTATTTCTTTGGCTTGTTAAAATATTAATATGAACCACTCCCAGTAAGCAGAGCAGGAACTTATTCAATGTTTTATTACCTTAAGAAAGTTTTCAGACACATCGAAAGCATTTGCCACCAGAAAACACATTATACTGTTTATACTGGGTAAGTCGTGCCCAGCAGAGAGCCGTCAGGTTCTGAGAGCTGGGAGTAGGCAGAACGTGCATGTGGCCCAACACATGGTCTGCTGGGTAAGGGGGGATGGGATGGGGTCAGAACAGGCCTCCTTGTGACATCTCTCAGGTAACTCATCTGTTAAACCTAAAACGGGGGTCATTCTAGCCGCCCATAAGTGCGAGATGGGTTCTGTAAAACCTTTTATGCCCTTTGGAGGACACGCCAATCAAAGGTGACCACTCACTTGGGAGCGAACTAGAATGTTCCATTTGCTTACCACATGAACCTAATGGGGCATGCTGGTAAACCTGGCCATTGGTGCCCTGTTACTTCAGGTCACTGCAGCAGCTCCCTTCCAAAACAAGAGGAGGAAGAGAAAAGGCACGCCCACGAATGCGTTTCTCCGTTTACATCCCAACCTGCCAGAAAGCCCACAATCCTCTGGGCTCCCAGGCCACCTGCCCCGAGCCCTGGTATCCAGGATACCGCATGAAGCTGCTGCTCTTTTAGCAGGCCCTCACTAGCCAGACTTGAGTGGACGGCTGCAAGCTAATGAGTTGTGTGCGCCAGCCACGGAGAGGCCCTGTCACGTGGCTCTGGGATCAGGTCTGAACGCCACCAACTGCTGTGCACACATCAATTTACTCAACCCAGGGTTTATTTGCTGTGACAATCATGGCCTTCACCTGGAAACCTTCATCACTACTAGGGCAGATTCAAGGGTACCTAGAAATGAAAGGCCGTCCAAGCTGGTGGGTAAGTCAACTCTCTTCTCCTGGAAGATGGCAGCAAAGGCAGCAGTAGCCCCACGGCCAGGTCAGACTTTTTGCCACGGGCTGTCCTAACTCAACCACGTTGATCCCACTGTTTACACAGTGCTTCTCATTTCCCCAGATGAGGACGTCTTCTGTCACCCACAGGAACCCAGGAGCTACCAGGAAAGGAAGGTAGTACTATCCTCATTCAACACTTGGAAACTGAGGCCCAGAGATATTAAACCCCAAGTTCAATTAACATGAAGTACTAGACCTAAAACTCAGGTCTTTGGTACCTGGTCAGCTGGGAAGATTCAAAAGGCCCAAGAGGGCCCCAGTTAGAGGGATGCAATCCAGCTGTGACGAGCACCCCACAGGCCTTCTCTGTTGGGGGTCAAGTGGGCTAACTACACTCTCCTAGCTAAGAGGGTGATGGCCTCTAAATGGATGGCAACCGTCGCCACCAGCACTTTCTCTAACTGAAAGGTGAAGAGGCGGGGCGAGTCTGTCTACGCAACACATTCCTTGGTTTATTTTCTCCGCTAGAAATAAACGGGAGTGTCTAAAGGGCAGCCCAGCCATTCCAGAGCAAAGTCAAACTGCTTTTGTCGGACAGCTCTCTGTTCAGCGGCTATAAGCCGAATGCCACTACCCGCAAAATGTAACCATAAAGGCCATAAGCCCGACGTTGTTAGTTAATTAAATGCCTCATTAACTTTTTTAAAAACATGACTTATTCAATTCATAGAAAATTTAACCATCACCGCTAAAGGCACAAGCATGTGGTTGCACACTAGCGTTTTAGCCTAAGAAATAGAAGCCTTTTTCCCAGGAGGGAAAGGTTTGAGGTCTTTGGCCACGCAAGTGATCTATTTAACACGGATCTGAAGCCAGAGTGTGTTTCTAAACTTCCAGAACCACATTATCATGACATAAAGCTCAGACAGCCTTTATACTGCACATGGTATCTTTGGCTAAGCAGAAGAAAATAACCAAGAATGCTGAAGACAAAACTTCAGGAAAACCCTCCCAAACCACACCCTTATCTGCTTAAGCAAACTGTCCTTCAATTTGAAAAGGTTGAAGCTGCCACATCTCCCAACTGGGCCATCATCCCAACATTTAAAATTCTGCCCAGAGAAATCCCAGAAAGTTGGATTCAAAGTTGAAAGCGTTCATCTACTTGTCACAATGTTCAGCATCAACACTGGTGATGTGTGGAATCTACATATTGAAATTTACATTTGAAGAAAAAAACAAATCCGACCGTAAACATTCCCAAGGCTTCCTGTGCAATCAAAGGCCAGGTAGCCTAAAAAAGGATGGATCAAGTGCCCCTTGGTCCAGGCCTCAGAGCCACCAAACCAAAATGGAAACTGTCTTAGAGGACCAACGAGGGTCTTTTGACCTCTCTGGTCCCAAAGGGAGGCTGCTGGAAATGATGCCAAGTTCACAGGTGGGGCTCGGAGCCCCGCCCTCCACGGCGGGTGCAGCAGCACCCCGCCCCCCCATCTCCAGCATTTGCTGGAAGCGGGAGTCTACTTTCTCAACCCTAACCCAAAAGTTGGGGTTAGGGGTCTCCCCCCCACCTCCAGCGTTTGCTGGAAGCAAGGAGACTATTTTCTCAACCACGGGGGGGTCTAGCTCAACACTATGTGCAACATCTGCTCTGTCCTCCTAGGCGCCCGCTCTCAGCTCTTGGGAAACCAACTGGGTGCTCCTTGGACTTCACCTGCAAGTAACTGCGCTAACTACCAGAAAGTGCTCTCTAGCTAATGGAGAGGTCTCCAAGAGACGTGTAGATATAAACAACAGCACATTCAACCCACAACAACAACAACAAAACACCCCAAACTAAGCATAGCCCTAGTGCTTCCAACTTCCCACCCACAGTCATGCCTTAAGGCCAAGGCAGGCACACTTCCAAGGGCTCACGGCACTATGGACCGGGGTGGGGGGACACGACGGGAGACGGGGGACAGGGGCACAGAGCTGGCTGAGGGTGTGGGCGCCAGGGCTCCGGGCCAGCCTGGGTCCTGCCACCCCAGTGCTCAGCCACACCTCCACGCTCAGCCTGCTGAACCGCGTTTTACTGTCACCATTCAACTCCCAGAGGGCTGATGCCAGCACAGAAAAATGCCTTTGCCCTGTGGGCTATTACATCACAATTGCTACTGACAAGTATGGTGGGGGAACTGCACAGGGCATGGAGAGTCATCTGTCTCACAGAGGTTTTGAACTGTAAAAAGGGCAATTCCAGTGTGAGCCAGTCTTGCTGAGGAGCGTGGTGGGCTGTGGAGCACTGCTGGATTGCTACCTGTACGGGTATCAGCTAACCCCTCTGAGGCTCAGTTTCCTCATCCAAGAGTGGGCTAGTACGCGTTACTCCCAAGTGAAGATGTTAACAGGGTGAAAGGAGTTACTACAGATCACACGGGCTTAGGCAGATATCAGCTATCTTTCTATGTTGCTCTAGCAATAGAGGCCATCACTGTCATCAGCCGTGCTGGGTTGGGATACAGCAGTGTGGACAGGGAGTTTTGTGCAAGGCTCAAGCCCTGCTCCCCGCCCATCAGCCCTCGGCTCCCGTGCCCTCTCAGAAAGAGACTGCTCAGGTCTGCCCCACTCCCACCCCTACTCTGCACAGACACTTCCCACCCGCTACCCCACAGGGGCATCACTCTGCCCCAAACAGCACAAGTTAGTAGAGCTAATAACTACTCTCCTACTCTCCTTCTTGCTATTCAGAATCCAAAAGGGCTCATTAAAATTCCCCTGGTCGCCAAGCCCTGGGTTAGGTCAGATTTTATATCAGAGATAAGTGAGCCAGACTGGCCGAAGCAGCCTGCCTGCCTGAACGGGAACGGAACATCAGAGAGGCCTGCCTTTCTTTTCACACCACGACTGAACAAGCCACCAAAGAGCCCGCAGTGTGAGCGGGAGCCAACGCAAACACCCTGCTGGAACACCCAGCCCAGCCCGCCACGTGGAGGGGGCTGGGCTCTGAGACCCGCCCCCCATCCCCAGCCAGTGTGTCCCCCACCCAAGGAGCAGCAGCCGGTGGATCCTGATCCGGGGCACCCACAAGGATGCTCACCTCGTAGCCAAGCCGGGAGGCCTGCTGTAGGAGGGTCTCGCCCGCGTTCTTATTGACAATAAGTCTCCGCGCTTCCGGTGGCATCGGGCGGGACTGGGTGGTCTCTGGAGGGGAGCTTGACCATGTCAGCTGCGAGGCCTGGGAAGCTGGTAACAATTGCTGCAAACGGTCCAAGGGCTTCTGGTCCTGCTTGGCCGGCGAAAGATCATAGCCGGAACTGGGCTCAGGCCGCTTTCAAAATCTCCGGACGGTCACCTATCACGAAACCAGGCAGCGCACACATTTCAGGCTGTCCTTCCTCCACCCGCCTGGTTCGCCTCCTCCCTGAGTTACAAACCTGAGTGGAGGAAAGCACTTTTCCTCCTCTCAGTCTGGGGGAGACGGGGCGCGAGGAAGGGGTTGCATTTTTACTAGCTGGAAACTTCACCACCACCCAGGAGACACGTCCCCTAGGAAGGGGCAGGGACGTTTTGGGGGGAGGGGTTCAGGAAAAGGAAAGCTTTGTCCCCAGAAGCAGAGAAGCAGGCAGGCGGGATGTGCCTGCACGGGCCCGGGGGGCGGGGGAGAGCCAGGGGCAAGAGGTACCTTGCCATCCGCATTGTCCACCTAGGAGTCCCCTGGCAGCGGCAAGCCCCGCCTGGGCTCCTGAGGGATCAAATGCTTGGTTTTGCACGGTCGCTTCCCGGATGGTTTCTCGCTGTTGTCGGTGTATTGCTGCGGCAGGGGCGAAGGCTGCCGATCCATTTCTTCGTCCATGCACAGCACATCTGTCAGGGGGAGAAGCAGCGGGCGTTACACAGTTGTAGCCGGTGAGGAGAGAAAAGCCCATTGTTAGCACTGATCGTTGGAGCAGCTTCAGTTTTTAAAGATATACCAATTATGTTTTCAAAGCGCTAATATGTTAATCATCCCACATTCAACCGGCAAATAGGCTAACCCACGAAACGCCAAATGGCAAGTCGCTTCAAAGGGCCGCAAGAGAGGGCAGAAGCCAGCCCTTCGTGCGCTCCCGTCCCCACCCGTGGGGGGCCTGGGTGCTCGGGACAGGGCGACTGGGGACAGCCTGAGGCTGGAATGAGGGCACTGACAAGCGCCCGGGGTCACCCAAGACTTCCCTTCCTGCCCAGCCGCGGGCTGGGTGATGAGGAGCAGCCCAGGAAGTCGAGCTCCCGCCTCACTGTCCATTCCATAAGGAAGTGTGCAGGCTGAAAGGACCTCAGGAAGAAAACTCCCCGCTCGCCACACGCTACTCTTGTCAACTTGGATGGCGCTCAGGTCCCCTCCAGGGCCGTTTCCCACAGAGGGCGGGTGATCCACCCTCCAGGAGCGCCCCCCGCCCCGTGCGTGCCTTGTTCATTGTCACTGCATTTAAGGGACTCCTCCAACCAGCTGCTGTTGCTTTTGGCCTCTGCCCTTTTCCTGCCAGGTTTCTCTTCGGAGATGCTATTGCCCTGGGCGGTGACCGCAGGCTGAACCGCCTGGGTCACTTCCTTCCTGCCCTGCCGGCCAGGTTTGCTCTCTGCTCCCGCCGTTCTCTAAGGTGCAGCAAGCGGCGCTGCTTTCTGGGATGGAGCCCTGTTAATTCAATGCACACCTCAGGTTGGTCAGCTCACTATAATGTGGCTCTTCTAAGTGGTTAGAGGAACTGTTTGTCATTTCCCTCTCAGGCCAGTCAGCTAATGGAGAAATAACTACAAATTAATGAAGAAGCCCCCCAGGGCGGTGGGGGGGAACAAACTGTCTTACACATCACTAACAGGGGTGGGGGAGGGGAGGGGTGTGGTCACTGTGTTGGCTGGAACTTGTCACCAAGTCTCGGGAGGGGGCCTATTTGCCTTTGGCCACCTTTGGGCTCCAGCCCCGCCACCTGGCTTTGTGGGGGTGGGGAGTGGGATGGGGTTGGGGGGTGGGGAGGTGTGAGTGGCTCCCCCCAGGGATCCAGGGTGGGACTGGAACTTTCCACTGCTCCGCTCCAGGACTTCCGTAGGGTGCCCTGCGGGCCCGAAGCCAAACCGAGCTCACCTTTGGAGACCCGTCTCCGCTTGGCTTTCAGCAGAGAGTCCTCCGGGAGCACAGTGGTCTCAGTGTGGTTCCTATTGCCAGACACCTTGCGCTTTCTGTTCAGCCGGAGGGTGGGGCTGCGTGACGCGTCCGGGGCCGCCTGGTCGGCGGGGGACTCTCTGGGGGGCTCCGTGTCCATGTCCTCAGGAAGATCACTGTCTTCTGGGGCTTCAAAGCGGTCAGGTTTGCTTCCATCATAACACTCCCCTAGGGGAGGGGAGACAACCCGGAAAGGAGGGAACAAAGGTCACCAGGAGCAGGCAGGACCCCCACGCCCAAGGCAATCTGCTACCAACAGACCACCCCCCTTTGGAGACCCGGGGCCTCACACGCCGGAAGCACAAAACCCTCAGAAAGACGTCCCAAAGGAAGGACAGCTGAACACAACCAGCAAAGAAAGCACAAAATGAGGCGCGTAGCCCACTCACAATCCATGCTTCAAGGGTCAAGGTGAGGCATCTACACCATCCGTCTATAGGCATGTGAGATCACTCCCTAACTGTTTAACTCTCCAAGGTGGCTTACTTTTAAAGGGGGGGTGAGTGACCTCACAGTAAGATCCAACCAATCAGGGCAGAGCTACAACGGGGGGTGAGTGACCTCACAGTAAGATCCAACCAATCAGGGCAGAGCTACAAATGACTATGGAAACAGCTGCTAGTCAACAAAAAAGGCTGATGTCATCAAGAGACCAAATAGCCCCCAACTGCCATCTACACAGACATAGCACCAATGTTCACTTGGGTCAGCAGGGGTGAGGGTGAAGAAAAAGGGTAGGGAAAGAATGGTGGGAGGCTGGGAAGCTGGGGAGACCAAGGCAAGAGGAGCCTGGCAAAGGGAAAGGAAAGGCTTCCTGGTGCACACACAAGGGTCAAGGGCAATTTCAAAGAACTCAACCAGATTGCTACAAGTCCGTCTGTCCTCTTTCCACACCTGTGGGGGGAAAGCATTTCACTGCCATCGAGGGGCTGCTCCTATTTCCTGTCTAGGAAGAAGGCCCTCAGTGACACCAGTCACCCACCTGGCACGTCTCCACGCCTTCCTTCCCAGGCAACAAGCATCTAAGGACATTTCAAAGACAAGACTCCAACCCCCTTCGTGGGGGTGGGGTGGGGGGGTGCGGCGGGCAGGGCTGAAGTACTCACACCTCAGCTCCGCCTGTGTTGCTCCTGCCCCCTCTGCTCAATCTAGCATCCACTTGGGGCTTTTCCTCCAATCACCCCAGCCTAACATCACTCCTCACTTTTGCTCTAGCCAAAGAAACAGTTCAACTGCTTTGCTAGTCACATTGTTTCTAACACACAAATAATTCCATAATGATCACTGTGCTGTTAAAGAGTTCCCCGAAGATGACCCTGTGTCCATCACCGGCCGGGGGTGGGGGTGGGTGTATGAGTTTCGTATTTCGTTAACACCTGAGCTAAGCTCCCACAGCCCGTTTTTCTAGATGAAATCATGGACACACCCCTCACATGCTGCTCGCATTCCTCCTCCTCTCCCTAGACCACTTCAAGTATCACTCCCACTTCTGCTCAACAGGCTGGTCCCCTGATCAGCCTCTCTTGGGGGCATTCCCAGCATTTAATGGCAGCCAGTTGTGGGGATGAACCTCACCCTGGCCTGGGCTAGCCTGACCTGTGTTCTCAAGGGTGGAACACACTTAGCTTTTCTCCAAGGGTATCCCAAGGTGGGAGAGATCCCCATCTACTCTTGCCGGAATGGTGGAATCACCCCAACCGCGAGGGTCTCCTGCCATGGCAGCAGGAGAAACCCCAAACTCCTGGCCTGTGCTTACGGGTGATGCAGCCCAGGCTACCGCAGGCCCGGTGAAGACAGCGTGCTGCAACTCTCACTCGGGCTGCTCTGTGACCCTCTTAAACACTCGGGCAGGAATGGCGCCGCTTTACAACTCGGCCCCCTTCACTTGTAAAGTGGGAATGTTACTGCTAGCCTCCCTCCAGGGTGGGCTTCATAATCACGGGCCGGGCTCAGCACAGAGAAAGGCTGGAAAAATCCCTTTAACCAAAAGATGCCAAGACTTTCAGACCAGCCTGAATCTCAGGCCTGAAATGTAGGAAATTTTAAGAGGTGAGCCCTGCTGGTTACACCATTGGACTTCTCTGGTCCAATCAGCCTTCCCTAAAAGCTCCGTGGGAGGGGATCCATGGAGGAATGGAAGGGCTACCTTAAGAACCCCCATGTCCAAGTTGAAAGTTTCTTTTTCCAAACTAGGTCCATCCACCCTTCCCCCAACCCCGGAGCCTTTTAGGGCAAAGATCTCAATTCCCCTCAGCTAAGGACCCCCAAGACCTTACGCTAGTGTGACCTTACCCAGGCCAGTAATAACCCTGAAGGACACCCACCCCGACTGCCCAAGATGCCCATGGCCACCAGCTATGGGGTAGAGGCTCCGTGTCACTTGGAGCTTCTCAAAGACTGTTCTAACCACGACCCACAGGAGGATGACCCTTGAGGGCAAAGGAGATGGGGAGATAAATAGATGCACGGGGATCCTAACCATCAGTCTTTGCCATCATTGCTACTTTTGGCCCTTCTAAAAGTGGGAAGCCATGTGCCCTTGGTCACCCAGTCTAAGCAAGATGTGAACGTGGTCCCTGCAGCATGGTCTTATGACTCACAGCACATATATCCCAAATTCATTATGGTTGTACCATAGCATCACCTCACAGAAGCATCACCACAGCAACATTTACAAGTCACTGTGGCAACAAAGCACCCTCACCACTGTTGAGCCATGCCCAGTGAGGCCTAAACAAGGTGAGAGGGTTCTGAGTCGCTGCAAGGCTCCCCAGGATTAAAATCCCCTTCTCTGTAGCTTAACTATAATAGCACCTCCAGTCAGGGCTAACCTTGTTCAAAGTTACACCCGCTACACAAGGAGTGCAGGGGATCTCTGTTCCAAAGTAGTTTACAAACGTGCAAGTGCTCAGCTGGAAGAGAAGTTCCCTGAGCAAAGAAGTTTCATGAAGCCCCTTGACTGAGCCTTCCTCCAGCTCCTGGCCAGGCACTGCCACTGAGCAGGACCTAGGCCTGTCCCAGCCAAGTGGTTCACAAGGGAGATGGTTACTCCAAGTTTGAGAAGGAAGGGACCAATGCCTCCTTGCCCCGCCCCATCTTCAAATGCCACTGAGGGTTCCTAGTGATGAACTTCCAAGTCTGAGGAACCTCCAAACTCATTTGGTGAACTTCCAAAATAAAAATTTCACTCAGCCACCCATGTGATCATAAAGAATAAATGAGTATCTCGGCCACTGTGTTTTCAAGTTAATTCCTTTTTTGAAACAACCCCTAGCAACAAGATGCACCCGCGCCAGGACAACCAGGGCCGTGCAAACAGCACCCACCACCTTAGAAGCTCCTGGGCCCTCCATGGGTAGGGGCTGCCTCAGAAGGGGGAAGGCATCTTGAAGGCGTCCTGGACCCTCTCTGGGACCCCTGCCCGCCCCAAATCCCCGCCCCAGCTCCCATGTGCTCACAGCTCGGCTCTCGGCCACACCGACACCCATGAGAAGGGCCTGAGCCCATATCAGCTGAAGACGTGATGGCCCAAGAACAAGAAGGCCCGTTCATATCCAGCTGAATGGAATGAACACCTGCTGGGCCTTGGACGTGGAGGCCGCAGTAAGAACAGTGGCCCCTTCAGGTGACCTTTCCTGACCAGCTATTTACAAACCCCACGTCTCTACAAGACAGAGGGTGGGTGGGGAACCCACCTCCATTGCCCCAACCTTTCAAACGGAGCCCCTCACCTTCCCCAACCCTTCTCCTGCCCTCCCATGGTGGCGATTCATGGCTCACTGGGCCACGTCCCGGGTGCTCCAGGAAGAGACCCGTCGGTCGGTCTGAGATTGGAGGCAGGCGGTTGGGGGAGGGGGCTTTCGGAATCATCTGGGGCTCAGGCCCTGCTCCCCATCAGCCACACCGAGTTCTCGTCTCCACGCTCAGCAGGAAAGACTGGGAAGGACGCACACTAACGTCTCTGGGAAGAAGGGCGGGTGAGGCCACTGAGACATGAAGGGCAGCGGCCACCCTGGGTTTGGCCACGTTGCTGGAGAAAAGGGCGAGAAGACTCGAGGCCGGTTAACTGCCCGCTCCCTTCCTCCAGCCTCCCACACCGTCCACCCCCAACAGGCAGATCCCCTCCTCAGAAAAGTGCATCCCCGTGAACTTGGCCTTGCCCACTTTTACCACATCTCTCTGAGAAACTTCCCCAGGAGCTGAGTTATGAGGCCACTCAGGAGGGTAAGGGCTGCGTGTCAGCTGTGAGCACAGGCAAGGAGGGAGGCCTTCTTGCTGCTTCGCTCCAGGGTGGCCTGGACCCTCCGTTTTTCATTCCAATCCCGAGGGGGAGGAGCTCGGAATCGTCTACTCCAGGCACATCAAGAGCCCCATCCCTCGGGTAAGGCCGCCACTGACTAGCCCCAGAAATCCCCTTCTACGGGAGCCACGTAGGACAAACCGGTCCCGGTGTGGCTTACCCAGAACCCTGGCCACAGGCCTTTCTCTGACCCCAAAGATGAGCTGGGGGAGGGCAGTGCTCCAAGCAGCAGAGAGAAGCACACGCTGCTGCTGACCACAATTTTCCCGAACTGCATCAGGCACCCACGACCTAAGCGTGCGGGCGAACGCCGACCCTACGACTGGGTCCAAGGGCCTGGGCCTCCCAAACGTGCCCACCACCCCCGACTGTCCCGTCTCAGGAGGATTGCATGCCCACCCTGTCCTCGACGTTCACCGAGGTGCCCTCACTCACCTTCACCGGTGAGATTTCTGGGGTCCAGAGCAGGCTGCAGGCCACAAGCACGCACACGGAAGAAAGCGAGAGAAAGACCTCCACTTGCTTCCAACGCATCTCATTAGCCCAGGAAGTCTCGAGGGCTAAGCCTGAAGTCAACCCCAGTGGGGGAGCAGCTGAGGGGACCGCAGAGTGTGACTCGAGGCCAACACGAGCTTTCTCTCCAGTTCGGCCTCCAGAACAGAACACACCCGTCTGGTGGGAAGAACGGCCTCGTTGATCCCACGGCCTTGGAGCGTGGTGTCAGCTCCTCATGACTGCAAACGAGCCTCCACAGAACAGAATGATGCTCATCTCTCTGGGGCCTTCATCAGCCCTCATCGCACTTGAACGAAACCTCTGCCTCTGGAGGGAGAATCCGAGTACCCTCCACTCCCTCCCACAGGAGACTGTCACTCTGGAGGGTCTGGCTCTGGCTGCAAGTGCCATTCCACTGCTACCAAAAACCCGTGTCCGTACCTGCTACAAAACAGAACACATACCTGCTACGCCGGAGGTCCTGCACTGCCATTCCTCTGCTCTACTGTATCAGACTATTACTAACTACAGGACTAGCATTGCTCCGGAAAAAGGAGACGCGTGCCAGGAAACAACATTTCATAGGTGCTTCACTCCTGGATGCCGCAACACTCAAAAGGACAACCAGCCTTGCAATCCACAGCTGGGAAGGGTGGCCAGAGCAGCCCGTTCTCCGAACAGCCAGCACCCAGACGCTGGGCCGTCGGAAGCGTACTGTTTCCTCTCACCTCCCTCGGCACTGGGAGAGGAACCGCCCCGTTCCCACTGACGTGGTACCACACGCGAGCCGCCTGGGTTCACTTACATCTCTCACTGTCGTTCTGGTTGGCAATGGCCTCCTCCGGGGCGACCGACTTTGGCTTTTTGTCCTGACTTCCTTTCAGCCTTTCCCAGTCAGCGGGGCTGAATTTGCGCACCTCGGAGTCTTTGGTCGTGGGGTGGCCACCTTCTCGCTCTTTCATCTCCAACTCTGAGAAGCGCATCACTGCACGCTACAAAGAGAACGGAGATGGAAAAAAGACACACCTTACCACCAAAGCTATTTCACTGCCCTTACCTTAAAGGAAGGTATCTTCAAAGAAAAGTTTGCCCAAAACCAACCACAATTTATGATACAACTGAGATATTTTAAAATTGAATGATAAAAACGGAAGAGTGTCTATGTGTAACTAGTCACACACTCTTTCTTCGTAAAGCCATATGTATGTAGATATATATGTGGTGTGTATGTAAAGCCATACATACACTGTGGCATACAGACAGACATTCTCTTTCGAAGGTAAATAAAACAAAACAAAAACACAACGCAAAGAAAGCGAAACAAAAACACAACAGAAAAGAAAACAAATGCACAGTGAATAAAGACGACCATGGCCCACAAACTTCCCTTTGTATATTTGGAAATGAAATTTAACTCAAAAGGTTTATGGAAGATTCTAGTAATAAAAATTTGAAGAATTGACCTCACAGTAAGCAGCGGGTAGACATAAAATACTGTCCTCTTGTAATCCTTCCATCTATGTAATTAAAATCGGCACTCAATGGATCATTTAGATAACTTCATCCATTTTTATAAGCATAAACCAATTTTTTTCTTAACATTGCAAAACAATTTGGCTTTATTTGTGTTTTAATTAAAAGTAAAATATCTTAAGGAAATTCCTATACAACATCTATCATTCACTAGCAAGTTAAATACATACTCTATCCCTTTAAGCAAGGTTTGTGTATTTGTTTTGTTTGTTTGTTTGTTTTTTGGGTGGAAAAAAAATTGCACGAATCTCACAGACATGCGGCCGCTACACACCTCCACCAAGTATCACGTAAGGCATTCTAAACAGCGCTTTTAGGTATATTTGTTAACGTACAGTAACGGCAGAGAAATCAAAGCGATTGATAGGTAAATGTCATGCAGTCTTTTAGACATCCTTTGCAATAATTAAAACTTCCGTTATCAGCATTCGAGTGGAGTTCGCTTAAAATCTACAGAATAACTTAAAGTATCCACTTACGTCCCCTTACTGGACACATTTCAAACATTTCAATTATCCTAAGCTTCATTAACCAAATCAGCCCAGTGTCCTGCCCTATCATACCCCCGGCCCCCTCCTCTTCACACATTAAAAAAACCTGACAACTGGTCAGGCTCCTGAAATTCGGGTGGTGGGGGCTCACCTGCAATGCCCGCTCCTCCCGGCTGAGCTGACGGGAGTCTGCGTACAGTCCGGTAGCGACACACTTGAACCGGTCACCCACGTAACCAGCGGAGTTGGCGATTCTCTTTGCCAGCTTAGATGGCTTCGGTTTCAGAACTTTGCCATCGGTTGATCCTGCCTCGTCAGCTCCGTCTTTGGTGTAGGTGGGGGTGACGTCCACACTCGGTGGGGCACTGCCCACGCAAAATGGTTTGGGATCCTCTTGGGTTTTCCCGAACGTGACCGCAGAGCCGTCGCTCCCCAGGGTCGGCTCCAGGAATGCAGTCGAGACCGGCGTCACCAGGTTCTCCTTGTTGGTTACCGCTGGAACATTCTCCTTGCTTAAGCCGGAAACTGGCTGGCCCAGAGCCTGTTTAAAAGTATAGGCTTCGTGGAAGTCACTGATGCACCCCAACTCCTCTCTCAGGGCAATGAAATCCCGGTGTGGCTGTAGGGCCATATTTTACTTTTTTATTTTTTAATATATGTTCACATGTTTCCATAAAGGATCCAAGGTGGCCCATAACGTAAGGACACACAATATTAGCTTTAAAAAAACATGAAAAAAAAAAAAAAAGGGAAATCATGATCCTGGAAATGGGTTGCATCCTTTTAAGGGGTGAGAATAACAGAATGAGTGAGCCAAAGATTTGGGAAAGGATCTCACATTTCCAAACGTCCAAATCTTAAAATTGCACCAAGTGGGAATGTAGCTGTGGCAGTATTAACCTGAGAGAGCTCTATGATCGTTGTCTTTACTCATCACTTGGTTGCAAGGTTATAAATGACAGGGTAAGTGAAGGAGGGCAAGTAGACAGATAAGAGTCATTTCCTGATTCTCAAAAGAAGGGGCATCACCTAGGGAAGGGGACTGCAAAATCCTACAGGAATCCTCTTCATATACTAAATTTTCTAGGTGGCAAAAGTATCTCCTTTGACCCTAGCAGCCAGATGGAACTTAGAAAAGTAGTGAAAAGCTACTCAACTGAATGCAAGTCATATGACTAGGAGCATGTCAGTGAAAAGTTCAAGGGAAGATGCTGTGGAAGAGCAGTTCACCTTGTGGTTGAGCGTCCTCAGAACGTGCAATGGGAGGTGCAGTACCTGCTCTGTCTCACAGGGACCCTCCAACCTCTAAATGCATCTTTCCTGGGAAGCTGAATTCAAAAAGTCAATTTTAAAAAAAGATAGGGCTTCCCTGGTGGCGCAGTGGTTGAGAGTCCGCCAGCCGATGCAGGGGACACGGATTCGTGCCCCGGTCCGGGAAGATCCCACATGCCGCGGAGCGGCTGGGCCCGTGAGCCACGGCCACCGAGCCTGCGCGTCCGGAGCCTGTGCTCCGCAATGGGAGAGGCCACAACAGTGAGAGGCCCACGTACCACAATAAATAAATAAATAAATAAATAAATTTAAAAAAGATAAAAGTCTCTAGTAGAGAAATTGTATCAGAGCCTAGTATTAAGAGCTGTAGAGCCACAAGTTTCCCATGATACGGCCTTAGCAGAGGCTGTTAAGGCAGTGACAGAAAATTTGTACCGAGGGAAACAGCAGAAGAGTTTGCCTACAATTCACGAAAATGATCCCTGCACTTGGCCTGAAGGAAATCAGCAAAATTTGTAACAGCTTGTGTATTTGTATGCGGGATGGAGAACGAGTTTAATTTTTAAATTTCTCTGAATTATCACGTAAGATTCAGAAGATGCTCTCTCTGCCTAGAAGCCACCCCACTGGGATAACTATACCTACGGAGTGCCTTTGCCTATGACTCCTACTTGCTAACAGACTGGCAGCCTGGCCCCAGGGCCTGGTCGCTGCTCCCAGTGCAATGGTGGATATGGTGTCAACGGTTGCAAAATCAAAGCCCCTTACATCCTCTCCATGCCTCGGTCCCACCCCCCAACCCACTCACCATTGATGTTCAGGAAGGGGAAGGTGTCCTGGATGGGAACGTGGTGCTGTGACTGGTCCAGCTCACCTTCCTCATCTTCTTCATCCACACCATTATCTTTCTCATCCCAAGGAGCAGATCCAGTGGATCCTACCCGAGAAACACACACACACACACACAAAGGTCAAAAGTGAGGCGCTCACGTTGCACTGTCATCCCTGCAGCTGACCCACTGTTCAAGCTAGGCACTGCCAGCACAGAGGTTCCTTGGGTTCAGTGTGCACCCTCAATGCCAAAGAGTGGGAACCAAGGGTGTTCACCCCACTCCCAGCTCCTCCTACGGAGCCCCAGTGCAAGCTCTCATCCCCTCCCCTATCCAGGAGCTGCAGACCCTACTCCCTTCTCCTAGAAACCTTTTAATTCCTACTCTAAACCCCTTTCTACACATTCGCATCCCTTCTAAGGACCCAAGGAGCACGGCTTCTCTCCTTTATAAGCTTACTGTGAAGACAGACCCTTCCCTCATGGCAGAGCCTCACTAGATTCACTGGAGGTCAAGTCTAAATTATCTGGCTCTTAGTCGGAACTGGCTCAACATTGAGTAAATATAGGGATCAGGTGGTATTCTCCTAGGAAAAATACCATACAAATTAAATGATCACTTACCCATCATTTATAAAGAGAACTTAATAGCCTTCGTAATGTCATGGCAATTGATTCTTAGAACAGCCTTTGAAATACGCAGGAAAGATGAGAACCCAGATTTTATAGTGGAAGAAGCTGAGGCTCAAAACGTTGAATGACTTGATTCAATGTCCCACAAGTAGTGAAATGGAAAGACCGAGGTTTATAACTCAGACCTTCTAAGTTTTAAGCCCTCCTTCTTCTAAACTACCTGGCCTCTCTTCTCAGTGTTGAGTCCCAAGAGAAGTTATTTTTTATAGAACTCAATACCCCCTCTTCTTTCTAATGCTTTACTGTTCCACTGGGTGGGCAGGAAGACTGTGCTGAGTTTATATCTTTTGTTCTCTGGGTTCTTTCTAGGGACAGCATTTCTTGCTTTATTTACCAGTCTTCAACTTTGTAAGCGAGGCGACTTTCAAGTCGACTATCACTTTAAGGGTCCAGCCCGGAACCTGGCACACTGTCCACCTTCTCCCCAGCAGCTGGGGCCTCACCTGGGTTAATGATAGAGCCCTGGGGCTGGGGGATGTCACACACTTGATATATCTTCACTGGGTTCATGGGCACCTCCTTGGTGCCGTCGTACATCAGGTTGAATTCCCTGCTCTTGTTGAGCGCACAGCGGAGCTGGGCCTTCCATTTAGCTGGGTCGGGGTCGTCCACCCCTTCCTGGTACTTCCCCTGTCTCCACAGCCCAGGCCTGAGGGATAGGAAACTGCAGTGAGTGCCTGCTTGTTGCCCAGAAACACTGGAAAGTGTGCCCGCCCTCCCTCATACAGACACAGATACACACAGCCCTGCCTGACCGCCCCATCACCCCAACTCCAATTTACAGAGACTGCAGCAGAAAACACCACGCTGGGGACCAGGCAAGGCAGGGCCTGAGACAAATTCAGCCAAATGCAAATACAGTATTTTAAAAAGAGGAGCCTCATCTCAAGTGCTTGTGCCAGCATCATCTGTCAAGACTACAATGGCCTTAATGAAGGGTTGAAAATAAAGAAAAATCTGGAACACGTATACACCAAAATACTAATGGCAACTTTTGGATAGCAAGATTTCAGGTAATTTTGTTTTGTTTGGCTTGCCTTATTTGTTTTTCACATGAATTGCTTATATAATAAGAAGAGAAAGGGAGGTGGCGTATGATATGAAGAATTTAGGCTTGCAGTTCCCTCTCCCTTCAGTCTTTAACCTGATGCACAAATAACTGTTGAAACCAAGTACCTTTAGGAGTAGCAGCCCATAGGAGGGCAGGAAGCACGCTCTGGGGGTTCAGCTGGCCTCAGTGCGAGGCTGAGGGCCTCAAGTCCTAATAAACTCACACCACCTGCCTTTCCCTGCTTCCTCAAACTCCCACATTGGGAACATTTTGCTGGGAACACCAGTGGCTGGTGGCCTGGGCCAAAACCAGTGTGGCCCCGCCTCTCTGGTTTTCAATTTCCAGGTCTAACAGGCATCTATGTGTCTGTTCACGGGATATCAGCCCTCCCCCACTGTTAACGTATCTCAGATGTCTACACTTTCTTCAGGGCTGTGACGTATGTGCTGGTGCAGAAAAGGGGGATGTCTTTTGCAGAGGACTCAAGATCAAGAGAACGAGATGGACCGGCCAGACTGCTCCCACTTGATGTTAGGAAGATAAGGTGGCCATGTAGTTAGAATTCTGCAGGGGAACATAGCCTATAGAGTCTATGGGTTTGCGGATCCACAACTTTTATTTTTTCAGTAATGCCAACCAAGCTCGTAAGAGACTGACATATAATCCAGAATGCCAGTCTACTCGTTTTCAAAGGGGGATAAAGCTGGTCAGTGACCAGCATGGTTAAGTCCAATAACCTGGACATAACCATGTATGATCTCAACCAGTAACTCCTGTATCTGGTTTCTAATGACAATTCCAAGAACATAACACCCACTCAACATTTAAATCCAAATTTTCAGATGACTCCAAAGCTAAATGGAAATGATTTGATATTGAACTCTAAATCTGCATTATCTAGACTATCTCTTACCCAGTTGGGTAACCCAGAAGCGACAGTAAAAGGCTCCTGCTTTCCCAAAAATCACAGGGTGTAAAAATGAAAAGCACTGGACAGGCAAGACCCCCAGTGAATTTGCAAAGCTGCTCTTGTGTCTTTTTCTTTTTGACCTTGAAGCCAGGAGAAATTCTAAAAATACAAATGTATTAATTTTTAAAACTTGACTTTACTGACTATTGTTCAGACCCCCAAGCCTACAAAAATAATTTTATTTTTTTAAAAATGCTCCCTCTTCAGACTATACTACAAAGCTACAGTAATCAAGACAGTGTGGTACTGGCACAAAAACAGAAAGATAGATCAATGGAACAGGATAGAAAGCCCAGAGATAAACCCACACACATATGCTCAACTTATCTTTGATAAAGGAGGCAGGAATGTACAGTGGAGAAAGGAAAGCCTCTTCAATAAGTGGTGCTGGGAAAACTGGACAGGGACATGTAGAAGTATGAGATTAGATCATTCCCTAATACAATACACAAAAATAAGCTCAAAATGGATTAAAGACCTAAATATAAGGCCAGAAACTATCAAACTCTTAGAGGAAAACATAGGCAGAACACTCTATGACATAAATCACAGCAAGATCCTTTTGGACCCACCTCCTAGAGAAATGGAAATAAAAACAAAGATAAACAAATGGGACCGAATGAAACTTCAAAGCTTTTGCACAGCAAAGGAAACCATAAACAAGACCAAAAGACAACCCTCAGAATGGGAGAAAATATTTGCAAATGAAGCAACTGACAAAGGATTAATCTCCAAAATTTATAAACAGCTCATGCAGCTCAATAGCAAAAAAACAAACAACCCAATCCAAAAATGGGCAGAAGACTTAAATAGGCATTTCTCCAAAGAAGATATACAGACTGCCAACAAACACATGAAAGAATGCTCAACATCATTAATCATTAGAGAAATGCAAATCAAAACTACAATGAGATATCATCTCACACCAGTCAGAGTGGCCATCATCAAGAAATCTAGAAACAATAAATGCTGGAGAGGGTGTGGAGAAAAGGGAACACTCTTGCACTGCTGGTGGGAATGTGAATTGGTACAGCCACTATGGAGAACAGTATGGAGGTTCCTTAAAAAACTAAAAATAGAACTACCATATGACCCAGCAATCCCACTACTAGGCATATACCCTGAGAAAACCATAATTCAAAAAGAGACATGTACCAAAATGTTCATTGCAGCTCTATTCACAATAGCCCGGAGATGGAAATAACCTAAGTGTCCATCATCGGATGAATGGATAAAGAAGATGTGGCACATATATACAATGGAATATTACTCAGCCATAAAAAGAAACGAAACTGAGCTATTTGTAATGAGGTGGATAGACCTAGAGTCTGTCATACAGTGTGAAGTAAGTCAGAAAGACAAAGACAAATACCGTATGCTAACACATATATATGGAATTTTTAAAAAATGTCATGAAGAACCTAGGGGTAAAACGGGAATAAAGACACAAACCTACTTGAGAATGGACTTGAGGATATGGGGAGGGGGAAGGGTAAGCTGTGACAAAGCGAAAGAGAGGCATGGACATATATACACTACCAAATGTAAGGTAGATAGATAGTGGGAAGCAGCCGCAGAGCACAGGGAGAAAAGCTCGGTGCTTTGTGACTGCCTGGAGGGGTGGGATGGGGAGGGTGGGAGGGAGGGAGATGCATGAGAGAAGGGATGTGGGAACAGATAGATGTATATGTGTAACTGATTCACTTTGTTATAAAGCAGAAACTAATAAAAATAAATGAATAAATAAATAAATAAATAAAATACACAAAATACAAAAATAAAAATGCTCCCTGCCTCAAAGGAGTTTACAATCCCTTAAAGGAGACAGATGAGTCAATAGATCAGAAATATAGATACTATGTAACACCAGTAAAACTGCCTAATCCATAAAGAGTCGGGGGGTAGGTATGGTTGGCCAAGTTTATCAGAATTTATGATTCTAGGGCTGAATCTTGAACATGGGTAGAAGTTAACCAGGTGAGAAGCGTAGGTCACGATACTCTAAGCAGAAGAAGCTTTATGGGCAAAGGCAGAGGCTGAAAAGCACAGTGCTTAGGGGACCTACAAGCAGTTCAGCTTGCGTGGAGGCAGCATGAGATGAAAGTCTGGGCTTGTAAGTAGGAACCATGCCAAGGAGTTTGGACCTGATTCTTAGAACACTGAGAACCACTGAGAGATTTAAGCAGGTTGTGATGGGATCAGATTTAAGTTTTAGAAAGAACCCTCTAGCTGCAGGACTGAAAAGGGTTTGGAGGGAGGCAAGGCATGAAGATAACACATAGTCTCTATATAAACCATATAATAGTGTCACTAGGGTCTGAACTAAGGAGGTGGCGGTAGGGATAGAGGATACAGGTAACGAAGGAGCCGTTAAAGACGCTGACTTGACAGAGCTTGATGATGAACTGAGTCCTTGAAGAAGGTGAGAGAGAAATCAAGGATGATTCCCTGGTTTAGGGTTTGGGAGACTGGGTGGGGGGTGATGCTGGCCACTGAGATAGGAGCAGGTTTAGAAAGATGATTTCCCTTTGGAAATGTCGGAGTCCAAATGCCTGTGGAAGGCCTAGGGGAGAAGGCCCAGCATGCCCAGGGCAGTTTTTTATCCCCACTCACCTCTCACATCACCTGAGGGACTCTCCCTGCCTGCCTCCAGCCTGGACGAAGGTCCACCAGATTACGGACATCTCTGCCCTGTGGGCAAGGACCAATTTCTTTTCATTTCTGTATCCCTGCTCAGGCTTTAGCACACAGTAGGTCAATGTGTATTTGTTGAATTGCCTCAAATTTACAGAAATACACTTCTTGGGGAATGAATAAGTTGCTATTACGGATGGAAGACCAGGAAAACAGCTATGAGCAGAAGGCCAAGGAGACACTGCAGAAAGTGCTGGAGGAGAAAATGCATGCACAACAGCAACTGCAGAGCAAACAGGTGCGGGGATGCTCCATAATCCTTGGGGCTGGGAACCCTGGGGCAGTCTGGGTGGCAAGGGAGCCAGCTGCACAACTCCCTGGAACCCCCAAGGCACCACCCTCTCCTCTGATCTCCCTCAGCGGTCCCTGGCCCTGGCCGAGCACAAGTGTGAAGAGTGGAAGAGCCAGTACGAGAGCCACCCCCAGCATGCAACTGTCCCCTACCCTGCCAGCCCAGTAATCATGAACGCCGTCTTCCTTCTCTTTTTTACAATGTGGTACATATGGATTTTTTTTGAATGAGATTTAACCAGCTTTTAAACCTTTCTTCTTTCTAACAATATCAGTACTCTCTGACTCTCCAAATGCGCCTTTTCAAGTTGATTTAATTTATGGAAACATCACCCTTCATACTTTCCCTTTCTTTTTTAAGCTTCCCCATGGTAGTGTAATGTAGTAGAAGGAGATTTGGCCTGGGAGTTTGGACACCAGGGTTCTAGCGGCAGTAACCCACAGTTACACACGTTATATTATTAAAGAAAAAAGTAACTTACAGAAATGTATGAGGCCATTATGCACATACACACAAATATATATTCACTCATATATCCATAAAAAAGTAGTCTGGAAGGTTCTATAAAATGTTAAAGGTGTTCATCCCACGGTGGAGGAGATATACGTTAACTATATTACCCTCTTAAATTTTTACAGTAAATATATATTACTTTTATAATTTAAAAAGCCAAACTTTTCATTTTTAAAAACCTAAAACATGAAAGAAAACTGGAAAACCAACAAAATTAAAACAATCCCTAAGTCTGAGGCAACGATTTTTTTATCCGAGTCCAAGTGATGAATGAAAATACTAAGAATGGTGTGTGACACCTTAAAGTATAGAAAAAAATACAGTAAGGCAAGTAGGCATTAAGATAATAGAATATAAAAAGTTACCCAGATATATTCAGACAATGGACTATTATTCCAGTAATAAAAAGAAATGAATTACTAATATGAGCTACACGGATGAGTCACAACATGAGGAGCCAAAGAAGCCACGTGCAAAAGGGTACTTATTGTATGCTTCCATTCATATGAATTTCTAGAAAAGGAAACACTAATACATAGTGAAAGAAAGCATGTCAGTGGTTGCCTGATGCCAGGCCTGGGAAACTGACTGTAAAAGGATAAGAAGGAACTTGTTGCAGGTATTGGAAGTGTTCTGTATCTTGACTTTGGCGATGACAATATAGATATACACATTTGTCAAAACTTATCAAATTACATGCTTAAAATGGGTACACCTTGTTGAATGTAATTCATACTTCAATAAAGTTGATTTTAAAGTTAAATTAAAAAGTCACCTATGGGGACTTCCCTGGTGGCACAGTGGTTAAGAATTCGCCTGCTAATGCAGGGGACGTGGTTTCAAGCCCTAGTCTGGGGAGATCCCACATGTCGCCGAGCAACTAAGCCCGTGCGCCACAACTACAGAGCCTGTGCTCTAGAGCCCGTGAGCCACAACTACTGAGCCCCTGTGCCACAACTACCGAAGCCCACGTGCCTAGAGCCCATGCTCCACAACAAGAGAAGCCACCACAGTGAGAAGCCGGCGCACTGCAACAAAGACACAATGCAGCCAGAAATAAATAAATTAATGATAATTTTTAAAAAAATAGTCACCTAGATGTCTGAGTGAGACAGAGTCCCTTTCAGCTTTCAGTCCCAGCTCTTCTCTGAAGCCTCCCCTCGTTTACCCTGGCAGCATGTGACCACTTTGCAGCTCTTTAACACCTTATATTTATCGGTTCCATTCAGATTGGATGCTTGAAAAGTTTTGTATATTTTATGTCTATCTTCCATTAAACTTGGTTCCTCTAAGGCAGGAACAATAATCTCTTTCATAAATTGAGACCATTACAAAAACAGAATTATGTTCCCTTTCCTCCCAATCAGGGGAATTTGAAGTAGGATTGATGAAATCCTGGAAATCATAAGCAAAAATGTCATTTCTGCATTTTTATGGCCACAGGGTCCTGTGTTTTCATCAGATTCTTGAAGATATCACAGAGCCCAACAATGCTAAGAATCTCTGCTTTGAATCCATGTGCTTTCACCCAGCTCTGTGGTACAAGGCACCCTGCCCCTGGGGCAATCTGTCTGTGGTCCCTGCAAAGATGATAAACCCACATCAGAGACACTCATTCTTCTGCATGTCAGTGGACTCCACTGCCAGCTCTTCCTCCACAATGACGTCACTATCGCCATCTTCAAGATTCATTTCTGTCTCATCTAGAACACTGTCTTCCTCCTCTTCCTCCTCCTCATCTTCCTTGGAGACATCCTTTAATGTGGCAAGTAGTCTGTTGTAACCAGAAACTTGTTCTGGTTCACTCTATGCTTCACTTTCAGAACTTGAAGTATCTATAAACTCTCTGACTAAAAGGAAAATGGGGATTTTAAAAACAAAAATTATACTGTTCTTGTTGCTACCCCACGACTATCATCAGGCCCACAGTGGAACCAAGTTCAGACTTTTCTAAATAAAAACTAGCTTTTCTGCAAATATGCAATCCTATCTATTCAACCAGACCGAGCACCAAATTTGTTTCAAACAGCTAATCTAGCTATGATTCTAGAAGCGCTTCCTCTTCTTTGAACTGCTCATGTTCCACATGGGAAGACAGCAAACTAAACACATGGAGCTTTAGGTTATAAGGCGATCTAACCTATGTGTCAGACATTTGGCACCTTTAAAGGAGCAACAGGAAAACTTACAACAAAAAAGTGTACTTTATTTCTGAGTCTGTGGTAATGAAATAAGACCTTTGATGATTTTGCACTCTATTTTATGTTAAGCAAACATGACATTCCCTCTTAGGATTCACCAAGAGCCCTCTGGTAAGCCTCCTTAACAGGTTCTAACAGGCTAATCTCTCAGGACAGTTCCATACTCTATACTACATTAGTTATCACAATGGCATTTTAACAGACATCTGCACTTAAAACTAAGCAATATTACTAAAATATAGCTTACATCTAAAATCAAAGAGAGTGGAAATGTAGCCAAACTTTAGTACCATATATAATCTTAAAAGTAACAGTCCAGAATCTACTATCATAAAGAAGGTATAAAGCATTACCAGTTGACAAGTCTGTGGTTTTGCTTCCTTTCTGGAAACCCTGAGAAGAAACAGGCAATGTTAAACTTTAACTACTAGTAGGTAGCAATTAGGAAAAGTCTAATGATACAACTTTAAATGAACATGGCAGACTATACCGTTATAAATACATTATATCTATTGTCAAGTAAAAACTCCATATGCATTTGGACAGGTCTTGGAAGGATATGCCAAATAGATAATAAGAGACGAATGAAAAAGTCTAACAAGACCACATGACAAATACTACAGTCACACAGTAACAGGCTCTCATCCAAAAGATGGGAAATTTTGGCAAATAAAAGCCCTCGGGGTTCACCTTTTCTAGCAAATTTCTTAAGTAGACTATCCCTCTAATTGTTGATAAAGCAGCCCAAAGGGGTGGGATGAGCACTAAGATCATAACTGAGAGTCTGGACACTTAGAGAGGAACCCACAACTACCCAAACATTAGTTTCCTCATGGTCATTGAATAGATAGGTGATGTCGAGGGTCCCAAGCAATTCTTTTTTTATTTTTTTTAACTTCTTTAATTTATTTATTTTGGCCTGCTATGGGTCTTCGTTGCTGCGCCCGGGCTTTCTCTAGTTGCGGCGAGAGGTGGCTTCTCTTGTTGCGGAGCAGGGGCTCTAGGCTCGCGGGCATCAGTAGTTGCACCAACCTGGCTCAGTAGTTGTGGCTCGCGGGCTCTAGAGTGCAGGCTTAATAGTTGTGGCGCACGGGCTAATTGGCTGGTTTCTGGAAAAGTAAGTAGCCGTTTTGGCCATGTGTTTCCCCTGATATGCATGAAGAGAAAGCAAAAGACTGAAATACTATTGGTTGGTCTTGCACTCACTTAGACACAAACCAGGACCCGCAGTAATGACTGGGATTTGTATCAATAAAATCAGCTGCGGTATATAAACAAAGTACCATTTCTAGACATTTCAATAACCTTGCCTCTTCAAGTTGATCTTCAAGTTGATCTCTGAGTTTTAGGATTCAAGCTTCATGTTAATTCCTCCTACATCATTCACCCTCTTTAATTAATTTAGCTCCCAACAAGGAGTTGCTGAGATTCCTCCATCTAAGTACGCGCCCTCTGTTTCTCATAGGAAAGCCCATTTCATCAGTTTCCAGTAGTAAAGAGAAGGACGGGGACCACCTTACCGATTTCTCTGCCATTAGCCGCTTGACTCTGGCTTTCAGCTTCTCCTCTTGCTGTAGCCTTTCCTCGGTCAGCTTCTCCTTCTCTGCCAGATGCTGCCGTAACTCTTCTTGCAGCAAATACTGCTGAGTTTCCCGAGAACTGTTGATCTTCATCTGAAATGAGGGGAAGGGGAACTGCAGCTGATGGGGGACAGGACTAACGCAGGAGTCATTTCCACTACCTTTGGGGGCGGGACAAAGGTTCACGAAACTTTCTTCAAAAACAGAAAACTGATGCTTAGCTTAGTAACTAATAGCGAAGTAGTAGAGCATCATGGTTAAGAGCTCAGACTCTAGATCTAGATAGAATCTCAGCTCTAGTTCTTTCTAGACACTTCTTCGTATAGAAAATAAGCGGGTGAACTAAGGCAGGCCGACTTCCTCCTCTTTCATCCCTGCCGGCCGCTTGGGTGCGGGATTCCGTGGAGAGCACGGGCCCGTGAAGGGGCTCTGCAGCACGCCTACCTGACCTACTGCCCTTTCCAAATTGGTTTTAATGAGGTTTGCTCTGTTCCTCATTTCTTGCAGCTGAAGCAATTTCCTTCTGGAATCCTCCCGAAGCTTCTCTTCCACCTGAAAGGATGATGAAAAGCGTGGGCTTGCTGCTAATGTGATCATCATGCCCTTTGGGGAAACTCTTCTGGGGGGGCTAATGGCAGTGGGGGAGTCCCTGAGGGGTAGGGACAGCTGCAGCCCAGCAGCAGGGGTCACAGGCATGCACAGGGTGGAGGCAAACTCACAGGGAGTTGCCCCCTACGGGAAAGGGCCGAGCTCTGCACCCGGGGCTCAACTATGTTCTACCGCACACTCCCATCCCAGCTCGGTCCCTAACAAGCCGTACGACACTCGGAAAGTTATTTCACTGCTCCGTGACTCAGTGCCCTCATCTGTCAAATGGGGATGATGATACTAGTATCACTGCATAGAGTTATTGTGGGGATTCAATGTTTGGAATAGTGCTTAAGGGCTCTGTGAGTGTGTTAAGTACTGTTGTAACCTAGGAAAGGTGGACGGCAATGTCCGCCGTACAGTCTCGTTCTAATAACTCGTGATGGGTACTTGGAAATGTTATGATTGGGTTTATTATCATAACTGTTTGTCGTTACCACTTAGAGCACACTCACTGGTGGTAACCTCTATGGAGGCTTGCTAAAGCAATGTCTATTAAGAATTGCAGCCTGCAAACGAAGGCATTTAAAGTGGAGAAGCTTGCCTACTTTTCCCCCCTTGCTTAGGTAACAGTCAACGCACAGTAAGCTTGGGAGTGCTCCACGCTACCCTTGGCTGGCCAGTGTAGGCCTCGCAGCTGCTCAATTCTTGGATGCACCTGCTGAGCCCTGGGCCCTGGCACTAACAGGAAATGAGGCAAACTCTCGTAAATAAATGGAAAGTTTTTGTGCTGAAACAAATTCACAGGCTGTTTTTTTAGGGATCTGAAGAGGGGGATCACAGGGATGTAATAAAAGACCCAGAAAAGCCCTTAAGAGCTTTCTTCTGAGTAGTGTGGTCCAGTGGAAGAGCCTCTACCCAGCTCCGTTACCTTGGAAAAGTCATCTAAGCTCTCTGGGCCTTAGTTTTCTCCCAGGTCTAAACATGCTCGGACTTCTATGTCAGCAGCCTTTTTTATATGCTGCAAAAGCCAAGTCCAGCCTTGGACTCTGCCCCTGTCTGTGTTCTGCATGAACAGCCCCCGTTCCCGTCCCAGAGCCTCAGAGTCACCCTCAGCGTCCGCCCTGCTCCCTCTCTCACACTCGGGGGTCTCACGCCTGTCCACCAACCCCTCTCACATGCAAGGTGGACTGTGACAAGTGGCCTCCTCGCCTCGAGTTTAGTTTCTTCCAGTGCAATCTTAACGGTACTGTGAGAGTTACCCAGCTGTAAGGCAGCTCTGTCCAACAGAACTTTCTGCAATGGTACAGGTACTCTGAGCGAGGCTGTGTTGTCTAATATGGCAGCCATCAGCCAAATCTGGGGATCGAGCACTCGAAATGTGGCTGGTGTGATGGAGGAACTAAACTAAAAATTTTAGTTAATTTTCATTAATTTCAGTGTAAACAGTAGCATGTGGCTGTTTGCTACGCCAGCGTCACTGAAGTCAGACGAACCTGGAGTCAGACAAAACCGATTGTGCAACTGGGCTACTTTACTAGTAACTAGTAGCCTTGACTTTCTCATCTGTAAAATGGAGAGGATGATTTCTAGATCACAGCGCTGTTGTGAAGATGAAGAGATGAAATGTTCAAGGTAACGCCTAGTACGTGAGAAATTGTAACTATCATTGTCACCCTGATTACTGTCCACGAATGTCATTGCATCAGTCACTTGTTCAGAAGCCTTAGTAGCTCCTCACTGCCTGTGTGGTACAGAGCCCAAGCGCCTGAACTAAGGCAAAACACCAAACCAGGGATTCAAGAAGCCCCTACGAACTCAACGAGGTAAATAAAACTGAATCCACACCTAGATAAACCATAATAAAACTGCTGGAAATCAAGGGAAAAGACAATCTTAAAAGCAACTGGAGAAAAAGACAGATTATGCAAAGGTACAACAGTTAGGCTTACAGATGACTTCTAAATAGAAATAATAGGAGCCACAAGACAATAGTGACATATCTAATGCTGTATCTAATGTGCTGAAAGAAAAGAATTGCCATTGTAGAATTCAATACGCAGTCAAATGTGTTTTAAGAATGGAGGTTAAATATACATCTCCAGACAGACACACAGGCACATGTGAGAATTTGTCATCAGCAGAGCCACAATGAGGGAAAACATTAAAGGGTATTCTTCAGACACAAGAAAAATGAACCCAGGTGGGTGATCAGAGATGCAGAAAAGATAAGCAACAGTAAGGGTAATGTGTGGATATGATACTGACTATAGCAAAACACTAATAATGTCTTGTGGGGTATTAACTATCAAGAGGAGTTTAGAAAATGACAGCAATGGCTTATAAATCTGGAGGGGGTAAGTGAAGTTAAGGTGTTTGAAACTCATTGCACTGTCAAGGAGAAGGGCATAATTAACAACTACTATTGCCTCTTGGTAAGTTAAGAATGCAGGGCTTCCCTGGTGGTGCAGTGGTTGAGAGTCCACCTGCCGATGCAGCGGACATGGGTTCGTGTTCCGGTCCGGGAGGATCCCACATGCCGCGGAGCGGCTGGGCCCGTGAGCCATGGCTGCTGAGCCTGTGCATCCGGAGCCTGTGCTCCACAACGGGAGAGGCCACAACAGTGAGAGGCCCACGTACCACAAAAAAAAAAAAAAAAAAAAAAAGAATGCATATTGTAGTCTTCAGGATGACTACTAAGAGAATAGTAGAAGAGTGAAAAACTTAATTAATGTGTGATTTTGGTGAGTCAAGGATGAATGCTATTGTCTTACTATTACTAAAAGAATAGTAAAAAAGTGAAATATTTCCAAGCTAATAGAGGGGGAAAGTGGAATAAGAGAAAACCATCCACTGAGGAGGAGGTAAGAAAGGACAGAAAAAGGAACATAGCACAGATGGTACAACTGGTATTGAGCAAGTAGATTTAAACCCCAGTACACGAGTAATTACATAATATAAATGGACTAAAAGTCAAAGATTGTCAAACTGGATTTTGTAAAAATGATACGTTATTTGAAGGCATATGTCTAAACCTTAAGACAAAAATTGACAGAGAACATATGAAAAAGATATGGTATGAAAACTCTAACCAACAGAAAGCCAGTGAGGAAGCTAAATGACAAAGGAGACGTTAAGGGAGAAACACTACTAGAGATGAAAAGGGACATTTCATGATGATCTAAAGTTTTGCTCTACAGGAAGTGTTAGGATTCTAAATTTATATGCACCTAGTAACACAGCCTCAAAATATATAAAGCAAACATCGTTCATATTAAAAGAAGAAACACACAAATGACAAACATGTTGAGATTTTTAAAAACATTCTCAATGATGGAACAAAAAGACAAAAAAAATCAATATGAGAATTTAAGTTGGAACAACATCATTGGCAAACTTGATTTAATGGATCAATTCTTTCTTAGATAATTTCACAATTAAGATTTGAAGGCAGTCTAGGGTTGTGGTTACACACAGGAGCTTTGGAGTCAGGCAGACCTGGATTCAAGTTCTGCCACAACTACTTTATGCAAGTGAACTTGGATAACTTCCTTCACCTCTGTGAGCCTCAGTTTTCCCAACTGTAAAGTGGGGTGAATACCAGTATAGACCGCATGGGGTCATTGTGAGGATGAACAGAGATGATGCAGGTGGAGTGCTGGCCCCAGAGTGGTTCCCAGGCCGACCTGTCCCTGCCATACCTTGCTCTTTTCCTGCAGCGTCATAGAGATCAGGCTCTGCTCGGTACTGCTCCTTTTCAGCTCCACCCTCAGCTTCCTCATTTCTTTTTCCATGTCATGGATTTGCTGAAAGAGTTCCAACAACAGGGAAGTCAACTTCAGAACTCATTTCATCCGGTTCATTAAGGCAGAAACCTAGTCTGGGATTCGCTTCATTCCTTCCCTTGGGGGACAATTCCACATCTTTGAGGCAAAGTAGACTTTCTTTCAATGGATGCAATGAAAGGGCTGGGTGAGGGAAAATTTGAGTTTCTTTTGAAGATCAGCATGGATCCTGGATTAAACAGTACAAGATACCTATCCACTCATTAGAATCTCTTTCCTTGGGGTATATTTTTGAGTTTAATCTAAATAAGGGCTGTTTGGAAGACACAATGGGCACAGTTTGGAAGAAAAGAACAATGACATTTTTCTTTTTTCTCATTTGAGGCAGAGAAGTGTGCTCCTGACAGAGAGAAGAACACACGTCTCCTGCCCCCATCCCAGGCACCGTCCTTCCCAACGGATGGAAAACGTATGCCTGGTGATGTGCACGAGGGTTCGGGCCTGTACAGGGGGTGAACATTTACATTGAGTGGTCATCTTTTCATTGTATTGATTTTTATGTTCACCTTCCATAGAAGGCCAGTGATACATTTGCTTTTTATTTTGTTTTTATGAATTGTTGTAAAATTGAATGTATTTAAGCAAAAATACTTCAAGAAGAGTTGTGTTAATAGCAGTGCTCAGGGCTGTGATAAAACTTGTGACAGTGGATCATGAAAGTCTGGGCATCACAAGTCCAGGGGTAGGGACCACGTTGAATTTCTAGCAGCATATGGTGGCCACCTCCCATCCCTTTCCCCAGGGGAAACCTGATGAGGGGCCTTGAGCCAACTGCCCAGAAAATCTGGGGAGAGTGTGTTTTCCATGGTCTTTTCACCCATCTCTTTGAGGCTAGAAAATCAAAGAATTAGGAGACTACATTAACAGACAAACACCCAGAAAGCCCCAGAGCTTCTGCTAGCTAATGGGCCAAGGAACCACTCCAAAACCCTCAAGGCCACAATCTAGGCTTTCAGTGGACACCGAGGGGTCAGGAGGTTCAACGCACGGTTTTGCAGAGTTTTAACTCTTTCTCTTGGGCTTCCCACTTCTCCTTCTGGGCATCTTCCTTCTGTAACTCTTCTTTCAGCACTGAGCACTGTGGAGAAAAAGGACAAGGCCACGGGGGCTTGGCTGGGGGTCCCAAGTACCTGTGTTCACGCCCAGGAGTGTTTCCTGCTGTATAACCCAATCACACCTCTGAATTCTGAGAGGCGAGACCATTTGTGTGATGGGAGCACGGGATCCTGCAGTCGTTCCCAGTTCATGCCTCTCATGAGTTCTGAGGAATAGAGCGTCTAAATTCCTCTTCAAAAGCCAGCAAACTTCACTTCAGGGGAAATCCAGCTTTGTAGACTCTGGGTACTTAGGGTGCAGGAAATGGGATGTTTTCACGCTGTGACCGGTGAGGGTGCAGGGGGCCGAGCCAGTGAGCTGGGGTCCATCTTAGAGCTTTTGTGCAGGTTGCATCTCAAAGACACAACTGCCCCGACTGGTGTGGAGGGGTAAAAGGAGCTGTCTTGCCCGAAGGCGGCTCGGCAACAGGAATTAACGGCATAAGAATGGATGTGCCTTCTTTTGACCCAGCAATTCCCACTTTAGGAATGTACCTTAAGGACAATGACTGGAGAAATAAGTAAATCTGTAGTTTCAAGGATGCTCTTCACAGAATTGTCAGTAACAGTGGAAGAAAAAAAAAAAAAAAAGAGGAAACAACCCAAGTGTTGTTTAGAACAGCAGACCACTTATAACACTGGGTACATCCAGGAGAAAGTATGTAGCTTTTAAGACGAATGATAAGAGCGTTGATTTATTAGAATGGGAAAATAATAAGTATTTAAAAATTTAAAAAATGTGCATAGTATAAATTCACTATAAAATGATTGATTGATTGATTTCTAGGCAATATATAGAAACAAGACTGGAAAAACAGACATGAACATATTAACACTGATTTCTCAAGGTAGCATTTCCTCTCCTCTCTTTTTATTTTTTCTTCTCAATGTCATCTACTTATTTTTCTAAAATTAACACACATGATGTATGTCATTAAAAAAAAGGCATCTCAGATGTTCACAAGAGCAGTACCCTTGGTGGTGACGAACCCTTGTGCTATTGGGCAGCACAGTCTAGAGAAGAAGGGACCTCATTCCAAGGTCAACGAGGAAGGGGAAACGGGGACATAAATCATCCAAATGTATTTCAGGAGGTAGAAGAGCCAAGCAGGTGCTGTCTTTGCAGACTCCTTCTACTTAGAACCAGCTCTGCATCCCCTTCCCATCACCAACACACACACACACACACACACACACACACACCACATTAAACAGCTATAGCACATGCCTGGGAAGACACTCTGCTTGGGAGAAACGAATGCAGAGGGCTTGGCCAGGCAGCCGACCTCAGGCAGAGGCAGAAGAGCACAACTAAAACCAGCCTCCCACTTCTCGGAAAATGATTTTGTCATCCCCATTTCACAGATGGGGAAATGGAGGCCAAATAAGTTACAATAAAAGAAAGCTCTGGGATTGGACCCTGGTCTGTCTGATCCCAAAGCTCATGCAGTGCCTTTCACCAGCTCCAAACTGGATATGGTACTACGTACCAGGTATTACTTACTGTGCCTTTTCCTTGGAACCTCAAGATCTGTTCTCACCCCACCCCCATGCAGACCTAGCTATCAGGTAGCCTCTGGGAATCTCTGAGTTGCCACCTGAGATGAAAGCTTTGAGGTTTTACCTTGACTCACAGAAACAGGCACATCATGCAAATACTGAGAAATCTTATCCTATAGAGTCAGGATTCTAAAGTTAGCATTGAAGGCAAGATTTGCAAATAGTCAAAGTTACATGGAAAAAGCTCTTTGCTTGCCTACCACGTTCATCTTCCCTAGAGACATTCTACACACTAAAGTCTAAGGAAGAAATGAGAGTCTGCGTGTTTGCATCTGGATCTTCAAACATTCTGCTTTGAAGACAATTATGAGAACCAGTGGTGCTGGGACCATGATGCAGCCGTGTGGTCATCCTTGCTCACAGAGAGATCGTATTCTGCTTAATATTAAACTTTGCAATGGCAGTGTATGCTCATAGGCGTGTTTGTTGCTGGGATTAAACAAACTCATTTATAATAGGGGTTAGAAAATGTTTGCTGGATTTGAAAATCTATTATGCTTCTTCTGAGCAACATACACGCTGTCCTTTGAAAGGCTTCAGAGAAGTTGGCCATCTGCCCAGCATCTACCCTCCCTGTGTCCTTGGGCACTGGCCTCATCTCACCACCATGTGTCATGTGACTCCACTGTGTCTGCTTTTCGCAGCTACAATTTGCTGATGACCCGACACTCACTCTGGAGCTGAGGGCTTCGAGCTGGTGATCCTTTCCTTTGTTCTCACTTTTCAGTTGATTCACCTCCTGTTTTAGTTGTTGAACTTGACCATCCTTTACTAACACGTCTCTTTGCAAAGATGACACCATCTCTGTAAAAGAACCAAACAAACCAAAACAAAAGACTCATGGAGGTCAAAGAGGCAGGAAGGATTATTGGCAACACCGTGGCTGTCAGCCAACGTTCGGACAAGAACTTCCAAGCCTGGGCCACTACCGGTGCCCGCTTAGAACTGGGGAGGCTTTTTCCAAGGGTCCCAGAGCAGGAATGGGAATGAGAGCAAAGTCCACGGAACAGGGTTTGAGGCTTCAGTGAGAATGAGGGGCAGTCAGCACCAGCGAGAGGAGAAACCTTTGGGGGCCCCTTGTGGGCACAGGCCAGGCAAACCTGGGAGGAGAGGCCACACCATGGGCCTGGGAAACAGAGGCCCAGCACACGGAAGGTCCAGGAATTCTTCTCCAGAGGCCAGGAGACGGGCGTGTGGCAGAGGGCACTGCTGGACGCTATTGATGGGGTGGCTGTTTTCACAGTCCTCTGAGTTTGGACCCCTCTCTACCACTTATTAGCTTGGTGGTCTTGGACAAGCTATTTCACCTCCCACTGTCTGTCCCACACAGAGTTATTGTAAGGGTCAAATGATGCGGTATGTCCCAAGAACACAAAGTGGCTAAATTATGTTTGTTCCATGGCGCCTATGATTTTTCTTGGCAGCCAGCTTCCAAAATGGCCCCAATGATTCCTGCCGCCTAGAATTCATGCCCTGTGTAGCCCCTCCCACCCTGAATAGGGCTGCCATGGGTAACCAATATGATACTGTGGAAATGACGGACTGTTTCCTCTCAGGCTGGGTCATAAAAGACACTGTGGCCAACTCTTTGCTCCCTCTTGAATCACTCACTCTGGGGGAAGCCAACTGCTGTGTCGTGAGGACACTCAAGCAGCCCTAGAGAGAAGCATGTGTGCTGAGGGACTAAGGCCTCCAGCCAATAGCCACATGAGCAGCCATTCTGAAGGGGGATCCTCCGGCTCCCCCTAAGGCTTTAGATGACATGACTGATGCTCCAGCCGACATCTTGACTGCAACTCATGAGAACTAAGTCACCCCCCGCTCAAATTCCTGAGCTACAGAAACTGGGGGAGATAATAAATATTGGTTGGGGTTTTATCCATTACATTTTGGGGTAACTTGTTATGCAGCAATAGATAACTACTCCATTACTGTAGCATCATTTTTTTAACATCTTTATTGGAGTATAATTGCTTTACAATGGTGTGTTAGTTTCTGCTTTATAACCAAGTGAATCAGTTATGCATATACATATCTCCCCATATCTCTTCCCTCTTGCATTGTACTATCATTTTGAATAAAAGTGGGAAGAAGGGTGCATAAATGCAGTGGTATTGGGTTATCTCATACGGTTCTTTTCTTGAAAGAACATCAGGCCCAGTTTTAGTGGTAGGTATCAATCAAGAATGTCTATGAAATAAAGCACAAAATGCTCCAGAATTTCAGTTCAAAAATGAGCTTTGCCTCCAGGACACAGTTCAGTTACTTGGAAATCCCTCTGGGGCTTGCCACACTTTGAGTGGGTCCAGCCCAACTCAAGCATTATCCCAACCCAGGTCTGTCCGACTCCCTGATCGGAGAAGGTGGGATCTGAGACAGGCTTGATGCTTGGATGAGGTTTCACTGGCCGACATACGGGAGGAAGGTGAGGACCAGCGAGTTCATCCTTCCATTCCTGGTGCCCAGAACAGCACCTAGCCTGGGGGAGGTGCTCAGAAAATATCTGAGGACATCCCAAGTGAGGGAGGAGCATAAGTAGAGACCTGGGGGCAGCAGGGGGTGGGTGTGGGTGTGATTAAGTTGCAGAGTGAGGCAGAAGAAAAGCACAGATTCATACAGAGATGGGGATTCACGTGCGACTCAATGCTATGCCTGGCTTCTACAGCTGTGGGCATGTTTCCTGCTACGCGCTGGCTGCTTTCAGAGTGATGTGCCCCTCCGAGGCTCACTGCCTCCTCCCTGTCACCTGCTTCTCTCCCTCCCCTTGTCTGTGAGTGGTCCCATCCTCTTCAGGTCTCTAGGCATGTCAGTTCCTGCTTAAAAACCTCCACTGGATTCCCAACACCCTTGGAATAAAAACCCAGACCCCCCGACCCTGCCCAGCCCCACAATCCCCTGTTCACTCCATGCAGCCTCTCTTGCCCTTGGCTTGTCCTTGGCCACCTGAAACAGGTCCACTCTAAAAGAAGGACATAGCGGTGGAGGATACAACATGAACTGGTTAGAATCGGCTAGGTCCAAGGGGGCGTAAGATTCGACTTCCAGGGGAACTGGAGCTTCATTACAGACTCATTGTAATACATGAGCGAAATGACACACCCACCAGCCCCAGGACAGTTCGGAGGATGACCATAAAGGTCAAACAGAGGGTGATGGGGCTTACCTGGTGGCGCGGTGGTTGAGAGTCCGCCTGCCGATGCAGGGGACACGGGTTCGTGCCCCGGTCCAGGAAGATCCCACATGCCGCGGAGCGGTGGGGTCCGTGAGCCATGGCCGCTGAGCCTGCGCGTCCGGAGCCTGTGCTCCGCAACGGGAGAGGCCACAACAGTGAGAGGCCCGCATACAGAAAAAAAAAAAAAAAAGTGGGTGTTGGCCCAATTCCTGGAAATCCCCGCCCCTGCCCCAAAATATTAGAGTTGTCACAATCCTCCCACTCATTAGCCTATAAAATTACCCAGCCCATAGAAACTAACTGCCCCATATTTGGGGGCCTCTAGCCTTCTGAAATGGCCCACACTCTGTCTGTGGAGTGTGTTTCTCTCTAAAGAAATCCACTTCTTACTTTGTCTCTCCCTGAATTCTTTCCGTGATGAGACATAAAGAACCTGAGGTTTATTAAGTCCCGAGACCAGACGCGTGATCTCGATTAAAAGATAGTGGGTTCTGACTGGGTTCGAGTCCCAGCCCACGGGTTCAAGTCCCACCTGAGTTCCATGGTTGCACACCCACTAAGCTGGTCCCCCTTGGACTCCCCCCTTGAAGCGCTGCCCACCACGACACACAGTTTATTTTCTCCACAGCACCACTGCTCTCTGAAGTGGGCTTGTTTATTCATCCATTTACTTTTATTGTCTGTCACCCCCTCCCGAATCTGTGAGTACAGGAATCTGACTGTCTTGCTTGGCTCTCCCTCCCCGGAGCCTGGAACGGGGCCTGACACCTAGTAGGAGCTCAAGAAACATGTGGAAGCAATGAAGGAATCCAGGGAATCAAAGCTCAGCCACAGCTGTGCGTTGGCTGCCCCTCTCCCAACCCAAGCCCTTTATCAGGCAACCACCTCTGATAAAATTAGAAAATGGTTTCCTTTGGGCCCAAGTGCACTCGGCTGAAATGGGTGAGACCATGGGTGCCTTAAAGGAGTGACCCCAGTTTGTCCACACTCTAGTTTGCACTCAGGCTGCTTTGTGGAACCACCCAAGCCACAAGGCGACCTGTGTTCTCCCTGGTGGGGCCAGTGCTCAGGAGACCTTGTAGCCAAGAGATACCATTCTCTCAAATATTTACCAGGCCCTGCCCTCGGAAATGAGGCAGCAAGAAACCTCCACTGAGGGAGAACTCTAATGCACCGACACGGGTGATCCCTGAGGCTGCACCCAGGTCACGGGCACAGGTGTGCTGGTTGACTGGTGATGTCTGCAGGGGGAGGGCAGAAGCTCTGGGGCCTGAATGCAGAAGGGCCTCACCTGACGTGATGGCGGCCTCCCTCCTTAAGTTCTCGGCCTCGTGCTTCAGGGAGGTGATTTGTAAGTTTCTCTCAGACAGGGTCTGGCACAGCACCTGGTTGTAGCCTTGCTGTAGGGCACTGATCTGTGGAAAGAGGCAACACACAGTCAGAGGGGGCCAGCCAGGCCTGCAGGACACGCCGGTACTTCTCCAACATTGGGCAGAGTCGGGTTGATCTTGGATCGGGGTGTTGGGGAAATCAAGGTTTTCAGTTGTCACTAGTGGAAGGGGCAGGAGGGGGCCTGTTCCTTCAGTGACCACCATGTCATCGGTCCTCGAGACACGGACCTTATCTTTGTGGCCACCCAGGGGCTCCGGTGCTGCTGTCTTCCAATGACCTGTGGGTTTTCAGCCATAAATAGACCAGCTGTTGGTTCCAGATCATCCAGCACTGACTGGATGCACAGCAAAGTTCAAGAGCCGGGAGCAGGTTATGAAATGAATTCCCTCTAATGAGAATAGAGGGTAGTTTATACCTCACAGAACACTCCAGAGTTTACAAAGCCCGTTCACACATGCTACACTGATACTCGTCACAGCGTTGCTGAAGGCTGACGTTCCCATTAATGTGCCCATTTTGTAAGGGAGCCAGGTTGAGACTCAGAGAGGCGAGGCCCCCTGCTCGGGATCACGCGGCTGGTCAGACGTGGAGTCTGATTCAAACCCAGTCTTTAGTTGCCTTGTTCCTCCTTCCCAGGTGGCTTTAGGAATGTGCGTGAGAAGTTGGAGGCTGTAAAGCATGGCATGGACTTGGGAGCCGGACTGTGGCCTTCAAGTCCTGCCTCTGCTAGTTAACGGGCTTTGTGAACACAAGGAGGACACCATATTCTGTTTCCTTTTGTTCAGTCTGCACGCGGGGTGATGGTAGTCCCAACCTGATAGGATTGTTAGAAGTATTTTAATATGTTAGCATGTGTACAAGTGCTCAGATCATGCCTGGCACACGGCATAGGAGGATGAGCTGTGACGGTCCTCTCCTCTGACTACCCACGGGGTGTTTTTTAGTTTTGTTTTGGGGTTTTTGTGTGTATTTTTGGCGGTACGCGGGCCTCTCACAGTTGTGGCCTCTCCCGTTGCGGAGCACAGGCTTCGGACGCGCAGGCTCAGTGGCCATGGCTCACGGGAAGAGCTGCTCCGCGGCATGTGGGATCTTCCTGGACCGGGGCACAAACCCGTGTCCCCTGCATCGGCAGGCGGACTGTCAACCACTGCGCCACCAGGGAAGCCCCTATCCATTCATCTCTTGATGACATTTAGGTTGCTTCCATATCTTGGTAATTGCAAATAATGATGCTCTGAACATTGGGGTGCATGTATCTTTTCAAATACATGTTTTTGAAAACACGTGTTTTTGTTTTTTTCGGATTTATACCCAGGAGTTGAGTTTCGAGGTCATATGGTAGTTCTATTTTTAGTTTTCTGAGAACCCTCCATACTGTTTTCCACAGTGGCTGTGCCAGTTTACATTCCTACCAACACTGTACCAGGGTTCCATTTTCTCTAAAAATTGTAAATTTTCTTCCTAGGGGTAATTGAGATGGTAGTTCAGTAATAACATAAGATCAGGTGAAGTCTAAAGAAATTTTAGAAAACCTGGATAAAGTAAGAAAACATCTGTTCGCTGGCATCTGAATGTTAGAGAGACACCAAGACATGTGGGCCAAGTTCTGGAGAGAAGGGAAACACAGACGCAAGCTTGACATTTGGTGCAGCTTTTCTCCTTGGGGCATTTGCGGATTCAAATCTTACAGCCTAGGAGCTGAAAAGCCAAGGAGTTCAAAAGACTCTAACCACAGAAGCTGCTGGCATCCCTTGACTTGTAGGTGCAGCACTCTAGTCCTGCCTCTGTGGTCACTGCCTCCGCCTCTTCTTTGTATATAATCTCCTCCTGTCTCTCACTTATAAGTACACTTACAGATGGCACTTAGGGCGAGGATAGTCTCAACTCAAAATCCTTATATCCGCAAAACTTTACCTTGTAAGGTAACATTCTCAGGTCCCAGGGATTAGAGCCTGAGACCTTTGGGGCCACCAGTCAGCCCACTGTAAGCCCTAAACGTCTTCTCTCCTGAGGAAGGTCTAGGCTGGGCAGAAACCCCGACAGACATCTACCAGAGGCCAGATTGAGAGCCCTTTTAGAAGGTCATTTCTCAGCTCATTTGGAACCTTGCTATTGCCCCCTTTTTTTTTTTCTTTTCTTTTCGGTACGTGTGTCTCTCACGGTTGCGGCCTCTACTGCTGCGGAGCACAGGCTCTGGACGCACAGGCTCAGCAGCCATGGCTCACGAGCCCAGCCACTCGGTGGCATGTGGGATCCTCCCGGACCAGAGCACGAACCCGTGTGCCCTGCACTGGCAGGCGGACTCTCAACCACTGCGCCACCAAGGAAGCCCTGCCCTTTCTTTTTTCCTCCTGTTTGTCCTCAACAGAGGGAAGCATTAAGAGTAAATGAGGGGCTTCCCTGGTGGTGCAGTGGTTAAGAATCCGCCTGCCAATGCAGGGGACACAGGCTCGAGCCCTGGTCCAGGAAGATCCCACATGCCGCGGAGCAACTAAGCCCGTGCGCCACAACTACTGAGCCTGCGTTCTTGAGCCTGCGAGCCACAACTACTGAAGCCTCCATGCCTAGAGCCTGTGCTCCGCAACAAGAGAAGGCCATGGAATGAGAAGCCCGCGCAACACAACAAAGAGTAACCCCTGCTCGCCACAACTAGAGAAAGCCCGGGCGCAGCAACGAAGACCCAATGCAGCCATAAATTAAAAATAATAATAATAATAATAATAAAATAAATGCATTAGCAGATTTTGGGTTTCCTCTCATCGTTAGTGTATTGCTTTCATTCCTAAGACCCTAAAAAATTGGAAACCACTCCACTTACCAGGAACACACTTTGCAACACGGATCCAGGGGAAGCTGTTTTCTTCCGTAGACACTTCATGACCCCGGTTTCCACAACAGCAGGCACTGCTGGCTCTGCCAAGTTGCTGGAGAAGGGCACCTTATCTGCAAAGTCACGAATCCAAATGGGCCCCCATTGCCAAGGGTGGAAGGAAGTTGTTTGGTCTAGCTTCTTGGGGGATCAGAAGATTGGGAGTTCTGGGGGGGGGACTGCAGATACCTTGCTGTCCCTTGGTACAACGTCAGGGGAAAGAAAGGTCGCTGGTAGCTTCTCAGAGCTACCAGTTGGGGCTGTGCAGAGCGTCTTAGTAAATGCCATTTTGGTTGCAAATAACAGAAACTCAAACCGGATGAAGAAAAAAGGGGACATCTACGGGGAAGAAAAGATGGCTCCTGCCTGTCCAGACTCCTCCGCTTTGCTTGCCCTTTGTTTCCCTAACCTTCCGCATTTCCCTTCAGTAAACTCCTTTTCTGTTTAAGTTAGCCACAGGAGATTTCTGTTGGTTGCAACCAGAGAATCTTGAGTGATACAAAAAGTCCTAGTGGAACCCAAGGGCAGGCATTGGAATGGGCCTTTCCAAGGAAAGAAACCAGGAACCAGAAAGTCATCAGGAATCAGGGCAACTTTCTGCATCAGTTGGAATGCCTTCAGCTTTTTTTTTTTCCCTTCATGGAGCTCATAATCCATTCATTTATTCAATAAACAATTATTGAGTATCTATCCTGTGCCAAGCACCCTGGTCGGTCTTAGAGTTCCATCCAGGTATAAAATATGCCAAGACCCCTGCCCTCAAGTAGCTCACATTCTAGTGAAGATAAGACATGTGAGCACATAGAGTATATTCACAACACAGAATAAGAAGAGCTATGCCATGGACACATATACACCAGCAAACATAAAATAGATAGCTAGTGGGAAGCAGCTGCACAGCACAAGGAGATCAGCTCGGCGCCCCGCGACCACCTAGAGGGGTGGGACAGGGAGGGCGGGAGGGAGGGAGACGCAAGAGGGAAGAGACATGGGAACACATGCACATGCATAACTGATTCACCCTGCCACAAAGCAGAAACCGACACACCATTGTAAAGCAACTACACTTCAACAAAGATGCAAAAAAAAAAAAAAAAAAAACAAGAGCTATGCCAGAGGGATGAAGCATGACTGTCTTCATAGACCTAGAAAGCACAGATGCAATTACCCTGGTAGAGAGGGCCTGGGCAGAGAATCGCAGGTAGGTGAACCTGTGTGCACAGAGAACGTGGTATGTATGAGTAGCTGCAAGTTTTCAACATCCGTGGAGCAAAAGAGTTCTTGCAAAAGTAGTGGGAGACGTGGCTGAAGAAATTGGTTGAGGATGAAGCATAAAAAACCCACTGAAGTGTGATCTTTTTTTCCTGAGGAGGCATGGGGGAGCCCTGGAAGGTTTTTAAGCTGTTTGAGGACATGGTCAATTCTCTGGGTTTCAGAAAAGTCCCTCTGGAGTCTGGGATGTGGTGAAAGTTGGGCTGGACCTTTCACCACTGGGCATGCTCAGTCGCTCAGGAAAGGTTTTCGCTCTGCCTTGGGAAATTTTTCACGCCGCTCTGGCAGTGGAGCTCGCCCCGCCCACGGCTTCTCCTCACTGGATTGGTTGAACTCAGGGAGGCTACCAGGAGGCCCAGTTGACCTCCCAACTCCACACCCCCGCCCCCGCCCGTTAACGCTCTGGGCGCGTGCTGCCTTCAGCTTTAAATAACAGAAACCTGGATGTGGGTAGATGGTAAAAATTTGGAGCCCCTCCCAAATGAACTCTAGCCATGTGGCTTGCTTTGTCTGATGAGATGTTGGCAAACACATGGCAGGTGGAGACTTGAAAAGTGTGCTTTGGGGCTTTCTCTCTCCTGCTGCTCTTGGAAACCTGTACCCACCACACGTGGCCTGGTCTGGCCTGCTGGGTGATGAGGGACCACACCAGGCAGAATCAGACGTCCCAGCTGAGGCCTTTCTAGACCAGGGTTTCTCATTCTCGGTACTATTGACATATTGGATCAAATAAGTCTTGGTTGTGGGCAGCTGTTCTGTGCACTGCAGGATGTTTAGCAGCATCCCTGGCCTCTACCCCGAGATGATAGGATCACCCCCACCCCCGTTTAACAACCAAAGTGTGTCCAGACATTGCCCAATGCCCCCTGGGTGGCAAAATCGCCCCCAGGTGAGAACCACTGTCCTAACCCAGCTTGCCTGGCAATGACCAGGCAGGCATGTACACGAAGCCACCCTAAACGAGCCCCAGCCAAACCAACCAGACCAGTACAAGTGGCCAGCTTGACGCCTGGAATCATGAGAACTAATAGTTGCCATTTTAAGTCACTAACTTTTGAGTCGTTGGCTCCACAGCACAAACAGGTACATCTGACTACAGTGGCTGAAACTGATAGGATTGATTTATTTATACAACAGGATAGGCAGTTGAGGTAGGCAGTTGAGGTACAGTGCAGAGCACAGTGATGCCACTAGGCTTCCACCCAGGCTTTTCATGTCTTTCCACTCCATAGTCCTTTGAGGTGGGCTTTGGTCTCTTGCTTGTTACCTGGTGATCCCCAACATGGCTGTTCCAGCTCCAAGTCCGAGCTCCAGGAGAGGAAAAGGAGACAAGGCAAAGGGACAAAGAGAAAAACTTTCTCCTAGCAAAGCCTTGCCTTTAATTCCAGAAGGGAAGCCCTGCCCAGGGCCTTCACCTGCATGTCACTGGCCAGAACTGAACAACACAGCCAGGTCTAGCTGCAAGGGAGGCTGGGAAATGAGGGCATTTCGCGGGCTGCTTATACAGTAGAGGGAGGCAATGACTAAGGGGCTTGTAGTGTCTGCTGCACTGTCTCTCTGGGGGTCGTCTTGTTTTCTTCTTCTTCTTTTTTTTTTTTTTGCCACACGGTGTGGCTTATGCGATCCTAGCTAACTGACCAGGGATTGAGTCCGGGCCCTTGGCAGTGAAAGGGCAGGGTGGACGGCCAGGGAATTCCCTGGGTCTTGGTTTCTTGTCTCTACCTGTTGCTTATCTATCCTGGCCATGTCTTTCTAAGACTGGCTTTGTTTCTCCAAACACAGTGGGAGAAATGGCCACCCCAGCTGGGAACTGCATCAAGACTTTCAGCTCCGGACCCTTAATGACCTGTGTGGTAACTCCGTGTCCCACTTCCAAATATCAAGGGCACAGGTGCTGATTGGCCCAGCTTGGGTTAGAAGAGAAACCTGATTGGTCTGGCTTGGGTAGAATATCTACTGATCAGCCAGTCAGGTGTGGCCAAGAGAGCAGCAGTAGGTAGGGTAAACCTGGTTGGGGAATGTGCATTCTCAGAGAAAGGGGTGTGTGGCTGAGGAGACACCTAAAGAACCATCTAGTTCAAGGAGTGAGGAAAGGACATTGCCATTGTGGGTTGCAATGTTGATACGGTAAAGATTAACACGTCCTTTGAAAGACCTCAAATACAGTGGAGTCACATAGGCATTACATTTAACTTATGCAAATTCAAATATTTGTATTCAACCAAAGTAGTTTTTTTCCCACACAATTTGGCTTCCAAACATGAGCCAGCTACTTAACTACTGCCTGACCAAGTGATCTTTTCTGGTGCTGGAGATGGCTGTTTTGGATTTTGGCTATATGGTACAGTATAAGTAACATGTTCTTTATGGAAAACTGCTGGGATTTTCAAGATTATTTTTAAGGTCAGGTGATGCTCACCCTTCTCACTGTGTAAGAAGCACCTTTAGTGGAAGATGATGCAAATCATTTTTCCCATTTCCTTCTAGTTTTAATCAGTATAAAGAATGCATTTGGTTTTAAAATATCAAAATACTTTTATTGTGGCTTTTTAAAAATAAAAAATAAATGATATTCATGGCTTCTGGCTCTTCCTCCTGGTTTTTTTTTTTTTTTTTTTTTTTTTGGTGGTCTCTGGCCATACAAGAAAGGCAGGGAGAGAACAGATGGCTGGAGAGAAGGCAAAAATGAGGGTCTCTTCAAACACCACGGGAAAGGGGTGTGTCCACCTGGGCAGTGTGTGTTCTTTGATGACTGGGTACTTGGTCTGTCCTGATGGCCTGGGACTTGACCTACTGGGCTGTCTTGGTGCGGCAGAATGGGCAGCGTGAGATGGAGTTAGAAACCTGGGTTCCAGACCCAATTCTTGAATTTACTAGCTGTGTGACTTTAGACGGGCCATTTAACCTCTCTGGGCCTCAGCTTCCTCATTTGTAAAATGGGGAACATAATGCTATTTACCTCCCAGGGCTTGAGAGAGGATTAGACGAGAAGTGTTTTGAACACCGCAGAGCGCCATATAAACATGACTCACTGTTATGGAAGCGATAAAACTGGTTGCTGTTCACATTTATTATAATCAATTCAGATATAAATGCACTATACCATGGCCCCAACAGCCCTGAGGTTACCATTCTGTCCTGTGGCCCCAGTACACGCCCTGGGTTTTCTCAACTGCGGGCTTCTCAGAGCTCCTTGGAGGTGTGACATTTGGGTTTGTCACTACCCAAACACATAATTGCATCTACCAGGCCTAGGAGTCTGAATTTCAAACTTATTCTTCATATGCCTGCGTATGTTTACATTCATAATATCTGTGAAAAGAACCCCTCTCCTCACACACTCCAAAATCCAGTATTGTGCAAAATACCAGTCTAGGAAGCAACACACTAGGGTAGCAACCTTTAATGTCCTAAAAAAGCATCTTAGTAGTTTGACGCAGAAGAGTTACACTGACTCACGGAGGATCACGCGAGGCCCAGCGGGACGACGTTTCTAGCTCCTTCCACCAGGTTTAGAAAACAGAAGGCTCTGGCTGGATTTGCTGGACATTTCTCTCTTCAGCATCTCCCTTCCTTGGTCCATCTTTGGGGTGCCTTTTCTGGCTCCAACCTACAACAAGCAAGAGCAACAAATGCCCAAACTCTATAATTGTAGGGAGATCCCCAAATATTTCTCAAATGGCATTTTTTTTTACTGAAAATAAAATCTTTGTTGTAAAAAGTATTTATATACACACATAGACGTGAGCAAAACGAAGGTAAAATGATCCACCATTATCACACTACCCACAGGTAACCTTATTCACATTTTGGTGTACACTCTTCCAGATACACAGATAATGTTTTCTTCTGACATTTGCATCTTTTTTTGAACCAGGAGTTTCTGATGATAGGCAATTTCATTGGGATGGACTTTCTCTCGAAAAGCTGTTACTGAACTGAATGCCTTATGTCTCTGATGTCTTAGGAGGGTAAAATGCAGCATACTCTAGGGGGTCTGTCTGACCCTTTTCTGATCATTACTCCTGGATCCAGGCAGCCATGTGTGTGACTCTGTCCCTGGTCATAGCTGACTGGGCACTTGGCACGGGCTGGGCTTTTAAGATGGTCACTCCCAGGATTTGGGTCATGGGTTCTAAGATGCTACTTGCTTCCTGGGCTGGTCCTTTGAACTGGGGGACCATGAGGTCATTCCTTCCTGTCACATGACTGGAGAGAGCAGAGATCAGGGGAGCCACACAGAGACACAGAGAGGAGATACGGCCTATGTGTGCGTGTGCGCATGCTTGTGTGTGTGTAAAAGAAATGATGCCTGAGATCTGATGGCTTACCAGTTCTATTTCGAGGCCAGGCTCTCTTTCAGCTCAAGGTTTTTATGAGGCACTCACCCCTATATCCTTAAAAAAGCCCCCTCCACCCCCCTTTTTTTTTTGGCGGTACGCGGACCTCTCAGTGTTGTGGCCTCTCCCGTTGCGGAGCACAGGCTCCGGACGCGCAGGCTCAGCGGCCATGGCTCACAGGCCCAGCCGCTCCGCGGCATGTGGGATCTTCCCAGACCGGGGCATGAACCCATGTCCCCTGCATCGGCAGGCGGACTCTCAAACACTGCGCCACCAGGGAAGCCCAAGGCCCACTCTTGGGGAAGGAGTCGCCCAAGTTACACTTGGCAAGGAACCTGGAGGAAACCTTTCTGTACTGAGGAGATCCTAGACACCAAACTTCTAAGCTCAGGCTGGAGGGCAGGGAGAATGGGAAGCTGGCTCTTTGCTCTTAGCCGAAGCACCATCTGCCCCGGTTCTGTTAAAGCCAGAGGCAGCGTGAAGTTCCAGGGGGTCTCACATCTCAGAGAAGCACAATGTTCCCACAACATCCGGGGCCCATCCCAATATCTCCTCTGCCATTTCACATCCGCAGGTGGTCCTCAGACAAAACCTAGATGTAGGGCAGTTTCTGCCTCCTCCCAGCTCAGTCATATATGTGAGTGAATAAGTAACAAACTTCCAGTCGTTTCCACTTTGCAGGGTGGCAAACGTCTCAGGTCAAGTGGGGCCCTCAGGATGCTCTCTATCCTCTTAACATCCTGCTCTGGGGAGTAACCACCTTCTGGTCTTAGCACAAGGATGCTGGTTGAGAAGCTTCTATTTTTCAAATATATCCCTCACCTAGAATATCTTCGTTTCTTCCCATGATAATTTGGTTGCCTCAGCATGACTGTGGCCTTTTATCAAACTTGAATGTCTCCTCTCTCATATTCAACCAAAATGTGTTTGGCTTTCTAGCTTCCTGAGAGCTCGCCTCTACTGTCTGCAAAGTGGGAACGTGGACTGGCTTAATTGCAGTTCCAGGGCTGATTTGTCAATGGCAATGTTTCAACATGTTCAAGATTTCATAGTCTTAATTCTCAACTTTGAAGAGAATTCTAGAGGATGCTTCCTTGAAATTTAAGAGAAATGCCACTGGAAATGTATCAGGTTTATTACCTGGAGGTTTATAACCTAAAGGAGGAAAAGCTAGCACTCACCTGGGTGTCAGATCTGCACTGATTCCCAGCTCTCCTACTGAGCTGTGTGGCTCTGGACAAAGAAAGTCTCTGAGCCTCAGACACCTCATCTGTAAATTGGGTATAATAACAACACCCACCCCATAGGGTTGTTGTGAAGCTTAAAAGAGATACTGCACGTCGAGTGTTTGGCTCTGTGCCCGGCACATGCCAAATGCTCAGTACATAATAGATGTGGGATAACTGTCCACTGGGCTTCCTGCTGACGTCCTAGGGTTTTCTCTCTTCTCTCTTCTGGCTCACCTGGAAATGTGAGTTCTGCATCTTTGAGTTCTTCATCAGCTCTCCAAACATTCGTCTCTTTAACACAGAAAGAATATTGACAACATTTAGCTTATGTTCTTCTTTGCCTTTTGCATCAGAGCAAAATGGATTTTTCTCAACTTTCAGATGCTACCCATTTGGATGGAATGTTGAGCCTTCCTAGGTGAGGAGGTGAGGATAGAGGTCTGCAGAAGGGGTTGTGGCTTTGGGGTAACGCTACCCTGTCTTGCTGCACCTTTTAGGGAATCTCTGTTCCAGATTCCAGCAGACAAGGAGGTGGTCAACCAAGAAGGCTATGAAGGATACTGCATTCTTCTTGGAGGACAGATCTGCTTTAGCTGGAAGCAGAGCCTCCTAGATCAGTGGAAGAGGCTGTAGATGTCCAGTGGCTTTCCACCCAGTGGAAATGTTGAAAGCCCCAGTGGCTAACCTCCCTGGCAGGGACTACAGGGGCCTGTTGGGAAGCCAGCATCACTGAAAACCTGGAGCTTGCCGCTCCCCTGGGGTTTGATGACTATTGCTGACCCTGATCTGCTCAAGACCCTGCACCTCAGGGGCAGCTCATCAAAGAAAGAGCATCCCCTAGGCACTGGAGACACAAAAGTCAGAGGGAACTGGGGTCTCCCTTGCAGACTGACTCTCCGCAGGTGAATGTGCAGTGGTGTCAGGAAGGAGACGTTCTCCTAGAGCCCTGAGCATCCACTGGGGTCGCCAACCTGATTCCTACAGCGGCCAGGAAAGTAAAAGAAGTGGGTGAAGTGAGCTGGGGTGGTGGTGGACAGCAGCAAACACACGAGCCCAGCGCCTTTCTAAGGGGCCTGGAAGATGGAGGCTTGTGATGGTGGCTTGTGGGTCTGTGGGCCTAGGGTCACCAGATCTTCCAAGTTTCCCAGAGAAGCTGGAAATCCAGAATATTCCAGGAAACTGCCCTATTTTGAAATGTAACTTAAAAAAAAAATCCCAAGAGACAAATGGAATATATCTGTGGGCTGCCATCTTCCGACACCCGCTTCAGAACCTCCCTGCTTGGTGTCTAGTTGGTGCTCAGTAAATGTTGGAGGGGTTGCCAGATAAAATACAGGATGCCCAGTTAAATCTGAATTCCAGAATGAAGCCAACAAATTTGTGAGTGTGAATATGCCCCGTGTAATATTTAGGACATTTATACTGAATAGCTTTTCTTGTTTATATGAAATTAAAATTTAACTGGGCATCGTGTTTTTGGTTTGTTTGTTTTCCCCTCAATCTGGCAACCCTACCAGGTAGTCACAAAACTCAGGGAGGAAATAAGGCTGTCTTTTGGGACAGGGCATAGGTGCTTACAAGACTCTTCCATTCTCCCAGAAGGATGCTAACTCTACCCTCAGAGGACTGTCCGTGAAGGCTGATGGGCCCGTATTGAACTGACAATTACCCTCCAGGCGTTTTCCGTGGAGAAGGCCTCGAGCCTGCAGCCACTCAGTATTTATCACAAACTCCGTTGAGACAATCACTATCCAAATTCCCAGATATTATAGAGCAGGGGTTAGTTTTAAACCAACAGCCTTCTTCTCTCCCACCCCATCCCCCGCCTTTTTGTTTGCAGAACCCTATATCCAAGCAAAATCCCATGAGGAACTTGGGGTATAAGATAATGGAGAGCTTCTCTGGCGGGAGAAAGGTGTGTGTGCTTTGAGAGTCACACCTTTCCATGGCACCCAAAGGCTCCAGGGAACCCCAGTTTGAACATTGCTGTAAAATTCCTTCCTGGATTAAGTTCCGTCAGTGGGCAACTGGGCACTGATGGGCAGAGCCTGGCCCCTGTGCACCTGCTTTTCCTGAACTTTACTGAACACACTGGGATGTGATGAAGGGGGTGCGGGAGGGTCTTTTTCTTTAGCCTTCTTCTATCCGTATGCTGCATAGGCCTGGCCACATGGTTCTACTTCATCATTGTGGGCGGAAGAGCATCACCCGAAGCCCCTCAAATCCCACGCCCCTCCTACACAACATCTACCAATTGTGGGGCTTCCCTGGTGGCGTAGTGGTTGAGAGTCGACCTGCCGATGCAGGGGACACGGGTTCGTGTCCCGGTCCAGGAGGATCCCACATGCCGCCGAACGGCTGGGCCCGTGAGCCATGGCCGCTGAGCCTGCGCGTCCGGAGCCTGTGCTCCACAATGGGAGAGGCCACAACAGTGAGAGGCCTGTGTACCGCAAAAACAAACAAAGTAACAAACAAACAAAACACACAAGTGGCACGGAGGAAGCCAGAATCTTGAGAATACCTGGGCCCAAGGAAATCTTGGAAGATAGTGAGTTAAAGAGAAGAGTGAGGATAATGACTATGGTAGGAGAGCATGTATGCTTTGTGGTCCTATGTGCTAAGGGTTTTGTATACAAGCTCCCATTGGGAAGGCTACGAGCTAGGTGCCATTTTTATTCTCATCTTAAAGAAGAGGGATCTGAGTTAATTAAGCAGAGGGAAGATTAGGGGGTTTTCCTGGCTGAGACCACAAGGCAAAGCAGTGGTCACGCTGCTAGCCAGGACTTGATTGGCTGGAAATTTGATTGGCAGGAGAGCTGAGCGGCTTCTCCTGCCAGAAGCAGCGGGTGCCCTTCAGCCTTTCTTCCACTTCAAGCCCTAAGAAAGGGCTTGCGTGCTTCCCAAGTGGCAACTTCTGTGCATTTAAAAATTTCCTCTTGAAAATCCCAGCCTTAGCCCATTCACAAAAAGTATCTGGGTCCTTTCTTGGCCGTGGCCCTAGTCGTATTCACCAAAGAGAAGAGCGCGTCCCATAAGAGCTGGCGGCTTTCGGACAACCGGGGAAGGCGTCGGCTGGCTGGAAGCTCCCTGAAAGAATTAGAGGAATCCCCACCCATCCATGAGCTGCCTATTCTTCCCCCTTAGAAACGGGGCTTGTGATGTGCCAGGCACTGCAGGCATTTTGCCATTTAACCCTCCCGCTGCCCCACGCAGTAGGCCCCTTGCTAACAGTTTTGGTTGCTTTTGTTGAGGAACCTGGGATACAAAGGTCAAGCCACTTACTCAGGGTCATTCGGGGCAGCGGTGGGGCTTGACCCCTATTTGTTTGACTCCAAATCTGGCCTCTGAACTCTGAGAGACACTGCCGGCTTCTCGAGTGATGTGGGAAGTGGATTCGAGTGAGCACGGCCTGGGCCGCGGTTCCCGTCCCTCTGCCACATGGACAGAGCCACAGGCCCAGTTCGCTGTGAAGGCCCAGCATCTTATACCAAGTCTCATTTTCACAGCCAGAGATATTAGTGTGGAAATAGGACTTTTGATTCTTGAAAGGTCTGCTTGGTGAAGAGATGGTCAAACATTAAAACTACAAACTCCATTTTTTTTGGGGGGGGGCAATTCTGAAGCATAAGATGTGTAATTTCATCTCAGTGCTTCAACCTTGCCACCTCTGTGAACGGGTGAAGAGTTTCAAAGTTTTATACAGGAGGCTAAAAAACTAAGGCTCCTTGTGAAAATACTAAGTGTAAAACTTAGAAAAGAGGAATTCTACTTTCTGTTCATTTCTGCTTAAAGACAACGAAGATCTACTCCCTGTAAGGAACGGATGCCAAGACAGATGTATACAAGTGCCCTTTAGGATCCAGCAAAACATAAAATGTAATATTGTTTTCTTCCTGACAAACAGGGATTTCTGACAACATATTAACAACAAGCCTGAAATGCAAACCTGAGTCCTGGAGTGAAAGCCCCAGGAGCAATGGTGCGAGGTATCCAAGGGGGCCACCCTGGTAAGGGAGACACAGAAGGAAGGGGTGTGGAAAAGTGAACCTGGGCGGGGGAGGGCAGCAGGTGGGGAGGGAATCCTGTTTCTGCCACTTAGTAGCCAGGGAAGGGTACCCTCTGTCAAATCAGGTTTCCCCTCTCTGTAAGTTGACGACACTTGCCAGCATCCCTTGCGGGTTGATGGGAGAGATGAAGCATGTGCGGTGTGGAGCAGGTGCCTGCCTCTTGGTAAGTCTTTCCCCCAGTTGTGAATTCCACGAATTTGAAAGCTACTAGCTGTAGCTCTTCTGGGGACCCTGACACAGGTTCAACTTGGCCATTTCAGACCCTTCTCGGCTGAGGGATGTCTAGCGCCAAACAGGCAGGCATGTACCTTGCCATGTGTGTGAATGAGGCAGCCCAGGAATAAAGCATGTGAAGCCTGATTACGTAAATCCTCAGGCTTTCAGTATATGACAATGGCCTTTTTTGGGCCCTTCGCTGTCCCATTCTGTGGTCTGGTGTCTCTGCTTTGGGGCCTAGTCTGCCAAGCCCTGGGGGCGGGGGGTGGGCACTTCGGGGAGGGGTGTGCTCTGCAGAGGGCACATCAAAGGGAAAGTCACAACTCTGTCACTGGCCCAGCTCTCCCTGGCATTGCTTGGTGTGAAAGGAAACTGTCCTCTGCCTGAGGCAGCCCCATGACATATGCAGACTATAGTCTGTGATGTTTAATTCACAGCAGTGAGCACTGGAAACACTTCATCCAGGCTCCCTCAGAGCAGGACAGCCACTTTTCATTTCTGGGGCTCTAAGCCAGACAGACTGCTGTCTGGAAACCTATTGCCTGGAAGGTTCGCAGGATGGGGGGCAGGCTTCTGCAAGGAACTATCAGACCATCACCTCCTGGTTGAGCAGAAGGGCACCCTTCTATGACCTTGGCCTCCTTAGAGCTCATGCAGGCAACAAACACACACATACAAATACACACACATGCCAACACACAGCACATACTCACATGTACACACATACACACAAGCATGCATATACAAATACACAACCACAAGTCAGAAAGACTGGAGTACTATCCTGGCTACTCAGAAGAGCAAACCCAGATCTTTATTCTCAGAGAGCTTATTCCTCGGTGTATCCCTGGCACCTGGCAGAACAATGACATTCAGAATCGCCGCCTTTGAAAACACTCGGGCTGTTCACTCAACTGATTGTGGTCATCATTGCAGGAGGCAGGGAAGTCAGATTATGATGCTGGACACCCTTAAACTCAGTACAGTGCTGTGTGTCAATTATGTCTCAATAAAACTGGTGGAAAAAATAGTTATCTGGATAGAAAGAACAAAATAAAATACACGAATTATCAAAAGTTAAAAAAATACAGACGAGCTAGACTATGAGTCTCAGAAAGCACTGTTCACAACAGCCAGGACATGGAAGTAGCCTAAATGTGGATGGAGGAGTGGACAAAGAAGATGTGGTACAAATATACAGTGGAATACTACTCTGCCATAAAAAAGAATGAAGTAATGCCATTTGCAGCAACATGGATGGACCTAGAGACTATCATACTATGTGAAGTAAGTCAGACAAAGACAAATATCATTTGATATCACTTATATATGGAATCTAAACAAAATGATACAAATGTGCTTATTTACAAAACAGAAACAGACTCACAGACTTTGAAAACAAACTTATGGTTACCAAAGTGGAAATGTGTTGGGGAGGGACAAATTAGGAGTTTGGGATTAACATATGCACACTATTATACATAAAATATGTAATCAACAAGGACCTACTGTATAGCACAGGGAACTCTACTCAATATTCTGTAATAACTTATATGGGAAAAGAATCTGAAAAAGAATAGATATATGTATATGTATAACTGAATCACTTTGCTGTACACCTGAAACTAACACAACTCTGCAAATCAACTATACTCCAATATAAAATAAAAATTAAATTAAAGAAAAAGAAAGTTTAAAAAAATAGAGGCAAGCTAGACTATGAGTCTCAGAGAGGTTAATCTAACACATATATATGGAATCTAAAAAAAAAAACAAAGAAACAAGGTTCTGATGAACCTAGGGGCAGCCAGGAATAAAGACACAGAGGTAGAGAATGGACTTGAGGACATGGGGAGGGGGAAGGGTAAGCTGGGACGAAGTGAGAGAGTGGCATGGACATATATACACTACGAAACATAAAATAGATAGCTAGTGGGAAAGAGCTGCATAGCACAGGGAGATCAGCTCAGTGCCTTGTGACCACCTAGATGGGTGGGATAAGGAGGGTGGGAGGGAGACACAAGAGGGAGGGATCTGAGGATATACGTATGCATATAGCTGATTCACTTTGTTATACAGCAGAAACGAACACCACACTGTAAAGCAATTATACTCCAATAAAGATGTTAAAAACAAAAAGCTGCCTGAAGTCACACAGTAAATGGCAGAACAAGAGTCTAAACCTAAGTCTGCCTAACGCTAAAGCTATTCTGCCACCTTCCTTTGCAATGAGCGAATGCATTCTGTGCTGCCTGGATCCCACTGGGACCTCAGTTGGCTGTTTCTAAAGGGAGCTGAGGGGCAGCCTCAGAGGCTCTGCTCCGAGCAGGGACCTCTCACCTTCTGCTGCCTGATCGCCCTGGTGACCCTCTTCTCCTGGTGCAGCCGCTCTTCCATGTGCGCCAGGGCCTCCTTCAGCAGCGCCTTTTCTTCGGCCTCTTTGGAGGTGTCGTCCTTCAGCTTTGCCACCTGTGACTGGTACATCTGAACCGACACTTTGCTCTGCCTGAGCACACGGGAGAGACAAAGTCTCTTTTCTCCTCAGCTTTCTCACTCACCACCAATGCTCCTGACCTGGGAGATCCTCAGAACACTTCCATATATGCCTGGCTTCGCGGTTTCCTTACAAGTGGGGGGAAGGCTGAAGATGTGGGGACTAGAGGGCAGAATAAATAGCCCATTGGCTGTGGACGTGCAGCATGAAGGGGGCAACGGTTATGCTACCAGCCCCTCCCAATTTCCCAGAGAGGGTGGGGGAACGGATACCACTGAAAATAGGGTGGAATTACGAAAAGCACACACATGGTGACACATCAGACACATTTATAAAAGGTGCACCTTATTCCTTAACAGTAGGGTACTTTAACTGCTGCTTTCTTGCCCAGAGACTTGGGTCCATAAGGCCCTGAGTCACCATCCCGCCTCCCCCCTCCACACCCAGGCCTCTGTCCTCTTGTCCTGGTCCCTACGGGTCTGCAGCTGCACCGAGGTTTAGCCTGGAGAATGGAGGCCTGGGCCTTTTGCCGGGGACACGGGCCATACTTGAGCTGTTCAATGTCCTCCTCGTATCGTCTCAAAAGCTCTTCTTTTCTCTGCAGCTGGTTCTTGAGTAGGGTGATCTTATCAAACACCAGGTACAGGTCTCTTTGTCGAAGCTGGTAGACTCTCTCCCTCTCTTTTGGGGAGAGGTGTTTCATGGACACGTGACCTGACATATCTTTGATGTTCATCAAAGTCCCGAGGGTTTTGCTCATATCCATGTACTACGAGAAAGCATTTCTCAGGTAAGAGGCCTGGCCCAAGACCGCTGGTGGCCACTTTGAGGAGGCAAACATCTAACTCTGTTTCATTCATTTTCTGCAGTTGCAGAGAAGAAACACATGCTTTGCAAATGAGTGCATTTGGGGTTTTTAGTACGACTTTCATTTTCCCCCGCATCCATTTACACTATGCCTTTTTGAGAATTGGGGTGGGGGAGGGGGAATGACAACAGACATAAACATTCATTCTTACTACCCAGTCTTCCAAGGAATTGGGCTCTGCAATTTCCAGCCCATGCTGGGATAGGAGATGGGTCTCGTGGAGCTACTGTACCAACTAAACATGTATGTGGAGTTGATGTTTAAACTATCTGCAGGGCACACAGGTTTGCACAGGAGGGGACTGATGCTGGGTATACCTACCAGGTTTTCACTGAGATCTAAAGCGTCAGCCACATCCATTTTCCCTAACTTCTCAGAGACCATGATGGACCCTGGGCTGGAAAGGCCATTTTGAGGCTGAAATAAAAAAAAGAAGAAAAACTCTCTTGGCATTCCATTATGATTTTCTACATCCAGAATAATAACCCAAAGAATAATGGAAGAACTGGAAAGTTACTAAAGAATAATTTGAGAGAGTTAATTTTTTTAACATCTTTATTGGAGTATAATTGCATTACAATGGTGTGTTAGTTTCTGCTGTATCAAAAAGTGAATCAGCTATACGTATCCATATATCACCATATCCCCTGACTCTTGCATCTCCCTCCCACCCTCCCTATCCCACCCCTCTAGGTAGACACACAGCAACGACCTGCTCTCCCTGTGCTATGCAGCTGCTTCCCACTAGCTATCTATTTTACCTTTGGTAGCGTGTGTGTGTATATATGTCCACGCCAAGAGAGTTGGTTTTAAATCCACTCTGACTCTGTGAACTGCTTTCTTTATGACTGTGCTCCTACCCCTTCAGAGCACAACTGCCTTTGAAATGATGCATCACTTGTGCCGTTCTTTGGCCACCGTCTCGTCTGTCTTCCCTTTAGGCCAGTGGTTCTCAACCGGGGGTGACTCTGGCCACCCTACCCCCTCCAGGACATTTAGCAATGCCTGGACACATTTGTGGGTGTCATAATTGCTGCTGGCGTCTAGTGGGTAGAGGACAAGGATGCTGCTAAACACCCCATGATGCATAGGGCAGTCTCCCAAACAAAGAGTTACCTGGCTCAAAAAATCAGTACCGCTGATGTTGAGAAGACAAGCTCCAGAAAAATGGAGACCATGTGGCTTTTGCTCACTATCTCCCTCCTTGTGCCCAGCATGGCACCTGTCACCGAGTGGTGCATAGTGGTCATGTTTGTTGAATGAACGAATGAAGGTTAAGTGGAAAATGGCCTCCCTCCTTTTTACTAAAGGAATCTCATTTCTGTGCAGCAGAAACCATACCCTCACAAAATTCGGCCCAACCTTCTCCTAGCTCTGGAACCTGGTGGGTGGGCATCCCTTCAGAACCTTTCCAGAGACAATGCAGATAGTGTTTGCAGCTGCATCTCCCTAAGACCCCAACCAGCCAGCTGGCTGCTGGAAGCCCAACTGACTGCATGGAAAGGCCACCAGACTGAATAGGGGACCTGATCTGAACGACTACAAATAACCATAACAAGCCTCCTTAAAAAATAAATTGGCTTTTAATGCTTGCCATGAGCCTCTCTTAGCCCTAGCATTTGTTGGCACTACCCTGAAACCCTCTGAGATTAAAAACAAAACAACTACAGAAATATAAATGCCCCCAAAGTGACTGTGATAGATAAGAGTGGACATATTTGTCTATGTACCTATGGAGATGAGAATAAAAGAGGGTATCTGAAGATGACAATAAACCGGGCAGATCTGCTGCAAAAAGAACCTGAGATGCTGTTCAGTGTCTTCAGCTACCCTGAGCTGCATCCTCTGTACCGCTCCAGACGCCCCCTCTTTTCCTGAGGGGAGGGTCACTAAGGAAGAGCCTGGGCTACAGGATCCAAGCACACAGTCCCCACCCGGTCTCTGCAGGCTCGCAGACACACCACCAGGGACACACCCCTGGTGTGTCTTCAATCATTATTCTGTGACCTTGGGTGAGGTACTTGACCTCCTGAAGCCTTAATTTTTCTTATCTGTTAAATGGGGACAATAATAGTAACTATGACACAAGGCTGCTACGATGGTTAAATGACATAAGGCATGGAGCCGGCTGAGCTCAACGCCTGGCACACAGTAAGCAGTTCACAGATGTCAGCTATTCTTCCTCCTGCTCTTTCCTTTAATTACTGCCAACCTTGGAGGATTGAGAGTTGGGAGGTTTCCTGCTCTGTGGTGTCAGTGGTGGGATGAGGGCTTGTTGCCAAGGGGAAGGTCAATCTTGGAAGCAGGACCATCAGGACGTGAGATCCAGCTGAGCTCCCCACCTGGAGACAGGCCCTCTACTCCCAACCTCAGAGAAGGAAGATTCGATTTTACCAGGAAGACCAACACGTTTCTGAAGACTCACATCTCTAGACGTGTGAGCAAATGTCTAGAAAAATTGTAGGAGAAAATGCTGGTACAGAGAGGATGGCTTTATTATGTTTTCCAAAAGCTGGTTTAGACTAGCTGCCGCAGCAAGCCACGCTGACCTGAGCTGTCCATTGTCATGTGTCAGTCAAACACCTGATCAAACATCCATTTAGGATACACGGCACCTTCAACCTAACAATCAAATTACTTCTGAAAATCCTGGAAAACACAAACTATGCTCCCTAAGAAAGGAAGGTTTTCTTGGATAATACTCTTTAAATACTGTTTGACAATAATAACTATCATCTATTAAAGTGCTCGCTATGAGCTAGGCACTGGGATAATCACTTTACATGATGATCTCCTTTAATTTTTCCATCATCATTTTACAGCTGGGAAATGAAGTCCCAGAAAGGTTAGGAGCCTGCCCAAGGTCACAGAGCTTGTAGAGCTGGGATTAGGACACAGGTCTCTGATTCTAGAACTTGTGTCTTCTTAATCATCATGGCTCCCTTCTGCTGCCCTTTATGTGTTCATGTTTTTCAGTTTATAGCAAAAAGCAAGTGTTAGGCAAGCTCATGACATAATGTTGTACATTAGCTTGTTGGATATTTTCTGCAGAATATAACGTGATGTGAAAAGGAGGGCCCAGAGATTGACCTGGCCAGCATCAGTGCAATGCTATATCATGCTGTACATGATGGGAAGCCGCCTTTCTATTCAAACATTGGATCACTATTACGGCCAGGCACCGACCAGTCCATACAGGTGCCAGCCCATCAGGGAGGACCTGGCCTCGAACCAATGATGTATACAGTGGTGCCAGGGCACACGGCTCGTGTCTGTCCTCATGCCCACCCTCCCCACGTGTCAGTCAATGCAGAGACAAAGTTCCTTTGGTTACCGTTCCGATCTCTACTCTTGAAAAAGTTGGCAAGTCAGGTTTTACGTCCAATATTTTCCGAACATTTTTTTCCATCCCGAGGGTCTTTAAGTCTAGAAATGATCCATCCATGTGGTCCTTGTGATCTATAAAAGAAAAAGTTTACACTCAAAAGAAAGGCTCAGGAAGAAGTTACTGCATGTAAAAGTCACAGCTGCTATTTACTGGACCCTTACCACAGGCCAGTACTAATTAGCTCACCATCCTCCCTTGGCAGGTGAGGCATCGAGGCCCAGAGAGGTGACATGACTTGTCCAAGGCCACACAGCTCATATGAGGCTGCAGCCTCCCAGGGCGGGGGCACTGAGGGGGAACCTTCGGCCACAGGTGTGAGGATGGACTTGAACCCAGGCTTCTGTGTCCTGGCCCAGGGCTCCACCCAGCAGCAAGCTTGGCTTCTTGAAAGCCCTATTCCCTCTAAACAGGGTATTTATCCTGGGAAGTTCCCCAAGGTTGGTCCTTGCACAGCATCCGTCTATGAAAAAGTTTTCACTGGGCCACAGTGAAATAAGAAAAAGAGGGACAAGGTTCTGAGTTTTTCATGAAATCCTGTTTATTTAATATCAAGGCCTGCTCTTGACTCTGAGCTCATGCCTACCCATCTATTTTTTTTTCCTGCCCATCTTTTTTTATAACTCTGTTTTTTTAGTTATGAAATGATGGGGATAGAAGATGGTGGTCCTGGCAAATTGGTTAGTCCCTAAAGTGAACCCTCAAGTCTGGGGTCCACGGTTCTCAGCACAGAGGGCGTGACTAGGCAGGAGGAAACTTACTTGACAAGCAGGCCTTCTCAAGTTCTTTAATTCGTGCACGAAGCTCAGATAAAGCCTCTTTCTGACACTGAATGACTTCCTCATGTCGGGACGCTTTGCACTTGGCCCCTAGATCACTGAAGGACTGCTCCTGTGGCCAGAATGGTGAGGACAGCAGCTTTATCAGTGATCACAACCTCCCTCTCTTGTATTTGAAGAAACATGAACAAATCATGGATTAGCAGAAACCCTGTCACTTACTTAGTACCTTGGAAAATATCATTACAGGGCTTCAGCAGAGAAGGAATTTAAAAATTTCATTTTGAATACAAAGTCACATCTAGGAAGATTTCCAACTTTCCTACCGACTTAGCATCACTGTAAATAAGAGATCCCCCCTGTGTTCCCTCCCCACGTTTTCTTTCTCTTGTTCTTCTAATGCTCTTCTAAGCTGGGGTTTCCACTTGTTCTCATTCTGGTCTCATCTCTGAACAATCACATCAATTTGATCCTGGAGGGGCTTTTTTTTTTTTGCCGGCACCATGCGGCATGCGGGATATTAGTTCCCTGACCAGGGATCGAAACCGTGCCCCCTGCAGCGGAAGCACAGAGTCTTAACAACTGGACCGTCAGGGAAGTCCCTGGAGCCGCCTTTTTTTTTTTTTTTTTTTTTTGCGGTACGCGGGCCTCTCACTGTTGTGGCCTCTCCCGTTGCGGAGCACAGGCTCCGGACACGCAGGCTCAGTGGCCATGGCTCACAGGCCCAGCCGCTCCGCGGCATGTGGGATCCTCCCGGACCGAGGCATGAACCGGTGTCCCCTGCATCGGCAGGCGGACTCTCAACCACTGCGCCACCAGGGAAGCCCCAGGTGGTTCTAACCGGCCAACTTGGGGAAAACCTTCTTCTAAGACTTTGTGGCTGAAAATGTAGTCTGCAGAGCTGTGCTATCGGTACGAGCTGGGAGCTGTTCAGAAATGCAGAATCCCAGGCTCCCCCCACCCGAGACCTGCTGAGTCAGAATCTGCATTTCAACAACATCCGCATATGATCCGTGGACACCTTTGAGTTGAGAGGTGCCACTGTTAACTATCCTGTAATTGGCTGGTTTCTGGAAAAGTAAGTAGCCGTTTTGGCCATGTGTTTCCCCTGATATGCATGAAGAGAAAGCAAAAGACTGAAATACTATTGGTTGGTCTTGCACACACTTAGACACAAACCAGGACCCGCAGTAACGACTGGGATTTGTATCAATAAAATCAGCTGCGGTATATAAACAAAGTACCATTTCTAGACATTTCAATAAGCTTGCCTCTTCAAGTTGATCTTCAAGTTGATCTCTGAGTTTTAGGATTCAAGCTTCATGTTAATTCCTCCTACATCATTCACCCTCTTTAATTAATTTAGCTCCCAACAAGGAGTTGCTGAGATTCCTCCATCTAAGTACGTGCCCTCTGTTTCTCATAGGAAAGCCCATTTCATCAGTTTCCAGTAGTAAAGAGAAGGACGGGGACCACCTTACCGATTTCTCTGCCATTAGCCGCTTGACTCTGGCTTTCAGCTTCTCCTCTTGCTGTAGCCTTTCCTCGGTCAGCTTCTCCTTCTCTGCCAGATACTGCTCAGTTTCCCGAGAACTGTTGATCTTCATCTGAAATGAGGGGAAGGGGAACTGCAGCTGATGGGGGACAGGACTAACGCAGGAGTCATTTCCACTACCTTTGGGGGCGGGACAAAGGTTCACGAAACTTTCTTCAAAACACAGAAAAACGATGCTTAGCATAGTAACTAATAGCTAAGTAGTAGAGCATCGTGGTTAAGAGCTCAGACTCTAGATCTAGATAGAATCTCAGCTCTAGTTCTTTCTAGACACTTCTTGGTATAGAAAATAAGCGGGTGAACTAAGGCAGGCCTCTTCCTCCTCATTCATCCCTGCCGGCCACTTGGGTGTGGGATTCCGTGGAGAGCACAGGCCCGTGAAGGGGCTCTGCAGCACGCCTACCTGACCTACTGCCCTTTTCAAATTGGCTTTAATGAGGTTTGCTCTGTTCCTCATTTCTTGCAGTTGAAGCAATTTCCTTCTGGAATCCTCCCGAAGCTTCTCTTCAACCTGAAAGGATGATGAAACCGAGGGCTTGCTGCTAATGTGATCATCATGCCCTCTGGGGAAACTCTTCTTGGGGGGTGCTATTGGCAGTGGGGGAGTCCCTGAGGGGTAGTGACAGCTGCAGACCAGCAGCCGGGGTCACAGGCATGCACAGGGTGGAGGCAAACTCACAGGGAGTTGCCCCCTACGGGAAAGGGATGAGCTCTGCACCCGGGGCTCAACTATGTTCTACCGCACACTCCCATCCCAGCTCGGTCCCTAACAAGCCGTAAGACACTCGGAAAGTTATTTCACTGCTCCGTGACTCAGTGCCCTCATCTGTCAAATGGGGATGATGATACTAGTATCACTGCATAGAGTTATTGTGAGGATTCAATGTTTGGCATAGTGCTTAAGGGCTCTGTGAGTGTGTTAAGTACTGTTGTAACCTATGAAAGGTGGACGGGAATGTCCGCCGTACAGTCTCGTTCTAATAACTCGTGATGGGTACTTGGAAATGTTATGATTGGGTTTATTATCATAACTGTTTGTCATTACCACTTTGAGCACACTCACTGGTGGTAACCTCTCTGGAGGCTTGCTAAAGCAATGTCTATTAAGAATTGCAGCCTGCAAACGAAGGCATTTAAAGTGGAGAAGCTTGCCTACTTTTCCCCCCTTGCTTGGGTAACAGTCAACGCACGGTAGGCTTGGGAGTGCTCCACGCTACCCTTGGCTGGCCAGTGTAGGCCTCGCAGCTGCTCAATTCTTGGATGCACCTGCTGAGCCCTGGGCCCTGGCACTAACAGGAAATGAGGCAAACTCTCGTAAATAAATGGAAAGTTTTTGTGCTGAAACAAATTCACAGGCTGTTTTTTTAGGGATCTGAAGAGGGGGATCACAGGGATCTAATAAAAGACCCAGAAAAGCCCTTAAGAGCTTTCTTCTGAGTAGTGTGGTCCAGTGGAAGAGCCTCTACCCAGCTCCGTTACCTTGGAAAAGTCACCTAAGCTCTCTGGGCCTTAGTTTTCTCCCAGGTCTAAACATGCTCGGACTTCTATGTCAGCAGCCTGTTTCATGTGCTGCAAAAGCCAAGTCCAGCCTTGGACTCTGCCCCTGTCTGTGTTCTGCATGAACAGCCCCCGTTCCCAGCCCCAAGCCTCAGAGTCACCTTCAGCGGCCGCCCTGCTCCCTCTCTCACACTCGGTCGTCTCACGCCTGTCCTCCAGTCCCTCTCACATGCAAGCTGGACTGTGACAACTGGCCTCCTTGCCTCAAGTTTAGTTTCTTCCAGTGCAATCTTAACGGTACTGTGAGAGTTACCCAGCTGTAAGGCAGCTCTGTCCAACAGAACTTTCTGCAATGGTACAGGTACTCTGAGCGAGGCTGTGTTGTCTAATACGGCAGCCACCAGCCACATCTGGGGATCAAGAACTCGAAATGGGGCTGGTGTGATGGAGGAACTGAATAAATAATTTTATTTAATTTTCATTAATTTCAGTGTAAACAGTAGCATGTGGCTGTTTGCTACGCCAGCGTCACTGAAGTCAGACGAACCTGGAGTCAGACAAAACCGACTGTGCCATTGGGCTAGTTACTTTACTAGTAACTAGTAGCCTTGACTTTCTCATCTGTAAAATGGAGAGGATGATTTCTAGATCACAGTGCTGTTGTGAAGATGAAGAGATGAAATGTTCAAGGGAACACCTAGTAAGTGAGAAATTGTAACTATCATTGTCACCCTGATTACTGTCCACGAATGTCATTGCATCAGTCACTTGTTCAGAAGCCATAGTAGCTCCCCACTGCCTGTGTGGTACAGAGCCCAAGCTCCTGAACTAAGTCAAAACACCAAGCCAGGGATTCAAGAAGCAGCTACGAACTCTGAACGAGGTAAATAAAACTTAATCCACACCTAGATAAACCATAATAAAACTGCTGGAAATCAAGGGAAAAGACAATCTTAAAAGCAACCGGAGAAAAAGACAGATTATGCAAAGGTACAACAGTTAGGCTTACAGATGACTTCTAAATAGAAATAATAGGAGCCACAAGACAATAGTGACATATCTAATGTGCTGAAAGAAAAGAATTGCCATTGTAGAATTCAATACGCAGTCAAATGTGTTTTAAGAGTGAAGGTTAAATATACATCTCCAGGCAGACACACAGGCACATGTGAGAATTTGTCATCAGCAGAGCCACAATGAGGGAAAACATTAAAGGGTATTCTTCAGACACAAGAAAAATGAACCCAGGTGGGTGATCAGAGATGCAGAAAAGACAAGCAACAGTAAGGGTAATGTGTGGATATGATACTGACTATAGAAAAACACTAATAATGTCTTGTGGGGTTTTAAGTATGAAGAGGAGTTTAGAAAATGACAGCAATGGCTTATAAATCTGGAGGGGGTAAGTGAAGTTAAGGTGTTTGAAACTCATTGAACTGTCAAGGAGAAGGGCATAATTATCAACTACTATTGCCTCTTGGTAAGTTAAGAATGCAGGGCTTCCCTGGTGGCGCAGTGGTTGAGAGTCCACCTGCCGATGCAGGGGACAGGGGTTCGTGTTCCGGTCCGGGAGGATCCCACATTCCGCGGAGCAGCTTGGCCCGTGAGCCATGGCCGCTGAGCCTGTGCGTCCAGAGCCTGTGCTCCACAACAGGAAAGGCCACAACAGTGAGAGGCCCGCGTACCGCAAAAAAAAAAAAAAAAAAAAAATGAATGCATATTGTAGTCTTCAGGATGACTACAAAGAGAATAGTAGAAGAGTGAAAAACTTAATTAATGTGTGATTTTGGTGAGTCAAGGATGAATGCTATTGTCTTACTATTACTAAAAGAATAGTAAAAAAGTGAAATATTTCCAAGCTAATAGAGGGCGAAAGTGGAATAAGAGAAAACCATCCACTCAGAAGGAGGCAAGAAAGGAGAGAAAGGAACATAACACAGATGGTACAACTGGTATTGAGCAAGAAGGTAGATTTAAACCCCAGTACACGAGTAATTACATAATATAAATGGACTAAAAGTCAAAGATTGTCAAACTGGATTTTGTAAAAATGATACGCTATTTGAAGGCATATGTCTAAACCTTAAGACAAAAATTGACAGAGAACATATGAAAAAGATATGGTATGAAAACTCTAACCAACAGAAAGCCAGTGATGAAGCTAAATGACAAAGGAGACGTTAAGGGAGAAACACTACTAGAGATGAAAAGGGACATTTCATGATGATCTAAAGTTTTGCTCTACAGGAAGTATTAGGATTCTAAATTCATATGCACCTAGTAACACAGCCTCAAAATATATAAAGCAAAAATCGTTCATATTAAAAGAAGAAACACACAAATGACAAACATGTTGAGATTTTTAAAAACATTCTCAATGATGGAACAAAAAGACAAAAAAAATCAATATGAGAATTTAACTTGGAACAACATCATTGGCAAACTTGATTTAATGGATCAATTCTTTCTTAGATAATTTCACAATTAAGATCTGAAGGCAGTCTAGGGTAGTGGTTACACACAGGAGCTTTGGAGTCAGGCAGACCTGGATTCAAGTTCTGCCACAGCTACTTTATGCAAGTGAACTTGGATAACTTCCTTCACCTCTGTGAACCTCAGTTTTCCCGACTGTAAAGTGGGGTGAATACCAGTATAGACCGCATGGGGTCATTGTGAGGATGAACAGAGATGATGCAGGTGGAGTGCTGGTCCCAGAGTGGTTCCCAGGCTGACCTGTCCCTGCCATACCTTGCTCTTTTCCTGCAGCGTCATAGAGATCAGGCTCTGCTCGGTACTGCTCCTTTTCAGCTCCACCCTTAGCTTCCTCATTTCTTTTTCCATGTCATGGATTTGCTGAAAGAGTTCCAACAACAGGGAAGTCAACTTCAGAACTCATTTCATCCGGTTCATTAAGGCAGAAACCTAGTCTGGGATTCGCTTCATTCCTTCCCTTGGGGGACAATTCCACATCTTTGAGGCAAAGTAGACTTTCTTTCAACGGATGCAATGAAAGGGCTGGGTGAGGGAAAATTTGAGTTTCTTTTGAAGATCAGCATGGATCCTGGATTAAACAGTACAAGATACCTATCCACTCATTAGAGTCTCTTTCCTTGGGGCACATTTTTGAGTTCAATCTAAATAAGGGCTGTTTGGAAGACACAATGGGCACAGTTTGGAAGAAAAGAACAATGACATTTTTCTTTTATCTCATTTGAGGCAGAGAAGTGTGCTCCTGACAGAGAGAAGAACACACGTCTCCTGCCCCCGTCCCAGGCACCGTCCTTCCCAACGGATGGAAAACGTATGCCTGGTGATGTGCACGAGGGTTCGGGCCAGTACAGGGGGTGAACATTTACATTTAGTGGTCATCTTTTCATTTTATAAATTTTTATGTTCACCTTCCATACAAGGCCAGTGATACATTTGCTTTTTATTTTGTTTTTATGAATTGTTGTAAAATTGAATGTATTTAAGCAAAAATACTTCAAGAAGAGTTGTGTTAATAACAGTGCTCAGGGCTGTGATAAAACTTGTGACAGTGGATCATGAAAGTCTGGGCATCACAAGTCCAGGGGTAGGGACCACGGTGAATTTCTAGCAGCATATGGTGGCCACCTCCCATCCCTGTCCCCAGGGGAAACCTGATGAGGGGCCTTGAGCCAACTGCCCAGAAAATCTGGGGAGAGTGTGTTTTCCATGGTCTTTTCACCCATCTCTTTGAGGCTAGCAAATCAAAGAATTAGGAGACTACATTAACAGACAAACACCCAGAAAGCCCCAGAGCTTGTGCTAGCTAATGGGCCAAGGAACCCCTCCAAAACCCTCAAGGCCACAATCTAGGCTTTCAGTGGACACCTAGGGGTCTGGAGGTTCAACGCACGGTTTTGCAGAGTTTTAGCTCTTTCTCTTGGGCTTCCCACTTCTCCTTCTGGGCATCTTCCTTCTGTAAATCTTCTTTCAGCACTGAGCACTGTGGAGAAAAAGGACAAGGCCACGGGGGCTTGGCTGGGGGTCCCAAGTACCTGTGTTCACGCCCAGGTGTGTTTCCTGCTGTATAACCCAATCACACCTCTGAATTCTGAGAGGCGAGACCATTTGTGTGATGGGAGCACGGGATCCTGCAGTCATTCCCAGTTCACCCTCTCATGAGTTCTGAGGAATAGAGCGTCTAAATTCCTCTTCAAGAGCCAGCAAACTTCACTGCAGGGGAAATCCAGCTTTGTAGAGTCTGGTTACTTAGGGTGCAGGAATTGGGATGTTTTCACGCTGTGACCGGTGACGGTGCAGGGGGCCGAGCCAGAGAGCTGGGGTCCATCTTAGGGCTTTTGTGCAGGTTGAGTCTCAAAGACACAACTGCCCCGACTGGTGTGGAGGGGTAAACGGAGCTGTCTTGCCCGAGGGTGGCTTGGCAACAGGCATTAAGTGCATAAGGATGGATGTACCTTCTTCTGACCCAGCAATTCCCACTTTAGGAATGTACCTTAAGGACAATGACTGGAGAAATAAGTAAATCTGTAGTTTCAAGGATGCTCTTCACAGAATTTTCAGTAACCGTGGAATAAAAAACAAAATGAGGAAACATCCCAAGTGTTGTTTAGAACAGCAGACCACTTTATAACACTGGGTACATCCAGGAGAAAGTATGTAGCATTTAAGACGAATGATAAGAGCGCTGATTTATTAGCACGGGAAAATAGTAAGTATTTAAAAATTTTAAAAAGGTGCATAGAATAAATTCACTATAAAATGATTGATTGATTGATTTCTAGGCAATATATAGAAATAAGACTGGAAGAACATACATGAAAATATTAACACTGATTTCTCAAGGTAGCATTTCCTCTCCTCTCTTTTTATTTTTTCTTCTCAATGTCATCTACTTATTTTTCTAAAATTAACACACATGATGTATGTCATTAAAAAAAAAAGGCATCTCAAATGTTCACAAGAGCAGTACCCTTGGTGGTGACGAGCCCTTGTGCTACTGGCCAGCACAGTCTAGAGGAGAAGGGACCTCATTCCGAGGGCAACAAGGAAGGGGAAACGGGGACATAAATCATCCAAATGCACTTCAGGAGGTTGAAGAGCCAAGCAGTTGCTGTCTTTGCAGATTCCTTCTACTTAGCACCACCTCTGCATCCCCTTCCCGTACCCAACACACACACACACACACACACACACACACACCACATTAAACAGCTATAGCACATGCCTGGGAAGACACTCTGCTTGGGAGAAACGAATGCAGAGGGCTTGGCCAGGCAGCCGACCCAGGGCAGAGGCAGAAGAGCACAACTAAAACCAGCCTCCCACTTCTCAGAAAACGATTTTGTCATCCTCATTTCACCAATGGGAAAATGGAGGCCAAATAATTTACAGTGAAAGAAAGCTCTGGGATTGGACCCTGGTCTGTCTGATCCCAAAGCTCGTGCAGTGCCTTTCACCAGCTCCAAACTGGGTATGGTACTATGTACTAGGTATTACTTATTTTGCCTTTTCCTTGGAACCTCAAGATCTGTTCTCACCCCACCCCCATGCAGACCTAGCTATCAGGTAGCCTCTGGGAATATCTGAGTTGCCACCTGAGATGAAAGCTTCGAGGTTTTACCTTGACTCACAGAAACAGGCACATCATACAAATACTGAGAAATCTTATCCTCTAGAGTCAGGATTCTAAAGTTAGCATTGAAGGCAAGATTTGCAAATAGTCAGTTACATGGAAAAAGCTCTTTGCTTGACTACCACGTTCATCTTCCCTAGAGACATTCTACACACTAAAGTCTAAGGAAGAAATGAGAGTCTGCGTGTTTGCATCTGGATCTTCAGACATTCTGCTTTGAAGACAATTATGAGAACCAGTGGTGCTGGGACCATGATGCAGCCGTTTGGTCATCCTTGCTCACAGAGAGATCGTATTCTGTTTAACGTTAAACCTTGTACTGGCAGTATATGCTCATAGGTGTGTTTGTTGCTGGGATTAAACAAACTCATTTATAATAGGGGTTAGAAAATGTCTGCTTGATTTGAAAATCTATTATGCTTATTCTGAGCCACATACATGCTGTCCTTTGAAAGGCTTCAGAGAAGTTGGCCACCTGCCCAGCAGCTACCCTCCCTGTGTCCTTGGGCACTGGCCTCATCTCACCACCGTGTGTCATGTGACTCCACTGTGTCTGCTTTTCGCAGCTACAATTTGCTGATGACCCGACACTCACTCTGGAGCTGAGGGCTTCGAGCTGGTGATCCTTTTCTTTGTTCTCACTTTTCAGTTGATTCACCTCCTGTTGTAGTTGTTGAACTTGACCATCCTTTACTAACACGTCTCTTTGCAAAGATGACACCATCTCTGTAAAAGAACCAAACCAAACCAAAACAAAAGACTCATGGAGGTCAAAGAGGCAGGAAGGATTATTGGCAACACCATGGCTGTCAGCCAATGTTTGGAAAAGACCTTCCAAGTCCTGGCCACCACCGCTGCCTGCCTACAATTGGGGAGGCTTTTTCCAAGGGTCTCAGAGAAGGAATGGGAATGAGAGCGAAGTCCACGGAACAGGGTTTGAGGCTTCAGTGAGAATGAGGGGCAGTCAGCACCAGCGAGAGGAGAAGCCTTTGGGGGCCCCTTGTGGGCACAGGCCAGGCAAACCTGGGAGGAGAGGCCACACCATGGGCCTGGGGAACAAAGGCCCAGCACAGGAAAGGTCCAGGAATTATTCTCCAGAGGCCAGGAGACGGCCGTGTGGCAGAGGGCACTGCTGGACACTATTGATGGGGTGGTTGGTTTCACAGTCCTCTGAGTTTGGACCCATCTCTACCACTTATTAGCTTGGTGGTCTTGGACAAGTTATTTCACCTCCCACTGTCTGTCCCACACAGAGTTATTGTAAGGGTCGAATGATGCGGTATGTCCCAAGAACACAAAGTGGCTAAATTATGTTTGTTACAGGGCGCCTATTATTTTTCTCGGCAGCCAGCTTCCAAAATGGCCCCATTGATCCCTACCACCTAGAATTCATGCCCTGTGTAGCCCCTCCCACCCTGAATAGGGCTGCCATGGGTAACCAATATGATACTGTGGAAATGACGGACTGTTTCCTCCCAGGCTGTGTCATAAAAGACACTGTGGGCTCCTCTTTGCTCTCTCTCGAATCACTCACTCCAGGGGAATCCAACTGCTGTGTCGTGAGGACACTCAAGCAGCCCTAGAGAGAAGCATGTGTGCTGAGGGACTAAGGCCTCCAGCCAATAGCCACATGAGCAGCCATTCGGAAGGGGGATCCTCCAGCTCCCCCCGAGGCTTTAGATGACATGACTGATGCCCCAGCCGACATCTTGACTGCAACTCGTGAGAACTAAGTCACCCCCCGCTCAAATTCCTGAACTACAGATACTGGGTGAGATAATAAATATTGGTTGGGGTTTTATCCATTACATTTTGGGGTAACTTGTTATGCAGCAATAGATAACTACTCCATTACTGTAGTATCATTTTTTTAACATCTTTATTGGAGTATAATTGCTTTACAATGGTGTGTTAGTTTCTGTTTTATAACCAAGTGAATCAGTTATGCATATACATATCTCCCCATATCTCTTCCCTCTTGCATTGTAGTATCATTTTGAATAAAAGTGGGAAGAAGGGTGCATAAATGCAGTGGTATTGGGTTATCTCCTACGGTTCTTTTCTTGAAAGAACATCAGGCCCAGTTTTAGTGGTAGGTATCAATCAAGAATGTCTATGAAATAAAGCACAAAATGCTCCAGAATTTCAGTTCAAAAATGAGCTTTGCCTCCAGGACACAGTTCAGTTACTTGGAAATTCCTCTGGGGCTTGCCACACTTTGAGTGGGTCCAGCCCATCTCAAGCGTTATCCCAACCCAGGTCTGTCCGACTCCCTGATCGGAGAAGGTGGGATCTGAGACAGGCTCGATGCTTGGATGAGGTTTCACTGGCTGACATATGGGAGGAAGGTGAGGACCAGCGAGTTCATCCTTCCATTCCTGGTGCCCAGAACAGCACCTAGCCTGTGGGAGGTGCTCAGAAAATATCTGAGGACATCCCAAGTGAGGGAGGAGCATAAGTAGAGACCTGGGGGCAGCAGCGGGTGGGTGTGGGTGTCATTAAGTTGCAGAGTGAGGCAGAAGAAAAGCACAGATTCATACAGAGATGGGGATTCACGTGCGACTCAATGCTATGCCTGGCTTCTACAGCTGTGGGCATGTTTCCTGTTACGCGCCGGCTGCTTTCAGAGTGATGTGCCCCTCCGAGGCTCACTGCCTCCGCCCTGTCACCTGCTTCTCTCCCTCCCCTCGTCTGTGAGCGGTCCCATCCTCTTCAGGTCTCTAGACATGTCAGTTTCTGCTTAAAAACCTCCACTGGATTCCCAACACCCTTGCAATAAAAACCCAGACCCCCGACCCTGCCCAGCCCCACAATCCCCTGTTCACTCCACGCAGACTCGCTTGCCCTTGGATTGTCCTTGCCCACCTGAAACAGGTCCTCTCTAAAAGAAGGACATAGCCGTGGAGGATACAACATAAACTGGTTAGAATCGGCTAGGTCCCAGGGGGCGTAAGATTCGACTTCCTGGGGAACTGGAGCCTCATTACAGGCTTATTGTAATACATTAGCAAAATGACACACGCACCAGCACCAGGACTGTTCCGAGGCTGACCATAAAGGTCAAAAAGTGGGTGGTGGGGCTTCCCTGGTGGCGCGGTGGTTGAGAGTCCGCCTGCCGATGCAGGGGACACGGGTTCGTGCCCCGGTCCGGGAAGATCCCACATGCCACGGAGCAGCTGGGCCCGTGAGCCATGGCCACTGAGCCTGTGCGTCCAGAGCCTGTGCTCCGCAACGGGAGAGGCCACAACAGCGAGAGGCCCGCGTACAGGAAAAAAAAAAAAAAAAAGTGGGTGTTGGCCCAATTCCTGGAAATCCCTGCCCCTTCCCCAAAATATTAGAGTTGTCCCAATCCTACCACTCATTAGCCTATAAAATTACCCAGCCCATAAAAACTAACTGCCCCATATTTGGGGGTCTCTAGCCTTCTGAGATGGCCCACACTCTGTCTGTGGAGTGTGTTTCTCTCTAAAGAAATCCACTTCTTACTTTGTCTCTCACTGGATTCTTTCTGTGATGAGACATAAAGAACCTGAGCTTTATTAAGTCCCGAGGCCAGATGAGTGATCTCGATTAAAAGATAGTGGGTTCTGACTGGGTTTGAGTCCCAGCCCACGGGTTCAAGTCCCACCTGAGTTCCATGGTTGCACACCCACTAAGCTGGTCCCCCTTGGCCTCCTCCCTTGAAGCGCTGGCCACCACGACACACAGTTTATTTTCTCCACAGTGCCACTGCTCTCTGAAGTGGGCTTGTTTATTCATCCATTTACTTTTATTGTCTGTCACCCCCTCCCGAATCTGTGAGTACAGGAATCTGACTGTCTTGCTTGGCTCTCCCTCCCCAGAGCCTGGAACGGGGCCTGACACCTAGTAGAAGCTCAAGAAACATGTGGAAGCAATGAAGGAATCCAGGGAATCAAAGCACAGCCACAGCTGTGCGTTGGCTGCCCCTCTCCCAACCCAAGCCCTTTATCAGGGAACCACCTCTGATCAAATTAGAAAATGGTTTCCCTTGGGCCCAAGTGCACTCGGCTGAAATGGGTGAAACCATGGGTGCCTTAAAGGAGTGACCCCATTTTGTCCACGCTCTAGTTTGCACTCAGGCTGCTTTGTGGAACCACCCAAGCCACAAGGCGACCTGTGTTCTCCCTGGTGGGGCCAGTGCTCAGGAGACCTTGTAGCCAAGAGATACCATTCTCTCAAATATTTACCAGGCCCTGCCCTCGGATGGGTGGCAAGAAACCTCCACTGAGGGAGAACTCTAATGCACCAACACGGGTGATCCCTGAGGCTGCACCCAGGTCACGGGCACAGGTGTGCTGGTTGACTGGTGATGTCTGCAGGGGGAGGGCAAAAGCTCTGAGGCCTGAATGCAGAAGGGCCTCACCTGACGTAATGGCGGCCTCCCTCCTTAAGTTCTCGGCCTCGTGCTTCAGGGAGGTGATTTCTAAGTTTCTCTCAGACAGGTTCTGGCACAGCACCTGGTTGTAGCCTTGCTGTAGGGCACTGATCTGTGGAAAGAGGCAACACACAGTCAGAGGGGGCCAGCCAGGCCTGCAGGACACGCCAGTACTTCTCCAACGTTGGGCAAAGAGTCGGGTTGATCTTGGATCGGGGTGTTGGGGAAACCAAGGTTTTCAGTTGTCACTAGTGGAAGGGGCAGGAGGGGCCTGTTCCTTCAGTGACCACCATGTCATCGGTCCTCGAGACACAAACCTTATCTTTGTGGCCACCCAGGGGCTCCGGTGCTGCTGTCTTCCTATGACCTGTGGGTTTTCAGCCATAAATAGACCAGCTGTTGGTTCCAGATCATCCAGCACTGACTGGATGCACAGCAAAGTTCAAGAGCCGGGAGCAGGTTATGAAATGAATTCCCTC